>NC_135538.1:55824322-57024322 GCF_045843805.1 Urocitellus parryii | reverse complement strand
AGATGGCTCAGAAGTGAAGTGCCCCTGAGTTCAATCCTTGGTACCCTGTAAAAAAAACAGTGGTTCAGGATTCCTGATGCTGAAATCTAAAAGAAGTATCTCTGAGAATTTGTGGAGGGAAAAAAAAAATGTGAAATAGGGGAAGCAAATGATTAAATAATCCTGAGTTTCACAATGTTGTGTGTATGATATTCTTCACTGAGGGCCCAAAGCATAAACTGCAGTTAGGAGAACAGAGAGGAGGGCAAATGACATGGATAATACATACTTTGCTCTATTATACAAAACAGGCTGCACACTCCATGAGGGCAAGTATCCCCTTTCTTGTTCATTGCTGTGTTCTGGAACACACCATCTACCACAGTGGAGAGGCTCAGTACTTACCTGTATGGCTGATAACTAACTGAGTCTGCATAAACAGTTCATACTCAGGCAGTCAAGTGAGAAAAGTAAAATGTGAGAAGTTCCAGCTTTGCACAGCAGAACCAGGTGATTGCCTGGGATCCCAGCAGACTTCAGTTCCAGGGCCCACATTGGTATGCAAAGAATTTGAACAACAGTTTCAGAAGAAACATTTCAAGTTTGCAGTTAATACTAAATTGGAAGAGACAGCAAATAATGAGAAACAAAGCAGGCAGATAAAAGGGTTTTAGATATTTCAAGTACCTACCCAGCTAATAAATGCAAATGAAGTTCAGTGCAGATAAGCGCAGAATTATGAGTCTGGGAGCAAAGAAGAAAAAGGAGGACTATCTGCTTAATGGAAATGAGCTGCACGGTGCTGACCAGGAATGAGATCTGGGGAATTATTGCCAGAGAAATCCCTCAAGCTTTTAGCCCACTTTTCTGCAATGGGAAAGAAATTCGATGATGAGTTGTATTAAACCACAATACACAACGATCAAGTCACGCTCCACCCTGGGTGAAAACGAAACCAAGGCAAGGAAAGAATAAGATTTTTTTTTTTAATTTAAATTGCTATTCAAAGCAGGCCCATCCTCACTGATTTTTTTTTTTCTTTTTAAAATCCCAACCTTAAGCAATTGTCTTCTGCAGATTTATCAGAATATGGTTTCTTGCAATTTGCTTGTATTCTCTGTCATTTTCCATGCCATCCCACAACTATTCAGGGGTTTCCAGAACCAGCCCTTCCTGCAAAAATAGAAGATACTCTGTTTGCAAAGATTCAATGGCTCCTTCTGCCAGAGCCATATATTTTCTTTCTTCCATTCATTCCTTCTTTTTCTTGCTGTTGCTGTTGGTGGTGGTGGTGGTGGTGGTGGTGGTAGTGATGGTGGCCAAAATAAACAATCCCAGATTCACAGCTTTAAAGCTGGAAGACATTGCAGTACACCTGTATAAGCCTCCTAACTGTAGAGGGAGCAGCTCCTATTAGCACCATTTTTCCACTAACGTTCTCAGGTTCAGAGGTCCTGTGATGTCAGCCAACCACATTGGAGTCCAAACAAACCCAGGAAGGAGACAGGTTGGATAGAGAGGTACTCAAGGCTCTCCCAGTCCAAACCAGTTCTCCTCATTCCTGCTTTGATTCTTGAAATCTCTTATTCATCCACATGACACATATTTCTGAAGTCCCTTCTATGAGTAGGTGCTCCTCTACACATTGATGGCACAAAAGTAAACAAAAGATACAATATCCCAACCTTCAAAGAGCTCAAGTTCTAGTGAGCAAAAGAGACAATAAATAAACATAGAATGAAGTAGACGATCTCAAGTAATGGGAAGTGCTAGAAAGGTAATGAACAGGATGATGTGGAGAGGAACCAGAAAGGGATATGATGACTATTTCAGGTGGTCAAGAAAGACTGTATTCAGGAGGTGACATTTCAGCACCTGAGGACTTATGAGGTGCTTTAAGGGAAATTCCAATTATGACCTGGGTAAGTTATTTTCAAAAATTATCACTAAGATCTCATTCTGAATTAAATTCTCAGAATTTTTTTTAGCAAATCACCTTGTAGGACTATACAAAAAAAGAGAATCATATTTAATAGAAAATAGACCATATTTAATATATTGACAAGAATACAATGGGTACAGAACACAGATTCAAACTTTAAACTAGACCTTGAAGAAAACAAGTGAAAGTATTTACTGAAAGGGATAGAAAGATCTCAAACACAATTATAGCAGTATAGTCCACTAGATTTTAACCATGTTTTCTCCAATAACCTTACTCCAGAGGTGGCATATTCTTTATCAGTGTCTTCAACATAGATAACATATAAAGTAATATTTGTTCAATTTTCTTTTGTAGTAGGAAAAATGGTAATATACTGTGGTGGCTCACCTTTAAGATGATTCCCCCCTTAGGGTTGGGGTTGTAACTCAGTGGTAGAACACTTGCCGAGCACGTGTGAGGCACTGGGTTTGATCCTCAGAACTGCATAAAATTAATAAAGGCATTATGTTCATCTACAAATAAAAAATTTAAAAAAAAAAAAGATAACCCCTCATGAGTCCCATCTCCTGGAAGGTTCTGTATGGAATTAACCACCTAAGTGTGGGCTGAACCTAAAGACACATTATTTTTCTTTTCTTTTTTACTATTTTAATTCCCAGAGATACATTTTTTGAATAGAATACAGAAAAGGCAATAAGAGGTCATTTCTGAGATTAAGTTGCAAAGAAGCTGTGGTTACCATGTTGCATATCCTCTTACTCCTCACGTGCCCACTCAGAGAAGCCAGGTGCCATTCTAGGAGCCACCTTAGGCAGAGGCCCCAGGGGCAAGAAACTGAAGAGGGACTGAACCGTGTCAAAAGACACCTAAGTGAATTTGGAAGCAGATCCTCTCCCATTTGAGCCTTCAGACAAGACAGAATTTCCATCCAGCATTTTGATTGCAGCCTCATGAAAGAGAAACTGAGGCAGAGGCATCCAGCTAAGTCATGTCTGGATTCCTGATCCACAGACACTGAGCAATAATGAATGTTTGCTGTTTGAAGCAGCTAAGCTGTGGGGTAATGTGTTACTCAGCGATACCTAGCACATATATCAAGAAAACACGTCCAATTGTGATCTGCTTCCTTTTTATATTTTATGCTTTCCCCAGTCCTGCTTATGGTGTAAAATTCTGTCTCCCCCATGGCTCTTTGGGCATATGCTAAAGGTTAGACCAAAAGTAAGGTACAAAGACAGCAAGGTACAGGATAATAATTACAGTTGGCCCTTCCATTCCATTCCATTCTCAATATATACTATAACTACACGTGAGAAATTAATAAACCCTAAGAAAGTGCCTGTTGTCTATAATTTTAATTATTTGTTCGACTAGTCAGACCTTGGGTGATCTTTTTTCCTGCCGTTAATTTGAGGTTTCCCTAAGCTCGGGAAACCAAAGGACTCCACACCTTCTCCGCCTAGAGAAGAGAAATACATCTTGGCAAAGGCAAAGCATCTCTCCAAAGGCAACCCTTTTTTGGTGGTACCCTGAAGTCCCCACCTTGATTTCACCAGAGGGGCAAATCTAATATGATATACTTCCAACTAACACCAGCAAAGGAAATTAAATCAATTAATAGCATTGTGTTTGTTCATCAACTTGAATTGTTCTTGCATTAAACACCATTGTTTCTCTAACAAATTTATTTAGATGAGCCACAGAGGAGCTCTTACTATCTCTAAATGAATAATAACCTCCTTGCTTATCTTTGAAAAAAGAAGGAATTTCTCCAGAACCAGTACAAGATGGCTCCTATAATCCCAAAATAAATGCAATACTAATCAAAAGTGACAGCCTCTGTATAGCACCTGTCACTGGCCATCAGCAACAAGGCACTGCATAGTAGGTCCTCTTAACCATGGTGATATCAGCCTTTGCAAACTCAAAGTGGCAGTTCTGCACTACAGAGAACCTCCAGATAAAAAGACAAAAAAAAAAATACACTTAAAAGATGATGGAAAGCTTTCCTCCCTTGTGCCATGGCCTTACAATGTGGGAAACCAGTCCAACAGAGATGGTGCAAAGAAGGGAAGCCTCAGAGAACGCCCCTGCTTCCACCTCTTTGTCTAAAATTTTCCACAATAGTGGCCTACATAAAAATCAATGCATAAGCCAACCTCTCATAATCAACCTTCTTTTAAATAGGCTCCCATTCCGGGAATAGCCATAGATTTAAGGCCAAACTCTCAGCTCTGGCACTGCTGAATGCCAAGTGAGAAAACCTAAATTAGCATTTGGCCCTAACAACATTCCATCACCCTTGCCACCATTTAAAATTTACCTTCACAAATGGAACTTTATGGGAAGCAATGGGAAAACGTGCTTTTCCTGTAAACCTCTCTTTCAAATAGATCATCTACAAATGAAGAAATCTAATTTCAATTTTATAGTGTCCTTTCCCACATTCAATAAATATTCAGGCACCTACTTTTTAATCAATGTTCCACCCATAACCCTCACTTTCACCTTCATAAGGGTTCTTCCAGCTTCACATTTTAAACTTCTCTCATTGAAAATCACAACATATGTTTTAGGGGGTTAACGCTTGAGAAGTACTTCAAATTATAGCTATAGATATACATGTATTTATATATTTATACATATGAATAGAGAAACAAAAATATTTTATATATAAATTATATATAATATATATGTGTGTGTGTGTGCACATATATGTGTTTTGTACATAAAAGATGAGAACAAAGCAATCCTATCAGAAGCCCCAAAGACTAAGCCTTCTCTAACTCTCTAGAGTATTGAGTCATTAGGAGCTTTTTAAAGAGAAAATCCCTTTTTCCTTTTTTTTTTATGCTGCACATGGTTGCTTTATGTTCTATTGAGCTAATGCTGAGGTATTTATGAAAGCAGAACATTTGAAAAGTCAGCAATCTAAGGTATTGTATGATGTCTAGACCAAACACAAATGAGTACAAAAGGGCAAAATGGGACAAAGACAATGGTGTTTTAAAATATAATAATGTTGCTAAGATACCAAATAAAATTAAAAAAAAAACCACAGGCTGATTCACAAAATGTCTTTTTATGAAGAAAATGAAATTAAATAATTGTTACTTTCCCTTGCATCTTTGTATTTATCTTCTTTATGCATCAGGTTGTTGGTTGTGCTTTCTATGCACCCTTTAGAAATAAAAATCATTTAAGCTTTCATCAAAACTGGCAGTATTTTTCACATGTGAAAATTTCATTATCGGAAAAAGCTTGTGAGAGAGTCACTGAATCCCAAGATTGCAGGATGAAAGGAGATTGTTTACAGGTATTCCCTTATATCCTCATTCCTGATTTTTAAGAAAAACAAAATTGCATGCACTTGAAAGCAATATCCACATAAATCACCCTTTATTCATTCTACAAGTCAGTCAGAAAATAATTGATACCATACAACAAAATTAAGATGCTGAATTTTCTAACATTTCACTTTATAAAATTATTTAATTTTGTTAAATTAAAGGCTCCCTAAATTTTGTCTCTATTACACTGTTCAATCTCTTGAGAGTATAATTTTATTAAGCATTTTAAACAAAATAATCTATAAATAAAAATTATTTTTAAAACCCTATCTTTCCCAGGTAGAAAAACTTGTGAAATCCAAATATAGTTTGTGGTTTTAGCAATAGTATTGTTCCCATGTTCATTTCTTAGTGTGATGAATGTACCATGAAGATGTTGCCATTAGCCCAAGCTGGGTGAAAGATATATAAAAACTCTTTGTCTTAAAAGTCTTCTGTAAATCTGAAATTATTGATAAGTAAAGGGCTTTTTTTTAAAACTATTCTTTGAATTTCAACTTAAGATGGGCATGTGAAAATGAAAGCCGCCTAACATTTTACTTGGAGTCTATTCATAAGCATGCACTCAAGAGAGAACAGGTGTTCTCAATTGACTTCTGACAGCCCATTTTATAGCTCTGGAGACCACACTAAGGCAAAGGGGTCAGGACTCCAGCATGAGCACAATAGATTTGTATTCTCACTCAGAGCACGACCTTTCAAAGTCTCTGCGAATCAACATGTACTTTCAATCACAGAAAAGAAGGGGAAGCAGTTATTTCTAGGACAAATTTCTCCAAACTACCAAAGCATTTTTAAAGTCACTTGTTATGAAAAATTCATACATAGAGAACAAGGCAGAACATTGAACTTGCTTGTCCATGTTCACTATACATGGGAATATTTCAAACAGACACACACACACACATACATACATTCAGGGTGTGTGTGTGTGTGTGTGTGTGTAGACTGGAGAATTCTGAAGTCTCTGCAGCTGGCAGATACATTATATAATCCCTTAATAAACAGTGAAATCTCATTATACCAACATGCAATGGTGTCTACATGTCTGTCAACTGAAGAAACACATGTCAGTTCAAACCCAATGTGAAAACTACTTTTCTTACCAAAAGCCTAAGGAAACCATAACCTCCACTCCATATTAGCATAGAGGTAAGAGACAATGACTCATGAAAATGAGAAAAATGCAAAACTGAGAAAATAAAAAAGTCATATCCTTTTTATCTTTTTCAATACTGGGAATCAAATCCAGAGGTGCTCTGCAGCCGAGCTATATCCCCAACCCTTATTATTTTTTGAGAGGGGGCTCACTAAGTTGCCCAAGGGGTCTCAAACTTGCAATCCACCTGCCTCAGCCTCATAAATCACTAAGACTACAGGTGTGTTTTTAAAAAGCCACATTAATATAAAACTGGATACACTTTGTAGCATTTTAGAAGTAACCCATGGGAGTATTATAGATGATGAAGACTTAAGAGACCAAATCTGAACTTTGAGTAACTGCTAATACAGAAAATGAAGATTCCCTGCAATTAGTAAAAAGGGTTCCAATAACAAGAGGGTACTGATTCCAGCACAAACAATGAGACAAGGACAAAAAAGAGGGTGTAGAGAACCTGAACAACTACCCACAACAGAAACTGGAACGAGAACACAGCAGAAACAGTTTCCATGGTGATTACAGACATGAAATTATAAGGCATCAAAGCCTAGTCAGGAGGGGCCAGAAACTAATAGGTGTGTTCCCCGGGAATACCATTTGATATTTTTGTTTATTATAATTATACTTAAATCGTATCATAAGATCTATGCATCTATTCCATGTTCTGGGTTCAATCATTCACAATTGATACCTTTGTTGTTTTAAACTTGACTTAAGGAATGCATCTAGCTCTGCATGATCCTGCGTGCTCGCTGGTCAATAGGGTTACACTAACAGAGGCTTCACTCTGTGCCTGGAGGGGTCCATGAGGGCAGGTGGACTTAGCTGACCCATCAACCTTCCTTGAGTGCTACTCTACCTAGCCTTATTTCTGGGTACTACAAACTAAGTGTCATTCATTGGCTATGTTTTCATTTAAAACTAGTAAATTGCTACCATTTCAATTTTCCTCTATATCCCTATAAAGGGATAACTAAAAATTGTTGTTTATTATCTTAGTTTTAAATCCCCAAACCCCCAAATCACAAAGCCCTCTGCAATATCACACATGGAGTCAGAATAGGGACCAATTTTTAGAGTTTATAAAAGCTCTATGCTTTGTTAAGATTTTAACATAAATAATTAAATATTAGTGAAAACAATTATTTTTCAATTTATCAAATCATAAATGTACTACATTCATAGACCACAGTCCATTACACGGATCCCCAGGAGTTCTGAGCATGCACTGAAATAAAATGAGCATTTGTCCATTTTCTTCTCACATTCGTGACTTGAGATTAATTGTAAAAACAATCTGGGCTTCACATGAACTGGCTTCAAATGAGAGGTCAGCAATGAAACAAGCATTTTTAACTAGAAGTCTGCCTTCAATGAACAAGAATAAAAATACTCAATTTTCTAATCCTTTGGAACATTTTTTTAAGATCTAACAGTTTAGTAAAGGCATTTGGCCTGCTTTCCTAGAAGGAAGGCTGGTGTTTAGAAATGAAACCATAGTGGAACTGGGTAATATTTGGGTGAGTGGTAAATTCATGACACTATTCTAGACTGAAACTCACACTTGCCCCAAATATTCCCACATCTTTACAGTCCCCAGGAAGGCAGCCCTTTTAGGAGGGATAAAGTGGAGGAGAAAAAAATGAGGCATCTTTACACTCAACCAGTAGATTTGTGAGTTTTTTGAATGGCTAGTATGTGCTTGGCACTGGGCTACGAGGAAATGGGGCTGGGAAAAATAACATGGTGCTTTCCCACCTGGAGTTAATGCCTCATTAGAGAGACAGCAAGAAACCAAATATTTAATTTGCCCTGATATCTGATAGAAAAGAAGAATTTGAGAAGGTAGAGTCGGCCTGCACAAGAGGTTCAATTAGGGAGATGAGACAAATAAAGGAAAACAATATTCATTTCCTTCAATAACAACAGCAAAAAATGCTGTTTGGAGTGATCAATCTGTAATAGAACATTTTTTTCACATGCATTAACCCATTCAGTTTTCATAATTTTTAATCATTTCAATTATTCAGACTAGAAAGTAGAAAACTGTTGCTTAGAGAATCAGGGGACTAAGTCCCACCCGCCCTGAGCATTCCATACATCTCAGCGCATTGAGAAGGGTGTGCTGGGCTGCCTAGATAGATGTCATGTGTAAAAAAGAAGCTAGACCCAGGAGACTTCTCCATGACCAGGACAAGACTCTCCTTAAGTAACCTGGGAAGTGTGAGATTAGGCTTCCCTCTGGGAAATGTCCCACCCCACAGTTCTAGAAACCCAAGCAAAGTAGAAGCATGTCTAAAGAATGTACTTTATCAAAAAGGTAACATTATTTAAAAATCTGATCTTATTTCACAATAAAAAGTAAAAATTTGCCACAAAACAAAGCAGGTAACAAATCTTCTTTTATTAAATATTTCTTCAAGGAAAATCAACCAAATTAATGGGACTAAGACAGCTTCTCAGATCTACCATCACATTTGAAATGTGAATTTTTCTTTCTCCAACCACCTCTTCCAAAATTACAGCATTAAATGAGACTGGTAAGTAACTGAATAACCTTTGGGTTTTTCTTTCCTTCTCATTAAACTGTCATGCTGCACACATCTCAGTAATGTTATCTGTATTCTCTTTATCGAATGCAGCTCTATAAAATCGAAATACAATGTAAAAAATGACCTGAAGCGAGAATCTGTGGTTTGGCTATAAAAGAGATGGCTGTGCTTGGCATGCAGTTCCACCCCCAGCCGTGTGGTTCCCACTCCAGAGAGCTTTGCAGGACTGCAATGCAGCCGGGGGTGCAAGTAAAAGGAAGGGGGTGGGACAAAGAGAGGTTGCAATTTCCTCGTGTGCATTGAGCCTGAGCATTTTCTATTTCAACTGAATATGAAAAATCATGGCCTCATTTTAAAGACTTAAGAAAAAGAAAACAGTTGAAAACCAAATGCTTGCTCTCTGCTGTGGCAGTTCTCCTGGCAGGCTGTAATTTGTCGGGAGTAGATAACAGAAATGCAGTTATGTTTGTATAATCCATGGGCTGTTTATCAGCTATGTAAAGCCTAGAGATATAGGTGTCAGCAAATCTTTCTGTCTGGAAAAGAAATGTTTCAAACCTGGAAAAAAGACAAAGAGAAATCCCCACCATTTATACATAAAATTCAGTTTCATTTCATTTCTTTGTAGGTAATTCTGCAGCAGAAAGAGGTGGTTAATACAGGGAAAGAATCTATGAGGCAGTAGGCACGTTTCATATCATATGTGGAACTTGAATACGCCTTTTTCAGGAGGACAATATTTCCATTCACGTCCTGACATATCTTTAGCCCATAATTTGAAGACAAACACCACAAATGACAACTCTGAGCACATCTCTCCTTTTATATAAGGGTAGCAACAACCAGAAGCCTTTGAGGGGAAAAAAGGTATTTGCAATCAGGGCAGGTAGTGATTTGATTCTTGGCTTTTCTGGAAGAATCAAGTCCTCAGTAAAATATCACCCTTATCTGATGGTATTAAACAAGCATTTACTAGTTTTGTAGTGAGAAATAATGTACAGAGATATAAATGTGATAGGCTCCTTAAGAACCATGTAAAGCAAACTGAAAATTGCTTCTTTATTCACAGATTTCAGTATTTACTTCTGAGTTTCCATTTTCTACCTTGCATGTTTTACTCTGAGATATAATCTTGCTCCATCTTTTCAATGTCATTATGTCAGTCTCCGACTGAATCAACAACAATGAATATAGAGCTTATTTAGTAATAAACAGAGAGTACATGCACAGACTACAAAAACACCATATAAATATATCTCAAAATACAGTAGCATTTAAATTTCCATTTCAGCATATCTTGCAACCAAACTGCATAACACTAAAGAGACTGAAGGGAAATGACATTTCAGACCAGGGTTTCCCTGCGTGACTTCCATCCAAATCAGCATCTGCACCATTTAAATGAGAAGAGGAAAGCACATAAATCATAATCTTTTTCTCCTGTTTAAACACGCCTTACTTCTATTTCCCTTTCTGAAACCTCAAGTGAGCATCAAAAGTGAATTCTGTCACCAGCAGTCAGCCACACAAATGGCAAAACATTCTAGCTTTTTGTCTTATTACTCTTTGGGGAAATACTTGCTCCCTGGACTCATACTGACCAATTTTATCAGGCTTCTAAAAATATTGAGGTGCTTCTTCACAGGATCCTTGTCAAGATTTGATGAAGCAATTTCCATAAAGAACATTGTATCACACCTGGCATGTAGTGAGCACGATTAACACAACAGCAGTGGTGGGTGGGATGAGAGCTGGTGATGGAGAGGAAGCAAGTGGACATATTTGAGTGAATCTCATTTAGGGCCTGTTAGGGCAAGCTATAACCACTTGCCTATCAATGCCAGGAACAGATTTTTGATACCTACATTAAGGGCATGGCTGGGAAGAATACATACTATGCCGCCACGGAATAGGGCATGATCCAAGGATAGACTGGTAATGGAATGACAGGAATGAGTCTAGGGGACCATGTGGGCTGCACAGACCAACTCCAGTCCAGCCAGGGCAGAAGCTACACTGTCACTGAGTAGTTCTAGGAACCCAAGGAATTCCAGATATGGGAAAAAGCTGCAGTGGATTGCTACTTCAACTGCTGCTTCTTTGCTATCTGCTGGAGGAAATCAGGGTCCAGGCAAAGAGCAGTCCTATTGCACTCCTAAGTCTACATCAGTGAACCAATGACACAAAGCCCATCAATCTCTTATTTATTCCTACTGTTCACCAAAAGTGTTGCACAACATAATTTGTGAACATTACCTAGTAAGTCTATTCCTTGATTACAGAGTTGGAGCAAGGGTCCATTTTAGCTCCTATCATGTTGACCATACCCCTGTGGAATATTTCATTTCTAAGTCTGATTCTCCCTTATTAGATTTGTTTTCTTTTAAATTGTCACTGATTGGTGGCAATCATCTATTATTTTATGCTGACTTTTTTTGAACCCAGATTCTCATTCAACAAGAATCAAATCTAACATTTACTAACCATATATTATGTGCCATGCCTATATAAGATTATGGGGACCAGAAGAGAGATAGCTAATCCCCATCATCAAGGAGCAACAGCCTAGTGAGGAAGACAAATATAACATTATTAATCACAATATGATATAAAAATCCAGGAATGTGGCTCAATGGTACAGCACTTGCCTAGCATGCACGAGGCTTTGGTTTAATTGCCCAGTACTGCAAAAAATATATATAGACAGATATGCACATATAATTATATATAACTATATATGAATATAGTTAAACATATATACATAAAGTTAGATTTATTTATCTTAATTCATATGTATAATTCTATATGTTATATATAACTAGTTATATATAATAACTATGTATATAATTGTATGTTTGCATGTATATATACAAAGTGCTAAAATGATGGTATGAACAAGTTGTGGAAATACAGAGCTGGATATAATTAATTTCTGCCATCTTCTGTCTAAGATGGTACATAAAACCTCCACAGAGTGTATCTGTGAAACATAATAAAAATTAGATAGCCTTTCGATTAACTACTTCCTTCTGGTATTTTGTTCTTACCCTTTAACCTCATTGCAATTGCCTCCCAGTTCTTTCACTCTTTTATTAATGGAAATGTTTCTCCTTATTATTCAGAAATGTTGTTATAGCCATTTCCACTCTGGAAGATTCTTGAGAACCTCTTTAGCTGATAAAATAATTAACCTTTTAGACTAAGGCAGCCACTTACTGCTAGGCACAACTCTCAGGGATTCTGACAATGTTAAAAAGATAGAGCATCTGGTTTGCATGAATATGTAGTCCATAAAGCCTAGCAAATAACTCTTCATAAGAGTTTATTATAGTTAAGGGATTAAAGATTATAACCTGCATAATCATGCTACTATAACAGCCAAATCTCTCTCTTTTTTTTTTTTTTTTGAGATCCCAAAGAATAGAATTATCACTCAAAACAGCATTGAAGCCCAAGGTCAACACTACAGGAACAGAAGCAGCAGCCATCTGCTCATAGTGATTAAGGATTGCAGAAGATTCTGGGCTATCTGCCCAAGAACTCTCCTTCAACAACCAGGAGACGTGGGTTTTAGTAGAAATGTGAAGACAATGCCCTCCTTACATACACCAACTGAGAAAGAAATGAATTAAACTTAAAACCTCAAGAAGTGGGAGACTTGTGGTATAAGCAACTTGGTGATTCATACCCTTGAATTCTTTAGATTAATGTCCTTCTTTCATCCTGTAAACTCTCTGGAATCTGAAGAATAGAATCCAATGACTATCGAAGCCTTCAAGGCTCTTTGTAAACTACCATCAATCTACATTTGCCAGTTTGTACCTCGCCTTCCCCATAATAAACCTCCACTCCAACCAGACTGGCATAATCATTGTCTTCAGGTGATGTTCTCACCTTTGCCTCCCATGGAGATGGAATCTTGATCTGAAGATAGCATGTTTTAACCAAAAATCTGGTTTAAAAAAATCTTGATCACTAAAAAGATAAGGGCATGATAACAATAATAGCTGACATTTAGTGATCACTCATGGTATACCAGGCACTTTCTAAATGCTGTACATGTTTTACAGTAGCTTTCTGTATATTCCTGGGTTCCATGCTCTAAGAGTCAACCAACTACAGATTGAAAATATTGGGGGAAAAAATTGCATCTGAACTGAACATATGCAGATTTTTTTTGTCATTATTCCCTAAATAATATAGCATAGCAACTATTAGCATAGCATTGGCATTGTATGAAGTATTATAAATAACTTAGAGATGATGTACTCATTTTGTATAAAGGGCATCTGCAAATTTGGTATCTACTGGAGTTTCTGGAACCAATCCCCCATGGATACCAAAGGATGACTATAATGCAATTTATCCTCACAGATGGCCTCTAAGGTACATAATTTTATTATGCCTATATTAAAGCCAAGAAAATGAGGTCTAATTTGAGTAACTTGCTCAAATTCACACAATGCCTATGTGGCAGAACCAAAATTTGACCTCATGCTAATTATTATATGCTATATATTATATACATGCTATATATTATATATTATATATATATACACACACACACATATATATAATCTTAATGGTTTAGGTTTTCCTGGATAAAATATTTGATTAAAAGTCAAGAAAAGGGATATGCTTATTACTTTCAATAATTTTTGAATTACTTGCTTTATGCAACTGAAAATCAAAAAATAAAAACTTTCCTACCAAATATATTTTTTTAAAGAGCAAAAAAAGTAAGCAATGCTTTGTCTTAAATTACAATAAAGTTCAAAGACTCAGATCAAAATTTTCTCCAAAAGTCTGGAAGAAACACGTTCTGAGAGATTTACTGTGGATTTACCTCATTTGGTAAACGTCTTAATCCGGAGGAAATTTATTATTTTAGAAGATTTTTCACTAGAAGAAAAGACTTAATCCTTCTATACTATGTGTTGCCTCTAATGATTTTAAACATGAGTCATAATGATTGACTTACTAAGTGAATATTTCACATACTTGTTCCTAAGTTACACAATGAGATAATATACACATGTTAGAATGATCTTTCTGACCAGTATTTATTAAGACATAAAAAGCCTTTTACTATAGTATTAAGTTAAAAACAATGCAAGATTGTATATGTGGTAAAAATATATATTTGGGAATATATATTCAAAGGAAATAGGCTACAAGAAAATGTTACAATCATTTTAATAAAACAGTGGTCTTTGTGGGATGTCATTTTTGGTTCTTCATTTTTCTTTGTGTTCTTGTGTATTTCTAATTTTGTAGAATAGAAATACGTATAATTGCAATTAAAGAAAGTAAAAAATTGTTAATGTTAGAAGTATATGTGAACAAGAAAGTCATTAGCAAGCAATTCAAGTTCTGTTTCTATGCGCAACTCTTTGAAGAAACATTTTACCATCTAGTTAAGAAAATTCTCTTTGAACCACACACCAGATGTAAGTTTACCTTTATGAGACCTTTCAGAATTTTATAGACAGCCACTAATCCAGAATAATAAAGAAAATCAGACATTCTTTCTCAGGGGGGAGGGGCTTTTTTTTTTTCTTTAATTTAGAAGAAATAAAATGGGCTTTGGACTTCATTTGAATCCTGGCTCAAATACTTCAGCAAATTAGTTAATCTCTCTGAGCCTTGGTTTTCCCACAAGTAAAAAGAAGTTGCTGTTAGAATTAAATTCAATAATATAAGTCAAGTGGCTAGCTCAGGAGACGGCAGCCCCAGTCGACATCTGACCGCAACTGCAAGGCTAGTTTCCTGTCCCTTGTCGGCCCTTAAGCCTGGTACAGCATCCATAATTAGCAAGAAAACACAAGTGAATTTCAAATAGGAACCATGTTTTGGATTCACCTCAAGAACTAGTGGCTCCAAATTGAGGGATAGAGAAAATCATGTGCTATTTTCCAGTCAGCATTATCTTTATTGTTCTCATCATATAAAATGATTCTAGTTCTTAATGAGCATATAACTTTCTGAAGGAGAATGAAAAATGATATTACTTGATTTAAAACACATTTCTCATAAAAGAGCTCATTAAATTTACTCACCTTGCTTATTTTCTGTCTTTCTGTCTGATTCTTCTTCTCTATGCCTGACTTTCCTTCTTTCTATATTGCTTTCTCTCAGTAGTGTGGACATATGGACAGCGCAATAGTTACTTGTTAAACACCCAAGATGCTAAGCATTTCCTTATAACTGGGTAATATATTAGGTACAACTTGATCCATAATGTTAAAATGTTACTACGTTAAGAAATATATCCAAGAAAACTTTCTTCTATTTGGCATAAGGGATTGATTATCAGAATGGACTATGAGTGTCCTGAGATGTCTATAACAGGTAGTTTTTTACTTGCAAACATTTACAATCTCGGCTTCATCTCCTGACATTCAAATTTTCCTTAGCAGCATTTGGATACTTCATAACTTAGTTGTTTTAACCAGGTATTGCACATCATACAGTCCTTGTCTAGTATGCGTGTCAGAACAGTAGAATTAATCAAGCATCACTGAGACTTTATCATAAGAATGAGCTTTATGAGCATTCACTATTCTTATATTGTTCTTGGCAACTCCTCTCTTCACCTTACTATCTCCCACTTCTTTTCCAGGCTTTAGAGTAAATAACCCCTCTTCTGGGAGGCTTTTCTGAACACTTTCCACTGCTACTGTTCCTGCAACTCACTGTCTTGGATGAAGTTGGGTCTCTCTATATTCTCTCTACACTAGATTTTTACTTTATACCATTATCACAATAGTGTCTCCACTTAGGGTCTGTCTATCTGAATAAGCTGCACCTCCCTTGAGATACCCACCTTGTTTCATCTTTATACCTCAGATCCTCCCATGGTATCTGACCAAGGAAGCTGTTTAATAAATAATTATTGGATAAATTAATTAATGAAACTTTCACTTGGTGCTAGTCAAGACATTAGGATCTACGCTTTCAGCTCTAGGTAGAAGAGCCTGAATCTCAATGCTCCATTTAAAATCAAACTGTATTCATTGTATGTTTCAGTAAACATGCAATAAATGTCAAAGGACACTTTTCAGCTTCTGGTAAATATCAACACTAAAGTAAGCAAAGTTTGGCTGCTGTTCACACAGACATGTGTGTTACCCAAGAATACTTAGAACTGCAAAATTGGCAGCAGACAGATGCTTTTCAAATCCAGAGATTTGTAAGCTACTACTTTGCACGTATTTTTTTTTTTAGAGTTTACTGTGAGAATTGATGGAATGTTCAAGCATAATAGGCCCTATTTCTGATAGTTATCAGAAAACTCATATCCAATGAAGATAGAGCACATTGTAAGACATTGGCAAAATTAAAATCAGAAGAATTTTTCAGTGTGCTTAAAAAAAATATAAAACAGAAATTCCTCTAGTGAATCTGGGTCAGATCCTCAAAGTAGCCCTAAATCACATAACAATAAACAAGCCCAGATAGCCACAAGATCAAGTTTTATGGAGCACAGTGAGTTTTGTGAGTTGATAAAATGCCCACTGTGGGGTGGCCTCTAGTTTTATACATTAATAATGGGGTAATTCAGGTTACTCTACTTACCTTCTAAAGTCAAGACAAACAGCTTCATTCTGGGACAGGAACCAGGCATGGAGTCCAGTGGGCAGCTTCAAATCTTACCATGTGATAAAAAAGAAATGACAAGAACACAAAAGTGGAAAGAAAACCTTCAAACTCTCCGTAGTGCAGACACCCAGCAATTAATAAAAAGCAACACCAAAGATTTTGAGATGATACTACAGGCTTTTTCCTAACTTAGTTCAACAAATAATTATAGACTTTATGTCAGGGCACTGAACATTGTTCTAGTGAATAAGACAGGCATGTCTTTGCTGAGTTTGCAAAGCATCTTCTGAAATACAAAATAGCAGCATTAGTTTCTCAGGAGTAGTTGTAAATGTTCTTTACCCTTTTATCATTAGTGAAATGCTGTAAATGACGTGTCATGTGTACCAGTCACTCAGTAAGCCCTCCTAAGATTTGAATTAGACTCCATAGTCACAAATTACTATAACACAAGTGGCAAGTTAGACCCAAATGATAAAGATTAGGGAATTCAGAAAGGACGATGCTCAGGTTGTTGCAGTGCAAGGTTCTTGTATCACAGGTTGGACTTAAGCAGAGCATAAAATAATACAGACTTAAAAAAAAAAAAACAGGGAATGCAGATGTTTTCTAATGAGCCGTCAGTAAGTGGGTTGGACTGAAGCAGAGAAGACCAGCAAGGATGCAAGGAAAGATGGAATCAGAAAGGTAGGCCGGCTCCTCAAAGGCCCAGTGCTATGTATCAAGTGGAAAAGAAAGTTGGAGAAATCCTTGCATTAAAAAGAGTAATCTGGGGCTGGGGTTGTGGCTCAATGGCAGAGTACTTGCCTTGCATGTGTGAGGCACTGGGTTCAATCCTCAGCACCACATAAATAAAAAAATAAATAAATAAAGATGTACTTAAAAAAAAAAAAGTAATCTGGTAGTGAATGGCTCCTAAAATCTGGTTTGAGAATGAGGCCAGCCAGCTTCATCAGAATCGCCTGGAGCATTGTGAATCCTGCACTTCCCAGGTCCCTTGTTTTCTAGAAATTTCAATTCTACAAGCCTAAGAGAGTATTTATGTATATATATATATATATGTATGTAATACACATATATATTTATAAAATATATTTTAACTGGTACTTAGAGTGATCTCCTACATGATTCTGAGACATGGCCAGATTTGGGAAGCAAGGATAAAGAAAATGAAGTGAAGCCTCTTGAATTATTGGTTTGGGGAAAGTGATGAGGGCCAGGCCCAGGGAGTTTGGATTGGCCTGACCTGAAAGGTAGACAGGTCACTCAGTTAAGTCAAAACTATAAGGTCTAATTGACATCTGGAAATGTTTGTGGGAACTTTTGACCCCTAAAAGTATATTGCTCTTATGCCATATGAACTAGTTGACCCCTGAAAGTACATTATTCTTACGTTGCTGCACTCCATGTTTAGAATAAAAAGGGTATTGTGCCTGGACTCTAAATGCATCTCAAAAATACATCTGTACATCTTGGCTCCATCTGTTCTCTGCTACACCCATCCCATAAAGAGAAGGCAAGTTCCTCGAAGGCAGAGAACTTGTTCCCTGCTGCATTCCAGCCCCTATAATGATGTTAGCACTAGCTAAGCAAGTTTTGTTTTTTAAGAATGAATAAAAACAGCCTTTTGGATCCCTGAAAAAAAAAAAGACATCCGTGGAGCTTTTCAAATCTTGTCTAAAACATCCTGCCAGGTGAAAACTGGGAAGATTCAGCTGTGCCCACCAAGGAATCCAATTGTTTTTATATACTGTAAAAGTTTCCAAGGTAAGAGGAGATCTGGGAGAAACTTCTTTAAAGCAAATGATGAGACAAGGAACAGAGGCCAGCAAGGGTAGCAAAATCCTTAGAGCAATCTAATTTCAGCCTGATGCTCAAGCATTTGCCATCTGCCAACATCATGCCTTGGGGCTACAGGGGGTGACCTAATGTCTACAAGAGCATTTCCAGATCATTTCCAAAATTCCTTCTCTTTCCACTTAAGAGTTCTAGAAATCTGTAGAGACCATCTCTAAATGCCCAAAGTTTAGTATTTAGGAGTTGGTAGAATTTAAATCTTTATTTTTCTGAAAGTGGACAAGACTTCAAAGGCTATATTAATCAATTATTACTTCTTAAGTTTGGGTTTTAAAAATCGCCTTTTAACTTGGCATAATCAGTTGACCATTAAGTAATCTGACTAGTTTCTTCATTAATACCCTTTAAGTACATCAATCTGACTTTAAAAGAGGAAAACTGAGGCCCAGAGATGTAATGCCCTGGGGTCACCTGGTTTGTTTTAGGGCATCACTGAAATTAAGCTCTTTACATTGAAGAGTAAACTCTACTATACGAGGCTGCCTCTCAAAACAAACAAAAAGAAAAAAACTCAAGATTTAATGTATGTTAAGCCTCATACTTTTTATCACATAGGAATTTTTCCTTCTATCACCAAGAAGAGACTGTACAATGAGAAACTAGGTTTAGATTTTTGTAGGTAAAAGTCTTAATTTTAAATAATTCCATTTTACCATAAGAGAAATTAAATTGATTGATACAAGAATCAAGCATAAAACACAAAAATAAATTAGATTTAGTTTTTCCAGTACAAGTTTCTAATAGAGAGTCCCTAGGAAGCAGGGAAACCATCTCCCCCTGCAGGTAGAAGTATTTTTATTACTGGAATTTTTTAGAATCACTGGAGCATGATGACAATAAAAAAGCAGAACAACCTGTTTTACTCTTGCCTTTAAATTCTCTCGGTGATGCACTCCTGACTTGAGGACAGCAGCTATGCCACTGCTCTTGGTAGGGTCCTTCAGAGGGCCATGATGGGAGAAGTGCTTAGATATACTACAATGACACAAATTAGTGCCATAAATACGTCAGTAGGGATGGAATAATATTTGAGAAACAGGAAATATTTAAGATCTTAGGGTACAAAATGGGTAGCAATTAACTAAGAGCAGTTCAGAATATGTCTTGGTGACATGATCAGGTGAGAGAGCTCTAATATGGCACAGGAAAATCCCAGAGACCAAGTGAAAAATCATTCTGGAAGCTACTCTTCAACTTCCTGAAACCAAAGGAATTGTCCTTCAGTTTCTCCATTAGGATCAGACCCTGGTTTGCTTGCAGCATCCATTAATTGATGAGTAAATTATTAATCAATAGATTATCGTAAAAATTAGGCAGTGCATGTAAATATTACAAAATAATCAATGAAACTGAAAAATGACTCAAAAATATGGCATGGAGGAAGTTCCCCTACTCGCCTCACCCAGCCTCTTCCACTCCTAACTGTGCCATTCAGAATACAAATCTGTATCATCCATTCTTTCCAAGATCCATCCTATGTGTAGAGAAAACATTTAAGACTCCAGAGTTGGGGGGCATCCTTTGACCTGGATTAATAGATAAGTTTCTTTTCTTATTCCAAGCTCAGCTTCTAACCCTCATCTGAGGAAAACAATGATCTTCACAAATAGGGAATTGGTTTGGAGCAATATATTCCTCCGTATTATAGTCAAGGATTCCACTGTCATATCCAGGATATTTGGGGCAATGCTAAGTACTGTATCTCCCTCTCTCAGAGAGTCACCATGTGCGTCAGTCACATCATAGGCTTTAAGAAATTATATGTTAAAAAAAAAACATGTTTAACTTTGCTTTACCAGGTGTTTTTATAAAATCAATAGAGTACAAAACTCTTTTGCCTATTAGTATCAATATATCTGGGAACCAGCACTCTATATTCATAACAAAGTGGGTCAAGGAATTTACCTGCCTATTCTAAGTATCTTCTGAAAGAAAACAATCCTATGCAGTAGCAAGTACTTGTATATGGTTATATGAATAAAAAAATTATTTCAATTATAGAAGTCTAAAACAAAAACTAAGCTAAATGATGGTCAAACTTGGAAGTAGAAAGCCTTTGTTGCATTATGTGTTCATGTATATGCTAAATTTAATAGAACGATGGATGTTATAACATTTGCTTGATTCAACTTGTATGTACTTCACATGCATGTGGTTATGAGAAGCCTTTGAGCATTCAGTTGCTCACCTCAAAATTTTCCCCCTAAGAATCCTCTTTCTTTTTCTGGTTATGAACTATTAAAAGATTAAAAGTGGGTTTTACTTTAATTCTCAATTTAAGTCAATGACAGTTTTCCATTGGTTGGATTTGGAGTACCTCCACTTTGCAAATAAAGACACACATTGTTTCAAATGTATGCGAACATTTAATAATGTTTTAAAGTTTTAAAAATTCATGGACATAAATTTAATTAGTATGCAGTTTAACACATTTCTAACCACCTGTTATTCTGACACTACATTTAGTATATGTTATATCCAAGGCCAATTAGGCCCCTTCATATGAGAAGGGCGTGGGAAGTGATAGATTACTGTTGCCATGTAAGAGGAAAACAACCTATTCATTACTAGCAATTTACAGCCTATTTTTTCTGGCACTTATAATTTTTTTGTCAAATTCATTCTTTTGCCCTTTATAACAGCCTTCTTTAGTGGACTTTCTCTCGTTGGGGGCTGTTAGTTACAGGATGACCTAAAATAGATGTCATTAGCTGATAAGGAATTCATCTCCTTTCAGGACTTAGAAAAATTACCAGATAATGATTTGAGACAGAGTTTTTAAATATCCTAACCATATATCTCAATTCCATATAAACTTAAGTGATTAATTTTCTGTGATGGTATATCATCCTGAGCTATCAAACATAATGTTCACAGAGTACATAAATCATGGTTTACAGTATTCTCATAAGTATGATGGATAGTGAACATTTTAAGAATCAATAAACTGGCAAAAATGTATCTAGGATTAGAAATATGGGAGATGACACATGACTCACTCGTTCTTATGTGTTATTTAAATTTCAGTAGTCTTTTAATTATAAATACCATTCTGGGCTTCTATTTAAGGTTTTTTAATCCACTTGTTTTTTATCATTATGGAGTCATAGAAAATAGATTCAAACAGGGAAGCTATTTCTGCACTTTAATGTGATGTCAACTTGCAAATAACAGGTGTAGTATGATTTATCCAGAGAAAACAATATTTTAGGTAGAACAGTATAAAATGATACATAGCGCTTCCTGGGAGAAAACCAAGATTGAAAGATTAAAGGTAAAGTCTGGTAACACGGAATGGATCAAGATTTTGCTAAGCAGAACAGAGATGTTATAACAATGAAAGGTTTCCTCTCAAACTTCTCAACTGTAATGATACTTTCTGCTTTTTACTCTTCAGCCTAATTCACACATTCTACTGTTACCTTATGAATAACTCATTGATTCTTTTGGATTGACTTTTATGACTTTTTGATTTGGTTTCACCTCTTTTTTTTCTTATATACTTTAGTCCCACTTTTATTCTTCCTGTTGGGACCTAGGAATTACACATTTCAATTTCAGAAGGACTTCAGACTCTCCGCTTACCCCTCTTTCCACGATGAGTAAATTGCTTGCATTGTGCAATGGCTGCTCCTTCCCTGTAGCACATTTTGCAAAGGCAGAATTTTGAGCGGCAGTCCTTTAATCTGACGTGTGCTGGAATGGAGCTTCTAAAAATGCAGTGTTGGGAAAGAGGATCTCAAGGTAAGTACAGGATCATATTGTTTGCTTTCCCACACCCCCAGACAGCACTGGGGAAATGCAGAATTATCTGAGGATGAGCATTGAGACAAAAGGTGAGAAATAGCCTGGCTCATATTCATAACATGTGTAGCTCCTGAGTCCCCAAGCACCAGGCTGATCTGGCCAGCAGGCAAGGTGGGAAACAACAGTGCTGTATGTCCACAGATAGCTCGCATCTTGATTCTTTATCTGGTATCCAAGAACTGGCCCTGAGACAGGGTGCTTCATCTTAGGAAACAGGCTCTGGGAAATTTAACAGAATTTGAAATATTACTTTCCTGAGTTTAGCATTTAATTGGTTTCCTTTCAGAGTTTTAACCAAAAGATGCTTCAGTTTATTCAGCAGCAGAGAGCACAGTGCTTGAGAAAGAATCCTATGATATCCTGAATGCAGGATTCATTTATAAAAACATCCTTTTGGGGTACAAGATTAGTATTAGATAAGCCAGTGAAAAAACACTATAACACTAGCTTTTCATTTCTTTATTCCATAGTCACATATCCTGAGTTTATCACATAATAGGCAATTGCTTTACACTGAACACGGAAGAAAAGCTTAAGACACCATCCCTCCTCTCAAGGAACCCAGAATCTGGGAGGAAAGTAGACCCCCCCCAAAAAAAATACTTTGGAATACAAGTAATAAGTGCAGAGACTCCAAAAAAAAAAGGAACTGTCAATGTTCAAGGTCCAACTATTCTGCCAGAAAACATGAATTTAAACTGAGTGCTAATGAATGAGTATAAGTTTTCCAGGAGAAAAGGAAACTTGTTTCAAGAACGAAAAAAAAAAAAAGTGCAGGTGCACAAACCTGCAAGAACCTAGAAGTCCTAGGAGTAGTTGAAGAAAAGGTCCCTGAAACCATCATGGGGAATGTTTGAGGATTAAAATACCAGCAAGAAATATAAGGGAAGGGCAGGAAGAGGGCAGATGAAATGCTCCCTACATTAAACATAGTTTGACCATTGCTAGCTCTTTGGTGGAAGTTCTCCCCTACTCCTCCTGGTGGTGATGCGAAGACGCCCTACTTCCAGCCTCAGTGGTGGACAAGGAAGCCAGGCCTCTGCTGTCAGAGTGCTCCAGACACCTGAACCATGGAATAGGCTCAAGGGCAGATGAATGGCCCACCCTGGGACAATCAGAATCCCCCTAAGGGTTATCAACAGGCCCAGTTTCATGCACATGACCTGTTGATTTCAACGTTCCTGTCCTTAGAATGGTCCTGGGCTTGGTTTAAAACTCTGCTGCTGCCATTTTTTTTTTAATGTTTAATAACTTCATCTTTGAAGTAGTGTTTTGTAAGTGAAGTCCAATCAGACAAAGAGGCAAGCACATGGGCAGAGGGAAGGCCCACTCCACTACAATTCAGCATTTGTGATGCACCTTGCATACAGCATCCCGAGAGATCAACTTTTTTTTTAATTTGTTATATATGACAGCAGAATGCACTACAATTCTACAATACAATGCACTACAAAAATTGTGCACATATAGAACACAATTTTTCAAGTCACTGGTTGTACACAAAGTATTTTCACACCATTCATGTCTTCATACACATACTTAGCGTAATGATGTCCATCACATTCCACCATCTTTTCTACACCCATGCCCCCTCTCTACCTCTCTCTCCCCTTTGCCCTATCTAGAGTTCATCTAATCCTCCCATGCCCCCACCAACCACATTATGAATCAGCATCCTTAAATCAGAGAAAACATTTGTCATTTGGTTTTGGGAGATTGGCTAACTTTACTTAGCATTATCTTCTCCAACTCCATCCATTTACCTGCAAATGCCATAATTTTATTCTCTTTTAATGCTGAATAATATTCCATTGTGTATATATAGCAAACTTCCTTTATCCATTCATCTACTGAAGGGCATCTAGGTTGGTTCCACAGTTTAGCTATTGTGAATTGTGCTGCTATAATCATTGATGTGGCTGTGTCCCTGTAGTATGCTGTTTTTAAGTCCTTTGGGAGTGGGATAGCTGGGTCAAATGGTGGTTCCATTCCCAGTTTCCCAAGGAATCTCCATACTGCTTTCCATATTGAGATCCACTTTTTGTGGCAGTTCCACAAGGCTCAGAGTAAGTAGAAATTGAGTGTGTTCCATCAAAAACTGAATAAATGGTTTATTATGGTTAGAACTTGATTCTAACACAGAATGAAGGCAATAATGTTTTTAAAAATAAGACCAAATAACTTTATCATATTCTTTCTTATTCATGTTACTTCCTTATATTAAACAAACTTGTCAAAAATGGTGACATGGAAGAAAAGGGAAAAATAGGGCAACCCAGTTGCTTTTCCAGTCAGTTCTTCCTTACTCACCAGCAAGCTAATTGAGTGAACTAAGAAGTAAAGTGGAACCAGGGGTCATGATGCACACCTGTACTTCCATGACTCAGAGGCTGAGGTAGGAGGATCACAAAGTGGAGGCCAGCCTCAGCAATGCAGATACTCAGCAACTTAGCAGACCTTGCCTTAAAATTAAAGAAGTCTGGGAGTGTAGCTCAATGGTACAATGCCTCTGAGTTCAATCCCCAATACCAAAAGAGGAAAAGAAGTAAAATGTGAACAGTCAACTTAAATTTGTGCACTGTTTCCACTCTTCTAATAAGAATAGAATATGTGTGCATATATAAAGCAAAAATTATGTGATTTTAGTGATTCTGTGTATAAATTAAATGTTCTCATACTCACATGGAAAAACTGGCATTGCACAACATAAAAAGGAATGGTAAGACATGGCTATCAGGAAGGTTGCTTTATTTCCTGGTAGGACCCTAAGTTAGGAAGACAATATGAGCAGGCTGCATGTGATCATCCTCCCCTGGCCAGGTGGAGGAACTCATTTGTATAGTAAGAGAGTCTGAAGCCAAAGTAAAGAGAAACAGCTGAGAACAACAGAACACGGAGAACTGCCATCACCGTTTGAGCTCCTGAGTGTGGCCAGACCCAAAATTAACTGTGCACCTGTTCCTCCTTGTTACAAAAGCCAACAAATTCTTTTTTCCTTTTCTCCTTCTTTTGGGGAGGAGGAAGGTTGAAATAATTGGAGTAGGATTCCTGTCACTTGTTATCAGAGTATGACTAAGACAACCTTGGATGTTAAGTATATCCTTACTAATCAGGGAGTTCCTAAGAGGCTTCAGAGACCAAGAAGAAAAGTGATCTGGATTTTAGTTAGTTTTTATAATTTTAAACTCTCAAATGTTTATTTTATGTTTTAAAAATTTATAAAATATATAAATAATATTTGGGAAGAAAAGAAGACCAATAAAATATGTGTGTACTTCCCACTCATTTTAAAAATATTTACCAGTTTAAAAAATACACACACACAAACACACAGACACATACTAGTCCCTTGAATGGCCCCATAAGGCCTTCCCAAATTCCATCCCTGCCTATCCCCACCCACTCACCCCAAGGTAACCACTCTCCCAACTTTTGGGATTGCCCTTTACTGAACTTCCATATAATTTTGTACCTCTTTTCTAGTGGACAGTGGAAGTGGACTTGGAGAAGGGCAGTTTTGAAGCTAGGAGGCTTGCTGGGAAAACAGTGTAAGTTCTAGTTTAGACGACCATCATTTGTGTAGCCACCACATCACGTTTAGGCAAATAAAATTTTGGCAACAGATCAATCTGTCAAGTGGCCTTTATTTTCCCACAGTCCCAGGAGCTCATGCTTTCCATTCAAACCAGAACTTGTTCCCAACACAGGAATAAAAAAAAAAAAAAGGCAAAAGCAGAAAAAGCATTTTTGCCTTTTTATTTAATAATCATGAGCAACTTTTACTCAATAAGAGCAAGAATAAAAAGCTTCACCACAACGTGACCCAGGGACTAACACACAGAAATGAGTTTGGGGCTGGAGTAGGGGCCACAAAAGACAGTGGGTTTGTGAGCTGCCTCAGCATCGACAGTCAAAAGGGATTAGAAAAGAAGAGCCGGAGGAATAAAGGAGAAAGGAGCCAGGAATTAATTCCATGTCTGGTGCTACCTTATCCTCCCTGACATGTAAAAGAGCTACATGACCCAGAATGTGTTGCCTCTGACTTCAGCTATGACTGTCTTTCTCCATCCATCAAACTAATTTTAAATGAATCACAGGAACAAAAAAAAAAAAAAAAGGAATATTTGGCCCAGAGCAATTAATCTCTAATTATAAAACTTTGCGCAGTATGGCACTTAGTTGGAGATATGTAGGAGTTCCTAGTGTATAAACGGAACCTTCTGTTCACATCTTCACATTCTTCCTGGCTCATAAAATAAAAACTTCTTCTCTATCAGAAACATTGCCTAGACACTGTAAGAATCAGGACCTTATTCACTGGCTCCTCAAAGGAGAAGCAGTTCCATGTTGAGCTGAGGACCTAACGTCCATTGCCCACTTTTCCCTGGTGAGTGCATCAGTGGGTTCATGACTGCTCTACCTGAGCGGCCTCACATGTGGATTCTCTGAGCCCAGTAGCTTGGGCCAAGTCTTCAGGAAGATGGCTAGGGAAATATCACTCTGAAGCTCAATCCATTTCTCATGAAGGTTCCACCAGTTAAACATATGGAGGAGAATAGGAAGTCCATTTTAATGGAACATCAAAGCACATTCTCTAGTACTATCCATACTAAAATTTCCTGTGTATATTTCTGTATTCTATTCTGCATGTCTGTTTCTTATATCCATTTCTCAGTTGATTCAGAACTCAGAGGGCAACTGGAATGAACAAATTAGCCCCTTCAAGTCCCAAGAGCCAACATCCCCCAAATTATATCATTTAATTACCATTTGTGAGATTGTCTTATAAGTCATAGAAAGATTTCCCACCTTGAAGAAAATTAAGTGATCCAGTTATATATGTAACATAATTCTGAGAAGTAAAAAAGAGAAATGTAAACTTTTTCTATGAAAATCAATCTCCTCCTTAAATTCATAAAGTTCTCCATAAAACTATATTTTTCATCCTCCTGTTTTTCTATAAGGCTTAGCCTTCTCAAATACACTCAGGATTTGTAATGCTCTCCAGACTTCATGTAACAATCTCCAAATACTTAAATCAGCAAAACAAATTTACCCTTGAGCAACCCAGGAGCTGCCAGCATCAATTAAAAATAAGTGATGTAAAACAAATTGATGGAGGATAATTTCAATGCAACATCATTTCAGCTCATATAATGCCTTCCATCTCTAAAAATAAGCAGACCTGAATAACGACAAAAAAAATTTCCCTAAGAAACAAACAAACATTTGTTCCATTCAATAAAAACAAATTGCTTTTATGTTATCTGAAAGGGTTCAGTCAAACACAAATATTGGCATTGAAACACAACATTTGAATATTTTGGCAGAAGTGCTTTTAAACCATTCCTTTACATGATTTAATGAAAATGGTACTCCCATTGAAAAAATAATGGAACAGAAACTTTGCAACATACAACCAAATGAAAGTCAAGCTTTATTATGCTACTAATGGCTCTTATGGGACTTATTCCTTAATGCCCTTGAAATTAAATATTTGAAAAAGACTGGTTTTAAAATAATGTAAGATGACTCTAAGAGCTACAAAATATAATTTTCTACTTTTAAAACCATCATTTCCAAATAAATGAGGAAAAGCTCTTTCTAAATAAGTCATCAGAAATCCTTAAGTACTCATTACTCTTCAGGGCCAGTTCTCCCCACCTTCCCACTCCTACGTTTAAATTTTCTTTTCATTAGTTCCCATTATGGTTGTTCTAAATCTCCCTATTGCTCAGATCCCAGTGCCACTTTTTCTACCTACTTCCATTGTGATAACCTTTGTTTATTGAATCTAACGGGCTCTGATCTTTTCTCCTCTCCTCCCCCAAAAATCTGTCTTTATGCATTTTCTTTTACTTCACCACGTTGTGTCCTTTCTATCCCAGATTAACTTTGAGAAGCTTTTCTTTTATTCCATCTTCCCGCTGCCTGTCACTCCTCTCCTGCAAAGGTTGATCGAGGCTTCTCTTTTGTCTTTCCCTGACAAATCACAAGACATTTGGATCAATGAAAGTCCCGAATTTGTGTCTCTTCAGAAGCCAAGGAGACCATGTGAATGAGGGAAGTGGGCTGGGTTTACAGGGTAACTACTGGGGTTGGAGCTATGCTGTGAACGGAGAGAAAGCACATCATTCCTGGAGAAAATAACATAGTGTTGCCAAGAGGGAATGAAAGGTGGGGCGTGGAGACATATTCCTATAATCCCAGAGGCTTGGGAGGCTGAGGAATGAGGATCCTGAGTTCAAAGCCAGCCTCAGCAACTTAGCAAGGCCCTAAGCAACTCAACAAGACCCTTTCACTAAATAAAAAATAAAAATAAAAAGGGATAAGTGCCCCTGAGTTCAATCCCTGGTACCAAAAGAAAAGATGGAATGAAGTTCCTGTGTCACCAGATCTCCTAGTTTTTCAAGAGAAATCAAATCTTATGTTTTAAATGAACCTCCCAAATTTAAAATGTTTAAAATCAATTTTTTAAAATATTTGAACAATATTTGGGACAATAATGTGTATGTCAATCAAAGCACATCTGGAAGACTAGGGCATGTATTGCATCTGTCTGTTCCTGCTACCTCCATGTGTTCAGTGCCCTATTCCTTACTTGTTTTGCACCCACAAAACTTTTGATGATTTCCCGTCAGACCACTGTACTGAAACCCAATGCCACACCCTCTGACTTCTTAATCTTTACCAATCCTAACTTGCCACAGCAATTGACATCAGTGTCTGACACTAATGGCCTACTCACTCTCCGAGCAGTCCCCTCTCTTGGTTTCCATGACATGATATTGACATGGTCCCCCAACTGCCAAGCGCAGAGCCAGCCCAACAATTCTAAAGAAGAAGCGGTTGTGGAGCAGCAGAGCCACCTACTGGGCAGCTGGAGCACAAGCTGCAAGCGCTTTCAACAAAGCACAGGCCAGGGCCCTGAGGATCCCACCATGCCACTGTGGGCTGAAGTGTGAAGGGGCACAGTGGGGCCAGCATTGAGTAGAGCCAGGGAACACCAATCTGTGCTCCAGCAGCAGCCCAGGGAGGATTCCCACTGCAGAAACCATCTCTACACAGCAACACGTCTCTGAACCCAAGTATCTGCCATCCCATGACCTCAATCTCCTGCTTCTCCAAGAGTACCAAAAACACAAGTGGAGCAGACCTATATGGGATTGCGGGCCTAACTGATAGGTTAGGAATTTTCCAAACACTAATTAGTAGAAATTTGGATCAATAGCATTGGTACTTTTCCAAACCCTGATTAGCATAAGTTTGGACCAGTAGCATTAGTACTCTTCCAAAACTTAATTATCATAAGTTTGGACCAATAGTGTTGACCCGAGTGTTATATAAACCCCTAGACGAGCACATTCAAGCTGCAACCCCTGTCGGGTCCCCTCTCGCCCTGCAGGAGTTCTGTTGCTAATCACACTTGAACAAATTACACTCACTCATCCAGTCTGTGGATTTCATTATTCAAATTCACCAGACAAGAACCCAGAAAGAAAAAATTTGGTAGTGAGCTTATGAAGTCTGCTACAACACTGGAGGGCATAGCCCACCATTAAGAGCCTCAACACATTTCTTGGCTGCAGAACACAGACCCTCACAGGCCAGCAGAAATGGAGAAACTCTGGTTTCAGTATTTTCCTTGTTCCCTTCTTTCCTCTCTCACTTCTTTCTCAGCTATTCTTCCTCTTTATCTATACACCCATTCCCTTCTATACTACCTTGGTGACACAGCCTTTCACGTGTGGGAAGTTCACATGGAGAGGATACCTGGACAAAAAACTCCACATAGGCAGCTTTCCCAAGGACATTGTTTAAGATAAGCATCAACTGAACTCTGCATGCAAAAAGGGAAAATTGGCAGGGTTTCTGATCTTTGGATGCACTTTATAAAACAGTAGAAGAGAAGTGGAGGTACTTAATTGGTCTGGGTTAGAGTCTGACCTTGGGATTTTTCAAAAACCTCCCAGGTAATTCTAATGTGTACCCAAGTTAAGCACCACCACTGTACATGGTAATAAGTAAGTGGATGACTACTCAAGATTGGTGAGTTCTACCTAATGCAAACTGATACTTTAAGATTCTTCCAGACAAGTGCAACTCCACTTATTTATTGTAGAGTTTCTGAGTTTTACAAAGAGCCCTATATCAATGTATTAGGTAGGAGCATGGGGAAGGGATAGAAAAGGCAGAAAAGTAACCACTCCCAGACTTTCAGACCACCTAACACTCCCACTGAAGCCCATACTATGAGGGGAAACCCGGCCATGTTGTGTTTAAAGGGAGGAACCTAGAGAACCACAAGGGGAACTCAAGACCCTGAAAGAAAAGGTCTCAATCTTGGCCATGCACAGTAGCCTGAGGAACAGACCTAAAGTTAACTTTTTGCTAGTTAACATCATTAGCATTGTGGCTTGCTCCCCCTCCATGCATTTTGGGCAGTCAGAGAGAAAAATTTATTCATGCACAGTAGAAAAGAAGTAATATCAGATTTAACCGTCACTTGAGGTGTCAATCAACCCCAATTCCACCCAAGGAGGAAGGGGGAGAACTAGCATAACCCAATAAAAGTGAGCTCCACTGTGTAGAGAGGGCCTTGAGCTACTTTGCAGCTTCACCCACTCTGCTCTCCCAGGGTGTACTTTTGCTCTCAATAAAACTTTGCTTTGCTTGCAAACCACTCATGTCTCAATTATTTGTTCAAAACACTAAGAACCTGAACCTAGAACCCCTGTCCAGGTGCCTAATAAATGCACACAGGAAGAAAAGGCATGGCTAAGCCAACATAGGTTGTTGTACGTCCTCTCTCTGAGTGTATTTCGTATAATCTGAACAAACTCTCTGTAAAAGGAAAGTGTTTCTTCCTTTGCAAAACATGTAGAACCTTCTATTACACCAAAGTTTTTATTTTGGCTTCCAAATGGAAAACTTCCAAATCTGTTTTCTGTTTCTCCAACTCTGCATACTTTCCTTCTGCATTTCCAGATACCTGTTGGACACTGCCGCTTCTCTTCTCCCTACTTCTCAAATCTTTTCTTCTTCAGTTTCCATTATGGTGTTCCCATTCTCCCACATATTGGAGTATGAAATCTTGATACAGTCCTAATAGCCCTTCTAACTTCTCCTTTATAGCTAATGCTGATTCTTACTCAGATTTTTTCCCATCGAATTATACCTCATTCCAACTACCACCTTCCAACAACTGCAGACAAAGTAACTTGGCCTCAGTAATCTCCTGCTTCCAGCCTCTTCCTCAATCAGTTTATTGTGCTTTATGTTGCATTTCTTCCCTACAAACCTTTCTTGTAACCCTACAGGAATAACTGAGCAACCTCTATCACAGATCTGTTGAGCTACATCCCTATATCACTCAGTCGCTTGAGTGAGGACCCAGGGATATGCTGAGCTTCTCCAAAACAGTTTCTTGCACATGGTGATCCAGAATCTACTGCATAGGTAGGCAGGCAGGGAGGCACTAGGAGGCTATAAAATCCCTACAGAATACAAAAGTGAGAGTTCAGCTCACGTCCTCATCCACAAATGTAGATTAAGCAGCAGCCATGGTCACCATGAAACTTTAAGAGACCCGTGTCTCTACATTGGGAACAGCAGGTCTCTGGTTTTAGTTACTTCCAAATAGATATGTTTCTGGATCTTTTGCCATTGAAGAATTGTTTATTCTCTTATCAAGTCTGTTGGTACCTTTGTATATTCTGCATCAGCTTCCTAATGTGACAGCCCCACAGATCTCCAACACCCAATAACTAAGATCCATGCTTCTGGGCTGGCCTTCCAGGCCCTTCCCAGTCTGCTGCACCAGTCCTTCTGGCCTCATCCCCCCACATCTGTGTTCCTACCCCCGGCTCTGGTCCCAACAGGCTGTTTGCAGATGAAAAAGGAACCATTTATTTTTCATTTATTAATTTACAAAGATCCAACATTTCTAAAACTGAAACTCCAACATGATATGCAGTATTTGGGTTATAATAAAAGTAATTCTTGCTGAATCTAATAAGACTGCCCACTTGTTACTTTAACATTATGACTGTAATTTTATGTCATCTGATAGCACTTAAGAAAGTACTTTGCTTATATTATCTCTTTAATCCACACAATAATCCTATGGATATTTGCAGATGGAGAAATCAATTCCCAGGAATATTATTTTGATTTTCCCAAGGTCACACAGTTTATAAGGTATACAGAGGATTTTCAATCCCAGATCTGATTTTTAAATCCTATCAATACTTTACTACCCAGTCTTGCTTCATTTATTAATGTAAGTCTCCACATTGTTTACAAAAACTCACAATGAAAATTTACGAAATAAACTACCTACCTTTTAGCTTATTGATGCAAAAGCTATGCTTCTTAATGCCATTCTCTTTTAGAGCTACAAGAAGGAAAATACACCTCTCTGTAGATGAGTGTCTTATAAACCTCATCTACACAGTACTATCCACCAATGGTGGAATGAAAGCTCACAAAAGACCTGGAGTTGAACAAAAATAATAGTAATGGAAAGTAGGAAGACAAACAGCATTTCACCAACTAGACAACGCTTCCATTATCAAATATTTGCCTCTTTATGTTGTTCTGCAAAATTTTATTGCAACATTTACCTTCTATAGTGCCAAATACAGAACAAAAGAAAGTGTCATTTCTGTATTACTGTCATTTGCCATAGATTCCAACACTAAAATGAAGAAACAGAGATTGTAGGACTGCAAGAATCTTTACTGTTTGGCCCTGGAAAACCCCTTGGCATCCAGAAGAAATGTGAAGCTGGGAACAGCTTAAATGAAGGAAGGAGAAATGGGATGGACTCTCAGGAGTTGGCTCACAGCACAATGCTGGGGTTCAATTTAAAAGTAGACAAGGTTGAAAATCTTTTACAGAAAAGATTTTACTCACTTTTAAAAAGAAATGTTCTCCTGAACCTTTGAGTCAGCTACTACCCTTCTAAAAATATAAAGAGGAAATAAGCACTCACATACCTACACAGGTGTGGAAATGGTGGTGGAGACTGAGGGCGGTTGGGTGAATTCATAGTCAAATAAGGAGGTGAAAGAAATCTAACTTTTACTGCATTTTTTAGTACCTTTGGGTTTTTTCCCAAGGAACATGTATTAAATATTCAGGAAATTAAATATAATAGCATGAATTAGGTTCTTTTTTAATTCTTGATTCAAACATACAAACCCTGTGACCTTAAAATTTCTCTTTAAATATATTTACAAATATACACCAAGAAGAGAATTCTGTACAAGGATGTGAATAATGTTTATAATACAAACAATTAGATGGAAAGAGCTTCTTATCGACAGGAAAATGGTTCAATAAATTTCATGATCCAATGTAACACTCTGCAATTATTTTTAAAAAAAGAATAAAATATCCCCCAGGCAAAATATCCATAAGATAAAATTGCTTAGCAAAAAAGGTAAAACAACATGTATAGCATGTTACCAGTTTTTGTAAAAAGCATATGGGGGTGGATATTCCTGTATCTACTTAAAGATGTTTCAGAAGGAGACAAAGGAAACAAGTAACAGTGGTCAACAATTGAGAAGGTTTATGAAAGATTTGAGTAAAGAAGAATTATTTTTGTCATATACTCTTCTTTGCATTCAGAGTTTGAGTCTCAGTGTGGAGTAACTTTTTCAATTAAAAATATTTTTTTAAATCAGGTACTTTTTAAAAATACCTCTATTATCTTTTTGAGAGAGAGAGAGAGAGAGAGAATTTTTAATATTTATTTTTTTAGTTCTCGGCGGACACAACATCTTTGTTGGTATGTGGTGCTGTTTGAGGATCGAACCTGGGCCACACGCATGCCAGGCGAGCGCGCTACCCCTTGAGCCACATCCCCAGCCCCTCTTTTATTTTTTTCTAATTAGTTATACATGACAGTAGAATGCATTTTGACACACCATACATAGATACAATATAACTTCTCATTCATCTGGTTGTACATGATGTAGAAACACACAGGTCATGTAATCATATATGCACACAGGGTAATAATGTCCAATTCATTCTATTATCATTAACTACCTCTATTATCAACTTTGCTTTTCATTCATAAATATGATCAAGTATTGACAGCATTGGATGAGCATCAACAATCCAAAAGAGTAGAACAAAGATTAGCAAAGAAATCAGCCTACCTAATGTGAAAGTGAGATGCTTGAAAGGATAATATACCCTCAAAAAAAAAATAGGGAAACGGCAAAAAAAAAGTGCTCTTGGGAACTCAGATTGATAAACATAAAACTATCACACATCATAGAATCAATCAAAAAGATAAAGAAAACATGAAAGAAACATGAATACACAGAGAATAAATCCTCAGGAACCCACATGCATCTGATATGAGTTCCAGAAAGAAAGAGTAAAAGAAGAAATAAAGATAAAATAACAAAATAAATTGTCACGAGCTGTCTGTTCATTGGCTGTGTGTGTGGACTATTGTGCATAGTAGCCAAATGAGGGGATAGGCCTGGCTCTGAGAACTCCCTGTCAAAGGACTGATCACATGATGCAGGTAAGTTTTCCCCTCTAGCTCTGCCTAAGATCCCACACAGCACCTGAGATGGGTGTGACCTGCCAAGATGTCAATCAATCTGCTGACCACAAGAAATCAGGAAGTAAGACTCCACACTTGAAACCTTATCCCTGCCTCTGACGTCCCTGCTATAAAATAAAACACAGGATCATGCTCTTTTTTTGGGGGGGGGGGCATTTCCAAATATTTTTTTTCTTTTTTTTATTGATTACACACATAGAGCACAATTTTTCATCTCCCTGGTTGTATATAAAGTATGTTCACACCAATTCGTATCTTCATACATATACTTTGGATAATGATGTCCATATCATTCCACCATCTTTTTTTAGCCCCATGCTCCCTCTCATTCCCTCCCACCCCCTGCCCTATCTAGAGTTCCTCTATTCTTCCCATGCTCCCCATCCCTACCCCACTATGAGTCAGTCACCTTAAATCAGAGAAAACATTTGGCATTTGGTTTTTTGGGATTGACTAAATTCACTTAACATTATCTTCTCCAACTCCATTGATTTACCTGCAAATGCCATGATTTTATTCTCTTCTATTGCTGAGTAATATTCCATTGTGTATATATGCCACATTTTTTTATCCATTCATCTACTGAAGGGCATCTAGATTGGTTCCACAGTTTAGCTTTTGTGACTTGTGCTACTATAAACATTTATGTGGCTTTGTCCCTGTAGCATGCTGTTTTTAAGTCCTTTAGGTATAGACTGAGGAGAGGGATAGCTGGGTCAAATGGTGGTTTCATCCTCAGTTTTCCAAGGAATCTCCATACTGCTTTCCATATTGGCTGTACCAATTTGCAGACCTTAGAAGAAGGAAATATCTACCTTGTTCTTGGATAGAAAGAATTAATATTATCAAAATGACCATATTACCAAAAGCACTACACAAATTTAATGCAATTCTGATCAAAATCCCAATGGCATTCCTCATAGAAATAAAAAAAAGCAATCATGAAATTCAGCTGGAAAAATAAGAGACCCAGAATAGCTAAAGCAATCCTTGGCAGGAAGAGTAAAGCAGGTAGCATCACTATACTAGACCTCAAACTATACTATGCTGAGGGCCATTGCCAAGTAGGAATGACGCATCGAAATTTCCTTGCCAGCGAACCCCATGTTAAATGGACTTGCCTTGGAAATTCGCTGTGACATTGCATGTGTGTTTGAGAAAGGTGACCCTGCTCAAGGACGAGGGTGGATCCAGGTTTAGGGTGTATCCTGCAGGGTTTTAGGAAGTATCCCGGTTTAGGATAATTTGGGTTTAGGGCGTTCCTGGTTTAGGACAATCTGGATTTAAGGCAGTTCCAGGTTTAAGGTTATTGCTGCTGGGAATAGGGCATATCCTGCTGCCTGAGTTCCCGTTGAGTTCTTGTGGAATTCAGAAAGTATTTGGGACGTGAATTGTGCGGCAGAACTTGGATTTCCCCAGAACGTGTGTAGAGGCCGGTGTAAGTTCGGGAATAAAGAATTGCTGTTTGAATCTACAAAGCTGTGAGTGGCTCGTGATTTTGTGCCCAGCCAAGACTGCGGCAATACTACAGAGCAATAATAACAAAAACAGCATGTTATTGGCAACCAAAACAGACTAGTATACCAATGGTACAGAATAGAGGACACAGAGACTAACCCACAAAATTATAGTTACCTTATATTAGACAAAGGTGCCTAAAACATACATTGGAGAAAAGATAGCCTCTTTAACAAATGGTGCTGGGAAAACTGGAAATCTATAGGCAACAAAACGAAATTAAACCCCTAACTATCACCATGCACAAAACTCAACTCAAAGTGGATCAAGGTCCTAGGAATTAAACCAGAGACCCTGTGTCTAATAGAAGAAAAAATAAGCCCTAAACTTCATCATGTCAGATTAGGCCCCAATTTCCTTAATAAGACTCCTATAGCAACAAAAATTAAAATCAAGAATCAATAAATGTGATGGGATTAAACTAAAAAGTTTCTTCTCAGCAAAAGAAACAATCTGTGAGGTGAATAGAGAGCCTACATCTTGGGAGCAAATTTTTACTACTTGCACATCAGATAGAGCACTAATCTCAAGGGTGTATAAAAAACTCAAAAAGCTAAACAGCAAAAAAACAAATAACCCAACCAATAAATGGGCCAAGGACCTGAACAGATAATTCTCAGAAGGGGATATACAATCAACCAACAAATATATGAAAAAAAAATGTTCATCATCTCCAGCAATTAGAGAAATGCAAATCAAAACTACTCTAAAATTTCGTCTCACTCCAGTCAGAATGGCAGCTATTATGAAGACAAACAACAGTACGTGTTGGTAAGGATGTGGGGGAAAAGGTACATTCATGCTCTCTTTCTAGTGCTCACTTTCTAGCAGATAAGCTGAACCTTAAAGTCAAAGAGTCTTCCTGCCCCTGATTTGAAATTATGTCTGTGTTGTGTGATTTTTCGCTGCTTTCCTAGCTTAGTGTTGCAGCCAGCCCTTTTAAACCCAGTTTGTCTCATCTGTGCAGATTGCAGTGAGAATAAATGATTGAAGAAAGGCTCTCAGGACTGAAGGAAGACACAAGAGTTTGTATTGGGAGCCCAAGCGAGAGCCAAGCCGGAGACATGAACCAATTCTTGTGAAATTTAAGAACCTGGAGAATAAAAAGGAAGTTTCAAAAGTTTGTCTTCCTGGAGACAAACCAACTAACAAAAACCAGGTTTCTAACATAGGAATGAGAACCAGAACAGCATCAGATTCATCATCTAAATACTAGAAGATAGCAAAACTATGGCCTCAAATTCTGAGGAAATATTTTTTATTAGAGCTTTATAGTTATGCATAGTAGTTGGGTTCATCCCAATAAAATCATGCACACATGGAATTCCATTTCAGTTTATGATCTCCCCTTTTCCCTCTGGCCTCCCTCTCCCCTCCTCCTTTCTTCTTCCTCTACTCTGCTAGACTTCCTTTCACTCATCTATTTATTCACATTTGATTGGTTCTTTTTACTCATACATAGAGGTGAAATTCTCTGTGGAGTATTTATATATGCACATAACATTATTTTTTTTAAGAATTCATCCTGCATTGCCTCCACTTTCCGCCCTCCATTCTCTGCCTCTCAATCTCCTTCTACAGTATTAATCTCCCCATATACTTGTGATATCCTGTTTTTTTATCCTCTTTTCCTTTATTTTACTCTAGCTTCCAAATGTGAGAAAACATTTGATCTTTACGTTTCAAAGTCTGGCTTATTTCACTTAGCATGATGTTCTCCATTTCCATCCATTTACCAGCAAATGCCATACTTTAATTCTTCTTTATGGCTCCATCATATATATATATATATATATATATATATATATATATATATATATATATATATACCACATCTTCTTAAAACATTCATCTGTTGACAGGCACCTGGGTTAATTCCATAATTTAGCCATTGTGAATTGTGCTGCTATAAACATTGAGATGGACATATCACTATAGTATGCTGATTTTGATTCTTCTGGGAAAACACCAAGGAGTGGGATAATTGGGTCTTAGGATGATTCTATCCCTAGTTTTTTGAGGTCTCTCAATACTGCTTTCCAGAGTGGTTGTACTAGTCTGCAGTCCCACCAACAATGTACAGTTATACTTTTTCTCATATTCTCACCAGCATTTAATATTCTTTGTATTCTTGATCATCATCATTCTACAATAAGATGAAATCTTATTGTAGCTTTGATTTGAATTTCCATGATTGCTATATTTGTTGAACATTCTTTCATATGTTGGTTGGTTATTTGTATTTCTTCTTCTGATAAATTTGTCTAGTTCTTTGGCCAATTTGTTGATAAGCATTCATTGATTTATTTGGGAAGGAGGGGGTCCTGTTAAGGTTTTTTAATTCTTTATATAGTCTGGATATAGGGAATATAGTCTCCCCTTTTGGAGAAGTAGCTGTAAAAGATTTTCTCCTGTTTTATAAGCTCTCTTCACACTCTTAAACATTTCCTTTGCTGTGCAGAAGCTTTTTAAAGTGATGACATCCCACTTATTGATTCCTGGTTTTATTTCTTGTGCTTTGGGGATTTTGTTAAGGAGGTTAGTACTGGTACCTATATGAGGGAGTGTTGACCCTATGTTTTTTCCTATCAGTTAAAAGATTTCTGGTATAATTCCAAAGTCTTTAATCCATTTCAATTTGACTTTTGTGAAGGGTAAGAGATAGGGATCTAGTTTCATTTGTCTACATATAGTTATCCAGTTTTTCCAACATTGTTTGTTTAAAAGAATGTCTTTTCTCCAAAACATAATTTTAGCACTTTTGTCAAGTATCAGCTGGTTGTGTGTGAGTTTGTCTCTGTGTCTTCAGTTCTATTGGTCTTCATATCCATTTTGATGCAAATAATATGGTGCTTTTGTTACTGTAGCTCTGTAGTATAATTTCAGATCAGGTATTGTGACATCTTCTGCATCACTTTTCTTGCTCAGTATTGCTTTGCTATTCTGGGTCTCCTATTCTTTCAAATGAATTTAAGTATTGTTTTTTTTCTAATTCTGTGAGGAATGTCATTGATATTATAATGGGGATTGCATTGAATCTGTATATTGCTTTTGGTATCATGGCCATTTTGACAACATTAATTCTGCCTATCCAAGAACATAGGAAGTCTTTCCACTTTCTAAGGTCTTTTTTTATTTTCATGTTATTTCTTCAATATTCTTTAATTTTCATTGTAGAGCTCTTTTATCTCCTTTGTTAGATTAATTCCCAGGATTTTTTTTAAGATTATTGTGAATGGGATGGTCTTCCCGCTTTCTTACTCAGATGAATCACTTTTGGAATACAGGAAAGGATTTATGAGTGTTTGACTTATATCCTGTGACTTTGCTGAACTCATTTATAAGCTCTAGAAATCTTATGGTAGAGTTTTTTTGAGTCTTGTAGATATAGCATCATGTCATCAGTAAACAGTGATAGTTTGACTTCTTGTTTTCCTATTGGTATCTCTTTGATTTCCTTCACTTGCCTCATTGCTCTAGCTAATGTTTTGAGGACTATATTGAATGGGGTGGTAGGAGCAGACAGCATTGTCTTGTTCTTCATTTTGAGGAAAAGCTTTTAGTTTTCCTTCATTTAGTATGATGTTGGCTTTGGGTTTGTCATAAACAGACTTTATGATGTTGAGGTAAGTTCCTTCAATCCCTACCTTCTCCAGCATTTTAGTATGAATGGGTGGTGGGTTTTATCAAAGGCCTTTTCTGCATCTATTGAGATAACCATGTGATTCTTACCTGAGTTCTATTTAAGTAGTGACTTACATTTATTGATTTGCATATGTTGAATCAACCTTGCATCCTTGGAATAAAACCCACTTGATCATGGTGTGTTATCTTCTTGATATATTTTTGAATGCAGTTTGCTAATATTTTATTAAGGATTTTTGGATCTGTACTCATCAGGTCTGTACTCTTCCCACATTTGTCTTTGTCTGGTTTCTCCATTAGGGTTATACTGGCTTTACAGAGTGTATTTGGGAATGTTTCCTCCCTTTAAATTTCATGGAATAATTTAAGAAAACTAGTATTAGTTCTTCTTTAAAGGTCTGGTAGAACTCAGCTGAGAAACCATCTAGTTCTGGGCATTTCTTTGTTAGAAGACTTTTAATTGCTGTTTCAATTTAATTACTTAATATTGATCTATTTAGGTTTTCTACATCTTCTTGAATCAATTTAGTCAGGATATGTGTGTCTAGAAATTTGTCAATATCTTGTAGATTTTCCAATTTATTAAAATATAAATTTCCAAAATAGTTTCTAATAATTCTCTTGATTTCAGAATGGTCTTTGGTTATATCTCCTTTCTTATTTCTAATCAACCTGAGTCTTCTCTCTCTTTATTTAGGTTAGTTTGGCTAAGGGTTTATCAAACTTTTTTATCTTATCTTAGAACTGACTCTTTGCTGCATTGATTCTGTGTATTTTTTTTTATTCTCAATTTCATCAATTTCAGTTCTGATCTTATTTCCTGTCTTCTACTGATTTTGAAATCAGTTTTTTCTTTTTGTAAGACCTAGAGGTGGAACACAAGTTTATTTATTCAGCATCTTTCTACTTTTTTATCATAGGCACTCAATGCTATAAATTTTCCTCTTAGAACAGCTTTCATAGTGTACAAGAGATTTTGATGTGTTGTTTCTGTTTTTGTTTCTAAGTATTTCTTGATTTCTAGTCTCATTCTTTGACCCAGTCTTCATTTAAAAGAATATTGTTCAATCTCCAAGTGTTTTGGGATTTATATTATTTTCTTGCTGCTGATTTCTAGTTTCATTTCATTATGACATGATAGAATGCAGTGGATTATATCTATTTTTTGTATTTGTTAAGATTTACTTTGTGACCTACAGTATGATCTATTTTGAGAAAAGTTCCATGAGCTGTGGACAAGGTAAATTCCAATATTTTGGGGTGAAATATTCTGTAGATGTCTGTTAGGTTTGCCTGATTTATTCTTTCATTTAGGTTGGAACTATCTCTATTGATTTTAGGTTTTGATGACCTGTCAATTAGTGATAAAAGTAGACTGAAATCACCCAGTAACTGTGGTTTTGGGGGGTTAGTGGAGGTAAGGCTCCCGCCTCGCGCCAAGCCAGCCCGGAGGAGGAAGACGCTTGGCCAAGCCAGACCGGAGGAGGAAGTCTGGCCCTGCCCTGTGTGCTGGTCTGGAGGAAGCCCATCAATTCTTAAAGCCCATCAAAGGGGGTGTGGCTTCCAACACCTTTCTGCGGCTGATCCAGGTACTGGGTTTCCAACTCCCCCACCCTTAGCTGCAATAACTCAAAATATTTCCCACAAGCTTTTGGGGGTTGTAGCTATCAACGCAAAACAACATCTGTACAAGCACCTGGTTTCTACCTCAGAGACTAGAGTAGGGAAGATACAGGTGGAAGCTCATTTCCTTTCACACTGGCTATACCCACCACCCTGAAAACAGAGGCTCAAGCTAGGAATAGACAACGTCACCTACTGGAAGCAAGGAAAACAGAGTTCTGAGAGACTTTTTTTTCTCTTTCTTTCTCTCTTTTCTTCTCTCTCTTCCACAACTTCAACATATGTGAAACCAAGAACTGTGCATGAACAATCAAATTACCAAGTAATATAATATAGAGGAAATGCATATACCGCACCTCCCCCCCATTTTTTAAAATTATTTCTATCTTACTTTCCTTTTCCTTCTCTTATTTCTCTTTTCTTCCTTGTTATTTTTTTTCCTTCTTTCTCTTTCATATTCTCTCTATCCCACTTTCAATCTCCTCACTTTTGCTATCTATACGTAGGGTAACTATCTAAATACAGATAGGAGGTTGAATCTAAAAATTCTTCCATAAATTACCAGCCTATTGGTTAGAATTCTCCAAAGGTGCTAAGTTAGTTTAACCTCATACCCTCACTCCTTTCCCTCTAAGTATAACATCCTTCGTCTGAAATTAAGTTTTCTATATGCCACCAGATATGGAACGCCTTTTATGAAACTAATGAATATATTCTTAAGTAATAATTAAAACCAATATCTATAGACTTAGAATCTAACTATAAATGTATTAAGAATGAAAATTTGTGCTTAGATAATGTGCTGTTGATATTGGGAACTGTTAATATTGTCTTTCTCCTCAAAAGAGGGATTTTGGAGCTATACAAGAACAATACAAATATATAAGGGGAAAAACATTAACACAACAGTTTCACAAAACTAGAAAGAATCATGAGCAGTATGAAAAGACAAGGAAAGAAAGGACCACAAACAATACAGGTCAATTCAACATTAGACGAGGTAATATCTGCAGCTGATGGAATGTCAGACAAAGAGTTCAGAAAATACATGCTTCAGATGATCTGGAGTTTCAAGGAAAACATTATACAGCAAATTCAGACAATGAAAAATCACTTTGACAATGAACTACATAAGCAAATCCAAGAAGCAAAAGATCAACTCTATAGGGAGATAGAGGATATAAAAAACAAACAAACAGAAATACTGGAAACGCAGGAAACAATAAACCAAATTAAAAACTCAAACGAGAGTATTACCAGCAGAGTAGAACACTTAGAAGATAGAACTTCAGACAACGAAGACAAAGTTTTTCAACTTGAAAAGAACATAGACAGCTCAGCGAGAATGTTAAGAAATCATGAGCAGAACATCCAAGAATTATGGGATAACATCAAGAAACCAAACCTAAGAGTTATTGGGATACAAGAGGGTATAGAGGTCCAAACCAAGGGAATAAGCAATCTATTCAATGAAATAATACTAGAAAACTTCCCAGACTTAAAGAATGAAAAAGAAATCCAAATACTAGAAGCCTACAGGACACCGAATGTACAAAATCATAAGAGATCCACACCAAGACATATAATAATGAAGATGCCCAACATACAGAATAAGGAGAGAATCTTAAAAGCCACAAGAGAGAGGAAGAAGATTACATTTAGGGGTAAACCAATCAGGATAACTGCTGATCTTTCAACACAGACTCTGAAAGCTAGAACATCCTGGAACAACATATTTCAAACACTGAAAGAAAAAGGGTTCCAACCAAGAATCATGTATCCAGCAAAATTAAGCTTCAGGATTGAGGATGAAATAAAAATCTTCCACGATAAACAAAAGTTAAAAAAATTTGCAGCTGGAAAACCAGCTCTTCAAAACATCCTTGGCAAAACATTACAGGAAGAGGAAATGAAAAATAACAAAGAAAACCAACAGCAGGAGGTAGCACAGTGAAGGAAAAACTAAGCATAGAGGAAAAACAAATCATGTTAAACAACATACATAACCAAATATGGCTGGAAATACAAACCATCTCTCAATAGTAACCCTAAATGTTAATGGCTTAAATGCACCAATCAAAAGACATAGGCTAGTAGAATGGATTTTTAAAAAAGATCCAACAATATGCTGCCTACAAGAGACTCATCTGATAGGAAAAGACATACACAGACTGAAGGTGAAAGGTTGGGAAAAATCATATCACTCATACGGACCACGGAAGCAGGCAGGGGTGTCCATACTTGTATCAAATAAAATAGACTTCAAGCCAAAGTTAATCAAAAGGGATAAACAAGGACACTACATACTGCTCAAGGGAACCATATACCAACAAGACTTGACGATCATTAATATATATGTCCCAAACAATGGTGCAGCTACGTTCATCAAACAAACTCTTCTCAAGTTCAAGAGTCAAATAGACCACAACACAATAATCATGGGAGATTTTAACACACCTCTCTCACCACTGGACAGATCTTCTAAACAAAAGTTGAATAAAGAAACCATAGAGCTCAATAATACAATTAATAATTTAGACTTAATTGATATATACAGAATATACCACCCAACATCAAGCAGATACACTTTCTTCTCAGCAGCACATGGCTCCTTCTCAAAAATACACCATATATTATGTCACAGGGCAAATCTTAGCAACTACAAAGGAGTTGAGATACTACCATGCATTTTATCTGATCATAATGGAATGAAATTGGAAATCAATAATAAAATGAGAAAGGAAAAAGCCTACATCACATGGAGATTAAACAATATGCTACTAAATGAACAAAGGGTTACAGAAGACATCAAAGAGGAAATTAAAAAATTCTTAGAGGTAAATGAAAACTCAGACACAACATATCAAAATCTCTGAGACACTATGAAAGCAGTACTAAGAGGAAAATTCATTTCATGGAGTTCATTCCCTAAAAGAAGGAAAAGCCAACAAATAAATGACCTCACACTACACCTCAAAGCCTTAGAAAAAGAACAAATCAGCAGCAAATACAGTAGAAGGCAAGAAATAATTAAAATTAGAGCTGAAATCAATGAAATCGAAACAAAAGAAACAATTGAAAAAATTGACAAAACTAAAAGTTGGTTCTTTGAAAAAATTGATTGATAGACCACTAGCCACACTAACAAAGAGAAGTAGAGAGAGAACCCAAATTACTAGCTTATGGGATGAAAAAGGCAACATCACAACAGACAAGTCAGAAATACAGAAGATAATTAGAAATTATTTTGAAACCCTATACTCTAATAAAATAGAAGATAGTGAAGGCATCGATAAATTCCTTAAGACATATGAACTACCCAGATTGAGTCAGGAAGATATGAACAACCTAAACAGACCAATATCAAGTGAGGAAATAGAAGAAGCCATCAAAAGACTACCAACCAAGAAAAACCCAGGACCGGATGATATACAGCAGAGTTTCACAAGAACTTTAAAGAAGAACTAATACCAATACTCCACAATCTATTTCAGGAGATAGAAAAAGAGGGAGAACTTCCAAATTCATTCTATGAGGCCAATATCACCCTGATTCCCAAACCAGATAAAGACACCTCAAAGAAAGAAAACTACAGACCAATATCCCTAATGAATTTAGATGCAAAAATCCTCATTAAAATTCTGGAAAATCGGATACAAAAATATATCAAAAAGATATATATATATATATATATATATATATATATATATATATATATATACACATACCATGATCAAGTAGGATTCATCCCTGGGATGCAAGGCTGGTTCAATATACAGAAATCAATAAACGTTATTCACCACATCAATAGACTTAAAGATAAGAACCATATGATCATCTCCATAGATGCAGAAAAAGCATTCGACAAAGTACAGCATCCCTTTATGTTCAAAACACTAGAAAAACTAGGGATAACAGGAACTTACCTCAACACTGTAAAAGCTATATATGCTAAGCCTCAGGCTAGCATCATTCTAAATGGAGAAAAACTGAAGGCATTTCCTCTAAAATCTGGAACAAGACAGGGATGCCCTCTCTCACCACTTCTATTCAATATAGTTCTCGAAATACTGGCCAGAGCAATTAGACAGACAAAAGAAATTAAAGGCATTAAGATAGGAAAAGAAGAATTTAATATCACTATTTGCGGATGATATGATCCTATACCTAGAAGACACAAAAAGGTCTACAAAGAAATTACTAGAGCCAATAAATGAATTCAGCAAAGTGGCAGGATATAAAATCAACACGCATAAATCAAAGGCATTCCTGTATATCAGCGACAAATCTTCTGAACTGGAAATGAGGAAAACCACCCCATTCACAATATCAAAAAAAAATAAAATAAAATACTTGGGAATCAACCTAACAAAAGAGGTGAAAGATTTATACAATGAAAACTACAGAACCCTAAAGAGAGAAATAGAAGAAGATCTTAGAAGATGGAAAAATATACCTTGTTCATGGATAGGCAGAAGTAACATCATCAAAATGGCGATATTACCAAAAGTTCTCTATAGGTTTAATGCAATGCCAATCAAAATCCCAACGGCATTTCTTGTAGAAATAGATAAAGCAATCATGAAATTCATATGGAAAAATAAAAGACCTAGAATAGCAAAAGCAATTCTAAGCAGGAAGTGTGATTCAGGAGGTATAGAGATACCAAATTTCAAACTGTACTACAGAGCAATAGTAACAAAAACAGCATGGTACTGGTACCAAAACAGGCAGGTGGACCAATGATATAGAATAGAGGACCCAGAAACCAATCCACAAAATTACAACTATCTTATATTCGATAAAGGGGCTAAAAGCATGCAATGGAGGAAGGATAGCATCTTCAACAAATGGTGCTGGGAAAACTGGAAATCCATATGCAACAAAATGAAACTGAATCCCTTTCTCTCACCATGCACAAAAGTTAACTCAAAATGGATCAAGGAGCTTGATATCAAATCAGAGACTCTGCATCAGATAGAAGAAAAAGTTGGCTCTGATCTACATATTGTGGGGTCAGGCTCCAAATTCCTTAATAGGACACCCATAGCACAAGAGTTAAAAATAAGAATCAACAAATGGGACTTACTCAAACTAAAAAGTTTTTTCTCAGCAAGAGAAACAATAAGAGAGGTAAATAGGGAGCCTACATCATGGGAACAAATCTTTACTCCTCACACTTCAGATAGAGCCCTAATATCCAGAGTATACAAAGAACTCAAAAAATTAAGCAATAAGAAAACAAATAACCCAATCAACAAATGGGCCAAGGACCTGAACAGACACTTCTCAGAGGAGGATATACAATCAATCAACAAGTACATGAAAAAATGCTCACCATCTCTAGCAGTCAGAGAAATGCAAATCAAAACCACCCTAAGATACCATCTCACTCCAGTAAGATTGGCAGCCATTATGAAGTCAAACAACAACAAATGCTGGCGAGGATGTGGGGAGAAGGTTACACTTGTACATTGCTGGTGGGACTGCAAATTGGTGCAGCCAATTTGGAAAGCAGTATGGAGATTCCTGGGAAAGCTGGGAATGGAACCACCATTTGACCCAGCTATTGCCCTTCTCAGACTATTCCCTGAAGTCCTTAAAAGAGCGTACTATAGGGATACTGCTACATTGATGTTCATAGCAGCACAATTCACAATAACTAGACTATGGAACCAACTTAGATGCCCTTCAATAGATGAATGGATTAAAAAATGTGGCATTTATACACAATGGAGTATTACTCAGCACTAAAAAATGACAAAATCATGGAATTTGCAGGGAAATGGATGGCATTAGAGCAGATTATGCTTAGTGAAGCTAGCCAATCCCTAAAAAACAAATGCCAAATGTCTTCTTTGATATAAAGAGAGCAACTAAAAACAGAGCAGGGAGGAAGAGCATGAGAAAAAGATTAACATTAAACAGGGATGAGAGGTGGGAGGGAAAGGGAGAGAGAAGGGAAATTGCATGGAAATGGAAGGTGACCTTCATTGTTATACACAATTACATATAAGAGGATGTGAGGGGAAAGGGGAAAAAATATCAAGGGAGAGAAATGAATTACAGTAGAAGGGGTAGAGATAGAAGATGGGAGGGGAGGGGAGGGGAGGGGAGGGGGGATAGTAGAGGATAGGAAAGATAGCAGAATACAACAGTCACTAGTATGGCAATATGTAAAAACGTGGATGTGTAACTGATGTGATTCTGCAATCTGTATACGGGGTAAAAATGGGAGTTCATAACCCACTTGAATCAATTGTATGAAATATGATATGTCAAGAGCTTTGTAATGTTTTGAACAACCAATAAAAAAAAGAAAAAGAAATCACCCAGTATTGCTGTATTGGAGTCTACCTGAGATTTAATGTCATGGAATACTTTTTCTTTTTAATATAATTGGGTGTGCTGACATTTGGGACATAAATATTTATTCTCATTATATCTTTTTATTGGATTGTTCCCTTTACTAGGATATAGTGGTCTTCTTTTTCTCTTCTGGTTAGTTTGGTTAGTTGCTTAAATTCTACTTTGTCAGATATGAGAACAATTACTCCTGCTTGTTTTCGGAGTCTGCTTGCATCAAATTTTTTTCCATTCTTTTACCTTCAGCCTGTGGGTGTCTTTGCCTATAAGTCTCTTGTAAAAACACCATGTAATTGGATCTTGTTTTTTGATCCATTCTGCTAATCTATGTCTTTTAATTTGGTAGTTGAGACCATTAACAGTCAGTGTTAGTATGGATATATATTTGTGATTTCCTGCCATTTTGATTTTTTGCTATATTTAATACTGTCTTCTCATTTAGTAGATTATTCTTCTATTGATCTTCCTCTTTGGGGGAAATCTGGGATTTTTAGTTCCTCTGTGTGCAGTTTATCTTTGGGTAATTAATCTTTGCAGTGTTGGTTTAATGGTCATGGATTCTTTTAGTTTATTCTTGTCATGAAAATTTTTATTTTGCCCTTAAATTTGAACCTGAGCTTTGCTGGGTATAGTAACCTTGGTGGCAATTGTTTTCTTTTAGGGTTTAGAATATCTCTTTCCAGGTCCTCCTTCATTTTAGGATCTAAATTGGGAAATCAGAAGTGAACCTTATTGGTTTGTTTCTAAAATTGACCTGTCTTATAGCTTTTAATATTCTTTCCTTATTTTCTATGTTAGGTATTTTAATACATCTTGGAGAACTTCTAATTTGATTAGGTCTTTTTGGAGTTCTGTATACCTCTTATTTGTGCATCTTTATCTCATTTCTGATATAGGAAAACTTTTCAGTAGCTATCTCATTGAAAATATTCTTAATGCCTTTAGATTGTATCTTCATGTTCTCTTCCATCTTAATGACTCTCAGGTTTGGTCTCTTGATGTTGTCCCAGAGTTCCTGTATATTCTGATCATGTCCCGTCATTTTTTTCCCCTTTATTGCATTCTGTGTCCTCAAGTTCATAACACAACTGTCTTCAAAGCCTGAAGTTCTGTCTTCAAGTGCTGAAGTATTTTCTACAAAATCTAATCTGCTAGTGATGCTTTCAAGTAGATTTTTTATTTGTGTCCTTCATTTCTAGGAGTTCTGATTGGTTTATTTTCAACGTTTTTATTTCTTTATTGAAATGGTCTTTCATATCTTGTATTTGCTCTCCTAATTCATTCCTTAGATATTCTTTTAGTTCATTAAACATTTTAATAATCAATTTTTATTATTTTTTCTGGGATTTCACCCACTTCAGTCACAGTGGGATTCTTTATTGGGGGATTATGAATTTTGGGGGGATATTTGTTTCCCTTTTTCCTCATGGTTTTGATTTTCACGCCAATTAAGATGCATTCCCCTACCTGTTTTTTACCTGTGTCCTTTTCTGCGTAATTATCTATTTGTTCTGGGACTTCTCTCCGTTTTTACACATGAATATACATGCTAAGGATTAGAACCTGAGGTCCATCTCTGATTGTTCCTCCTTGGGTCTTGGATTTTGGTTTGGGGTTTTTGTCTCCTCAGTTCTTTAAGTTAGAGTAATGCTAAGTCTTGGTGGGGGGGGGGGTGTAGATTGTGCGGGGATGGTGAGATTCACTGTAACTTGGTTGAGATGTGTTTATCAGCAGCAAGATCTCTACTCTGTGATCTTTATTTGGTGGGATTACAGTTTCTTAAGTAAAAGAAAATAGAGTAGGAAGTGTTTGAAAAAGTGATCAGAGGAGAGACAGGACATAAGGAGCAGGTGTCAGCTATAAAGAAGAAGGAATAATTAATGAAAGTAATGGAAAAATAGAAGAGGAAGGAACAGGAATTTGGGGCTATTACTGGGGGAGTAGAGTGAAAAAGAGAGATAGGAGGGCCCAGAACCTAGGTATAACTGAATCTGCAGAAGTAAGATCAAAAAAGATCAAAACAAATTGAACCCTCATATAATTATACCCTACCTAAGTCTAATCTAAGTTAAATAATAAATACATGCAGGAGAGAGCTATTAATGGGTAAGTAAAGTTATACAAAATATATACAAATATATATTCAAACCTATCCATGCAGTGAGGACATATACAACCACACATACTCACATACACACAAAATCAAGCATAATGAAAAAATGAAGAATAATAAAATACAATGAAATGATGTTTGAAAAAATTAAAATTTAAAAAGTAAAATTAAAAAAAGAAAAAGTGGGAATACCGAGGGAAAAGGGGGAAAAATTAAAAATCTTAATGAGGAATAGAGGGCTCATTCCCACTGTGGTGGTCAAATCTGTCAGCAGGGATGGCTTTTCAGTCTTTAAATTGCTTAGGGTCTCACTAAATTGCTGAGACTGGCCTTGAACTTTCAATCCTCCTGCCTCAGCCTCATGAGCTGTTATATTACAGGCATGTGCCACTGCACCTGGCTCAGGTTAAGGTTTTAAGACAACAAAATGTCTTTATTTTTTTTAAGTTAGCATTTATACTGTTTGAATTTTTCTTCAATGTTCTTAGGTGCTTTTTAATATTTGAAAAAGAAATGTGTTTCTTGTATAGGTAGGATTCCTCCTTAACTCTAATTAAAGCATTCATATAAGTATTATTATTAATTATACTAATTAATAATAGCTAAATTTTACTGAGGACATTTTATGTGCTAAAAGCTAAATTAATACTCCCATTGAATTATCATAACTATTATGAAATAGAAACTATTATCTCTTATATTTTATGCATTAAGATCATGGCACTTTCAGGGAAATGGATGGCATTAGAGAAGATTATGCTAAGTGAAGTTAGCCAATCCCCAAAAAACAAATGCCGAATGTCTTCTCTGATATAAGCGGGGGTGACTCAAAATGGGGTTGGGAGGGAGAGCAAGAGAGGAAGATTACCTCCAGATAGGGAATAGGGGTGGGAGGGAAAGAGAGGGAGAAGGGGAATAGTCTGGATGATGAAAGGAGACCCTCATTACTATACAAAATACATGTATGAAAATGTGAAAAAATAAAATAAAAATATACATGCTTTGTCAGTCTCTGCAAATGAAAAAAAAAAAACTAAGAGAACTACTTAATGGATAACTGCTTTGAAAGCAATTTCCAAGACATATGATATGATATATAATGTGTATATACATATATATATATATATATGAAAGAGACATATAAAGATGTAATATGTAATATACATACAACATTTGAAATATATATAGAAAAGAAATATGTTATATATAGAAAGAAAGATTATATACATAGAGATGTAAGGTACAGATAAAGATGTAATGTAGAGTCTGTCTTGGAAATTGTTTTCAGTCAAAGAAGCCCTTCCATGAATTCAAACAAAGACCTTTCAGAGCTGATATAGTTGATGGAGACCACAGAGTGTACACAGTGAAAGTTCAAAATCACAAGGTAAGTAAGTAACATAATATAGATACAGATATACATGTATGTAGTAATATATAGGTATATATAGCTCAGTTACCCTAAATGCTAGAAGATAGCAAAACAATGGCCTCAAACTTAGGAAGGAAATAATTTTGACTCTGAAATTTGATACCCAGGGACCCTATTAAATGTAAGGGCAAGACAGAAGTATATTCAGACATAAAAGGACTGAGAAATTTTATATATTTTGTATCCTTTTCACAAAAACCAGGAAGAGGGGTAAAGCAGATCTGCACATTTGAACATGAAAATATCTGTCATTCCTCTTCCTAGGAAACTTATAGTTAGGCAAACAGAAAGCACTTATCATTTGTGTGACAATTTATTTAGTGTCCACTTCCTACAAACATGAACAGATTCAAGTAATTCCAAAGATCAACAAGTGTTTATAGAAAATGCATTCCAATGACATCAGTTGGTGACAGGTAGGGGGGATATTGCAATGAACCAGACAGAGTCCCTGAATTTGAAGAACTCAACATAAACAAAGGATGGTTTGAGGGGTACTATAGGCTCCAATCTCAACTAATCCCCACACCTACCCTCACTACAAGGATTCTGATTTTATTTGTATTAGGAAGACAAAACTTTAAGCCCCTGACATATCCACCCCTTCAAAGAAATTGTTGGCCCAAGCCTGTCCTGTATAAAAATGTAGATAGAATTAAGAGAGCTTAAAGTCCATTGGATATGGACAGGCAATTAACTAACATTATGTAATTCACTACACATGTCTGGGTGGTGAGGGAAGGGGACCTTAGTTAGTATTAGATCATTTATGTTGTTGCTATATTAAGTGGAAGATCAAAATGTTATGGGCCAGGCTGTGCAATATTGCTTCAAAGTAAAAGATAAAAAGAATAAATCCCATTTTTCCCCATAATGTATTTTGATGTTGTGAATTGTATTTTTAAATTTGTGAAAGTATTTAAAATTTCCACATTTTTTCATAGAGTTATATATACCAAAATCTCTTTTGGAAGAACATGTTTCTTTTTACCAAGTTCAAACAAGCCCCAGGATAGTACATATTATTAAGATAAGACCAAACACATCATTTTTTTTCTGAATGCTTTTCATAAACTTTATGGCCAGATATTTTGCAGAAGGCTCGGTGGCTTAAAAATAGAAAATTTCTTCCAGAGATAGCTAAAGAAAGATTTGAGATGAACAAGGTTAACCGTTCTTTTGTGGGTCACAGCACTGATGTGCTTCAGCCTCAGAGCAGGGCTGAACTTTTAATCATTGACTCAATCAGTTCCCATTTCTTTCTTTTCTCCAATGTCCATCAGCTGAGTTCATTTGAGCACATTGGTTTATTAACTTATGGACCCAGATCTGGTAAATTAATTTGCTGGCTTCTCCTAGTCTTTTCACACTAAATATTTCAGTTTAATTAGAGAATGGGGAAAGTGATGCTACCCATAGCTGAAGAAAAACAGTTATTAACCCAAAACCCAGACCTCTCTTCCTCCATGCTAAGAGAATCTGTGCTGTTTAGGCATCCTGTCATCTCTTTATATACTGGTACTCAGGAGAGGGGTCCCCATTATTGCCTAAGTTTCCTATTCCCGTTGCCAAGGATTCACTTGAACATGAGCATATGATACAATTCGGGTTACTGTGATGTGTAGGAAATCTCAAGAAAGCTCTCTGCTCATTAACAGAAAAAAAGACAAGGTTGAGGATAAACATCTATTGCTGGGGGCCATATTTCCACGATGATCTCCTGAGCTGGGGCTGTCAGCTTGCCACTACATAGGTGAACTAGATCAGCTGTTCCAGTATTGCAGGACACAGAGATGCATAGAGCTGAGGCATCTGCTCTTGAGCAACTGAGTCATCCAATCTGGAGTGCCCTCCCACACACATTTGGATTTCCTGTTACGTGGGCTAATTGCTTTCTGTAAACATTTTTCTCCTATTCAGCCAATATTTTAAATATTCTAAACATTATTTAATTGGTATTAAATTTTCTTCATAGGTAGCCTTAAGCTTTCATCAGTGGTATATTTGAATTTATCCTTGTGTTTTATATTTTACCTTGGCTATCTTTAAAAAGTGATCTTATCAAAGATATTTGGTTACTATACCCATGAGGCACTAATTACATTCATAAGGTCATGGAAATAGCAATATGAGACTATAGTATTTTTTGATGGGCAAATATATCCATTTTGACTGAAGACTCTTTTCCCCTGTTTAAAAAAAAAAGAAAGAAAGAAAAAGAGAGTTATGTGTAGCTTTCTAATTCTTATCTCACTGTTTTTTCCATAAACTTTCATTACAGCAACTCCTTGAAGCCTGACTATTTGGCGTTCACAGTTTAATTTCTTAGCTTTGAGTTAACATTATTCTCTTAATCTCACTAATCCTCTAAGGGAGATGAACATAATGGTGAACTTCCTATAAAAATATTCTATTAAATTCTGAAATGATTAAATTGTACACACAAAATTAAAATGTGAATTCATGTTGAATTTATATAACTTCTTTCCAAATTCCTGAATTTTAAGTCATTTTCATCAATACCACTTCCAAATGTCTCCTCTCTATGTGAGCTTTATCAAGACAAATGTCAGAATTCATAAAACCAATGAGAGTAATTGAAAGGCCTGTGTTAATTATAAATCATAACACAAGTCAAGGTTAATTACAATTAAATTTTAAATGTTTTGCTTGAGGATGCTAATCTTATTTAGTCTGGAACATATTAAAATAAAAATGAAATGCTTATGTATGAAAGATATAACAGTATATACTACAGCTACAAGGGGTGAAAAGCACTACCCAGCACTATTTAAACAAATTCACCTCAAAAGTGAGAAAAAATAAGCAGTTTGAATGTAAATTATTCTTAGGACTTTTTAGAATTAAATGGAACAGTAAAGGGCATAATCTCTTAAGCACCCCTGGGCATAACAAGTTCTTTAAAAACCTAACTGGGAAGAAGTTAAGATGCCAGCATTCATTTCTGGACTTTATAGCCAATTTTGTAACACTAGGGCTTTTCTAGTATTTTTTTCACCCCTGTATTTAATTCTGAGAGTTCTCCAGAACAAACTTTAAGCATAAACCAAAGGCAAATTATTCTGAATCCACCTTACCTATGCTTAGTGTTTTTCAAGCTCCTTCTATATTGGAGATGGGATTAGAACCATCTTTAAAGATAAGTATCAGGATGTGGCAGGGTGGACATGAGATTTTTAAAGTTCAAGATTAGTGGACAGTCTACTATGAAACTGAATAGAAGTATTTCTTAAATTAAAATAAGAAACCCTTTTCCTCGAAGAAAATGTGAAGGAATTTCAATAATTGTACTTAATGCAAAAATGTCAACATTTGGGGAATCTGGGTAGAAAGTGCCCTGTGTACAGGGTTCCTATTTCTTATGACTTTTTTTTTTTTTTTTGTAGTAGTAGGGATCAAACCCAGGGCCTCATGCATCCAGACATGCACTCTACCCCTGAGCTACATCCACAACTATTATAATTTTTGAATGTGTAAAATAATCACAAAATGAAAAGTTTTTTGATTTTTTAATGCTTACAAATTATTGTACTATAATAATATTATGTTTACTCTTTTGGCCTGATAAACCAATTCGGTTGTGTTCAAAGCTTACTTCCTGAGCAGGGTCATAGTAGGTTTCTGGGCCGGAAAAAGCTTCAGTAAGTAATCAATGGCCTCAGTTCTCTGCTTGGTTCCCTGTGGTATTTAGTGACATCAATTATTATAGATAGATATTTGTTTGCACACAACTGAGTTCTGCATAGAATACTTAAGATTTCCGTGGACAGGGGTTGGGGTTGTGGCTCAGCAGTAGAGCCCTTGCCTAGCACTTACAAAGTCCTGGGTTCGATCCTCAGCACCACATAAAAATAAAGGTATTGTGTCCATCTACAACTAAAAATAAATATTTTTTAAAAAAATTTCCATGGTCAGAGACTGGGTGTGGTTAGTATTTGAAATCTGACTTAAATGCATCGCTCTAACACTTGGTAGTTCACCAGTTCCTGTCAAACTGCTCCATAACATTTCTATTTTTATAGTTACTTAAAAATAAATCACAAAATTATAAACTAAAATGTTGTTCCTGTAGACTCAACAGACTCTCAGAATGCAAACTGGTGAGCCTGTACTACCAGGAATGTGAAAGTACTTGCCCAAGGCCACAGAGTGACACCACACAACACAACACACCTGTCAAGTGGGAAGCTAGAATGGAGCCTAAAATACATCATTGTAATAATTAGGGAGAGTTCAACATAAAACGTCTCCTAAATGATATTATATAATTATTGTTAATTTATCAAGTGCAATGATGTATTTCCATCATATTTATTCTTAGATGATGCACATTGAAGCATTTAGGACTTTGCAATTGATTACCAATTCACACATATGTTGTGGATATAGTGCATATAGTCATTAATGTAAAGAGAGAAAGAAAGAAAATATAACAAGTTATTAAAATTATTTTATTTGAATGGAGACACATGGGTATTCATATTTTCTGTATGTTTGAAGATATACTATAGCACAATGCTTCTTCAATAGCCACAATAGCTCTCATGAAGATTGTACTAGTAAAGGCTTAGTTTACAGCCATAATGACTCTTTTTTAAACATACAGTTCTTAACAAAGTTTTTCTGGTTTTCAGCAATACAAGAGATGAAAGCAGAAAATTAAATTGATGTTAGGGACAGTCATGATACACTCAATAAACATTTACAAATTGCCTACCAGACTTGGGAAACAATAGTATTCACAGTTTGAACCTGCCTTGAAGGATATCCTTCAAAAGGTAAACAGATAAATTGTAAAATACCCATACAGTGGAACATTATTCAGCAATAAAAAGAAATGAGCTGGAAGGGAAAGGGAAAGTACTGGGGCATGAGACTGATCAAACTGTGTTCTGTGCATGTATAAATATGGCATAATGAATCCCATATTATATATAATTATAGTTTATCAAGAAGAAAATGAACTATTAACCAACTAAAAACAAAGGAATCTTAAATGCAAGTTACTTAGTGAAAGGAATCAAGGTAAAAAGTCACAAACTGTATGATTCCAACTCTGGAAGAGCTAAAAACTATAATGACAATAAAATCAATGGTTGCCAAGGGTTTGAGACAGGGGACTGGGGAAGGAATGGATAGTGAAGCACAGGGATATCTTAGGGCAGTGAACCTATTGTGTAGAGTACTATAATGAAGGATACAGAGCATTGTGTATCAGTCAAAACCAGTGGAACAGGACAGCACAAAGCATGAACCCTAATGAAAACTATGGACTTTGATTAATAGTGAAGTATCTATACTGGTTAAATTGTAACAAATGCACCACACTAACGAAGGTTATTATTAAGAGGGGAAACCGTGAAGGGCAATGAAGAGAAGGAGTATATGGGACACACTATACTGTCTGCCTGATTTTCTGTAAACCTAAAACTGATCTTTAAAATACAGTATTTTTTTATTTCATTTTGCATATACTGTTCATTTTCCCCAAATGCCAGCTAAGGAGGTTCTATGGGAATAAGCATCCATTGCTCACAGTTAAGTCTTTATCTGTACTAAATTGACTTTTAATGAATTGCCAGTCACTTTTAGATATGCTCAAATAACAAGCACATAAATGATGGGTAGGCCCTGGGCAGGGTTTCAAAAAGTGTGGTCCTCAAACCACCTGCACCAAAATCATTTGGATGCTTGTTAAAAATCTTATCCCTACTAAATCAGAACCTCAAGGGGTGAGCAGTCTGCATTTTTAATAAGTTCCCTGGGGACTGTGATGCACGACAAGTGTGAGAAGGACTGCATTAATAGTATATAAGGATACTCATGGAATACTCCTTTTATTTTACTGCTTATAAAAAGCAAACAATTAAAACATACCAGCTGCCCAATAATTGAGAACAGGTTTTTCTCCATCTCCTTCACACAAAATGACAATCAGTGGCTTATTTTGCCATTTCAGGAATTTTAGCCCTAAGGACTAAATTCTCCAGAAGCATTTTATTATCTGACACCATGTTAAAGAAATGCCGGTATTTCAAGAGAGAAATAATAAATGGTGAAGACTTGAATGACACTTACAGATCTTTTGTACCTTTTTTTAATTGAAGCCTTATGAATCATAGTTTTAATAAAAGATTAAAGAAGATTTCTGATGCTTTATGGTTTATTATTCCCCAAATTGAATAAACATTTTTTTCAATAAAAATTTCAGATGACATTGCCAATTTCTTTCCCCCTCCCCGAGAAAATTAATTTCTATGAAATAATTTTGGTCTTGACCTTTTCAGAAAAATATGATTTTGCAGCATCTATATCAAAGAAGGTCACAGTGTCAGAATACAAGGCAGCCTCATAACAAAGCCCTAGAACAATCATAGAGTGGGCCTGATCAATCCTAGTTGTCGTTATTTCTTTTAGACTCTCTACCTTGCCCTTTTGTGATCCTAGCAATTCACCTTTAAGCTGTATGGTACTGTTATTACCTCCATTTATCTAGTGGTCAAACTTCAAGCAATCTTAACCCTTTGAGAGATGGCAGAGACACGTGTTTCTCAAATGTATGCTTTACATTTCTGTGTCTTTTTTCTCCCCCTACCCCATAACAACACTTATGGTCTTTGTTTGATGGAAATGATCTGGTATTAGTCATTTATACTCTAAGGCAATACTGCTCAAATTTAAGTGTACACCAGAATTACCTGTAGGGCTTATTAAAACACAGATTTCTGGGCCCCCCTCCAGAGTTCCTGATTAAGGTCTGGAGTAGGAATTGAGAAGGTGCATTTTTAAGAAGTTCCCAAGTGATACTGATGTTGCTGGTCCAAGGATCACATTTTGATGTAAGATAATTTGCCACGTTTCTCTGGTACTTGTTCCAGAGTATGTTGTGATTGGTGTTGTAATTTATATAAAATTTTCCAAGATTTATCAGAGTGAGACTCCTAATTAACAATCCCTAGATCGTAGATTAAGATTATGCAAACTGTCAAATACTCCTGACACTGAGCAAGGCAACCACACAATTATTTTCCTAATTCCAGGGAAGACAATGAAATCAAAATCTCAAGTTAGCATGTGAGAAGCCTGGCCTTTTAGCATTAACCAGTTCTTAACTAGTCAATCACTCATCTGTCCCTGGTTTGGCTTAAGCATTTCTATTTAATTTCCACTTGCCTCCCTTGCAGTCTCAGCTCATCTGTTGAACTTGGACCTACCTCTTCTCACCAAGAATCTATGTTTCCCACCCGACTCCCCTGACATTGCCACCCTTAGAAGCCAACATGCCTTTTTGCTCTCTAGTCATGGGCTCTCTCCATCTTAGCTCCTAAGAATCTGAGGAATTTTAGTCTAACTACTTCCAGGACTGCCAGTCTTCTAGATGTATGATAAATTACTTCTTGGCTGTATCCTTGGCATATCCTTGGCACACATCCCTGGATAAGCAAAAGTGCCTCCTCTGTAGATGGCAGTAGAAAAGGAAGTTTTCACACACAAGAGTACATGGTTGAAGAAATGACAAGTCCTGCTTCCTTTGACTCTCTGATATTTTCATTAAGTGCCAACCAGAATGGTCTCTTAGAGCTTCATATAAGATGGTACACTGCAGAAAGACATTGCATCTGAGGAGAAGGGGAGAAAAGTCCAGAGGAAAACAAGCAACCAGAAATGCAGGCTGCTCTACCAGCAGAGGGCGGCAGACCACATTACAAGGGGAACTCCACGGAAGGGGTCCACTGAACTACTATTATTGTTTCCATGTTATTAAACCTCATGGCCAGAATACTAACGAGCACTGAATAAGAAAAGAACACAAGACTTTGCGTCTTAAAAGGCAGATTCCAGCATTTTCCAGTTTTTGGACCAACCATCCAGAGTCTCCATTTTCTTATTGGTAAAATGGAAGGAAAAAATAATACCAATAGCAATTGCACGTGGCTTATTAACTTCACCAGTTTTCTATGGGGATTGATAAATCATATATATTCCCATTAATCCCAAAGGCTACCTCAGCAATTCATGCCACAGGATCCAATGCCCAAGAATTCATTAACCTTTTCTTGTATTGTGGAATGATACTCTGAACTCCCTCCTGCAGGAACAGAGGGGGTTTCTGAAGTAGGGGTCCATTCATAGAGGAACCAATTCCCTCTTCATAATTAATGGTACATGCCACTCCACCCCCAACCCAGGCACTGAAGTGAGGCTGGCTAAAGAGAAGCCTGGAGCCACAGTGCAGGGAAAGATTTAAGAGAAAATCCAAATCTAGGGCTGTCTTTCCAAAACAATTACTAGAAAATTGCAGAACCTGTCCGCCCCAGGAAACCTCAGGGAAAATATTACTTTGATTGTGTGATTGCATCTTTCACAGAGCATACAAGAACAGCACCAGGCACTGCAAGGCAGAAGCTAAGAGCCCCAATAGTTACATTATGCCTTTGCGGAGTTGCCATGCTTAGCTTATGTTGAAAGAAGCACAAAATTAAAATGCCAAAGTTACAAATCACAATTCTGGTTTAAACTACAGGACAGAGTTCCAGATGATTTCCTTCTATTTTTATATGACAGGCTATTAATTGCAATCACTGCACACAATTTTTATTTTAGGACAGCTTACATTTCTCTTGCCTCCAAGCCCCAACCAACATTGTACTCTTCTGCTAGAGAAATTTCTCTGACCAATCTTACTATATTTGCCTCACAGTCTTTTCAAGTTGACACCTGAGAGTTAATTTACACCTTTCAATTTTACAAAAACAATCCCGAAACGTACTAAGTGATCTATCCCATTTGAATTAAAAGTTTAAATTCTAATTTTCAGTCTCTCGTATGGATTGGACAAATGGGAACACTTCATGGGGAAACTCAGATGAACTTGGATAATTTTTGTATACTTCAAATTACTTGCTCAAGGTATATGTGCTGTTGCTTTTAAATCTACCTCTATCTTTAAGTTCTGGCTAACAAAAAATAATTATAAATAGTGCCTTTTTCAGGGAAAAGACACACATTACCATTGAGTTCTTCCTCAAGGAATTTATTAATGTAAGTAACTCTAATAGAACCATCATGGGAAGTTCTGTCTTTTCTGGACCTTAGGAGCAAATGTAGGAAACTTTTTAAAGTATAAATACTAAGTATTAGAATTTTTAAAAACTAGTATGTATTGAACACCAACGTGGCTTTCTTTCAAATGCATGTGATATGTACCACTCACTGTCTGATCCCTGCCCTCCAGACACATGGTAGTATCACTTGTACCTGCCCAGTAAAGTTAGGAAAGGCCAAGTAACTTGCTCTGACCAATGATATGAGAGAGACAGTGGTGAATTACTTCTAGTCAGAATGCTTTAAGAGCCAATATCTGATTGGCCTGTCCCTTCACCCTACCACAGGATCCAGCAATATTCTCCTATGATGGAGGCCCCAACCACCTGGCTCTGAGCGGGGAAATCATGCATCAAAGTCACCTCCAAGATAAATATGTGGTATTGATGACATTGGACAGTAAGTCTTTGTTGTTTTAAGCCATTTAGCTATCAAGATTGTTTACACCACAATATAATCCATCATATCCTGACTGATGCATTTCAGAAAATCTTAACCTCTATCATGCACAATGCTTTCTGTGACTGGTGAAAGTCAGGGAAGGGGTCGTGGAACAGAACTGCAAAGGAATATAGTTCTTTAAAAGTGGTAGGAAGAAGCACATTTTCAGAGTCTAGACATATCAAGGTTCAAAATTCAGCTTGGATTTGATTAAAAAGGCAAAAATCTCTCAGCCTCAGTTTTCTCCACCCTAAAATGAGAATAATAATGTATGCCTGTCTTAACCAAGAACCTACCTGCAAAACGTCTTCCACATAATAGATTATCAAAATTGCAGCTGGTTTTATCACCTATTCCTATAGAAGAGATTCCGACAGCAGGAAGTACAAGAGCAGAACAAACATTTCCACGTGTTCATCTTTGAAAAGTGTTATGTTAAGCATTGCCACTTATATTTTCTAGTTTAACTACAAGCCTTGTACAGAAGATACAAATTTTATTAATAGCAATATTGGCATCTTATGCATGCAGAAAGGGATAAATGTACAGATATTAGTACACAGAGTCAACAGTAGAGAGGGATTTATTTACATGCTGGATTTATGAAATGGTGACCTTGAAACTGTTATGCAAAAAAAAGACATTAATCCCAATTTATAAAGTATACAAAACTAGAAACAGGAGTGGTAACAGATAAAGAACACTCAAGAAGAATTAGAATGGCTTTTAAAGCAGCATTTGTCTGCGCCCTTCTCATTAAGCCAATTTTAAAAGGTGAGGTATATTCCTGACCCCCAAAATTAAAATCCCTCACCCCAATCAATCCGACATTGAACATTGAGATATATCACCTTCCTCCACAAGCTCTCAAAGATTTTATAAACCCCAGGGTAACCAGAGATGAATTTCTTAATAAAAATTCAATTTCTAGGGTTTAGAGATTATTTACTCCTTGATTATAGAGTAATTTGTGAGCCTTGCCCAACATGGCTACATAACTTCTTCCTCTGGCAATGGGAGTAAAATTGATTGAATATTTTCACAGAATAACACATGAGTTAATCCAAATTTTTTTCTCACAAGTCTCACATATCGCCTTCCTATTTACTTTCTGTCAAAATAATCCCAGCATGCCAGCCACAAGGCAAAAAACATAGGCATTGATCTAAGAATTTTCATCTTTGTTTAGTAAATAATTCTGTGTTAAATAGATCCATCTTGGCACACCAAATCCACCTAGGAAGAGGGGGGGAAGAAAAGGTAACTCAGTCCTGTCCATTTGTTTTATCTTTGTCAAAAATTTGCCGACACAAATCCTTGCTACTCATTTGTGTAAGTGCAAATTTTCCTTATTTGTACAAAATTTTCTTATTTTGCACTTCCAGAGCACTAGTTATCTATAGTAATCGGTCAGGACTTAATAACACCCCCAAAGCCAGAAGAGAAGCATCCACCAACCATGCCTCGTGACTGCCTGCTGAGCAGGCCAGTTGGAGACACTGGTTCTTTGATTCAGCCATGTTTCATGGAACACTGGCATGTCCATATGGACACTGCAATGCAGGACATTCGGAACTTAAGGAAAAATCCCATTATGTTCTCCCTGACTTTATCACTTCAGGTCATAAATACTTGGACAGCATGCCTCTTTCCCATGAGAGAGTTTTTACTGAGAATGAGAAACATGAGCACATGTGGGTCTGCAGTAGAATTCCAGTAAGTGGTGCCCCCTGAATGACCTCTCTGACCAACTGTTAATCATTCATCCAAACTTCAGTAGGGGGAAAAAAATAACAATAAAAAACTCAAATCGCACAATACATTTTAGGATAATCCCAAGCAGCGCCCATGAGCCCAATAACATGGAGAGGATATTTCAAAATTAAAAACCATCATTAATTTCTCTTGGGGCTAGGACAGAGGACACAATAAAGGAGCGCTCTAATTGAAACTGCCCAGAAGTCTCCAGTCAGTGCTTCAGGCTCAAAGTCCCAAGCTCTGTGTGGAAATTGTGGGGTAGTCTGCATTTCCTTTGGGCCACATGCTGGGAATCTGGTTGCAATCATGGTTGTTATAGACCAGAACCAGACTTTGGTTGATGGCGTATGAAGTGGGATAAGTGCTATGTGTGCAAATGTACACAATTCATTGACTTTGCTCTCAGATTCCCATACAGTGCTCATCAAAACAGGACAGGAGCTGCCCTTGTCAGGAATATCCGACCCAAATAGTCAGTTACAAGATAGGCCAAGGAGATGACAGCCAGAGAAAGGAATTCCAAAATGACAGATGTTTGACTGTTATAAGTTCAGAAAAGCAAAGAAAATGAGAAACAGAAGCATGAAGCTGAGGTTAGAAAGGCCTTGCCACAAAGCAGCTGCTCAGAAAGCACAAAAGCCATACGCCATGTTCTAAGAAAACGATCAACAAGCAGGCTGTGTCCAAAATGCTTAAGACCAGGGAGACCAACATTTTAGTCCTAGCCTAGATCACAAGTCAGAAAGACCTCCTGGTAAGAAATCATAAACATTTGGTTTGATAACATCTACAGAGCCAATTTTAAAAACAAATAGGGCTGAGGGTATATAATTCCTTGGTAAAGCAGGTGCTTAGCACGAATGAGGTCCTAGGTTTTATCCCCAGCCATAAAAGTAAATGAATACAAACAAAAGCTGAATTCTGGGTCCTTTCTGAAGATTTTCATAAAGGGGAGCTGGCTGGGAAGCAACAGAGGTATAAATTAGAAGGCACACTAAAACTTTCTAAGCAACTTCCTTATTTAGCTCTGCCACCCCACCCCAACTTCTCCTTCTTGACACATACTTTCTCTGTCTCTTAAAATACCCCAGCATGAGCTGACTGTACTTCTCACTAATTGGTCAGCATCTTTCCTTTGTTCCTCAGATAGTTTCAGGCTCTTATATTCAAACCTCTGTGCCGCCTTTAATTTTTTTATTTGACCATTTCCCCAACTGGCTATAGAAGTTTTGCAAAGAAGAATCCTAGCTCCTGACAAGATAAAGAAAGAAACTGTGTCTATTAATGGCCCTTTGATACTAATTCTTCTTTGTACACACACACACACACACACACACACACACACACAAACACACAGATGTTCGCACACATGCATGCTTAGCCATAGTCATGGGCTACAGGGAGAAGGAGAAGCCAAAGTCATGAAGATGTCTGATAATGAACTGAATCTGTCCACCCACACTCCATACAACCTGTCAGAATTCTGGCCATTACTGGGCTATGTAAATGTCACAATGCTGCTGAAACTTAGTGACTTAAAATGATACAAATTTATTCTCTTCTGGAGGTCAGAAGTCTGAAATGAGTCATAAGAGGCTAAGAGAGAGGTGTTGGCTGAGCATGGTCTTTCTGGAAGTTCCAGGGGGACAAAAAAAAAAAATCCATTCCTTGCCATTCCTACGAGCAGATTTTTCCCAGGCTGGTGGCTGTATCACTCTGGTTCCTTGCTTCTTCTGTTATCACATCTCTTACTACTTACTGTGATCTCCTGCCTCTCTTATAAGGACTACTGTGATTACATAAGACTCACCTGAGTAACCCAGAACAATATCATGTCTGCAAAGTCCCCAAGGTCATGTAAGATAACATTCATAAGGCCCACAGGTCCATTTGTGGACAAAACTGGGGCTTGTTATTCAGCCTACTATACTGGCTCTCAGATGTCACAAACTGCATCTAAAAAAAAATCAGTACAAATTCAATGCAAGGTGATTGCAAAATGAAATTGCCAGACTTGCAGAAGATAAATAAATTCAACTGACAAAAGTTATGGCTAAGAACCACTAGAATTATGAACAAAGCCCCTGGAAAATGAGGGTCCTGCTGAGATAGAATTCTTCACAACTGAAAAAAAAAATAGAAAATTAGCAAGGATAAACAGCTGGGCACAACAAAGCACAAATTATTTAAATATCACCTGATTAAGAAAGAGTCAGAAAAACTGATAAAGCCCTCAACCTCTTGTTCATGATAGAAGAATGTGAAATAAATATCACATATAATCATACAATTGTCTTCAAGAAAGTTTTTACTAAAAAAAAGAGTCAATTTTGATTCATTCCATCTAAACTTATAATTGAATTATGTTAATGCTACCACAAAAAGAAAACTATTTTCATAATTTTTACTTTTATTTTTCAAGATAAATAACCAATTTAAATATTTTTCACTATTTACTAAGAAGTGTTGGTCTCCATTCTAAGTGACTTCATTTTTAGAGACTGTATTATAGTAAAAACTAGCCCAAGGATATGGGTAAGAGATAACTAAGGAGTAGGCAAGAAGCCTTTGCACAGCTGAGTAGGAGACTGTGAAAGCAAGACATGCCAACCTTAAACAAAGCCCCTTTTCCCCTACCTGAGCCAAAGATTTCCCCTGTAACTCAAGTCGCTGCCTAAAATTTCATCTGTAAAAGGAAAAGCACCAGTCTGGTAAACTTAATAATACAAAGTGTTCTCAAAGATTACATCAACTCGTGGAAGCATCATTAAATTTGTTTGTGTGTGGATAAGTGTGTGCTGGGAATTAAACCAAGGGGCACTCTGCCACTGAGCTACAGCCCAGCCCTTATTTTATTATTTTATTTATTTTCATTTTCATATTGAGACAGAGTCCAACTGAGTTGCCAAGATGGCCTCAAACCTGGAATCATCAGAATTACAGGCATGTGACACCATACCTCATTCACTAAATGCTTTTTTGAAAGGAAGGGGAGCTGGGAGTGGTGGCATACATCTGTAATCCCAGAGACTGGAGAGACTGAGGCAGGAGGATCACAAGTTCAAAGCTAGCCTCAGCAACTTAGTGAGGCCCTAATCAACTTAGCAAGACCCTGTCTCAAAAAAAAAATACTTTTTAAAAAAAAAGGGCTGGGGAAATAAAAGGGGGGGGCTGGGGATGTTGCTCAGTGGTTAAGCACCTCTAGGTTTAATTCCTGGTACTAAAACAAAAAAAGAAAGAGAGGGGGAAATGCAACATATATTGAGTAACTCCAAAGCATTAATATTGCATAGAGTTTGTGCTCACTAATCTTTTGCAAGTTGAGTACTATCCACTTATTTTTAGAGAAGTAAGTGAGTTTCTATAAGAGTTGAGTAATTTGGGGCTGGGGTTATGGCTCAGGAGTAGAGCGCTTGCCTCTCACGTGCAAGGCCCTAAGTTCGATCCTCAGCACCACATAAAAATAAATAAAAGTATTGTGTCCAACTACAACTAAAAAATAAATATTTGAAAAAAAAAAAGTTGAGTGATTTTCCCAGGATCTCACAGACAAGAAATAGCAATGACACAGTTCTTTCCAGGCCCAAAGCCCATGCTATTTTAACTATGCCAGGTTTCTTTGGACAGTGCATGCTACAACAGGTGCACATTAGTGTCCAGGACCTGTCTTTCCCTGTCATAAGGAAACTGACTAGATTTGTAGACATTGACTGGACTAGAAAGATTAGCATAAGCAGGAACATCTGGGTCCATGCCATCTCCAAGACTTGTCAGACACTGGGAAATAAGGAATGCTTTCAACCTCTCAGAGATCTCTTGTTTTGTAAAAGGTAGATATTATTAATATCTGCATCATGAAGTTGCTGACTTCAAGAAAATCACCTTAAAATCCAGGTGAATAGCTAGGAAGATTCAATTATTAATTCAGGATGTCAGCCAGGCATAGTGGCACATGCCTGTAATCCCAGCAGCTCATGGGGTTGAGGCAGGATGATTGCAAGTTCAAAGCCAGCCTCAGCAATTTAGCAAGGCCCTAGGTAACTAGTGAGACCCTGTTTCAAAATAAAAATAAAAAGGGCTGGGAGTGTGGCTCAAGAGTTAAGTGCTCCTGGGTTCAATATCTGGTAGCAAAAATAAGTAAATAAATAAATTCAAGATGTCCATTCGAAGCTATCTCAACAATTCACCAATAAGAATATTTGGAATGAAGCAAAATAATTGTTTATTTGGTTTATTTATTCATTTGTATGAGTACCTGGGATTGAATTTAGGGGCAGTGAGCCACATCCCCAGCTCTCTTTTGTATTTTATTTAGAGACAGGGTCTCACTGAGTTGTTTAGCACCTTGCCATTGCTGAGGCTGGCTTTGAACTTATGATCCTCCTGCTCAGCCTCCTGAGCTGCTGGAATTACAGGCATGCGTCACCACTCCTGGCTGAAGCAAACTAATTCTAAAGTTAATATGGAAATATAAATTTACCAAAGTAGTGTAGAATATTCTAAAAAAGGAGAGTAATGAGAAGATAAGCCCAAGCGGAAAGGAAAAGATAACTATAAAGTTATACTAATTAAAATAGTATGATATTACACATGAAAGGATAGAAGAAGAGAACAGAACAGTCCTGAAATGGACTCATATACATACTTACATCTCAGGAATGTTTTAAGATATGATAAGAGTTTCTTTCCAATTCAGCAAGTAAAAGATGAATTGTTCAATAAATTTTTTAAGAACAACCAAGTAGTGGGGCTGGGGATGTGGCTTAAGTGGTAGCGCGCTAGCCTGGCATACACGGGGCACTGGGTTCGATCCTCAGCACCACATAAAAATAAAATAAATATGTTGTGTCCACCGAAAAACTAAAAAATAAATATTAAAAAAAGAACAACCAAGTAGTGATCTAAGGAAAATATATTTCTGCTTTTTACTTTTCATAAAAGTAAATTATGTATGAATGATTTCAAAATACAAAATGAGAATGCAAAATTGCTAAATGGAAACATGGCAGAAATTTTAACAATCTCAGATTAAGATGGTCTTGAAACTATTTAGAGTTTTAAATTAAAAAATAACAATTTTTGATTTCTGCATGAAAAGAAATCATAATATGGAGAAAAATAGCCCCATGGTTCCTTCTGTTCTTCTTGCATGTCTCAAGGTATTTAAGCTTGCTAGTCCTCTGCCTGCATATGCTCTTTCTCTGCCTTGCAAATAAGCAGAAGAAAATATTTGCAAAATATGTAAATATCCCAACAACTCAATAAGAAAATATCAGCAACTCAAAGGAAAAATGGGTGAACATGGTAACTCACAAAAAATGAAATACAAATAAATGTCTTTCCAGCATATTAGAAGGTAGTCAGCTTTGCTCAGAATAAATGAAACTCAAATAACACTGTAAGATTCTTCTTTTTAATTGTAGGATTGATTTTAAAAAATTGTTTATTAAAGAAGTGAAGCATGAACTCTCATACAATGTTGTGAGAATGTCATTCTACCTCTTGGAACATCCTCTTAATAGGCAAATTTGGAGTTATCTAAAAATATAAATATACATATTTTTACTCAAATTCCATTTGCATCAAAATTAATTATCTGTGAAATTTTCATATATTCTTATCCTAATATAGCCTATGATAATATTCTCACATATATACAACAAATATATTAAGGAAAATTAAATGCAACAGTTCTTGGTAACAAAAACATTCTGATGTAAAAGTGACCTATTAGTTGAAGACTAGTAAAATAAGTGATATCACATAAATACAACATTCTGCATTCATTAATAGGAGTGAAATAGCTCTAGGTGCATTGAATGAACAATTTATACTTTTATGTGAAACAAAGTAGAGAATAGACTATAGGGTATCCCACCATTTGTGTGTATATAAGGTACATAAGTGTATAACTATGTGTGTACACTGCAAAGCCAAGGATAGAGGAAGACTTCTGTGTTTTAAATTTTTATCACTGTATATATATATATATATATATATTTTTTTAAGTTGAGAAAGAAAATGTTCAAGCAAATCCTTGAAGTACTGGGGCAGATTATCTGTGATTTATAGTTGCCAGCACCACTGAGCCTTGTTGTTGACATGGATAATGAAGAGTTTTGCACTGAAATTCAATGAAGTCCTAAATTCAGTAGGAGAGAGCATGAAGCATTTCAAATGCACAGTCAGTGTTTGTTGTTGGATGGCCTTGTTTTATGAAGTTTTCAATTCCCTGTCTTAAAAGCTGTGCAATCTTGAAAGAGGCATTTACATTTTTAAACATCAGTTTTCAACTATCAATAGGGACAAATTCTTGTGAGGTCACAACTGGGTAATATAACTGGAATTTATCATGTAAAACTGAATGGGCACCATGTAAACCTAGAGACATAAATAAGCTAGTTGATATCTAATTTGTGACAAATTAGAAATTTCGTCTGCATAAAAGAAAATAACCTGGAAAACGTTAATGAAGGCCATGTGATAATAAGGAGTAATTAATTAGAAGAGCCCTCAGCTGCATCAGACAAAGATGCTCAATGAGCTCAAGAAGGGGGCACTGTTCACACATGTGCAAAGACATTTGGGCCTGGGGAAGACATATTTTTCTATTCAACTTGATCCCCATTCAAGAAACTATGTTTCCTCTTTGAGGTATTCAATGAATTCAACCCCTTACTCTGGCCTGGCAGATGCTGAACACAAAAGATAACCCAGCAGATGCTGGCCATAGAGCAAAGGGCTCAGTGGAAGACAGAAAACTGACAAGCCATTTCCATGTGAGTGGGAAGCATTTCATCAGTGAAATTTGAAAGTCCTATTTCCATAAAATTGTTAAAGATGTTTGTTCTGATTGACTAACCCCAAATGAAAACTGAAAAGAAAACTCTGCAAATAGGACCAAGGGCTCTAATATATATAAAAAAAAATGATAATCCACACAAAATAAGAATTTATTTAAAACTTTAAGAATGACCAAAAGAGAACAGGGTAACAAAAGTAGGGGAATCTGGATATAAAGATTTTAATGCATATCTGCAAATTTTCCTGAAAATCCTATCATTAATAAGTGGGTTCTGTGTCCCCTCTCTTTGAATCTGGGTTGATCTTAGTAACTGGTTGTAGGGAAACCAAACTATCCCACCAAACACATCCCATGCAGAAGTGCCAAGATTACACAAAGACATGCTCAGCCAAGGCCCCAGCTTCGCCAGGGCCCTGCTGCTCCAGTTCCAGCTCATCTAAGGGCAAGGACATGAGAGACCAAGAGGCACAACTTCTCAGCTGAACTCTTCCAAATTTCTGATCAGGAACTATTAGAGATAGCAAAAATGGTTGTCAGTGTCCTAAGCTTTTACATTTTAAACTGATTTTTGACAAAACAGTTAATTGGAACAAAGGGTTATCCAGAATAGATTTGATTCCATAACACATGAGATCTTAATCTTTTTTGTGCAATAAAGAAAGAACAAGTAAGAATGGATTGAAATATTGTCTTTAGACCATTTCTTCTATTAGCTATTAAACAAAAAAAAGTAGATAATTTAGGAAAGCAAGTTAGCCTGAAATTCAGTAAACAAGCAAATCCTGATGAGTCACTTTCTGCAGTGAAATCTCAACCTGGAGCCAGATGAACCTGATGTATATTATCCCAATAAGCCAGATTCAGTGATGTAAAGAGATTAAAGAAAGACTACATCTTATTAACCTTACTCATCTCCATTCAGTTGTCTGAGATCAGCCCCCATGCTGCTGAACCCTTCTGCAGTTCTAACTTCTGATCGAGTTTGCGGGCGAAGGGATAATGGTCACCATTCATCAAGGACTCACAAATACTAGCTCTAATTCCACAGAAGAGTCCATGGGGAGGGTTTTCTATGCACAATTTAGTAATAAGGAAGGGAAGCTTAGGATAATGAAATAACTTTATGAAGTTAGCATCCATCAAGTGCTGGCTGTGCAGTCTCTGCTGCACATACCATATGCATCATCCCACTGGATGCTCACAGCCACGTTCTGAAAGGAGAGAATATCATCACCCCACTTTACAACAAATGATACCTATTTTCAGAGAGGTTAGTAACTTGCCCAAGGTCACAGAGTGGGAGCAAGAAGGTGGGTCCAAAAGCCTGAACAAAGCCTGCCTACTCTGGCAACTTCAAAGCCCAGACTTGGACCACAGGAGGTTCTATTAATTCTTTTTTTTTTTTTTTTTTTTTTTTTTTTTAAAGAGAGAGTGAGAGAGGAGAGACAGAGAGAGAGAGAGAATTTTTAATATTTATTTTTTAGTTCTTGGCGGACACAACATCTTTGTTGGTATGTGGTGCTGAGGATCGAACCCGGGCCGCACGCATGCCAGGCGAGCGCGCTACCGCTGAGCCACATCTCCAGCCCCTCTATTAATTCTTAAAAGCTACCTCTGTAGAAGAAGAAAAGGAAAGCAATGATTTCGACATCAAGAGTGTGGTCTTTGGAGAAGGAAAAGAAACCTCTCCCTCAACTCATATCACTTGTTATTAGATTATTGAAACATACAGACTTTACAGGTGGGTCAATTTTATAAGGATGTCATCATAAACTTCAATGAGTTTACTTTAGGGCCCCAAGGGCTCCATCGGAGGAATGGATCATTCAGATTTACTATAACAAATAGTATAAGATCCAGCAGTGACTTGGGGAAAGCTCTCTGGAAACATACAGGCTTATCTTGCCCTACCTGCAAAGAATGTCTCTATGTCTGTAGGCCCAACTGTCATTTGGTTCCACTTCAATTAAACAAACAAAGCAGAATCATTTAAAACAAATACAGTCAGCTGTACAGTCCAGACTCAGCTCTGCCTCCATTACAAATGTGATCAGCACATACCCTAAACTTTTCCTGTTTCTTTGGCATATATTCATGAGTTCATTGTATTTTGTTTGCTTTTGGGGTTTTTTGTTTGTTTGTTTGGTTGGTTGGTTGGTTGGTTGGTTGGTTGGTTGGTTTGGGGCTTTTTTTGTTTTTGTTTTTTTACAACTTTCACAACTGATTTTGCTGGCAGTTTCTAAGGTTAGCAACATCACCTCCATCAGACACCTCTGTTCCATCTCCTAGATGGGATTTTACACCATCTAGTCCCAATCATGTTTTCTTGCTTATTGTGTAAATTGCATTCATCACTCTAAAAGGACTTGAAACACCTTGACTGCTCTCTCTTATGTGGAACTTGAAATGCATCGATTTCTGTTGCCGTAGCCCTAGCTATATGTTTATTATCTGTCAGTTCTAGTTTACTTGGAAGTTATCTGTACAGAACCTGGCAGTCAAAGGCTGGCTCACTAAATAGGAAATCAAAAGCCATAGTCCATCTGCAGGATGACACTTGCCATGCTGCCTCACAGTTCCACTCAACGTTTCTACAGGGAAGGTCCCTGGTGTTCAAGAGCTCTTGCTCCTTCAGGGACCAGCAGAAAAGCCCTCCATATACCTCCCACTCCTAGAAGAGAAGTTTTCTCTTCTTGGGATCACATTCAGAATATCCTGTTATTGTAGCCACCATCATAGATACATGTCACACCACAAAGCTATATGACCTTCAGTTCCAAGGGTCTCGTAAAATAAGGAACATGCTTATCCCCAAGTAGATCCAAGGCAACTCTCTCAGAGAAATAAAGGCTATCTGGAGGGCAAAGCGTGGGTTTTGGAGCCAGGTAAATGTGGTGTTAAAAAGTCATTTAACTTCTCTGGAAGTGTAGTTTTTTTTCTCTGTAAAAGGTAAAAATAGCCCACTTTCAGGGTCATGTATAACTCAGAAAAACAGGCTTAACAGAAGGTCCTCAGTAAACAATTTTTGTTATGAAAAGGAAAAAAAATCTGGTACAATAGCTTTCTTTAAAATATTTGCTTTTTAACAAAGTTACACATGCATGTATTTTCAATGGTCAAATGGAGTTATCAGTCCTGTTATAAAAAAACTACCCCTTCTGCTTTTCGAGCAATGCAAAACTTTTCCAGATTGGTTGGATCTGTTTGCACTCCCATGGGCCTGAAGGCTCTTAGATTCTGGAAAAAAATTCTTTTCCTTCAATTCTGAGTTATTCAATTCTGAGTTATTTTTTAGATTTTTTTTGTTCTACATTCTGGCTTATTTCCTCAACTTTCTGTTCCTTCCTTTGTTAAAACTGAATTTGAATGTTGATCATGTCCTCAGCCAACAATAAAACTGAATTCTTCTCCAAACTGGCAAAAAAAGAAAAAAAACCCTCATAAATTAGTGTCATACTCAGATAAGAGGAGAAAAAAAAAACTAGATGTGAATGTTCCCAATGAGTGTCCCAAGTAATGAAATTAGAATGATTGGCTCAGTATCATGGCTTCCCCAGCTTACAACTGTGTCCAATGACGACATGAGAGCCATGCTGTGGCAGGGAGCAGTCTATTTCAAGGTCAGAGATGTAACATGCCTGAACTCTCTTGTAACCTACTGCAGAAATGAAGTTAATGGGCCTGTCTAATGTGTTTTTAAATAATTCTCTTTTTTCAACAGGTATGAAATCTTAGAAGACATAAGCTTCATAAATTTGGATTTAAGGTACATCTTGATTATTTTTCATGTGCTGAATATCAGGCAATGACCCCTAGGACTATTGTTTAGGCTTATTTCAACAAACCTTTATTGTTCACTTCCTAAATGCCTAATATTGTATTAATGTGCTATGAAGTGACCAAAGATGATCCTCATTTTTTAATAGTCTAGAATATAATCAAATACAGGTGACTCTAACATCTTTTTTCCAGTGATTCAGAGGGCACTTGAGAATCTTTGCCAAATCCCAAAAGAATCACTGTGAACATTAGTTAATGTTCTCCATAAATATGCTTATTCAGGGAAGGCTGAATAGTGTCTGTAAGATACACAAATGGCAAGAGACTGAGTTGCTCCCTTTTCTGTACCTCCACAGTGTTCATGGAATGCTGTGGAATGTGGAGGCTTGTTATAGTAACCCTTATGCAGAGATTGCCCTCTAGATTTTGAAGTGGGTCCCATTCCATTGTTGTACCTTCAGTACCTAAAATCAGGTGAGGTCTGTGATGTACACCCACTCCATGTGGGGAGTTAGATAATGGGTGAGTGGATAGATGGGTGGATATCTACCCTAGCCTTTCTATCTACTGCCTTAGAAAATGGGTGGCAGTAAATGCTAATACTGAAGATACTACGTAGCCCCTTATAGCTGAGCATTAGCTTTACATGTAGTGATGCTACCATTTCTACAGCTGGAAGTATGTGAATAAAGGGTTAACTCCAGGCCTTCACTGAGGCAGGCCTGCTTGAGAATGACCTCTGTCACGGCCCTGTTTCCTTGGAAACAGTAGAGTTAAGATAAATGGGGAACAGTTGTCTCTCCTTCATTGTATGAAACAGAACCTGGGCTGGGGGATCTGTGAGCTGGCGTGCAGGCCTCAAGCTTGATGAAAACCATACACAAAATTGGTGGGGACTGTGGCCTCTCTGTAACAAGGTTACCCCCCACACCTTGGCTCTCACACTTGGCCGCATGTGGATGAAGGGGCAAAGATAGTTGCTATTAGGGTGGTTGCTATGCCTCCCCATGGCCTGAAAAGGCTCTGTCCCTTTGTGCTGTTGCCTGTGTTTTTTTCGGAAAGCTCAGTAAAGTGGTATTAGATTAAAGCCTGTGGTGTCTCCTGAGTGAAATTTCTCCATTTGAACTCATAACCGCAGCTGAGCTGTCACAGTGGGCAATCTTCATACCTGGGTACTTTCAAATCACTCTCAGCACAGAGAAGAGAAAGCTGAAATAAAAAAGAAGAAGTCGTAGTCAAAATCTTCACTACTTCATTCCCAAAGATGGAAAATCACAAATATGTGGGAATGTTGTGAACCTCAGGCAAAACCAGACCAGCTCCCAAGAGGGCAGTACACTTGATGGCCATGTCCCAGCAAAATCAGAATGCAGAGGATTAAGGTTAATCCAAGTGGCAATGTCTGGAGTAGGCACTGCACAATTTAAACTCCATCACCAAAGAAAGGCCAGTTGGGAAAGGAAGTGCAAAAGAGGAAAAGCAGGATGAGGATAATTGCATGACTAGGAAAAGGTCAAAGGGGCACCTTCCCTGAAGGTCCCTCTGGATCTGTGAAACAAGAGGGAAGAAAAGCATATGCATGCTCGTTGAAATCAAAACCCCTCTTAGGTTTTCCTCTCTGCTAAATTCTGGCTTGAAAATAATTCTAAGCCCCTTCCCCTCTGAATGAATATTTAGCCTCTTAAAGATGCTTTGCCTGGGGGGTTGGTATGTGCCTTTAAGACAGAAAAGCGGGGCCTAATATTCCCTGCAATCTTTCTGTTTTGTTGTGTTTTGTTTTCCCAGCACCAACCAGAATTGTCCAGCTAATAAATCCTGAACCAGCTGCATGGGGGACAGGAGAACACCACCCAAACAAAACACCTGGCTCAGAGTCCTTAGAAATCATGCCCACTGGGCTGACCATCTTTGCTGTCAGTCAGACATCATCCCCTCTTTTATAAAGTATTGAGAGTCCACAAAGAACAAATCAAGAGGCTCTAAATTTCTCTGATTCAATTATTTCATGCATTTGATTCCAAAGAGCAATGTACTACAGGCCACTTTCTTCATATATATTTTTTAACTTTATTTTATTTTATTTTATTTTATTTTAAGAGAGAGAGAGAGAGAAAGAGAGAGAAGAGAGAGAGAGAATTTTTTAATATTTATTTTTTAGTTTTCGGCAGACATAACATCTTTGTTTGTATGTGGTGCTGAGGATCAAACCCGGGCCGCACGCATGCCAGGCGAGCGCGCTACTGCTTGAGCCACATCCCCAGCCCATATTTATTTATTTTTTAATGTGGTGCTGAAGATCAAACTCAATGCCTCACATGAGCTAGGCAAGCACTCTACCTAGCTCCTCTTCTTATATTTTTAAAAACATAAACCATCTTCAGTGGCCACAAAGCTAGTCCCACTTCATATATATATATATATATATATATATATATATATATATATATATATATATATATATTTTTTTTTTTTTTCAAATTTCTGATTTTTTTTTTACCTTTATTGTATTTATTTATTTTTATGTGGTGCTGAGGATCGAACCCATAGCCTCGCATGTGGTAGGCGAGTGCTCTACCACTGCGCCACAATCCAAGCCCCCACCACTTCATATATTTTTAAAAATGTAAACAATTTTCAGTGGATTGATTCCAAGACATACTGATAGTCGTTATATTAAAACAAAATTATGCAACTTCTCCTTAGAAAATCCTAATTGCAAAATGTTTAGGCTAGATATACTACTGTTATTTTAGGTAAAAATGGCTTATTACTATAGTCTTCTGCATGTCTAAACATTTGGGGAAAAAAATCACCTTATTTCATATTTACAACAACCTGGTGATAAGGTAAAGCAGATATTACTATAACTATTCAGCTTTCTTAGAAGCAAAGTGGTTTTAAAATTTAACACAAAAAGTTGTTAAATGACCTTAAATAACAAAACAGATCCTCTGATTTCTGACAAAATACTTCTGGTTCTACAAAATTTAAGTCAGTTAAACCAAGTAAAATGTGTTACACCTATCTCTTTCCCTCAGAAATGTCCATTTAAAACTTCCCGTATGTGGTAACTAAGTAATAAGTCTGTAAGCTACTACTTTCACGATTCAAGTTTTTGAAAACTCTAGACATTAGTGTAAAGTTGGTAAGAAATTTATTCTATTTCTTCTTTATTTTCCAGGAAGAATTTCTCAGGCAAATACGAAGTCTAAAAATTCACATAGCTTAAGAGTAAGTTCAAAAAAGTTAATTCCAGCAATAGGAATACTTTAAGTTCCTGAGAATCAAAAGTAAAATTTGGACCCACTTCCTTTAGCACTCATTTTTAACCGTTCAGCAAGCTCTATATTTTGTTTCAGAACATACATAGTGGGTATTTCAACCTACTGAGCTAATCTTCAGATTTGCTTTAAATTCTTCTGGAAGATTCACACTTTTATAGCTGGGAAAGGAAATTAATGACTTCTTTAAAGGATGGAAAAAAATATTTATAATGGGACTTAGGGACAGGAGCTTTGCAATTAAAAATACCATTTAAACATTTTACTTAAATCCAACTAAAGTGGAGTGTCAGCGCAATTCTATTCGTTAATTTTGACATGATTTACTGCACATAATCCCCTTAAGTCAGAAGCTGACCTCCACAGCATTCAAACTTCCTGTGGGATCAAAAGGAATAATAAGAAACATGTTACTACTGTAAAATAAGTAAGTCTGGTGTTGTGTGCAGGTTTGTTCCTATGTTGTCAAATAGACAAGCATGCGGCAAATACTCAGCAATAACAAAATAAATGTCCAGAGACCTTTTTCCAACCGACAAGCAGACAACTCAGCAACTTCAAACAGGTTTTTTTCTTTTGGAGCCAATTCACTTGCAGTGTAGGCTGATAAAGCAATATTAATCTCCTGCTTTAAATCAAGTTTCTGTCACTGGGCTCCATTAATCTCCCCCCTGTTATCAAGTGTCTCCATGGCAGGAAATTATATTTCTAAATTGAATTTTGTTCTGTTTCGATGTAGTAAGAAATATTTTCCAGACTACTAATAGGATGCATAAAGATTGTGACTTTGACAATACCGTTAGATAAATAAAAGCTATAAATTAAAACCACCTTCATTCACTAGCCAGCATAATAGCAAAATAGAAAGCATTGATTACCTGGAAAGAGTAATCAAATAAAAGATTTTAAATGAAAAGTGAGGTAGCAGATGGTTAACTTTTTAATTTACCTTTTTATAGCAATTGCCCATAAAGGTAAAAGAAAAAAATCAATCCAATGGGTCTCTTGCTGCTAATAAAACACATATTGATTCTTAGTGCATATGCTTACTCTACAAAATGCTCGAACTTGGATCTTCCACAGGTAATGGAAGCAGATACTGTTTATGAGCACTTCAGAGGAGACAAATTTACAGTAAAGAAATGTCTTTGGGCTAGATTTATTATGAAAGAACAAAAACCTACAACCACAAGCAACAAAGAAATTTCATTTTATGGGCAGAGATCCACTCACAGCCAGGACAATTTAGCCAAGTGGCAGTTCAGTGTCTGAGAGAGAACTGCAAAATAGCAGTCTCCTTTTTTTGTTGTTCTTGGTGAACAATACAGTGATTTCGATAAAGTTCAGATTTTTTTTTTCATTGATATAAATTGCTTTGTACTTCCCTCCTTAAACACAGGTCTGGGTTCTCTTTGACAGTAGCAACTGGGGGAAAGTCTCTTCAAAGTGTAATTGAAAGCATGGTCCCAAATGACCATTTAAAACTTCCCATATGTAAAGAAACAGTGAATGAAAGAAGCTTTGCATTGTGCATCAAGTAAAAAGCTCAGAGAACACATAATTTATGTTAGTAAGATACGTGAAGGATAAGCAGGATTTGACAGCTACACAAAGGAGTCCAGGGAAGTTTTCCAGACAGAAGAGGTGAATGGATACCTGCATTCCCTTCCCACTCCAACCTACAGATAGTGGCCTAAAGAGGTAAGATATATGAATCAGATTCATTCTTCATCCAGAGCTTTTCAAACTTGGAATTATGATGGTACATTTAAACCACTATTACACATACTATCTTCATCAAGTTAAGTATTTTGATGCTCCAGTAAATTAAACCCCTAACAGATATTTATAATGGATAAAGGAATAATTTGATGTCACAGATCTTAAAGTTTACAAAAGTAAAACTAAGAATCTGTTGGGTAATAATCAAGACCTTCAAAGTAATAAATGTTAAACCAAACTGAAAAGCAATCTGAAATGTAGTTGCATTACTTTCAGAAAAGGAAGAAATACATGTTCTTCAATATAAATAAAAGCAGGTGGTAAAGGAAAGACAGCTTATGAAACACACATCCTCCTCCTTTACCCTTTGAGCAGATCACATGTGAGAAAGTCAGAGGGTGCAGCCTCCCAAAGGAGACAGCACAAGTCACATTTCTTTGTGCCCAAGAGGGAATGATCAGTTTGGAAAACTATAAGGCTTATGTTTTATTATTGTTGTTTAACACAATTTTGACAGGAAAGCAGACAATAATATCCTCCTGGGAGAAATGACAGCAAAAGAGAATGACAATCATTATTTTTCTATATGCTACAACTTGACAATATACTTTGTATAAACACCATCACCAGATGTCTAGCCTCTGGACCCACTTTTTATTAGAAAGGCCAGTCATATCATTGAGTGTGATATACACATGAAGCATTTATACCACGCTCTGTTCAGTGCCTAAAGGTTTGGTGGGGTTCCACTTGGAATTAATTTGCGATGCTCAAAATTGAGATTATTTAGTCAAGTCCCAACTTAGAGCTGAGCCCATCTGCCTAGATGTTGCTTCATAATGAAATGTACTTGCTAGTGGCTAATTTTCACCTCAAACTCACCTATTAGTATATAAAATGTATAACTCAACTGCTATTTACTAAGAGGAAACAAAATCTATACTACCTAAATGAAATCTAAAACTGAACTCATGAACAAGGGTGAAAAGTGCTTTGGTCTTTCAGTAGAGAGATTCTTGAACTGCATCAATTGAGGTTCTCCAGCATCAGTCATCTTCCAGACTGAATGTTTAAGATTCTCATTTTCATCATGAATTAGTCTCTTCTTAAAAGGAGCTCCTTACTTACTTAGAAAACATATTTACACACCTAGTTGTGTTAGTCCAAAGGCCTCTCATTCTAAATGTCTACAGGTAAAAAAGAGAAGTGTTAGAAGCCCATCTCACCTTGCCTTTTCTTGAAACCTAAAAAAGGCTGTTCAACCAACCACACTCCCGAATGTCAGGATATGGTCTGAGGCTTCATTCTTCCTCTGCAAAACAAAGTTTCCTCAGGAAGGAAATCTTAAGTAAAAAAGATATCAGGAAACTAAAGACTGTGCCAGTGATCTGTAAAGAACTCAAAATACTTCAGAGAGCAAAATGTTCAAGCAAGGTTTATTTTGGTTTTTTGTTTTTTTAAGAAATCAACTCCTGAGAGCAGCAAAGGTATCTCTATCTCCAAAAAATAAAAAATGGACAATCATTTTCATTTTTAAAAATATTTCTTTAGGGCTATGGATGTTGCTCAGTGGTGAAGTCCTGGCCCAGCAGGCATGAAACCCTAGGTTCAATCCCCAGCATCAAAATAAATAAATAAAATGTCTCCAGTCACTTCCAAGTACAGTGTTAAATATGTTGAGAGCTTTGCTTTAAACAATGATGCTGGATTCTATAGGGATGCTTCTTGGGCCATTCTCCTTGAAGGTCAAATTGGATGCCTCTAAATGAAAACTTCACTTTCAGAAAACACTAATACTTTAAATCTTGAGCTGAATAGGAGAATTGGTGCTTGATTTTAAAGAAGTTCCTCAATTTCTAGTTAAGTAGAAGAAACAATTCTCAGGGTTGACAAAGTCTCTTTGAAAATCCACCACTATAAATGACTTATACATTAATCATAAAAGCTTACGGAGGGAAGAAGGTTCATTTACATAGCTTCTTAATACACATGGTTCAAAATAGCCAATATTTATATTAAAAGGCCAAAGCTGATCGCTTTTGTTTTGTGTATCTTCAGATCTAGCTAGACCTACAGTTTCCTTGAATTCCTTCAACTAAACTCTTCCACAGAATGCTAAGGGCAAAGCAGGATACAAATAAGCTAAAAGAACAGAGTCCTTAACCCTGACCAAATTTTAGGACTTTTGAATTCTTTACTATCATTTTAAAATTTAGACTGTACTTGGTGGCACATGCCTTACCATCCCAGATACTTGGGAGGCTGAAGCAGGAGGATTGCAGGTTCTAGGCCAGCACGGGGAATTTATTTAGCAAGATTCTCAGCAACATAGTGAGAGAATGTAATTCAGTGACAAATCACCTCTGCGATCAATCCCCACTACAAAATTTTAAAAAATTAAAATTAAAAAAGAAATATCCAGAAATATCCAGATTTCTGTTTCCTTTTGCGTTATTGGGTATTTTGTGTTTGGGGGTTCTCAACCCCATTATAAGGCCCAGTCACGCTGGGTCTTCATTCCCATCTGTCAACTACTGATTGGCGAACAATGGCTGCTTCTTCATCCCTGAGTTAGATAATCTACAAAGTCCTTCCAGGAACAAATTTTATAATCTAAGTATGACTGTAGCAACTTTGCTGTAAATTTCAAATCGAAATAGCATTTACAAAATAGAAGTCCTGAGCATGAAGCACAGCATACCTCTTTGAAGTAAACTGAATTCCTGAATTGTGATTATATAAAATGACAGAGCTGAAGTCACTTGGCTACACAAGATGGAATACCAAAGAAACACATGTAGACACTGAAAACTTCTTCAATGGACCCCTTGATTAGATTTATGAATGTGAGATAGAAATTTTATCCTCATATGCAAAGAAGAAGGTGAGCATAACTGAGGGATTAAAAAAGGAAAAAAGGAACATTCTATACCATTGTGGTAAAGAAAAAAAGAGGGAAATCACATCCAGGGAAGACAAAAAAGGAAGGAATTATTGTTTAATCCCTAAATTTAAACAAGCTCAACAGACAGAAGTCCTATTGATAAAATAATATTGTGGACTGACCAAGAAAAAAATTAAAATTAGCAAAATCAGGAATATAAAAGGGATCATTACCACTGATTTTATAGAAATAAAAAGGATTATGAAGGAATACTATTAACAACCATATGCTAATAAATTAGATAATTTAGATGCATCAAATGAAAAATTCCTAAAGAAACCCAAACTACTGAAACAAAATAAAAATTAAATAGAAAATCTGAATAGATATGTAATAGGTAAAGAGATTAAATTATTAATTAAAAACTTCCCATGAAGTAAAAGCCTCTGACTGGACAACTCCCTTGCCAGAATTGTACTCAACACTTAAACAATTAATACCAATTCTTTACACTTTTCAAAAATATAGAACAAAAAAGAACACTTTCCAATATTTCCTATGAGGCCAATGTTACCCTGATACCAAACTAGACAAAAACATCACAAGAAAAGAATAACCAATATCCTTTTTTTAAAAAATAATATCCTTTTTAAATATAGATGCAAAAATCTTCAACAAAATATTAACAAACCAAATCCAGCAACTGATAAAAAGAATTAAATACCTAAGCCAATAGGATTTATCCCAGAATAGCCTGGGACAAAGTTAGTTTTGCATATAAAAATCAATGTATTACATCATATTATAGAATAAAGGAAAAAAATCTCATAGTCATTTCAATAGACACACACAAAAAAAAACTAACATAATCTAACACCCCTTCATGATACAGCCTCTTAAAAAAACAGGAATAGAATGCAACTTCCTTGACCTGAGAAAAGATAACCCATGAAAATCCCACAACTAATATTATATTTACTGATGAAAGACTGAGTAGTTTCCTTTAAGAGCAAGAATAAGATGAGGATATCCATTCTCAATATTTCTATTCAACACAATGGAGGCTCTAACCAAGGACATCAGGCAAGAAAAATAAATAAAGTACTCATGTTGGAAAGGAAGGAAGATGTAAAACTTTCTCTCTTTACAGATAAAATTTATATATATATGAGAAATTCACAAAAAAAAACACCAGAACTAATAAACAAGTTTCCCAAATTTGCAGGATTTAAGATGAATATTAAAAATCAGTTGTATTTCTATATGCTAGCAATTGAAATTTTGAAAATAAAGAGAAGATTTTATTTAAAATAGCACCAAAAAGAATAAACTACTTGAGGATAAATTTAATAAAAGAAATATGAGACATGTACACTGAAAAGTACAAAACTGTTGAAAAAAATTAAAGACAACCTACGTAAATGGAAAGATATCCCATGTTCATGGATCTCTGGAAAACTTGTCATTGTTAAGATAGTACTACTCCTCACATTGATCTACAAATTAAATGCAACTTCCTTTAAAATTCCAACTGGCTTTTTAACAAAAATTTACAAAATGATTCTAAAATTTACTATGGAAATGTAAAGGATCTAAAATAAGCAAAATAAATTTCACAAATAAAAGCAAATTGGGTAAACTCACATTTATTGATGTTAGCATAGGATAAGCAAATAGAAAGATGGAATAGAATTCCAAGTCTATAAATAAACCCATACATATGACCAACTTATTTCAACAATGTGTTGAAATGATTCTATAGGGAACAGGAGTCTTTTCAACAAATGATACCAAGAACTGAATATTCATTTGAAAATGGGAAGAAGCTGACTCCTTCTTTACACCATATACACAAAAAATAACTCAAAATGAATCATAGGTCTAAATGTAAGAGCCAAAACTATGAAGAACTAAAAAAAAATTTAAATTCCTATGATTTTGGTTTAGATAGTGTTATCTTAGATATGACATCAAAAGCATACACCACAAAAATAAAATAAATTGAATTACATAAAATGCTAAAACTTTTATACTAAAAAGATATTTTCAAGATAGTGAAACTGCATAATAATAGAAAATACTTTCAAATCATATATTTAATAATGGGACTGAGAATACTTCCAACACAATTTACAAAAAGATAAGCCAATTTAAAATGAGTTAAGGATTGAATAAAATTTCTCCAAAGAAATACACAAACATGGCCACTAGCAAATGAAAAGATGCTCACCCAAAATCATCAGCCACTAAGGAAACACATTTCAGAACCACAATGGTATAATATTTTACACCCACTAAGAATGACTGTAATCAAAAAACAGATTATAATATGTGCCGGGAAAAAAAAAATTCTGTTGGAAATGTGAAATAGTGTAGCCCTCTGGAAAACAGTTTGGCAGTTTCTTAAAAAGTTAAGAGTTAGCATATGACCAGCAATCACATTCCTATATACCCCAGAGAAATGAAAACGTTCCTCCATACAAAAACTTTCACGTGAATGTTCATAGCACCATTATTCATAATATTCAAAAAGTGGAAATAATACAAATTGCCATCAACTGAAGGATAAAACGTGTTATATACATACAATAGAAATACAATTATTCAGCGCTGGGGTTGTGGCTCAGAGGTGGAGTGCTCACCTAGCATGCGAGAGGCACTGGGTTCAATCCTCAGCCCCACATAAAAAAAAATAAAGGTATTGTGTCCACTTATAATTAAAAGCAAACAAATATTTTTTAAAAAGAAATACAATTATTCACAATAAAAAGGAATGAAGTACTGATCAACATGCTACATGGATAAATCTTGAAAACAATAAGTAAAAGAAATTGGCCTCAAAAGACCACAATTCCACTCATCTGAAATGTACAAAATAAGCAAATCCATAGAGGAAGAAAGTAGATCAGCAGTTGCCTCAAATTAGAGAAGTAACTGCTGGTGGGTACCTGGATTCTTTCAGGTATTGAAAATGTCCCAAACTTAGATCATCATGATGATTGCACAAGTCCATGAATGGATAGATATGTAATAATGCTCTTTCCTGAAAAGATAATTTACATTAAATTCACTACGATTAATACCATATAACCAATGTTTTCTGAGCCTGCGGCCACATAAAGATTGTGTTCACAGGGCAAACTAAACTCCTCAGAGAGAAAAAGAGAAGCCCATCAAGCCTTGTCCTCATATCCTCCATTTTCAACATCTTAGTTGACCTCCATATTCAAAAAGGTAAGGAACCTAAATATAAAAGCAAACTGTGATAAAAGTGAAGATGTGTATGAGTCTTTCCTCTTCTTGCACTACTTCCAAAACTAATTATTTGCTAACACCACGGATGGGTTGGAGGTCAGTTCAATATCATCTCAGCTTCCATTTTATCTACAGTGTAAGTAGGCTGATAATGTAAATTCAGGCATTAGGCTTAATTTCACTTAAATCAGATGTTCCATTTAGTTTTATAAAATGGAAATCGGATTTTAGCATACTGTTATTTCAGCTTCCTTGTTGCTCTTGTTTTTCTATTAAATCCCTGGATCCATTCAGAAAGGGGAAAGAGGGAGATTCCTATATCCCAAAATACCTTTCATTGTTCAGCCCAGAAGACAAATCTTTTCTACTCCAATTCTACTGGTGGTCAGTGTTAAATGCATGTAGAGCAGAGTGGAACTTCAAACACTGTTAATTATTTAGCAGTGCATTGTGTACAAATAGAGTTACTATTAAAAGCAATGTACTCTCCTCTCCCTCACATATGCCTGGGATCACTTTTGTTTGACATTTGTGCTCCCTCATGTTATTACAAAACCATACCCCAGAGCCTTGCTAACGCAGTTTTCTCTTCACTATCTTCAATGTAATTTTCACATCAAGGTGTTTCTATAGACTGGACAGAGTTAGAGTTCAGCTTCTTCTAGCCAAAGTGTTTAAATTTGACTAGACAGCAGCAATTGCTTTTTAATCTAAGCAAACTGATCTGTCAAAGCCAATCAACTCAGGGAAGTTATTCCAGGAGGATCCTAATAATCCTGATGAATCACACTGCCCTGTGTGAAACTCAGCCACTGAACTCTTGACATAGTGTGTCACAAGTACTTAGAGGAATAAGTACATACAGCTGAACTATGTGTTGACATACACACTCTAGCCTCTCATGTATAAGCTAATGATCACCACATTTAGTCTGGTGAAGGAGCACAGTGTTGTGTGTGGTGGTGTCAATTCATGTTTAATGATGTTAGAGCAAGTAGGCTTCATGATGCACAACCCAGAAACCAAGGTTATACTTGATTCCTCTAGATGTACATAAAGGGTTATTTAGAGCTCTACAGTTACTAAAAACTTTAAGGATATAAAGTTGTTTAATGTCACAACATTGAGAGGTCAGAAGGTGGCAATATCATTTACATCGTTCATTAGTCACAGAACTTAGAATTAAACTTGGATCTTGTTTTTCAGATTTTGATGTTGTCCTGATGTTTTAAATTGTATTATCGGGGATTTTTTCCTATTGTTAGTATGACTGGGTACTATGGCTTGAGCCTTTGTCCCTTCTAAGACTCATGCACTGGAACCTTCATCACCAATGCAACAGTGTTGGGAGGTGGGCCCTAAAGGGAGGTGTTCAAATCATAAAGGGTATGTCCTCATGAACAGATCAATGCCCCAAAAGGCCTTTGGGGAGCATGCCCACTCCTTTCTGCTCTGCTGCCATGTGAGAAACAGCATCTGCCTACTCTGGCGAATGCAGTATCCAAAGGCACCATCTTGGAAGCTGAGGCAAAGCCCTCAGCAGACACCAAACCTGCCAGTGCCTTGAGCTTGACTTATCAGCCTCCAGAACTATGAGAAATAAATTTTTCTTTATAAATTGCCCGGCCTCATACTGGAGAACAAAATTGACCAAATTATATTGTTATATTGTATGCATATACAAATGTGTAACAGCTAATCCCATTATAATGCATAAGTATAATGCACCAATAATTTTTTAAATGAATTACCTAGTCTCTGGTATTCTGTTATAGCAACACAAAACAGATTAAGGCACCAGCATTGGGTATGGAGGTGTGACATAAAGTACAGCAGTACTGCTTGGATCTCTTTGCTTCCACAGAGAACTCTGCCAAACTAAGGTAAGAAATGAAAAGAACTGGGCTGAGATTGTGGCTCAGCGGTGGAGCCCTCACCTCACACAGGCGGGACCCAGGTTCGATCCTCAGCACCACATAAAAATAAAGGCATTGTGTTGTGTCCATCTATACCTACAAAATAAATATTAAAAAAAAAAGAAATGAAGAGAACAGGCTCAGTATAGTGATGCACATATGTAATTCCAGCTACTCAGAGGATTGCAAATTTAATGCCAGCCTTGATAACTCAGAGAGACCCTGTCTCAAAATAAAAAATAAAAAGGGCTGTGGATGTAGCTTAGTGGTAGAGTGTGACTAAATCCAATCTCCAGAACCAAGAAGAAAAAGAAAAAAAAAGGAACAATGAAAGTATAAATTGGCTGGAAGGTAAGCTTGAAAGAGTAATAATAATAGTACTTAAAATAGCTAATATACATTGGGCATTTAATATTCTTCACGAGTTTAAGTGCTTTTTGGGTATGAGTTTATTAAAGTCTCAACATTACCTTATGAAGTAGGTACTACTGTTCTGATGAGAAAAGTGAGGCAACAGGAGGTTGGTTAACTTACCTGTGACTACACAGCTAGTAAATATTTGAAGAATCTAACTAAGGCAAAATGATTCTCCAACTTGTGCTCTGATTCCAGTGTGACAGTAATAATGATTTGAGAGGGCATCTTCAACTATAAAAATTTCAGTAGTTTTCTGACTCAAGAGCAATAATGAATATTTCTTCCATTTCAGGCAGTATACAACCTCAGTAATTTGACTGACACTTCCACTGAAAATATGCAAAATTGATGCATAAAATCAAAAGGAAAAACTTTTTAAATGTGCCTATAAACTGACAAAAAGATAAGGGGCACTGAAGTGACTAAAAGTACTTGAAAATGTAAACACAGAAAGGAAAGCTGAATCCCAAAATCAGTTTCACTCTAATGATATTCACTTATCCAGATGACCTTGATATTTGATTTTCTTAGAGTCATGGGATATGGGGATACAAGCCGAAGAAACCTCATTTCCCACCTTGGAGATAAGAGGAAAAATTGACTTCTCAATCCTAACAGAGAAAGAAAAATCTCTCTCCTAAGAATTCACAAAATAGACCTTCATTTGGATTTCTAATTCAAATTCCGCTCCCTGCCGACCCCCGAAACAAATTGCAGATTAAGAACATGATTTAAAATAGTTCTGTGTTGGGAGTGCACTCAAATGTCTGGCAGAATCAATAGCAAACCAGCTCTAAAGGCACCAACCTTCAAGTAAAAGTCAAAGAATTTCCACAGATAAACTACCTCAGAACAAAAACTCAAGAGCAGAAAATCACAAAACACGCAAATAAGCAAAGCACCTGGCGTGCGGAACCAGCAGACATCACAGTCTTATGAACAAGACCTGAACAGATACTAGGTGGTGCAGTTGGACAGTAGGGAAGGGCAGACGTGGTCTCTTGTGGTGCTCTTTGCATTTACTTCTTGCTCTGTCTCCCTGCTTCTCTGATGTCAGTAAGGATGCTTTCAGAAATCAAGTAGGCACTCATGCACACGTAATGTGGAAGGACAGGAAGACCGCCATCCCTGGGGTGACCCTTGACTGATGGGGTATGAAAGCTAATGGATAAATGATCTCATCTTTCACCCCTTTACAAGGACAATTTTACAATGTCAGCTCTTCCAAAGGTCCTGATGGAATACAGTCCCAGATGCCCCCAGTGCAGCTCAATCTAGGCTCCCTCCTTCATTGGCTTCTCTCCTTCCTGTTTCACTTTCTCCATCCCCCACTCCCCATTCCTTGGAATTGCCTCCCTCAATAAACTACTTGCCTGAAAATTTTAAATATGAACAAGGAACAAAAGATTATAAAACATGAACTGGATGACTTGGAAAAAAGAACCAAATAGACCCTCTAGAAATAAAAAAATAATAATTTTAATTAAAAATTCAAAGGGTGATGAAACAAAAGAATGTATACTTTATAAGAAAGAACTAATAAATTGAAAGATAAAGCAGATAGTTTTGCATAACACAGAACAGAGACATAAACATATGAAAAATATAAAAGAGATGGTTGAGTAGAAATTCCACTAAAGTCAAATTAGAATTCCTGAGGACAGAATAGGGAAAATTTTAGGAGATAGCATTCAAAGAAATAATGATTAGACTTTCCAGATTGAGTTATTCAAATCTTTAGGTTCATGAAGTCCTAAATTACAAGAGGAAAACAGAAAAACTGGACAAATAAGCACATGAATGAAGACAGTGGAAGTAAACATAAAGACAAGAGTAAACATATTAATGTAAATGCAAAAATAAATCTAATAAGGACATTATCAGAATGAATAATTTTTTAATTTTTAATTGATTTTTAAAAAATAAATGATAGTGGAATGCTTTACAATTCTTATTACACATATAGAGCACAATTTTTCATATCTCTGGTTGTATATAAAGTATGTTGACACCAATTCATGTCTTCATACATGTACTTTGGATAATGATGTCTATCACATTCCACCATCATTGCTAACCTCTTGCCCCCTCCCTTCCCCTCCAACCCCTCTGCCCTGTCTAGAGTTTGTCTATTCCTCCCATGTTCCTCCTCCCTACTCCACTATGAATCAGCCTCCTTTGTGGGGGATAGCTGGGTTTAATGGTGGTTCCATTTCCACTTTTCTAAGGAATCTCCATACTGCTTTCCATATTGGCTGCACCAAATTGCAGTTCCACCAGCAGTGTATGAGTGTACCTTTTTCCCCACATCCTTGCCAACAAATAGAAATTTTTTTAATCCAGCTTGAAAATGTTTTCAAAGAATTATGCAATGTAAGTATAACATACGACTGAGAAATTAGAATGAAAAATTACATTTTATACACACACACAAAAAAAAAACAAAATAGAATTTAAGGCAAAAATCTAGAATAACCACAATTCCTACACATGAATGAGAATATACTGTTTGGTATACCACCACTTTGAAAAGCAAATAGGTTCATCTATTAAAGTTGGAAATGTAAATTCTCTGTGACTCACAAATTCTACCATTAAAAAATAATGCTAAGTGAAGTTAACCAATTCCAAAAAACCAAATGCTGAATGTTTTTTCTGATATAAAGAGGCTGATTCATAGTGGGGTAGGGAGGAGGAGCGTGGGAGGAATAGACAAACTCTAGATAGGTCAGAGGGGTGGGAGGGGAAGGGAGGGGTATGGGGTTAGAAATTATGGTGAAATGTGATGGACATGATTATCCAAAGTACATGTATAAAGACACAAATTGGTGTGAATATACTTTGTGTACAACCAGAGATATAAAAAATTGTGCTCTATATGTGTAATAAGAATTGTAATGCATTCTGCTGTCATATATAAATAAAAAAATTAATTAATAAAACTGTAGCATATATACAAATGTATAAGAATATTCATAGTAATGTTGTTTCAATAAAAATGGGAAACGATTTAAATTTCTACCATAAGCAAGACCACAATAAATAAATACTGACCTTCTCTGGAAATGTGTGAAATTTCTGTGGAAAAAATAAAACATGATCACAGGCATATATGTAATTAATTTCACTAATGTTTTCCAGAATTCTTTCTAGAGTGGCCCAACCAGTCAATGCTATAAACAGTAGAGCTCAAGAATGCCATATCTTCTCTAAAGTTTGGTATTTTCTAATATTTGCTATTCTGATGTGGAATCTAATGTTTCTTTTATATCATCTTTTTCATAGTAGTTTTGTTAGCCAGTTAGTCTTCTCCTTCTGTGAACCGCCTAACCATATCCTCTGTCTGCCTGTCTATTGGGCTTCCTGTCCTCCTCCTTGTTGATTTGCAGAATATGTTTACCTATTCTATACATTATCTGTTGGGTATCAACTGTTGGATTTAGACATCATAGATATCTTTTCCTAGTCTCTAATATGTTAAGTTTGTCTATGCTCTTCTTCAAATGAAAAAAAAATCCATAATTTACAGTAGTCAATTTTCACCTAAAGTTTTGGGCATGGGCTGGGGCCATGGCTCAGTGGTAGAGCACTTGCCTAGCATGTGTGAGGCCCTGGGTTCGATCCTCAGTACCACATGAAAACAAATAAATAAAATAAAGGTACTGTGCCCAACTACAACTAAAAGGTAAATATTTAATTTAAAAAAAAAGTTTTGGGCATTAGGGGTCTTAAGTCTCTCCCTATAAGTAGTTTTAAACTTTTATCTATAAAGTTTTTTTGCATTCTTTGAAATGCTATTTCATAGTTTGTAGCTTTAGCAGCTACTGTAAGTAGTATCTAATTTCCAGTTATATTTACTGGTTGGTTATTGCTGATAAAGATTAATGTTATTATTCTTATCTCCAGTCAGTTTTAACAGTCAGCTCATTCTGCTTATTTATTATACAGAAAGAAATCATAACATCTACAAATAATTTCAAATTTGTCTCTTCCTTTCTAATCCTGATTACTCAGTTCTCTTCCTAACACTATAGAATTGGCCAAACCTTCAGTGTTAAGCCAAACAGTGATAGTGATAGTGTTTTCATCCACTAGAAACAGCAAGGAATATATTCTCCCTCCAGAAAGAGACCTATTGACATCTAGATTTTAGCTCAGTGATACTCATTTCATTCAATCTGACCTCCAGAACTGATGATATGTGTGTGCTATTGTAAACCACTAAATTTGTGATAATTTGTTATAGAGGCAAATAGGAAATTCATACAATATGTAATTCTTATTTTACTTCTGTATTATAAATTGTGGCATAGAGAAGAAACTTGCCCAATGTCACACAGTTGAAGAATCTGATTCCTGTTTTAAAATGTGATTTCCTGGGAGTCTTCATGGAGAAAAATTGCTCTTTCTATGCTTGGCTTGGTGGGCCAGGAATGCACTGTAGTTCTTTGAAGGGAGTTACAAAGATTCCAGAACTCCCTGGCCAGTTATACTCTTATGAAAGTGTATTTGCATTCCAAACTCAGGCATCTTCACTCTTGTCATTATCTGTGGCCTTGGGCAGAGGTTTTCTTTAGACATTTCTTCCAATACCTCCTTATAGAGGATAAAAAGAAAAAACCTTGAAAAAACTTTTTTCCTCTTTGACTCAATCCCCACGACTGGTTCACTCCTAGTGGGTTTTCCCTCAGCAATGAGATGACTCCCTTGTCTGTGCTGCTGACCCTCCACCTGTGCACAGCTCCACTGGAGAAATGGAACGTGGAAGTCCTCCCTGAGTTTTAGCCTCTTGTCATACCATCGCAGTAAGGAATTAAGGGCTTCACTCTTATTTTTGGCTTCTTGTTTTAATTGGCTACTCCAACACCTGACAGCCCAACTCTCTCCCCCAGTTCTACTGAGCTTATAATGTAAAGGCTGGAATTGAAATCCAGGGTTGAGAGTCAGCTGCTGGAGAGTTAGAAGGGTGAGCTTGCTTTGGGTCAAACTGGAGGAGCTATTCCTGTGAGCAAAGTGGGGAAGGAGGGATCATCCCAGCAGCTGCCTAAGCTTCTTTTGCTTAGGGGAACTCCTGCCTTCTCTCCCTGAGGGGTACAGGTTGTTCCATTGTGGTTCACTTTTGAGAAAAAGGAAACTGAACTCAGTAGAGTCATGACATCCTTGGCCATCTGCATGATCCCTGCCCTATGTATGCTTTGTCCAGTCACCTGCCATCTGCCACTGTGGACCTCTGACCTGCGCTGATGCTGATTACCCTTAACTGTCCACACTCCACCTGATAGAGAACAAGGACTTCGGGTCACTTCCCCAACTTCACCCTCCTTCAGCAGGAAGAGGCTTGGAGATGTTGTTGCCCATTTTTCCATCGAAATCGAAGCTAGAAATTGAGAGCAGGGAACAGTGGTCCACTTTATGCTTTGAATATAGCCCTTGCTGCTCTGCCACTGCAATTGTTTTTTAAATGGATGTTTCTTTTTCTTCCTCTCTCCCTGCTCTTCCTTAATCTCTCCCCTTCCCAATTCTCAGGGAAACAGGATTACTTTTCTTCCCCATCCTGGACAGACTTAATGTGTCCTTGAGTATACACCCACCATAGGAATGAAGTAATCCAGACTTTGGGAATGTCACCAGAAGATGTCAGAAGTGACTATCTCCCAAATTAACAAGTGAATTACAATTCTAACAGAGAACAAGTGGAATATAGGCTTTGAATCACCTTTTTAAAATCCCCCTATTCTGACTGATGGGCAGATTCACAGCCTCTGGGACAAGAGTTCCCTAAGTGCTGACAAAGCTATATATGACAGCAGGATGCACTACAATTCTCATTACACATATAGAGCACAATTTTCATATCTCTGGTTGTATACAAAGTATATTCTGTGTTTCTCCTTTGATAGAAAAGCAATAACACTTCTTTTTCCTTTTTCTAAAAAAAACAGAAAGAAAAGAAAAAGAAATCCAGGCCACCTAGGTCCTGGACATGATGCTCTACTGCCCCCATTTGTGTTAGATCATTGTAGTACAAGGAGCTGATGGTGGCAACTTAGACAAGGGCAAAAGAAGCTGACTGATTTAAAACTGATCTTCAACAGGTAAATTCAACAAAAGTTGGTGATGAGCTACATGTACCGGAGAAAGATTAGAGAGAGGAAAGGATATGAGAAGTCTTCTCAGGTTTTGGCTAGAGTGATTAGGTGGCACCTATCTGCAGAGACTTCCTGGAGAGATTAGGATGGGTGGCAAAGAACTAAAGCTCCTCTCTGGACATACTTAAGGTCTGAGATTCCTAAAGAAGCAAAAGCCAAGTGAATACATCAAGCAGGCCATTCTGTATGAAGCTTTGGAATTTGAAGAATACCAATATATTTTTTCTCTATTGCTAGACATTAGGAAAAGAGAGAGATTATTTACAGGACTACTGTACAAACGCCACCTCTCCTCACTCCTATAGTAAGCTTTCAAAAAGAAATCAGATATTACTACTCTTCTGAGAAAAACGGAGGGCCATCTTCAATGTGGACAACTAGCAACCTCCAAATCATGGAACTCAATAGAACCAGGACCTAAGTACTGACAAAACTAATCATGCACTAATTAAAAATTGAAGAATTTAATAACTGTCATACATTAGCCTTATTTTCTATTTATCATTTTTACCCTTCCCAGTTATTTGCTCAATCAAGAACCTGATCAGTTTATTTGACTCTAAATCTACTTTAGGAATTCAGTTGGGTCAGATATTTGAAGCTGCCTTGGACAATGAGTTTACATTAAACCCATCTCCTGCACTAACATATTTCTGCAGCCAGTTTTTACAACTTAATCATATGCCACACTGCACAGTTTTAAACTCTGTTTTAAAATATGCCTTTCGTCTGCCCAACTGAATTTTATTTCCTTTGAGGGCAGTATCTGGATCACAGTCCCTAAACCAGTGTTGAGTACATACAAGGCATTCAATGGAATTTGTTGAACTGATTTGAAAAGTAACTGTCTAGCCAGCTCCCACCTAGGACCGCTTTCCCTCCATTTCAATCAACTGGATTCGATTCCCTCACACAGTGTACATGAAGTCATTAGATTCTCAGTTTCTAGTTTTAATGGTTTTGCAACATTAGATGCACAACATATTTTGAAGCACCAAGTATGCTTGAAATTGAACATTTTTATAAAGATAATAAAAGTTAATGACTACCCATGATCTATGATCTGACAATACATCTGTTCTTTCTCATTTTGAGATGATAAAATACCCACCCCAGCTCGTTGTGGCACAGTGGGAAAAAAGAAATATAGTCCTATTAATCACTCTTAACTATCAACTTATTAAGCTATAGTTTCTCAACAGGCTTTTCGTACATGACTGTTAATAGGCTGCAGGTGTTTTTGTAAGTCATATTATAATGAAGTTATGTCACAAAGAGACAGCACTGTGCAATAGAAAACCTAGCAAAAACCAAGAATCAGAAAATCTAGGTTTCAAATTCCAGTTTGGTTAACAAGTAACTCTAAAACCTTGAATAAGTCACTACTTATGCCTTTCGTCTGACCAACTGAATTTTATTTCCTTTGAGGGCAATGTCTGGATCACAGTCCCTAAACCAGTGTTGGCATTAAATGGAATTTGTCTGACTCCCAGTTTCCCCATCTGTGAAATGAAGGGACTGATTGGAAATTAAAGTTGTAATAATTTGCACCAGATCAGTAGACAGGTAACCTAACCCAAAACCCAAGAAATTTATAATGGGCATTCTAAAAGAAATCTTCCCACATTATAATAACTTAAAACAAATGATAAAATTGGGACTTCTATTACTATTACTGACCTTAAAAGACAACTCCATTGCCTAACAGCTGTGGAAGGACACAAAGACAGCGAAGCATGTTTCACATTAAAAAAAAAAAAAAAAAAACTTTCCTACTGAAATATGATAATATCTCTTAAATTGTGTTGAAAATAACTAACATTCAGTATTGGCTAAAGACCTACTGATAAAGATAGCTGTATAATACAAAAAGTTCCACTCCATTTGTTACAAACGTTCTAAATGCAAGCTAAATTAAAGCTTAGCTCACAAGAGTATAGAAACCACTCACATAGTTTATACAATACAACAGTCACTGCTCAAGTTCTGGGCCCTACAAATAGAGCTTGTGTCATACAGAAGATAAATTTCTTCCTTTGTTCTTAGGAAGAAGACTGGAAGTTAGCAATTATTAAAATAATTGACTTTGGCCATACCCTTCTGCCTCCCTTTCTATCCCACTTACACTCTATGAGGACATCTAGTTCTGACTATGGATGTAGCAATCCCACTCTGTCCCACCTACCAAAGGGCTCTATGTTTCCAGAGCCCTTTCTTAAGCCTTCAAGCAATAAGTCTATGACCAAAGAGTAACATTACCATAGCTAGACTATAAACAATTTTTAAAGAGACAGCCTATTATCTATAAAAGCAAAAATATTAGAAATCCTTTTAACAGAATATTGTGCCATCACAAAAATGTTTATGAATAATTTTAATGGCATGAGAGATGTTTAAATAATGCTAAGGAAATAAAGAAGATACTAAAATACTATGTTCTTTATGAATTCAACACGGCAAAAAATATACTGAGGGGGCCTGGCAATATAGCTCAGCAGTAGAGGGCCTGCCTTGCATGCACAGGTCCTGGGTTAGTTAGATCCCCAGCACCAGGGGTAAGGGGGATACAGAAGGAAATGTAATACAATTATTGGGTAGTAGAATCATAATTTATTGCTAGTCCATACTTCTCAGGTTTTCCCATATCAATTAAGTACCATTTTATTACTAAAAAAGAAAAATGAGGAGAGAAAAGTGTTAATTCGAATAAATCACCAATTGGTAGAATTTTAGAAAGCTAAAAACTGTTAATTATCAAGCAATGTGGAAACAGCTTTGTGGGCAAGGGAGCATTCCCTTTTTCTGACTGTTTACAAAAGACTTTAATTAGGAGAGTTATTTTAAATTAACCAGATTAATTTAATTAGTTGATTAAGCTTATAAATTATAAGTTTTGTGACTATGAAAATATTACTTATCACTACTGCTGTGACATTTCACAAATTCAATAAAACCTACTACTAACAGTTCTTTTCCATATTAGAACTGGATGTTTCTTTTAATATATACATATATGTTTTCTATAACATAGGAAGTAACAGACATATGATTTATATAAACAAGAAAAAAAGGTTAGGCAGTGGAAAAAGTCCATCCCATCTTATCATTCTTTCCCAGATATAGAAATAGTGTCTTGTCTTCTCCCCAGAAATTTTCTTTACACATATCCTCATATATATTTTATTTCACACTGATCACTTCTATACATCTATTACTACATTTAATAAATCTTAGAAACATTTACATATCAGTATATATTGATCCATTTCATTGTTAATATCTAATTGATATTCTATTCTATGGATATATTATTAGCACTCTATTAGACATTGAGATTATTCCCCGTTTTCTCATCCAAAGAATTTATACCAATTTAGACTCCAGAGGGATGTTTCTGACGAACACAGATTCTGTACAGCAGTCTCCAAAGTTTTCAATAGCCAGGAAGGTAACATGAATCAGTAGTGAAGCAGGTTAGAGTAAACTGGAGAGCACCTCAGCCATCAAATAGCAGCTTCCACTCAATTCCAGGGCACTAATACTGCTTTGTAGCAATGTGCACCCATTGTTTTCAGATTGTCTCATTTCTTGAAAGAAACCAAAAACCTGGACATCTGCAGGAAACCTCTAGGTTTTCTTTATGTTGATAACTCAAATTTTTAGAATTAGCATGACAGACAAAACACACACATGTAAGTAGGCATAATTTCAACTTGTAACCTGTACTTTAAAACTTGCTTTTTTCACCACAACCAACATTCTGTCACAATAGTAGGGCTGTGGTTAGCAGATGATTTTGAAGCTGGAATTTCTCTATATTACATTTTGGATTTGGATTAGCTTATCTATGTTAAGTATTAAATTGGTTTTATTAAGAATGTGGTCACTGTCTCCTCAAACTATTTGGGATAATTTAATCTACTCTTGCCCACATATTTTTATTAATCAGTTTCCAACAATATGCTTCCTTGTCTTATATTTTCACTCTATGAGAATGTTGTTCTGTTTTCTTCAGATTGGTCTTTTCCACCTTAAATACTTGCAAAGGGGATCAATCTGACAATGCAATTGTTTATAAACAAAAATAGGTGTTTGTAAACATTAGAGTTATAAGCAATATAATACTAAAGAAGTTATAGTGACCTGTATGAAAACTCAAGGACTATTTTATAATTAAATTTGGCCTGAAGGGATTTTATGTCCTATTTTCTTTGTTTCCTTTTCTTGCACACTTAGGTAAAGGAAAATCATTGACTAAGTTGGTCAAAGAAATCTGAGTTAAAGACAAAACCTGACTGGTAGGCATGGTTTGAGCATTTAAAAGCTATTAGAGCTCTCACCACAAACAGTAGGACTCCAGGAAAGGAGAGAATGAGCTAGTTGCCATTTATTCACCAGCCTCGAGAAAAATGTCCATGCAACAAGGTACGCTGTGAAAGCATTAATAGACCCCAGTCTTATGGTATTTCCCTCTTAGGATTCCCCCCTACACTCACCAGGGATTGAATTCAGGGGCAGTTAACCACTGAGCAACATTCCCAGCACCAATCCCGCCCCCCTTGTTTTTCACTTTTTATTTTGAGATAGGGTCTCAGTTGCTGAGGCTAGCTTTAAAATTGTGATCCTCCTGCCTCAGCCTTCTGAGCCACTGAGAGTACAGGTGTGCACCATCATGCCCAGCTCTCTTAGGTTCTTATCTAGCTCTGATAGATAAGAACCTAAGAGAGAACCCAAGACCCAATGAAAACATGGGATCCTTAATTTCTAAAAATCTGAGTACTTTGCCTCTTGGTACACATGCCTCTTTCATATATAAGAATGAGGGTCTCAGAAGCTATAAATGTTTAAAAGAGATAAAAAGATCTCTTTTAATTTAGAATTAAGATGGCCAGTATGTGCAATGTTGCAGATAAACAACACTAAAAGAAGTACATTTTACAATGAGGGTTCCATGGTTTGAATGTGCCCCTTCCAGAAGTTCATATGTTGGAAATAATCCCCAAATCCATGTTAATGGTATCTGGAGATGGGACTTTCGGAGGTTATTAGGATTAGATGAGGTCATAAGGGTGAGCCCCTGTGATAGCATTTCTGGCATTAAAAGAAGGAGAAAGAATTATTTTAAAATAGCAAGTTTATTGAGGCTTGCCACATGACACCCTCCACTATGTTATGATGGAAAAAGTACTCACTAGATGTTGAGTAGATGTCAGAGCCAGGCTCATGAGTATCCCAGCCTCCAGAACCATGAGACAAACAAACTAGTCTTTATTAATTACCCAGTCTCAGGTATTTTATTACAGCCACAGAAAATAGATTTAGACAGAGGGACCTCAAATCTATCCCACCAGGGACACTTACTGATTCTTAGAAGCTTCTAACAATGTTACAAAACTTTTACTGCCTTTTAAAAGATTCTTTATAAAAGACAAATGGAAAGGTTAAGTAACTGATTAAGAAAAAATGAATCTGCTAAGCTTTTCAGAGTTATTAAGAGTTATTAAGAAAGAAAGCTAAAGTGTTGGTACTCTGGTGAGTTTGTTTTCTTAGGAGCCAAGGCATAGAAAATACTTTCTCTGCCCTATTTGTTAACAGGCTCTGCCCTGAACTCAGTAATCTAGCTAAAAATACAGAAACTAAATTGCAAATACCACTCATGGTATTAAATCGGATTCCAAAATACAGCTTTCTGGCATTTAGTTGGTTATTTTTGAAAAGCTTTTTAAAACAGTCACATCTATAAAGGAAAATCTCCATTTATAAAGATGTCTCCCTCTCTGCACCAGGAAAAGGAGGAGGATTAAGTCACTGGAAACTCTTACAATGGAGCAGGCACTGACTTAAATTTATATAGCAAGCCTTTCCTTTGTTTAGGGTGTTTTTCTGGCCATCTTTTCTTTACTGGACCAATGTCCTTTTTGGTTTGGGAAAATTAAACTTTTAGGTCTGTTCTTTTGAAGTGTAAATTCCCTACATTGTTTTATCCAAGAGTCATTCCTTAGGAAATACAAATTTAAGTCTGCAACTGCATAGGCGGTTTTAGTCAATTTTTTCACTGCTGCACTAAAAGACCCAATCAGAGCAATTGTAGAGGAGAAAAAGTTTTTTTTGGAGGCTCACAGTTTCAGAGATCTCATTCTATAGACAGCAGGCTCCATTTTTCTGGGCACAAGGAAAGGCAGAACATCATGGCAGAAGAGTATGACAGAGGGAGCAGCTCACATAATGGTCAGGCAGCAAAGAGAGAGAGAGAATCCACATTCCAGATACAAAAGATATACCCCAAATCCCAAAGACACACCCACAGTGACCCACTTCCTCCAGCCACACTCCACCTGCCTCAAGTTACCACTCAGTTAATCTCAGGGATTAATTCACTGGTTAGGATAAGGCTATAACCCAATAATTTCTCCTTCTTGCATTATCTTACACATGAGCTTTTGAGGGACATCTCATATCCAAAGCATAACACTAATGAAATAGGTAACCGAGAGACTGACAGTTGAAAAGGGTGAGAAAAACTATTTGGAAACTGTTAAGTTAAAACTCAAATGAAAGGGCTGGGGTTGTGGCTCAGTGGCAAAGTGCCTGCCTTGCACATGTGAGGCACTGGGCTCAATCCTCAGCACCACATAAAAATAAATAAACAAAATAAAGATATTGTGTCTATGTACAACTAAAAACAAACATAATGAAAGATGAAAGATCTATTTCTATGTTTATGTATGCCTATATGTTATGTTATGTATATGTGATATTTTTCTTTCTTGGATGATGTTGCCAAAATTTATAAAAAGCTCTATCAAATTGACTTGAAAAATAAGTGCTTATATACAGTTATTACCCCCTTCTCCATGGGGGATCCACTCCAACACACTCAATAAATGCCTGAAACCACAGAGTGTAAACCCTATATATTTCTTGAACACAAATGTTTTCTGCTAAACAGAGCAGGCATCTTTAGGGGTAAATGCCTACATTTACGGAGGGTGGGGGTAGAAAGCTGCCATTCCTTTAAAAGACTGATTGTGCATTTTTAATGTTGCTTGTTCTTTTTCTTTCAGCTAAAACTTTTTGGAGCCAGGCATGGTGGCATCACCTGTAGTCACAGCACTGAGGAGGCTATGGAAGGAGGATCCTTTGAGTCCAGGAAACAGAAAACTGTCTGGGCAACATAGCAAGACCGTATCTCAAATTAATTAATTAACTAACTTTAAAAACTCTTTGGAAAAAACTTAGGAATAAGGCAAGGTCACTGAGTCACTCTGACTCATTCTTTTAGGAGACTTTAGAGTAAACTTGGCTCATTTGATACTGAATTGACCATGCCCAAAATTCATCTTTTCATTTTGAACATTGCTTTCTGACCTTAAACTATGCATGCTCAGAAATGTGGCCACTTACACATGTACTTTCCTATATGTATGTATACAGGTTCCTCAATAAAACCTCCACCCCACACCTTCTTTGTTCAGCAAAAGCATTGCTTTGCAAAGAACTCCAGTGCTTTCCTTACTTACAGCAAGTAATACAACCTCCACCCTTATCTTCTGGTTGTGCTGTTTGGCTTTGCAATCACCAAGATACAAATCTTTGTTCACATAGGCACTACAATAGTGTTAAGTGACTTATGCCTGGGTAACACATACAGCATGGATCCGCTGGACAAAGCAATGATTTACTGCCAGGTGGGATGGAGCAGACTGGTGCAAGATTTCATCCTGCTACTTAGAACAATGCAGGGAGGAAGAGCAGGAGGAAAAGATTAACATTAAACAGAGTCATGAGGTGGGAGGGAAGGGGTGAGAAAAGGGAAATTGCATGGAAATGGAAGGAGACCCTCATTGTTATACAAAATTACATATAAGAGGTTGTGAGGGGAATGGGAAAAAATAAGGAGAGAAATGAATTACAGTAGATGGGGTAGAGAGAGAAGATGGGAGGGGAGGGGAGGGGGGATAGTAGAGAATAGGAAAGGTAGCAGAACACAACAGTTACTAATATGGCATTATGTAAAAATGTGGATGTGAAACCGATGTGATTCTGCAACTTTGTAATGTTTTGAATAACCAATAAAAAAAAAATCTATGAACTTTTTTTTTTTTTTGGTGGTGGTGCTTGGGATTGAACCCAGGGTTTTGGGCATTTGAGGTAAGCACTCTACCAATTGAGCCATATCCCCAGCCCTCCAAAACCTATGAACTTTTCCTGGAATTTTCCATTTGATAGTTTTGAACCAGGGTTGACTGCAAGGTAACTGAAACCACAGACAGCAAAACTGTAGATAAGGAGGACTATTGTATTATCCGATAAAAACACGAACTAACTCAAATATTTTTCAGGTTTATGTGACATGGCTAAATCTTTGGTAAATAAGACTAATGTTGCTGGCTTAATGAAATAGGCTGTGATATCTGAGAAGAAAAAAAGAAATTTAGCTTTAGACTTCTTGTTTTGATGATAGGCCTGACAAGTAGATGCTGTGAAAATGGTTAACAGGGAAATAAAAATTTGAGATGATGGATAGCTTTTTTCTAATGTCTCCTGGAATTTTCACCAGCAGTCTAAGCATAATTGTTAAGAATAAGTAAATTAAGGTGTTAGTGGGATAAAAGTTTATAAATTAACTATTTAATAATTATTTTTTTATTTTTTTTTAGTTATTGATAGAACTTTATTTTATTCATTTACTTATACGTGGTGCTAAGAATCAAACCCAGTGCCTCATGCATATCAGGCAAGCACTCTACCACTGAGCCACAATCCCAGCCCCTAATAATTATGTTTCATATCTTTACCTAAAAAGTTTTTCAAATCTTCTAAAGGTAACTTATACCTTTAGAATTTTGTTAATTTAAGCTGAATGATGAATAGTCATTGACTAATCAGATCATTTCCAAATAAGATAAAGTGCTGAAATATTAATTGCTGAACATAAAGATTATGTTATTTTTGGCTTCTTTAATTTTATTGAAAGACAAAATATAATTGGATCTGTTAGTAAATATGTCCTGTTCCACACTGAAAAAACTAGGACTGGAGACAGGCAGCTCAGTGGTAGAGCACTTACCTCGTATGTGTGGGGCCTGGAGTTCAAACCTCAGCCTTGAGGAAAAAAAAAAAAAAAACCACAGTGTGTCTAAAAGGGGAAAAAAATGTTCTACATATTTCTAGAAATTATGAAATGTATTTTCATAAAATTCTGGTGTACAAAAGTTAAAAATCCTATTTTCTGAAGTTTCACTATAAGTTAAGGTTAGCAGAAATAAAAATTCTAATTAATACATGGGAATTTAAACAACCCCATATGTGAGGGAAGTAAAACATGTTTTGGGTAAGAGAATCTTAAATGAAAGATGTGTTTTTGTTGACAGAGAATAATTTTTGTCCTACAGTAAAATGATTGCTGTTATAAAATGACAAAGAGGCAAAGTACAAGACAAATAACTGAAAGGACATAAAAAGATTTAGAAGGCCGGTGGAAGAGTGATTTTGTGGTAGACACTTTATATGACCAAGATGGCCCCAACTGGAAGAGAATTGCTTGTGCTTTTCTAAAAAATTGAGCATTCAAATAAAAAGTATAATGATGCAAAACAAAAATTTGGTCCTGTCAAAATGTTTTCTTGGCTACTGATCTGCTCTTAATAAGAAAGGGTTTTTCTTTATACCTAAAGGTAAATGCCTTGGAAACAAAAGTTCTGTTTTATCAAGATGATTTCCAGTGGTTCAGTTTGTCTTTATTAAGTCTCTGATTAAGTCTTTGATATTAAATCATTGAGAAAACTGAGTCTTCTGGATTATAGAGCTAAGGTTTTTTAATCGGTGTAATCTTCTATATTTGCCTTTAAACACTATTAATTATCACCTTGGTTAAATGGATGACTATTGTTCACCATGACCTGTGTTCATATTTTGGTCAAATGTCTTAAACTTTTGATATTTTTTATGAACTTCCCAGAATCAGATTCTAAATCAACACTTTTTCTTGACCTTAAATTAACTTTTGGATTTTCCAGTTCCCTGGAAAGCTGCAAAGGATATATACAAGGTGAGAACCTTAAAAAGAGAGAGAGAGAGAGAGATTCTAAACAAATTATATTTACCTGATATGCTAGATTATAGGGGAGCACTGACAAATAAGAAGTGCTAAACCTTCTTTAGATATACTTACATGATTTTATTAATATGCTTCAAAAAGTAGATGAATTTCATAGAAATCTCATATTTTTTGTATAGTATTATTAGTCATAATTGTTAATTTTTAAATGTAAACAAAAGAAAAGGCTGATTTTCCTTGCTTTTTTTTTTTTCATTATTAATGTAAAGAACTCTCATCAGACCTGGCCATTTTAAGTCTTGTCCAAAGTTAATTGCTCTATTCTGATGTTTTTATGGAAGCTCTTTGCAAGAAACTGTAACCTAAATTGTTGAGTCTTCAAGGTGATTCATGGAAAGGACTCTGATGAGTATAGGTTTCTAGTAACTTTAAGATCATACTATTAGACTGGATAAGAATTTTCAGAACTCTTAATAAATAATGTTACTCGTTTATAAAATTGCTAACCCATGATGGAGATTTGGACCAACTTTTTCTTCTAATAGGCATAGTGTGTCTGGTTTAATTCCTTTCTTTGATCCACTTTGAGTTGAGTTTTGTGCATGGTGAGAGACAGGGTTTAATTTCATCTGATTGTATATGGATTTCCAGTTTCCTCAGCACCATTTGTTGAAGAGGTTATCAATTCTCCAATGTATGTTTTTGCCACCTTTGTCTATTATAAGACAACTGTAATTATGTGGGTTAGTCTCTGTGTCCTCTATTCTGTACCACTGGTCTACCAGTCTATTTTGGTGCCAATACCATGCTGGTTTTGTTACTATTGCTCTGTATTATAGTTTGAGATCTGGTACAGTGATGCTACCTGCTTCACTCTTCTTGCTAAGGATTGCTTTAGCTATTCTGGGTCTCTTATTTTTCCAGATGAATCTCAGCCCCAACTTCCTTAGTAAGACTCCTATAGCACAAGAATTAAATCAAGAACAATAAATGGGATAGCACAAGAATTAAAATCAAGAATCAATAAATGGGATGGATTCAAACTAAAAAGCTTCTTCTTGACAAAGAAACAATCAGTGAGATGAATAGAGAGTCTACATCTTGGGAGCAAATTTTTACTACTCATACATCAGATAGAGCACTAATCTTGAGGGTATAAAAGAACTCAATAAGCTAAACACCAAACAAACAAACAAACAAATCAATAAATGGACCAACGAACTGATCAGACACTTCCCAAAAGAGGATATACAATCAACAAATATATGAAAAAATGTTCAACATCTCTAGCAATTAGAGAAATGCAAATCAAAACTACTCTAAGATTTCATCTCACTCCAGTCAGAATGGCAGTTATTAAGAACACAAACAATAATAAGTGTTGGTAAAAATGTGGGAGAAAAGGAACACATATTTTGCTGGTGGGACTGCAAAGGAACACATATATTGCTGGTGGTGCAGCCAATATGGAAAGCAGTATGGAGATTTCTCGGAAAACTAGGAATGGAACCACCATTTGACCCAGCTATCCCTCTTCTCCGTCTATACCCAAAGGACTTAAAAACAGCATACTACAGGGACACAGCCACATCAATGTTTATAGCAGCACAATTCACCATAGCTAAACTTTGGAACCAACCTAGATGCCCTTCAATAGATGAATGTGGCATATATACACAATGGAATATTACTCAGCAATACAAGAGAATAAAATCATGGCATTTACAGGTAAATGGATGGAATTAGAGAATATAATGCTAAGTGAAGTTAGCTAACCCAAAAAACCAAATGCCGAATGTTTTCTCTGATATAAGTGGACTGATTCATAGTGGGGTTGGGAAGGGAAGCATGGGAGGATTAGATGAACTCTAGGGAGGGGTCATGGAGCTAAGAAAAGATGGTGGAATGAGATGGATATCATTACCCTAAGTACATGTATGAAGACATGAATGGTGTGAATATACTTTATATACAACCAGAGATATAAAAAATTGTGCTCTATATATGTAATATAAAATGTAATGCATTCTGCTATTATGTATAACAAATTAGAATAAAAAATTGCTAACCCAATATCAAGCAGAACAAGAATTAATTAAATACTAAGGAAATACTGAGGCAGATTTTCATGCTGGGTCAGGCAGTACTAATTGTGAAGATATGCAAATGGAATGATATCTGATTGATTGATCCAAGTCAAATTACCCATGACAATCTGTTTAATAAATAGTGCTATACCTGAATTGAACAAATAAAATTGGTACAAGTTATAAATCTAGTACCAAGCCAAGGCTCATGAGTGCCTGGACAGCCACCAGTCTGAATCTCTAAAACTTCCAGTACTAAAAGCTCTTCACTTTATGACTCCTCATGGAAAGATAAATGATCCAAATTATGAGAAAATATTGGTATGGTGACTGTTCTAAAACTGCTAAAAAGGTTTATGACCAATGTTCCATTTATGTAACCCACAACCCTGAGCAGACAAAACATTAAGTATGTTTCTATTACCTAATGGGCCATTTGAAAATTTACAGGGGACTTCATTCGACTGGCAGTTTCAGTGCATGTTTTCTGGTTGTATAGAAACTTACTCATGCAGGAAACCTGGTGCTGTAACAGGTAACTAAAAGGTTATTCAGAAATGTGTTTCTCTTGTGGGGAATTATTGGAGAAATCAGCAACAGGGGTGTATCCATTTCACTGGATAAATTGTAAAATAGTAAGTAAAATATTACAATAGCCCTAGGCAAAGCTAACTGAATCAACTGAATTGCCTTGGCCAAAGGTATTGTAGGTTGACCCCACTGTGGAAAACAAAAGTCCATCCCTTTATGAAACAGGCACTGGGAAGCCTATGCCCAAGATAACAGGATCTCCTCTTTCCCCACTCTCCTAAACTCCTATGAATAAATGATGCCAGGCTTTAATGCATGATGCCCAGGGGCATTTTAACCAGGTAAAGGAAGCTTTTTGTGAGTCAACAATGGAGGACAATCAAATCCTTCATGATCTAAAACCTAGATACTTCCGGGCGAGACCACGACGCGGGGCGGCCGGGCAGCGCCCCGACCGCGTGTGCGCCCCTCTAGTCCCTCTCTCATCCGCGGCCCCCACGCCGTGTACTACCGAGCCCGCCACAAACACAGCCATGGTGGGTCGGCTGAGCCTGCAGGATGTGCCCGAGCTCGTGGACACGAAGAAGAAGGGCGACGGCGTCCTAGACAGCCCGGATTCGGGGCTGCCCCCCAGCCCCAGCCACTGGGGGCTGGCGGCGGCCGGGGATGGCGCTGGCGGCGGGGAGCGCGCGCCGGCCCCCGGAATGCAGGAGCCCGATGCGGTGGTGACCCCAGCGGCCCCGAACCCAGCCTCTCTCCCCAACACCCTGGCTGTAAGCTGCTCACCAAAGCTGTGCCCCCTGTCCTTTGGCGAAGGTGTGGAGTTTGACCCCTTACCATCAACAGAAGTAAGGTACACTTCCTCAGTCAAGTATGACTCTGAGCGACACTTCATTGATGATGTGCAGCTGCCACTGGGCCTGGCAGTGGCCTCCTGCAGCCAGACAGTCACCTGCATCCCCAATGGCACAGGGCGCAACTACAAGGCTGAGGTGCGCTTTGAGCCCCGCCACAAGCCCACACGCTTCCTAAGCACCACCATTGCCTACCCGAAGTACCCCAAGACCATCTACACCACCACCCTGGATTACAACTGCCACAAGATGCTGAGGAGGTTCCTGTCCAGCGTGGAGCTTGAGGCCACCGAGTTCCGGGCAGCGATTGCCTCTCGAATGAATGCTGACTCAGAAGGAGGGCTTGGGGTTGAGCCAGCTTCTCAGCTGACTTGGTCCCCAGACCACCCTGGGCAAGTTTTGGGCGACATTACCCTTGCTTATCATTCTAGCCCCAGAGTCGGGCCTGGGGATACCTCTAAGCCCAGCCTGGGGAAAAAGTCACTGCATCTTGGAGTTATTGAGATATTCGGTTTTGTTTTTTTAATTTTCAAATTATCTTTAAAAGGAATATATTTCCTGGTTTGCTGCTTTAATAGGAGTATATTTCCAGAGTTTCCCAAAAGTCTCGATTTGATGAGAAAATAAAAAGAAAACCAGAGCAAAAGAACAATGGCAACCCTTTGAACCAGGGAGGGCGGAGGACGGCTCTTCCTCCACTGTCAGTGTGTCTGAAAAAAAAAAAGCTTGGAAAAGTCCCTGGGAGAGAAAAAGTGAGCTTTAAGACCTTCCAGCCACAGGTGTCTTCCCAGCAGGGAAAAGTGTAGCTGTTTCAATAGGTTGTGATGCCCATATGTGTTCAATCTGGGGAGAGCTGAGTTTCATTCCATTCTTTATTTCCACTTCCATTTTTATTTCCTGTTAACCAAAACTTTTGGAATTCTCTTGATCATATATATATATATATATATATATATATATATATATATATATATATATATATATATATATATATATATATAAAATATGGAAAACCCCCAAACCAAAATAAGAGATGCCTCAAAAAAAAAAAAAATCCACTTCACTGCATTCTCTCGTTTCAGAAGGTCAGGTGAACAGATTGGGGGCAGTGGCTTCCGTCTGTACCCTGCAGGTGGGTTGCAGGCACAGGCATTGGTGACATCCTTGCACACTTGGCATCTGGTTCACATCCTGTGTAACTCTCCCGATAGGCAATGTGGGATTTCAAAACTACTTTCCCATTTTTTCATAAAGGAAAATATAGCAGAGGGCACTTCTGAGAGAGATGGCATTTTAAAAGAATGCTTCGGAAAACATTTTGGGGACTCCAGGAGGGAGGTTTCCACTCAGGACTGACATGCCTAAGACCCACTGCCACCAGGAAGAAACAGATGTAGATGTTTCTAGTGATCCAGTTCATCATGACTATCTTGATGGATCCAAGCTTAGGATTTTGGTGGTGTCAAAATTGCAGAGAAATTGGGTCTAATGCAAAAAACGAGGAATCTTGCTTAACATCCTCTGAGGTTATGCTTTGGTGAATTTAGTGTAAGGAATCATGTCACAACTCAGACTTTACTGCCCGGCTACTGTAGCCAAAGTGGACATTTCTTTCCTGCCACTATATAAAGGGAAGTGACCACCGTGGGGTTAAGAGTGAACTGAAGATGTTCCCAAAGCAACCTCAAGAGCTCAGCAGAGCTGCTGCAGCAGGGATGGTGCTGGGTGGGGCAGAGGTGGCACCAGGCTGCCCTTCCTCACCGGACTCTCACCACCACCCCACCATACCCAGCTCCAATCCGATTCTCCTGCCAGTCTATGCAGGGCTGGAGTGTAGAAAGTGGCAGATGGACTCCCCCCACCCCGCAATACTGAAAAAACCAAACCATACATATTTCCTTTGAATACATCCAAATTATGTCAGGTGCCCCAAGATTACAGCACTCTGTAAGCTCTGCCTCCTGCTGTATCTCCAGGTTTTTATGGATGGCATTCTTGTGTCCTAAAAGCAGAATTGAGAGCTCTCTGGGAAACCTGGAGCCCTGATTTTTGTTATGATGAAAGCAGGAGCCATGATAATTGCTCTCATTTAAAGGACAGAAGCCCTCTTAGAGCCATTGTTGAGGCTCATGAACATAAGCCTCTCTACTAAGGGAAGGTTCCCACTGGGGTTCCTAGAGGGCTCACTCTTGGCACTAGTGGGGTACTAGTAGTATTAAACCTGAAACTAATTCAATTGGGAGAAAATCTTGCATTTTGTGGCCAACCAGACATTCCCAGAGGTGTAGATAAATCAAGTCACCCACCAAAAAACAGTGGGGCTGGAACATGCTTTTTTTTTTTTTTTTTTTTTTTTAGTTGTAGTTCTGTAGACACAATACCTTTATTTCACTTACTTATTTTTATGTGGTGCTGAGGCTCAAACCCAGGGTCTCACATGTGCGAGGCGGGCACTCTACTACTAAGCCACAACCCCAGCCCATGGAACACACCTTTTATCCCAGATATTCAGAAGACTGAGGGAGAATGATCCCGAACTGGAGAAAGCCTGGGCAATTTAGCAAGGCTCCATCTCAAAAAAATAAAAATTTTAAAAAATCTTTAAAAGTCACCCTTCAAAAAATATATGATAACATGTGTTCTAAAATACTTAATTGGGCTAGGGACATTAACTCAGATATAGAATGCAGGCTTAGCACACACAAGACCCTCAGTTCAATCCCCATCATCAACAACAAAAAAAAACTTAATGGAATATCATGCAACTTTAGATCTCCTTTTTGCTGAGTGGAAGCTCACGTATGGGATTTTACAAGCCTAAATGTCATACCTATCTTTCCCAATTTTGCTACTAAAGCAATTTAAAAGGTGGCTGATATTGCTATTGACACTGCCACAAAACACATTAAGGAAATTTTCAAACGAATAGAATATGTGATGTGTTTACGAAAGCAGATGGTTTTCAGGCAACCTAAGTGGCAGATGGCAAAAATCCTGGTTTTTTCCAGGGTTTCCTAACTTTTATGTTCTTCTATTGAGTCTCCTGATCACTACTAATTGCAATGATAGGCTAACAATACAATTGGATACTTCATTAAACCAGACCATTCTATACCAAACTATGGTATTCACCAACAACATAGGCCGAATACAACACTATACATCAACTGGACTTAAATACTGTTAAACTATATTTACACTGCCTGAAGTTTGATTAATTTTGATTATTTCAGTTTATAGAGGCTCTTGTTCAGGAGTACACTTCAATCTTTTGGGATTATTCTCCTGGTAGTCATCATAAAATCCCCCGGTGCACGGTATCTCCACTCAAACCTTGAGTGTTGAATGATCTCACTTCAACTAGACCAGCAAGAACATAAAGAATTATGCAAGTGAAGTGACACTTTCACATGTGAATTCCATATTGAGACCAACTAAGTCTATTTATAATGGTGGCAGAGAATGGTGCCAAAGTCCAAAGTTTTAGTCAATCTCTCAAAATTGGGAGGACAACCAAAAGGGAGAAATCATTAAACTTAATTTGGCCTGATGAAGTCTCTTATTTGGACCTATATATAACAAACTGAAAACATCATTTAGGAGTATATTCTCATAACAAATAGCTAAGTCTCAGCCAATACAGCAGACAGGCTTCAGTCAATCTGCAAGCAGTCAAATGTTTTAACCACGTTCAAACAGGCCAATGCTGAGCTGTAACCAATAGGGCTATCTCTGTATCTCATTTCCATTTTCTATCCATTAATGCTTTTCAACTACACAGCAGACTGTAGTTCTCTGAACTCATCCTGGTGCTGAGAACTGTTAAATTCTAGAATCACAAACAAAAACCAATTAAGACTTTCAAAACTAGATTAGTTTTTAAAGAATTCCTATTATTTTCTTAATATTAAAAAGTAACAAAACAGAGCCCCAGATAATAAAGAAATTTTTTTATATTGTTTGGGTCATGTTTTTGTTACTTTCAGTGTATAAATCTCTTGGTTAAATGTCACTGAACAAATACACTGGCTGCTCATCAACAACACAACTGGATATTTTTAGTTGCCAGAAGCAAGGTGCTCCATCAGTATACAACGTTGGAACATGCCCGCCTCCTGTTAAATGCATGTCCTTATCCTGTGTGGCTTTTCCAAAATAAATAAACAAACAAACAAATTGACTGGATCATCCAAAAATTCAAAAACCCAATGTTCTGTATTTAGGCATTTCATTTGAGCAAAACATTTCAATTACAAAAAGCAAACTTAAGAAATAAAACATTACATACTTAAATTGTAACCTACAGAACAGATTACTTCTTCAAATATGTCATCAGAGTTTACAGACAAATGTAAAGAAATACAGTAAAATACTATATTTTAATTTTACTTTCATTACAAATTAAAATAAGGCATAAGAAAAACTTCAAAGCCACAATATTGTACATGTGAAAACTGACCATGGAAAAATGCAAATAATTCATAATATAGTCTAAGCTCTAATATATAAATCAGATTTAATTTCATCAGCTGTTTGTTATTAATCAGCCTAAATTTTATATTATATATTAAAATACTAAAAAGCTAAAAAAACATCATTGCAATATAGATACAACGTGGGAAAATACATATTTGTAACTTTATACACAATCTAAATTAATCCATTCTATACAATAGTTTTCCAAAATATAAATGGCACTTTACATGCAATAGAACATACCAGTTGGATGTCCTCATATAATTTAATATATAGGAAAATAAGAGAAAATACCCTTTTAACAGTACAGTTACGTAGCAGATGTGGAATGTAGAATAAGATTTTGCCTTAACAAAATCTTAAATCAGATTAAAGAAATAGGAAAAAAAAAGTTTCTACTTTCAATTAACATTTTTAAAATGAAGTCTACTGTGATTTTTATATTCTCAAACTGTATCACAGAGAAAACATAAATGGGAAAAGACAAAGAAAACAGAAAACTTGATCCTTTATAAATTTTAAGCATCAGCCCCTGCCTATGGGTTGCATTTAGGCTGCTTTTCTGTTGACAGTTTTCTAAATTGATTCTGCCACTCTGAATTGTGCATCAGTAGTCAGATGGGTCTTCTGGACTCCATTATGCCATTGTGTAACCATAGCTGCCACAATGTAGTGCCACAAGAAGTCTGTCCTTGAGTATTTCTTTACTTGGATATTCAGGTAACTTGAGCATGTTGATGCTTTAAAATAAAAATATACTACCATTAAACAGAGAATCCATGAAAATTCTCATTGTTTTATCTAGCAGTGAAAATACTACTCATAATTAACATAAAACCACTCTCAAATTTGCATTCAAATTGGAAAACCCTGAAGTAGTATTTAAAAAGAAAAAAAACTGCTGCACTGCAGTTTCTTTCAGCATGAAAATGTAGTAGAAGAAAATAAATTCCTTTTAGGGTAAAATAAACAAGGGTGGGCAAGTTATAAGGGTGGGCAAGTGATAGTAATTCAGTGATACTTTTGACAACAGAATTTTAGTGATACTTGAACCATATTCAATTAAACAAAAAAGGAAGGCAACAAAAGCTATGTAATGACTTATGTATATATGATTCCAAAATTCTGAACAGAGATCATAGTTGAGATTTTCCTTTCAATATATAACAGTTAGACCTCTGATCATTTAAAATTAACCAAAACAATGCACAATGCATTTAAACAAACTAACTTACCATGTGCTTGAAGTTGGTAAAAGATTTGGGGTATATGGCACAGCAGCAATTGTAAAGTTTTGCAATCCACTTCCACCCATGATATTAGCAAACCCACCATGCGGGACCCTGGAACTAAGAGTTTGTATCATAAGTTCTAATCATGAAAGAAAACATTTTTGTCCAACAGATATATTTCAAGCTCTAAGTTAGAGTAAGAATATATTCAACTCTAGAACAATGACAAGACAGCATGTTGAAAGAAATAAATAAGTAATAATAAATAAATAAGTAAATAAATAAATAAGAGATGCTCTTAGTCTACAAAATTCCCAACTCATTCTTGCATTTGTGGCCAGTTACCCTTCCAAATTTCTATCAACTATATACTATACTTAAAAATGGTCACAGCACATACATCTACTATTTAATTTAGCAAGGTGCATTTGTAGTTTGCTTTCTTGTGCCTCCCTACTAAACTGGGACTGATTTGACGGCTCAAATATGTCATATTTATATCTGTATCAATAGAGTTAGCAAAATGCCTGGCATCTGGGCTGGGTCTGGGGTTCAGCAGTAGTGTACTTGCCTGGCATGTGTGAAGCATTGGGTCCGATTCTCAGCACCACATATAAATAAATAAAATAAAGGTCTATCAACAACTAAAAAAAATATTTTTTAAATGCCTGGCACCTAGTAGACATTAAATATTTGCTACATAAATAAATGTTTGATTGATTAATTTAAGCAACAAAGGCTCTTACATGTTGCAATCCAAATGGTTTCCCTCTTTGTGAAAAATATCTAGATCTAAAGTGTTTTCTGTTGTTTTATTTTTCATAGTAGAAAATTCTTTACATTTCTCTTTCTAGATAAACAGAATACCAAATGTATTTTTTAAAATTATTTTTAGATGTTGATGAACCTTTATTTTACTCATTTATTTATATGTGGTGCTGAGAATTGAATCCAGTGCCTCAGACATGCTAGGCAAGCACTCTACCACTGAGTCACAACCCCAGACCCACCAAATGTATTTTTAAGATGTCATCTAATATGGGGCTGGTGTTGTAGCTCAATTGGTAGAGCATTTGCCTTGCATGTATAAGGCACTGGGTTCGATCCTCAGTACTACATTAAAAAAACAAGTAAATAAAACAAAGGTATTGTGTTTAAAAAAAAAAAGTCATCTAACAGAATGAGGCCACAGGAAAGCTAAAAGTTAATGCATAACACAAATTACTAGAAATTTTAATATTGGGTACATGGCTGTAGAGGATTTAATTATAAGCTCTCAATTCTTACATATTTGAAAATAAATTAATATTTAAAATTAGTCTGTGTATATATCATGATTAAACAAACTGATCCTAGAAAAAACTTGGTTGCTTTTAAAATAAGATGCTGTGAGCTAGAGATATAGCTCAGTGGTAAAGTACTTGCCTAGCAGGCATGAGATCTCAGATTCAATCCCCAGAATCGCAAGCAAGAAATAAATAAGTAAATAAATAAAGAGATGCTTAATAAGATGCTTTTGGATAATTAGAATTATGACAAGGAAGCATTTAAATAGGTAATACATGACTACAATTTGAAATATTTTTAACACAATTCATAGTATAAAGCATAATTCAGTCCACTTAAAAAAATGCTGAAACTCAAAATAGCCAAAACAATCTTGAAAAAGAACAAAGGTGGAGGCTTACACGTCCTGATTTCAAACTTATAAGTATAGTGATTAAAACAGTGCATGGTGGCATAAAGACAGACATACAGACCAATGTAGTAGAATAGATAGCCCTGAACTAATCTCTTGCATTGATGGCCAAATCATTTTCAACAAAAATGCCAAGAACACTCAATGGGTAAAGAGCAATCTATTCAACAAAATACACTGGGAAAACTAGATTTAAGGAAGAAAAAAAAATTTGGACCCTTGCCTTAAACCATATACAAGAATTAACCTAAAATGCACCAAAGACCTAAACACAAGAACTACAACTGTGAAATCCTAGAAGAAAATATAGAAAATAGCTTCAGGACATTGGATTTGGCAATGATTTCATGGGTATGACACCAAAAGCACAGGTAACACAATAAAAAACAGATAAGCTGTACTTTATCAAAATTTTAAATTTTGTTCATTGAAGGACACTGTCAATACAATTAAAAGATTATCTACAGAATAGGAAAAATATTTAGAAATCGAAACTCTGATAAGGGACTGATTTTCAGAATATATTTTTTAAAACTCCTACAATACAAAACAGCATGATTTAAAAAAAAATCAGCAAAGGACAGAACATTTTTTCAAAGATACACAAATGACCAATAAACACAGGAAAAGATGCTCAACATCACTAATCTCCAGGTAAATGCAAATCAAAAACCACAATAAAATATCACTTTACACTCATTAAGACAATTATTAACACGAAAAGGAAGGAAGGATGGATGGATGGATGGATGGATGGATGGATGGATGGATGGATGGGAGGGAGGGAGGGAGAAAACAAAGGAGCCAGTGAGCCAGCCTGAGTAATCCCAGCTACTTCAGAGGATGAGGGAGTAGGACAGAAAGTTCAAGGCCAGCCTGGGCAATTTAGGGGAACTGTCTCAAAATTTTTAAAAAGAAATAAGGGTGTAAACAGAAGTAAAGCACTTGTTTAGCATGTATAAAGCCCTGGGTTCATTCCCAAAGGGGAAGAAAATGAGTTTTTAAATATGACTATGGAATAATGGCAAAAATAAAAGGCAATTCATACCACACAAAATGTTATATATGATAAGAAATTATAGCAAAATAAAAATGATCATACATTGTGTTGATTAAAAAAAATAGGTACTAAATCTCCTCATTCCAAATGTTAATACTGACACCTCCTTGAAAGGTAAATGAATCATATGTATCAATGTTTGCTGAGGGCCATTGCCAAGTAGGAATGACGCATCGAAATTTCCTTGCCAGCGTACCCCATGTTAAATGGACTTGCCTTGGAAATTCACTGTGACATTGCATGTGTGTTTGAGAAAGGTGACCCTGCTCAAGGACCAGGGTGGATCCAGGTTTAGGGTGTATCCTGCAGGTTTTAGGAAGTATCCCCCTCCTTGGGTTTAGGGCATTCCCGGTTTAAGACAATCTGGGTTTAGGGCAGTTCCAGGTTTAAGATTATTCCTGCTGCGAATAGGGCGTATCCTGCTGCCTGAGTTCCCCTTGAGTTCTCGTGGAATTCAGAAAGTATTTGGGGCATGAATTGTGTGCCCAGAACTTGGATTTCCCCAGAACGTGTTTGTACAGGGCCGGTGTGAGTTCGGGAATAAAGAATTGTTGTTTGAATCTACAAAGCTGTGAGTAGCTCGTGATCTTGTGCCCAGCCAGACTGTGGCAAATGTTATAAAAATTAACATCTTGCTTTTTTTTTTTCCTTCAGGTGCTAGGAATTGAACCCAAGACCTTGCACATGCTAAGGCAATCACTCTTACCCCTGAGCTATACCCCTTACCCCAAATACTCTTATATCCAAATATTTTCCTCCTAAGAACGTATCCAATATAAATAATCAGAGTGGCCCATGATGATATAAGCATTAGAATTCCTTATTTGTACAGCATCATTTATAAAAAGGAAATTTTAGAAATAAAGGATAAGAGAAATTAAGGGAGTTTAATAAAGAGAAGAGGTAGTCATTTGAGAAATTATATAATCTAAACAGAACAATTTTTAATAATCTATTCCTAAATTCAAAAAAATATAAATAAGAACAGTAGAATATTATATATATGGAAATAATTCTAGAAGAATAACCAAAATGTTAATAATGGTAATCGTTAGGGATTAAGATGGGAGGGGAATCTTTTTTATCTGAATTTTTTAACCTTTCTACATAGAAAATATAATTAATGTTTAATTCTTTTTATTAAATCACTCAAATCTCTTGAGTATCTTTTGGCACTCAGACACCAAATAAACCTGAAAACAAAGTTTTTTTCATACATTTTGCCTACAATCTGAAAAGTCATGTTTCATTTACTAATTAAAATTAGATTTATAGTATGACTCAACTATTATTTGTAGTTATCTCTAAATAGTGAGATTACTTAACAAAATTTTCTTTTTGTCTCCATTTTTAAAATTTTCTATACTGGTTATATGCTACTTTTAAAATAAGAAAATAATGGATTTTACAAAATTATATGTTTTATATAGATACACATTGATGGTTGTTTTTTTAAATGTGCAGAAAAAGAGACAAACATCAAATTGTTTATAGTAGTTACTGCTGGTGAAATAATTTTCTGTTTCCTAACTTTCAGAAGATCTACACATTTACTCATGCAAAAATTGAACCATGTTTTCACCAATAGAAGAAAACAATATATTCATGAATGATGTGAATATACTTTGTATACAACCAGAGATATGAAAAATTGTGCTCTATACATGTAATATGAATTGTATTGCATTCTGCTGTCATATATAACAAACTAGAATAAAAAATTTTTTAAAAAACTGAAAATCCACTTATCCAATATTAAAGACATTTTATTTTCTAATGTCTATTATATTTAATTGACCCTATAAGTGAACTCTTCAAAGAATATTTAATCACAAATTATTTTTTAGATCATGAATCTTAACATTGCAAAGTTTTGATAAGAATTTTCTTATTTGACAAAATTGCTATGCATATATAAATTTGACAAAATTGCTATGCATATATAAAATGTGCTTTGTGTGTCAATGTGTGTATTTATGATTTATCCAGGGCAAACTGAATATCCTTTGTACTAAACACAAGTCAGCAACATACAAATATTATAAATTTGGCTACTAACATTCACTTACCTGTAAAATGAAAAGACTACCAAATTATAAAATATACTTCAAAGATAAACAAATTATTCAGATGTAATAAGATTATTTAAGTATAATAAGTTATTGTTTAAAAGTCCTAGTTGGAACTGTCTTTTCAATGTGTTAAACATTTATCAAGTACTACTATAAATGTTTTATCTTTAGTACCACATAAATCTTTATTTAATACCTAAAATAGTAAAAAAAGAGGTAAGATACCAACAGTTTTTTTTCTCTATGGTTATTTTTATTTTTCTCTATGGTTATTTTCTAAGCCATTAGAAATAAAATACATTAAATTCTTTCTATGTCATCATAAAAACACTTCTTACCTGCCAGTAACGAACTGCAAAAGAAGAACTCTCTCCTCTTGAGTAATGTCTTCTACAACTTCCCAGAACCACTAACAACAAAAATTCATATTTTAGAACAAATATAGACTTAATACCAAAGAAATACGCAATATTCATAAAGCATATTTTATTCTATGAAACTCATTTATCAATAATGATTTCACACAAAGCTTTTATATGCAATATTCCCACAAGAAAAATTTAGGGGGAAACTTTACTTTGTTAATTAATGTAGGTTATCATCCAATAGTGCTGAAAAGCTTACAAAATTAAATGGCAAATTTAACTTCATTTTAAGCTCTAGAGAGATTTTTACCTGAATAACTGGATCTTCTCTTTCATAGCCACTTGTGTATTCTGTATTTTTTATCCAATCACTCACATCAATTTCTGGCATGCCAGAAAGCAGTAGCTCCTTTGGGGGAGAAGGAAAATATTTCATTAATCTTCTTTGGGAAATAAAAAGGTTATTACATTTAAATAGTAAATTTGCCTTCATTAGAAACTAATCCCATATAAAACTGATTTATTTTTGTGACAGTTTCTGCATGCCATCCATTACAAGCACTACATGGGAAAGAATCCCTGTACTGATAATTTCAAATATTATGACATGTGTCATAATATTTGTTATCACTTTAGTACAATTAAAATATAAAAAGAAAATGCTTATAAGTTTATACATAAACATACACAACAACAGTTTATATATGCAACAATTTTATGAATATTACCTTTGATTTACTTTATTTTTATTTCATGATTTTTTTGCAAATACGTTAAATTCTATTAGAAGACCATATTCTCACATGAAAGTGACAACAAAGTCCTGAAATAAATATAAGATTAAACAAAGAAAGCTCTTCAAAACACCCTTATCACTAGGAAAAATGGGTAATATAATAAAAAGTAATTATTTACAAAAAAAGAATTATTCCAGAATAGAGTCTTTTAAGAACTCTATTCTAGAATATTCATATCAAAAGTCAACTTTCCCCAAGACAATAAAAAAATAAAACTTTCCTTTTTTTTTTTTTTGTGGGGTAGGGGAGCAGTGCTGGGGATGGAACGCAGGGCTTTACACATGTTAGGCAAGTGCTCTACCACTAAGCTATATCCCTAGGCCTTCTAATCACTCTTGATAGGCTTCTTATTTTCAGGAAGATCATCAAGTACACACATACATAAAATCTCAATTATATAACTAAAAAGGAAATTAAGAATGGCAGAGTATTTACAATTAGGTTTTCCAAGGGAAAGGAGAACATGAGCTTGTATGTATGTATCTCTCAGCATGGTCATTTCACTGTGGATATGCTCATATAGTGACGTAAGGCAATGATTGTGTATATGTGCTTACACATTAAGCAAAACAGTATGTTTGCTGTAACAGGGACTAGACACAATGTAGTTCAAAGCTATGTCTCCCACAGCAACTATTAACATATAGAATGTACTCTGAACAAAATTAATGTAAGCCAATGTCTGAGAACTCCTGGGGATTTTGAATTCTATTCAGTGGGTCTGCAAGGTTCTCCCTTTTCTAAGTTATGTGTGAAGTTGGAGTGTCTTCATATACTTCAAGCAAGATAGCACAACTCATTATATGCAGAAGTAGATAGGAGAATCCAGTAGTCTTCTACTAAAGCAGACATCACAAAATTGCAAAAACCTGCTAAAACATGCTACTCCTCCCCTATTTTTGTTTTGTTCCTGGGAAATGTAGGTTTTTTTAAATGTTGTTTATGTTAATATGTAGTGAATGGTCATATAAATTAATAAACTAAAAGTCTGTTTGAATTTCAAATATCATAAATATTCATTGATATAACCCACATAAACAAAAACTCTTTTGTTATAAGGGATCCAAAGATCAAGTTTTAGAACGCCAGTATAGAATGTATTACTCCTCCTTGCCACAGTATTATTAAATACTCTTACTAGATAAAAATGTTTCAATCTCCATTTACCACCCCCAAACATATTCTCCACCTTCCTTTGTACTACAGACTGGCTCCCTTGCTACTGGCTTCAGATTGAATTTCACTACTGGGAAACACAGGGAAGAGTCTGCTCCCTCCCTGCTCAGAACCATGTCTTTGCAATAAGCCTGTCTCCTAAGCCACAGCTACACATTCTAGGCAATTCAGACTCTTCACACTAATTCTTCCACTTGTATCTCCAGTCCTAGTTATGATTAAGGTTTTTCACTGTTGCCAGTCTCTGGATGCCTCACCACAACTTCTTCATTCCTTATAAACACCTCTGTAATAATCCCTTTATAAAATTTCTTTGAGCCATATGAGGAAATTCAAGGGAGGACCTTGAGATAGATCTGCCAAAAGGAAGTAGGGATGAATTTTACATGTCTCTTAAAATTCAAAAGTTTAAAGATAAGTTTTTAATAATATTAAGTGTGCTTTTATTGTTGATAATTATGAATAAAAACGATGGGCACTATAGTCTCTCAAGAAATTTAAAGCATTTTATGACTATCATATTCCAATTTTTGTGAAGAGGAAAAATCTTTTATTTTCCTATTAAACAATCAGACAAAAAAAAGTTATTAAATTGACCAAGATCATATAGATAAATAGAAATTTCACATTAAAAAGCACATAACAAAATTATTAAGTCCCAATGAATAATTTACCCATTTAAAAAATATAAACATAAGAACTAAATTTTTAAAATATAACAAAAGAAATGTCTATGGAAACTGGATATAATGTATATCACCAATACTAGCAGAATGTGAGTCATGCAAATGTTCATAGCTATAACCTTACCTAGTATTCACATTACTCAATGTTATTTTTTTATTCTAGTACCATCATGAGTAAATTCTTGAGCACCACAGAAAGGAAGGACAGTTTCTCAGACATTAGGTAGGAACCCCTCAAATACAACAGTATTAGAATGAATTAATGACAACACTGTTGGCAACATTTTCTTTTTCTTTCCTTCTTTCTTTATTTTTGATACTAGGAATTGAACTACTGGGCTGCTTCCCCAGCCCTTTTTATTTAAGCTTTAAATTGTATAAATCAGAGCCATGACTACAATGTTGCTAAACTAAAATTTGAATCGACTCAATTAAAGCCTGAGTCAAAGACAAACTAAGAAACCTGATTTAATACTAAAAATTGTGGTATATATTTATATTAAAAATTGTAATGCAAAAAAAAGTACATGTATAAAGGCATAAATTGGTATGAACATACTTTATATACAGGAATATGAAAAATTATGCCTATATATGTAATAAGAATTGTAATGCTTTCCACTGCTGTTGTGTAAATTTTAAAGAATAAAAAACTCCATCCCCTGGACTCACAAAAAAAAAAAAAAAAAAAAAAAAAAAGAAAGAAACCTGACTCAAGTACTACAATCAAAAACACCCAGTAGCAGATCTAAATGTGAAAGAATAAAAACTTTTAAAACACAAAAAAGTATCTTTATGACCTTGAAATAAGAAAGTTCCTTAAACAAGACATAAAAAGGTTCACCATTAAGGACTGTAAATTGGTGCAACCACTGTGGAAAGCAGTATGGAGATTCCTCAAAAAACTGGGAATGGCACAGTGGCGCACACCTATAATCCCAGCAGCTCGGGAGGCTGAGCCAGGAGGATTTAAGTTCAAAGCCAGCCTCAGCAACTCGAGGAGCTAAGCAACTTAGTGAGATCCTGTCTCTAAATAAAATACAAAATAGAGTTGGGGATGTGATTCAGTGGTTGAGTGCCCCTGAGCTCAATCCCTGGTACCAAAAAAAGAAAAAAGAAAGAAAACTGGGAATGGAACCACTATTTGACTCAGTTATCCTGCTCCTCAGTATATATCCAAAGGATTTAAAATCAGCATACTGAGCTGGGGTTGTGGCTCAGTGGCAGAGCGCTTGCCTCGAACATATAAGGCACTGGGTTCAATCCTCAGCACCACGTAGAAATAAATAAACAAAATGAAGATATTGTGTCCATGTATAACTAAAAAAAATATTAAAATCATCATACTAGGACTGGGGAGATAGCTCAGTTGGTAGGGTGCTTGCCTGGTATGCATAAGAACCTGGGTTCAATCCCCAGCACCACATACACACACACACACACACACACACACACACACACACACACACACAAAAGCAGCATACTACAGTGATGCAGCCACATCAATGTTTACAGCAGCTCAATTCACAATAACTAAGCTATGGAATCAACCTAGATGCCCTTCAACAGATGAATGAATAAAGAAAATATGATAGATAAATACACATATACATACACACCCAATGTAATATTAGCCTAAAGAAGAATGACTATGGCATTTGCCAGTAAATGTATGGACCTGGAGACTATTATGCTATGTGAAATAAGCCAATTCTAAGAAGCCAAAGGTTGAATATTCTCTCTGATATGTACAAGCTAACCCACAATGGGGAGGGCGGGGAACAGAAGCTCAATAGATTAGACAACGGGAAATGGAGGGAAAGGAAAAAGAACAGAAAAGGAAAGGTGGCAAGAGGAATCTGACTTGATCTTCCTATGTAAATATATGAAAACACCACAATAAATCCCACCATAATGTACATCCACAAGAATGGGGTCCTAACTAGAATAAAATACATTCCATGCTTGTATAATTATGTCAAAATGGATTCTACTGTCATGTAAACTAAAAAAAAAAAAAAATTAGGAAAAAAAATTTTTAAGTGCATCATTAAAATTTTTAAAAAAGATAGGCTGAACTGTGTAAAAATAAAATTTTTTATTCACTGAAAGATATCAGATATTCACAATACATATATCTGATAAAGGACCCACATAAAGAATCCTCCAAACAGAACAACAGAAAATAGTAAAATAGACAAATTACTTGACACTTCAAAAGCAGAATTCACAAATAACCAATAAACAACTTCATTAGTCATCAGGGAAATACAAATTAATATCATTAAAAAACACTACAGATCCACCAAAATAGCAAAAATGAAAAAAGACAAAACAGAAAATATCAAATACTGGTTGAAGATATGGAACACCCAGAAATCTCACTGCTGATTGGAGTGTGACACATAAATTTTGAAAACTATTTGCTACTTATCTACTAACATGGAATTCACACACACTCTATATCCCAGCAATTCTATTCCAAGTTGTACATACTACAGAACATATACATATTTTCCTCCTAAAGACATACTAGAGTGCTTATGGTAGCACTACTTGAACTAGCCTTTAATGAAAAAGAAGCCACAAAAGTTCATCAAACATTAGGAAACTAACACAATGAAATACTACACAGCAATGAAAATGAAAAAATTACAGTTGCATGTAATAATAGGTGTGATTCTCACAATAAAAAAAACTGAGCTCTTTCCATTGGCACACATTTTACAAATATGTAAACCTAATATGATTGTAGAAGTTAAGAGAATGATTATACTTGAGAGGGGATACTGACTGGAAGGGGACACAAGAAAAAAATCTCAGGTGCTAGGATTTCTGAATTAATCTGGGAGCTATTTTCACAAGTGTGTTCAGTTCATTAAGATTCACTAAGCTTTACATTTACTATGCACAGCTTTTTATTTTTATAAAGTTATCAGTATCAGTAAATTATCAAGCAATTTTTTCACCAATCAATTTTGTTGTTGCTATTTTTCACATACAGATAGGTCTAGAAAATAACTTAATTCTTTCTTAAACTTCACATGGCTAATTTAACACAACTACATAGAAAAAATCAGATTTAAGTAACATCTAGTAACAGTTCAAAAGCACTTCCTTCATTTTTAAATGCTAAAACTTTTATAATTACCTAAAAAATGAATCTATGCCAAATGAAGCCATTAATCTTTCAGCTTGAAACAACTGCAAAACTTACATTTAATGAAATTAAGTTGCAATGAACTTCAAAATTAGCAAATTTTTTTCATTACTAAACTAAGATATACTATGAACAATAAATTGAAAATATCAACATATGTAAAAGTAAAGGTATACATCAGTGTCCATCATATAGTAAAATGAAAAGGCAAAGTGAATTTACTATTCCTAATTATAATTTTTAAATAAGAAGCTATTTCTACTTAAAATACTGTTTTATTAAAAACTATAATGCAAAGAATTTGAAAATAACTTATTACAAAAAAAGGAAAAAAGATATGGAAGAAAAACCCAGTCATAAATCATATAAAATTAGAAATTCTGTTAGATCACTGTAGATGGCAGATAAGTTACAGGAACAAAACAAACATTAGGGACTAAAGGATAGCAAAGAGAGTGAACTCTACAGAGGTCTAAAGTAGAAATTTATAAAATTACATATATGGTAAAATAAGAAGCTGAAGAAGACCAGATAAGTAAAATAAGAAAAAGCCCTTTGAATTCCTTTTGTAAGCACAACAAATTACTATCAGCATCCTTACTTGATATGGCCAAATAAAAATTTCAGGAGTAATGTGGAATATTCTTACGGGAAGAAGACTGGCCTTCAACATCTCCTATGTAAAAGACATTAGAAATACATCCATTTTTGTTTATCAAAACCTCACCCCACTTCACATTAAGGAATTGTTAATCTGCTTATTAAGTTTAAGAGAATTACAACCACAAACCTTATAACAAATCTCATACATGAATACTAAACCACAATGCCTCATTATACCTTATTCCATTCATTATAGTACTTTAAAATTATTTCTGAATTAATCAACTAGAGTTCTACACTCTTAAATAACAACAATAAAAAAAACCCACATTTTTCCTTACCAATTCATATTCATCAAAAAGCTGTATGAGAGAAGGTGGAATAAACATATGAAAGCCCTGTAAAAAAGCATTGATCTGAGGCTGAATGGCTCTAGTCATTCGAAGTTCAGTAACAAGCTGGACATACTCTGCCTACAAAAAAAAAAAAAAAAAAAAAGTTTTTGTGATGACTTCTTTTTAAATCTCATTTAAGATAATGTTGATTGAATAAATTTCTCATTTAAGAGGTAAAGGTTTGGAATTAATTTGGTGCCAATATTCATAAAACTCAACAAAACAGTAAACCACCATTCACTAAGTTGTTTAGGCCAAAATCCTAGTAATCAATCACCCATGACTTCTCTCAGACTTTGTCGGTGAGATCTACCTTTAAAAAATATTCTCAATCTGACTTAGTCTTAACTACCTCTACTTCTAGCACCCTGATCCAAGCCATCATCATCTCTAGCTTGATTACAGCAACACCTGTTTCCATTTTGCTTCCTGCCACAGCTAAAGTGGCTTTTAAAAATACAGATATATTGGGCTGGGGTTGTGGCTCAAGCAGTAACGCGCTCGCCTGGCATGTGCGGGGCACTGGGTTCAGTCCTCAGCACCACATAAAAATAAAATAAAGATGTTGTGTCCACCGAAAACTGAAAAATAAATATTAAAAATTCTCTCTCTCTCTCTTCTCTCTCTTTAAAAAAAATACAGATATATAACACATAACTTTCCTGCTCAAAACCCTACAATGACTTCACATGACCCAGTAAAATGCAAATAAAAACCTTTCCCAGTCTGTAAGGCTTTTATTGATCTGGGCTCTGCTTTGCTCTCTGATCCCATTCCTTTTCACTCCTCCCCTAGGTCGGTGCATTCAATTCTCTTCCTTGGCCCTCCAACTATTCCCCAAACACAAGATCAATTAGGCCTCTCTGTCTTTATACTTTGAGGCTTTCTAACTGAAATGTCTCATTAGAATATAAACTCTCTGCAGACAGGAACTTTGTTTTATATTTATCAGTATATATCCCCTACTCCTAAGAGTGGCTGCTACTTTGTAAATATTTAATAAATAAGTGATAAAAACGAATGCATACATTAACAAATTAACAACACACACTCTAAGCTTAGTAAAATGACTCATTTTATCATAGCCAATTCAATTTTGAGTTAAACTATTTTCACACATTATTATTAAAATTTAACTGATAATAAAAAATGTATTTTGGCACAGACCAGAATGAATGATTATCATATATACTTGTATGTGTATATAAACTATTGGATGTTATCCTTTATATATTTTTCTAAATTACTTCTAACTTTTTTCCCCCTAGTACCAGGCATTGAAAACAGTGGTGCTTAACCACTGAGCCACATCCTTAGCCTTTTTTTATATTTTACATTCAGACAGAGTCTCACTGAGTTACTCAGGGCCTTACTAAATTGCTGAGGCTGGTTTTGAACTTGAGTTCTTTCTGCTGCAGCCTCCTGAGCCACTGGGATTACAGGCATGCATCACCACACCTGGCCTAAGTAAAACTTTTGAGAGTTAAAAGCAATATGCTATGTAGAGTTCTCAATAATTCGGAGTGAATACTCTAAACACTGAGGAGAAAAAGGTCTTAACAAATTATAAAGTATGAAAATAAGATTTGTGAATTGCCCAAGTAAAGTTTACCTGTATTAGTTGCATTCCATATCTATTGGATTTTATCAGTTCCTATTATGTCCTCATACATTCAATTTTTAAATTTTTATATGTGTACTAATCTTTCCTCACACTTTCATCTTTTATTCCTTCAAACATTAATTATTTTCTGTATTTATTTCAGTAACCAGTCCATAGCTACCAGATATGGATTTGTGAAAATCAGCTCCTTCACATCCTAATCCTCATAGCAATTAAGCAATTTAAATGTGACTGTCTCTTGGTTTAAATTACCTTTTGGTAAAATAATAAAATCCTAGTCATTATAAACTTTGAGTTGTTTAGAAGAATAAAGATAAGTGAAAGATAACTGTGATTAATCAAACTGCCTCTAAAATATTTTTCCCTGTCTCTTTAAATAGCACAACTTCAAATAAAACAAATTAACATCTTCTTGGCAATCCAATTGTTACTATGAACACTTACTAATTTTACACACTAACATTCCAACTGTTTTTGTTATGCAGAAATATAATAGCTACCTCCCATTACTATAAAGGGTTTATAGGTGATTTTATATCCTTGCAAAATTACACTGTTTCATATAAGCTTTAAGGAAACAGTGCACACATAGATGATAGCCAATCCATAAAACAGTGGAATGAGAAGTTTCAAAACTAAACAATAAATATAAATCAAATCTAAAATCTGACTTTGCTCTAAGGTATTAAAAAAACTAATATATTCATTCTCACTACAAAAAATAGTCAGTATTTGAGGTAATGGATATGTTAATTAGCTTGACTTATTCATAAGTCATAGCATCAATTTGTATCCATAAAATATACACAAACATAATTTAAAATATAATTTAAAAATTTTAAAAATAATAAAACTGATAAAAGCTAAGAGTAAAGATATTTTATCCCCAACAGATAGCATATACTGTTCCTAATAAGTTTTGCAGTCAATTCTTTGAGGGCATAAAATATGAGATGCTATGGAATTAAATTGGAGAAGTGACCATATATAAGATAATACGATGACATACAGAAAATTTCAACCTAGAAAGCCTCAACAGAGAGAGAATAAAAAAAGAGCTCTAGCAACTTTTTTCCAGCACAACCTCTGAGCCTGATAATTGATAAAAAGATATAAGAGAAAAGTAACTATAAACAAAATGCACACTAAGACTAAGGTGATTCAACTTTCAGACATTTACATTCCAGTTCAATTACTGTCTACTTATAGAAACATTTTGCTTAGTAATCTCCTAATCTTCTTAATATGTAAAATGAATAACATCATCCCTCAAAGACATTCCTTAAAATTTTAACTTTTCTTCAGGTTTTAGGCCTAAATTATGTCCTCCAATGGAGTGCATTGGGGACACTGAAAACTGACACATAGTTCTCTAAGCTAATTTCCTTCTTTTTTTTTTTTTATTGGTTGTTCAAAACATTACAAAGCTCTTGACATATCATATTTCATACATTAGATTCAAGTGGGTTGGGTTATGAACTCCCATTTTTACCCCAATTACAGATTGCAGAATCACATGGGTTACACATCCACATTTTTACATAATGCCATATTAGTAACTGTTGTATTCTGCTACCTTTCCTATCCTCTACTATCCCCCCTCCCCTCCCCTCTCATCTTCTCTCTCTACCCCATCTACCATAATTCATTTCTCTCCTTGTTTTTTTTCCCATTCCCCTCACAACCTCTTATATGTAATTTTGTATAACAATGAGGGTCTCCCTCCATTTCCATGCAATTTCCCTTTTCTCTCCCTTTCCCTCCCACCTCATGTCTCTGTTTAATGTTAATCTTTTCCTCCTGCTCTTCCTCCCTGCTCTGTTCTTAGTTGCTCTCATTATATCAAAGAAGACATTCAGTATTTGTTTTTTAGGGATTGGCTAGCTTCACTTAGCATAATCTGCTCTAATGCCATTCATTTCCCTGCAAATTCCTTCTTGAAAATCTTTTTTTCCTATTTCTTGATATATACCTCAATAAATCATAGTTATTTGAATAACAGTTAAATAATTTTTAATAGTAAAAACAAAATGCTCTTCTCCCCCTTTAAGTAGATTGATATTCTTGGCCACATTTATAAAATTGTTTGGAATGGTTTGTGGGTTTTTTCATTTGTTGGATTTTCTTTTTTAACCAATCAACTGTTTAAATGGTACTATTACTGACATAATTCAATTCACTGTTTATATAAACTGTTGGTAACAAAACCTTCCTTCCTGGATTTATCTCCCTGATTATTATTGCTCTGGCATATAATAGTTTTTACTGAAAATTTCAAATGAGTATGGTATCGCACTCCTGTAATCCCAGTGACTCCGGACAAGAGGATCAAAAGCTTGAGGCCAGCCTCCGCAATTTAGCAAGACCCTATCTCAATACAAAAAATAAAAGGGCCAGGCACAGTGGTGCAAATCTGTAATCCTAGCAGCTAAGGAGGCTGAGGCAGAAGAATCTCAAGTTCAAGACCAGCCTCAGCAACTTAGTGAGGCCTTAAGCAATTTAGCAAGACTCTGTCTCAAAATTTCTCCATTAAGAACTCAATTTTTTTTTCCTAAAGAATACAGTATCTTGCTTAAAAGCAGGTTTAAAAATATATCTAAGGGGCCAAGGTTGTGACTCAGCAGTAGAGCGCTTGCCTAGCATGCATGAGGCACTGGGTTCGATCCCTGGCACCACATGAAAATAAACAAATAAAATAAATGTATTGTGCCTATCTACAACTAAAAAACTATTTTAAAAAAATGTATCTAGCACAGGGGTTCAAATCCTAGCCTCACCAATTATTAACTGTGATTTGGGTGATGCCATTTAGCCCTATATATTTCCATTTCCTCACCTGTACACTTCAAACACTGCCTAGAACATTATAAGCACCTAATAAATGTCAGATAGTTTTAATATTAAGGCTATTTTCATATTGGATAAAGAGAAATAATTCAATCAAAAGGTTACTACAGTAAATGAAAAATTTAAAAGTATATAATTCAAGTATATGAAATATACAAAAGGTAATCCTATTAGTATCACTAGAAAACAGAACTAAAGGGCAATGAGATAAACAGAGAGTAGAATGGCAACATTATGAATCATTTGGGAGCAGAATCCACAAAAGTTGCAATCACCCTTTAGTCCTTCCTCTTTCTCATCTTTCCAAACAATTACAACCAAGTTCTATAAATTCCATTAAAGTTATGTCCTCTTCTCCATTCTCACTACCACTGCCTTAGAAAACTCCTCATGCTTGCTCCCTGAAAACAATGCAAAAGCCTCCTATTGGTTGCCTGACTACAATATTGCTCCATTTCAACACATTCTTCATGCTCAAAGTTAAGTTCAAAGCAAAAATGGAAAAAAAAAAAAAAAAACAGAACCCTTATTTAACATTTGCAATCATCCCTACCTATAGCCTCAAATTTCTTGTTATGGGTGCAGTCTTTCATAATTTGGCCCCAGTCTACCTCTCCCACCTCATCTTTTCTCTCTCATTCATTATGCAATGTAAGCCAAGCTCCAAGACTCTGAGCTACTGTGGGTCCTCAAATATGCCATGCTCTGTGTCATCTGTGTGCCTTCTGATGAGCCCAGAACATTTCCTTCTTTCTTTCCTTATTCTTACCTGACCACTTTATATTTCTCTATAATTCAACTCTCCTACTACCTCCTCCATCCATTCCCTGAGATCCTGCCCTACCCCATGCTCATTCCATTATCCAAGTCTGCATGAACTTTATGATTAATATTGTAAAAGCAATGCTAGTATTTAAAATCCATGTAGTTTATCATTCAGTTCCAAGAGCTGAAACTGAAGATCTAAGCAAAAAAGGATGCATCTAACTCAAGAATTATGGCTCTAATATTTCAGGTTTTGGTTAAGAATAATCAAAATTATTTTTAAAGAGATGGAAAAACTCTTTAAATGTTAAAATTTCAACTTCTGATAATACAACTATTTTCCAAAATGAAAACAATGAGGGGTTTTTTCCCCTCTAGCTTTTAAAACAAATCACTAACAGCTACAAAATTAAAAACATTATATATCCAAATGTGGAACTAATATATATTCTTCTGCCTGTATTACATGCATTCATTTAATATACTGGATTTTAGAGAAAAGGCATTTTGTTTTCATTCTGTAATTAACAAAGGCCTTTAATAAAATTTAGGAATAATAACTCCCTCATGTGGAAATCAGTTTAAATAGGCTCTCTCTTACTAATAAGTTTGGCAAGTCATTTAAATTTCAAAACAGTTAAAATTATAAAGTTCAACTCTAGACATGACAATTACAACTATATACTTATAAACATAAGTAAATAATGGACTAGTTCTAAAGTGACAGTAAAATTCATGGTAGAAAGCATAAATCAAAAAAAATTATATTCTTCAGGTTTGATTTTTTAAATGAACATTTTATGTACTAAATACTTTAACAATTTTAAGGCAAGTAATCAGTTTAAGATGTGGTATGTTCCTAAAGATTTTTAAGTTTTAAATTAATCTGGTTGTTTATTAAATAAATATTAAATGTCTAAACACCCAAAAATTTGATAATACAATTATATTGGTAACTTTAGAAAATGGAGACTCGATTTATTGTGAGAAATTTTTATATGAGAAAAATAAAAGTTGAGAATAATTATTAACATATTTATGACAGAGATCCTGCTATTATCAATCCTAATTATTTTTTTTAAAGTTAGCTCATTATCAACCAAGCAACTGGTCAAATTAAAAAGTGTTACACTTAGAAATAAATGTTTCAAACTCTTTAATTACCATAGTATTCCATCCTCAGATAAGACTCACAATGAAAGGTACATCCTCCATGAGCATATTTTAATTTATAATTATTTAATTACTATTTTCCTTCTTTCTAGATTCCAATAAAAAACATGAATGTAAAAACTAATAAGTATTTTATAAAATCTAAATAAAAATCATGTCATTAGTGGAGTGGCTAGAAAATGCAAGTATAAATAGAGCTATGTATCATTGAATTGTTAAATGGTCATTCCACTTCATCAAACTACTCACTAGATATAGTATTCACCAATAAGAATTACATTTATGGTTCTTCCCTGAAAAGCAATCACCTGCTTAATAAAGATTCTATGGGGGCTGGGGTTGTGGCTCAGTGGTGGAGCGCTTGCCTGGCAAGTGTGGGGCACTGGGTTCAAGCCTCAGCACCATATAAAAAAATAAATAAACATATTGTGTCTATCTACAACTAAAAAAAAAAAAAAGATTCTATGACTTCATTACCTTTAATTGAAGGTTGGTCTTCGGTGTAAAATAAAATAATAAATGTACTACAAGGTAAACAATCTAAAGATTTTTAAAATATTTTCATTCACTCCCAAGTTCATACAAATTTCAAAATTAATTTAAGCACTTTACTATCTTAATTTTCAACAGTCTAACATGACTCATTATATTAAAAACTAGGTAGGTTTTTCCTCAATATGATTAATTTTGCATACAGCATGAAGAACATTAGACTTGAAATTAGGAGACCTGAGTTTTGGTATTACCTTTGCCATTAACTCTTTAGAATTCAGTGTCCTTGTATACAAAATCAAAGGGAAAGCTAAAAATTTCTAAGTATAGTGAGTAAAAGCTCAACTCCCGATTTTATTTCTAATAACTCAACTGCATATTTTTGTATAAGTATAGCACAAGAGTTTTAAGAAGTAAAATTGTATATCTTAATACAGGTTCACAATTTCCTTTATATATGTGAAACTAAGAACATACTATTTAAGAATTCTACCCAATAGCATTCTTTACTACTACTACAACTTTTGTGCTACTTTTCATTTTACAGAATGTCAATGACAATTCTGTATGGTAGATATTATTATTCCAGTTCTATAGGATGTAGAAAACTGAGGCTCAATGAGTTGTTAAAATGTGACTAAGTCTTGGGCCAGCAGTGCAGTTCAGTGGTAGCAGGGAACATGACTATCATTGCATAAGGTTCTGTCTGGGTTCGGCCCCCAGCACTATTATAATAACAACAACGACAAAAAGTCTACAATCTACAAAATGGTTTAACAGACAATTTTTATGGTTAATTCTGAAGTTGTCTTGGAATTAAAACATGACTAAGGAAAGGAAGAAGGTTTTAGGTTTGTTTAACAAGAAGATGCTATTCATACATAACTGGAATTCAAAACCAGATTTTCTGATTCCGAATCTCCTTCATAATATAGCAAAATATAATACTGTATTGTATATTTGATTATGATTTTCAAAAGTTTATGATTTTCAGCATTTAAAACAAATGCAAGATTTTGTGATAACATGTATAGAGAAGATACAATAATAAAAACAACCAAGATATAAAATTAGAAATATATACATCAAGAGGTTGAACAGATTTACTGGAACTTAAAAGCATTTCCAAAGTTTAAACATTGGTATTTCTTCTTTTCTATATTAAAACTTTTTTAAAATATTTTTTTAGTTGTTGATAGACCTTTATTTTATTTATCTATATGCAATGCTGAGAATCAAACCCAGTGCCTCATATATGCCAAGCAAGTGCACTACCGCTGAGCCACAGTCCCAGTCCTATATTAAAACTTTAATCACACTTTTGAAATAGTGATTATTACAAGTATTATTTTGATTAAGTTTGCATTATTAAAATTTTCAAATGCATTTGTAAATGTACAATTGGTATGATCAACTGAAACGTCCAGACTGCTTTAGGAACCATCTCAGCGTACCTAGGTAAAACAATACTGAAATGATCCTTTCCAATTCAAGTTTGATATTTGATAGTTTTGTTAACTCAAATGTTTTAATCTACAGCATAAAAGCTTTTCTAGCAAGTACTAGAACAATTTAGAGTAACTGGCAAATTATCAAATCCAAACTTCAAACAATAATTAAGGTAAACATTCAAATACTCACTTTGTTATTTTGTGTCACAAGAATACCTCCACCCCCAGGTTTCAAAGGCACCTCTTCCATTGCTCCAAACACATCAGTTTCAACAGAAAAAGTTAATTCTAGACCTAGATCACTAATATCATTATCTAAAATCCACTGCAAATTTTTGGCATATTCTGGATCAATGGATGCTACATCTTGGTAATTTACAGGAATACCTAAAAAAATGCAAAAACACAGCAGTTACAGTCCATTTTTCTGTCTTTCCTCATCTGTTTAATGGTAAAATACTGCCCTCTACGGATACACTGAAAAACTGCAAAACAGAATCCAATTCACAGCATGGCTTTAAATGGATCTAATTCCTAAATGTGGAATTCTAAATATTAAGCCTGTTTTTTCCACATCTTTACAATGAAATCTTTCTTTAAAATAGATATTCTGTAAGTTGTCATAAAATTTCAGAAGTACCAAATATCTTATTAAATTGTATTCTTTGCACAAACATATACATGATAAAATAAAAAACAAAAATTTAGAAGTGTTTTTTTTAAAAATAGGTCATTTTTTTTTGCCTCTGACCCCCAAATGCCTTACATATAGATGGTGTCCAATCAAAATAAAAATTATCTCATTCAAATGCCAATGATTACCTACTTAGTTCACCCTTAAAAGCTTAAGAAAATTACTGTAAAAACATGTGTACAGAAATAAAAAATAAAACCGTACCAAGAATGTGTTTGTAGAATGATCGTGTGAAGTAAATATTGACCAACTGCCTATGGTTCAAAGCTAATCCCAAGATCTGGCCAGCAAACCGGAAATAGTTCAAGTGATCAGGATTTACATAGGAGTTGCTATTAGGCTGAAAAGTTGTTCCTATTAAATACCAAAAAAATTATACTTAGGAATCTATATGCAGAAGAGAGATAACTTAAATGCAAATAAATTAAATCACATATAACTTCAGTAAAGCTAATCATATATAAGCTTCCACAGGAATGTTCTTTGTGGATACACAAACAGGCCGTAGAAATGGAAGTACTGAAAATAACCATTAATTCACATACATTATCAGAACAAGTCCAAATATAAAGAGAAAATTTTAGAAATACTTTCAACTGAAAGTAGTTGGAAGAACATTAGATATCTTCAAAAAACCTAGTAAAAGACAATACACAAACACGTATGAACACCCATTTTCCTAGGCAGTGTGGCAATAAATACTAGGCTATAAACTAGGGCAGATATTGTCTCATTCATCTATATAAGTCCAGGGCAATTATTATTCACTTATTTTTGCTTCTCAAGGAAAGCAAACAGTTATGAGAAAGACTAAAACTTTTAAATGTACAATTGTTCTTAATAGACCTAGTCATTGAACTTAATGCCTGTTAAACAATGATCAGAAAATCATCTAAGTTTCCAAGTCAACCACTTCTTTCACATGGCAAATAATCAAGTTTAAACAATTAATGCTGAGGTAAAAGGAAAAATGGCAAGAGTAACAGTTACTGGTTACAGTGTCAAAATCTAATTTTTAAGAGTATAATTCCACTTTTATGAAATATCTAGAATAAGTGAATTCATATATATTCAAAGTAGATTATACTTCAAGTAGTTACGTGAGGCTAGGGAAAGACTGAGGAGTTATTTAACAAGCAGAATTTCTGCTTCGGCTGACAAAGTTCTGGAATCAGTGGTGATGGTTGTATAGCATAATAGGTCAATAGTGTCAATAAGTTGCAGACTTTCAAATGGTTGAAATGATCAATATTACATATTTTACCACACAAAAATACATAGTCCAATCGAAAAACCTAATGCCAACTTTTCAACTTCAACTCCACTGATTCTTCTGTGATGATCATTAACCTGGATTAAAAATTCATTCATTCAAGAAACATATGAACTCATGCTATGTACTACTTACTGTTCTAGGTACTGAGGCTAAAAGAAAGGATAACTGATAAATACAACAGAAATAGAATCAAAGAAAAATAAAGTAGAAAATATTATTAGTGAAATGTTTGGTAATTTGGAATACATATTTGTGATAATACTTGGAGCTTTGATTTATCATTGTTGAAATTGGATTAAACTGCTGTCACCCATTTAATTTGAGATAAGGGAAAAAATTTAGAAGCTTATGGTTGAATGGCCTAAATAAGCCACATGAAATTCATCATTCACTCTTAAGTACCTTTGAATAATTTCCAGTCATGAGGTATGACTGGATATGAAAAGACAGAGCAAGGCCTTGGAGAAGAAGAAAGACATCAAAAATTAGCATAACCATAATTCCAAAACCATATTATTTTGAGAATATCACAAAATTTTTTTTATCTGTTCAAATAGTGAACGTTAAGGGTTACTGGTGAACCAGCACTTATTTTTGATGAGTCTATTTTCCTCTCCTAGCTTTGTATAATTCTTTCACTATCTAATACTTTCTGGGAAATTTGGATTCTTAAAAAGAATAGATAAGTAGATAAGAAGAAATTTAAAGGAAAAAAAGAAAAATAATGGGATAAAAATCTTCAGGACAGGAATAATAAATAGTTTTTAACTTGAAAACTAGTTAAAACAGTATAAAATTTATATTAAAATTTTTAAGTTCAAAATAATCACAGCTATGACGGTCCCAGGTTCTTGTTTTCACTATTAAAAATTCTGGGGCTGGGGACTGTGGCTCAGTCTAGCACATGCAAGGTCCTGGGTTCGATCCTCAGCACCACATAAAAATAAATAAATTAAATAAAGCTATTGTGTCTAACTACTTCTAAAAAAAATAAATAAATGTTTAAAAAAATTATAAGTAATCTAGGGATGATCTAAAGTATATGGGAGGATATGCATAGGTTAAATGCCTGCACCAATCACTAGCAGATTCTGAGGGATGACTGAACATTGGCATGTGCAAATTATGAACCATTATTCAGATAAATATGATTTATTGAGATATTTTTCAAAATATAATGAAAAACTTTTTTTTGTGGTGCTGGCAGTCAAAGGGCCCTGTGCACACAAGACAAATGTTGTACCACTGATATGTCTCAAGCCCTGAAAATACATTTTCAAGAAGGAAATCCTACTACATAATTATTTTCAAAGAATAATAGTAACATTATCTAATACTTATTTCATGCTTTCTTTGTGCCATGCATCAAAATAAACATTTTCACATCTCAGCTAATTGACGTATCCACTAACTGAATTCTCATTGTGTTATAAAACAAGTTATCACCATTTTCAATTAAAGGTTAACTTCACTAGTCTAACATCAAATTTAAAAAGTGGCAGAGCCAATATTAACACCTAATGTAACCCCAAAGTCCAAACTCAAACAGTATCATAAGCTGCTTCTCTATCATGAGCATCTTAATTTGATTAGAAAATAAGTTTTTTTAAAAAAAATTGGTACAAATAACAGTCTCCCCAGATGTTCCCCACATTCAGGAACTCTTAAATCCTAAATGAAATTCCTTCATGAAACTAAACTTAATAACAAGATAATATTTCACTTAGATTTTTAAATTATTATTAAAACCATGACCCCAAAGAGAAAACATATAGTTTACAAAAAGAACCACAATTTTTACAGTCTATCCCCTCAACATTTGCTTTGTTATGTGGTATTAAGGAAGTACCTCTAGTAATGATTTTCACATCAAATCTGAATTTCAGGTATGAAACTAAACAGAGGCAGAATGAGGGGACTATAAAGAAAAGAAAAGCCTAAAATATGCTGAATTGAGTTTTAGAGATTAGGCCTAAAATCTTTAAACTTAGCACTTCATTGAACTTGTCATACTGTTCACAAAGACACTAAATTCACCACAGAGCAAACAATCAAAGGTTACAAAATCAAAGCAGGCAGTCCCATATTCTTAAGTAATTTCAAATACCCAAGGAGCGCATTACATAGGTGAATGCCTGCAGCTTCCTAGCTTCATTGCAGCCCCCTAGCTTCATTGCAGCCCACTCCTGTTGGCCTCTCCTAAAGTAATCCTTCTTATTAAATGGAGATTTGCTGCTACACTTGTTTGGAAGCAGTCAGAAGCTACAATTAATTAGGTATTCTCTCCTTGTAAGAGAATGTAAATACTGGAGAAAGAAAAGATTTGCAGGAAAAACAATGGAACTGTGTGCAAAGCATCTGAAATCTAAAATCCTACTTTCACTTCAAATATAAGTCTTTATTACAGAGCTCTCAAACATACCCTCACAAAAATGAGGTGGTAACCAATTCCATTTAGTCTACAATATCAAATTACAACTCTATAGGTCCAAAAACCATTTCCACAAAGAGAGCTGTTCATCTGTATTATATGGTTAGGTAAGAGCTTTGTAGTTGTCAGGTCTTGATCTCTTAAAAGAACTGAAAAAAAAAAAGTCAGCATGCATAAATAGATTATGAGTTAAGATTTAACATCACAATTTCTAGATTTTTGGTTTTCATAACCAATATCTTTTTTTCTTTTTAGAATAAAGTAACAGAATTTATTTCTGAAACATAAAGGAAGCAGAACTCTCACAATGGAGGAATCACACTAAATTTTAGATGTAGAAACTCAAATAGGGTTAGCAAATTTTTATTTTTCCAAATAAGGACTTTTTTTTAAGTCCATTACTAGCAACACTATTTTATGGAAGAAAACGTTAGCCAAAAAAGTAGGCTAGGGCTGGGGATGTGGCTCAAGCGGTAATGTGCTTGCCTGGCATGCGCGGGGCACTGGGTTCGATCCTCAGCACCACATAAAATAAAATAAAGATGTGTCCATTGAAAACTAAAAAATAAATATTAAAAAAAAAGTAGGCTAAAGGATAAATATTAATTGAATAAACTTCAAAGGGCAGATAAGAACTTGTTCAGGACCTCAAGACAAGCATTTGGAAACCAACTCTACTACACTAAGTCAAGTTCCATTTTCGGTTCTACCACTTGTCAGCTATGTCAATATAGACAAAAACTCTGAATTACAGTTTTTGATATGGGAATGCCTCATCTAGTTCACAGGGTTACTGTGGGAATCAACAAAATGTACTGAAGTAGTCTGAAAAATATGACAAGTCACCAAAAAAGTCAAGACCACAAAACTTACCATCCGCTGACTGGGTAAACAATGCATAATCGGGATTGACTATCTCATTAGACAGAATATCAAACCACTCTCGCACAACACCTTGACCCTAAGGTTCAAGAAAATGAAATTTAGCATCAACAAAAATATATTATGCTGGAAATTTTTTTTCTGAATGAGAACAAAATTAAAATCATTAAATTTCTTTATTTATCAATTAAATATTAACCTTCATTCAAATGTGTTTCTTTTATATACAGTGATTTCCAAATCACTTATTTTTATACCCACCATGCCTTCTTCTCCATGGAATCGTACAGCAATCCCTTGTTTTAGCTTTGCACAATTTGCTTTTGATACAACTTCACAGCTACTCCTAAAAATAGAATCTAAATATGTAGCATTAGTTAATTTTACATATTAAAATTTATAATAACAAGTACTTTGTGCCTCACATGTATATCATTTTCTTTTTTAAACATACCTCTGTGAACCAGCAGAATGTCATTTTCATTTACTGGCCTGTGCACCATGTCTGAATCTGGTTGTCCTGAATGCAAATGTTCATAGAACCATTCACAGCGATCTTTAAATGGCTACCCAAAAAAATGACAGGAAAATATATTAACAATATTTCAGTCACCTAATTACCAGATTTATTAGCATACTAAATGCTAGTAAATTTCTATGAATAATCATTCTTAGACCTCTAATTCGCAATAAGTATTTATTAGATAATGTTCAAACATTTCAGTAACTATTCACAAAAAGGCAGATATTAGCTGAAATACTTGACAACCTAGACAATGTATTTTTTAACATCCTTATATTTTCATTGCTTCTTGGCCATTTGGCTAGGATCAAACATAAAATTCCCACATTTTCAATAGGAAATACTGATAAGTTATATCTAAGAACTTAATGTTGGATATATAATTGAACAAATTTATTCTCAATTTATTTTAAACCCAACAAAGCTTATAAGAATGAATTTTCACACCCAGAAAAAGTTACAGTGAATGTTCCACTTCAGTTTTTATGAAAATAATCTTTTACACCTATCTTCATTCTTATTTCTCTTTTGAAATACAGACAGCAACTAGAAAGTTATTTGTTATCCTTCTGTCTTTCTTTCCTCCACCCTAAAAACTGAAGAATAAGATCTCTTAAATGGTAAAGAAAATTTCTGCCTTTTATTCATCTAACAGGTAAAGCAAACTGCAAGTGATCTATAATTTTTATGATTAATCTGAAAGTATTATTGAGTACCTAGTATGTGCCAATATTAAAACATAAAAGCTGTATAAGTGTCACTCTCCATGTTGAAAACTACTTAGTAAAGTTGAAGAGATGAGAATAACATAGAACAGTACAATAGTATATATCAAATTCTAAAAAGTGTAGTACAAACTACTGATGCAACTAAGAATTTAGAAACTTGAAGATCAATGGAGTACAAAGGTTTCACAAGTCATTTTCTGAACTAGAATTTAAAGCTCAGTAGGACTTGCTCAAGCAAGGAGAAAAAGGGGCACATCAGGTTAAGAGAGACAAAGACAAAGGTACAAAAGGAGAAATCATGTCTCTCTGGAAGATGTAGTGAAGGCACTGGTATAAACAGAATTCTATTTCTATACATGTTGAAAGAAAAATGTTTGTATAAGTAAACTGAGCACATAATTAAGGATCCTGAGAATCCAGTAAAACATACAGGAGCCACTATGTATATTGGTTAGAAGAACATAATACAGTAATCAAAGTGAGTGTGGCACCAATTTAAAGGGAGATTATCCAAGTACAAGTTATAAAAACAGCTATTAAATAATGAGGTCCACATAGTGGTAGGAAAGAGGAACTATGAAGTACATCTAAGAGCCATTACTCCTCTAAATAAAAATGAAAAGTAAAAGAAGATCGCTAGAGATAGAACTTACTAACAGATATAACTTGGAGGGAAAGAAACTTTCTCCCACAACTTATTGCCATACTCCTAGAAGGCACTGATGGGAAAACAATAAACAAGGTTTTATGTATCCTGAATTTAATTTTATTGTAGGATAAACTATTAGGGGTTTGGAAATAAATACTTGACTCTGCTACACTTGGAACACTAAAAACAGAGTCCAGCTGAAGTTGGAAACAAGCAAAGGTACCTTGTTCAAGAGAACAGAACAGAACCACCAAGAAGAAAGAAATTTACAATCCAAGGTCAGGACTGAGAATTTGCTCAGCAAATAACACACACCACTAAAAAAGTTAAAGGATAAACAAGGTGGCACAATACCGCAGAAGCTACAGGTTTCAAAAGGTAAGGATGAGCAATACTACCCGCGAATACCACAAAGAAGTTACCTTTCAGGAAGTTTCTAGGTTATCAGTCAATTTCTTTAGTTGAGCTAAACTAAATATTAGTTTTGCTTTAAAAGACTTAATGCTTTTTATTAGTTCTTAATAAAATATTATTAGTTTAGATAACCAATATTATTAGTTTAGATAACTGGTGAGAGATTAACTTCTATCTTTTAATATTTGCTCTTTCACATATAGTATACACATATTTAGTAAACAGACTGGAATATAACGTACTTGAAATTTCAATGCTAATTATTTCTAAAACTTTGGTAAAAGAGGAGAAAACAAAACTTTACACTGAAGCAACATATTTAAGTATGAGCTTTAAAGTCACATAAACATGGTTTAAAATGCTGGCTCAGTCACTTACTGAATTTGTAATCCTAAGGAAATTACTAATTCCCTCACAAGTTAGTTTTCTTACTCATAAAATAGATAAAATAATAACCTACTTCAAGGATTTATTGTGAAAATTTAAAAAATAATGCAACAGAACATAATAATCATAATTACAATCACAAATTAGCTAATGCTTTTTAAGCACCAATAAGCCAGGTATTGTTTCAAGCCCTTAAGGTGCATTAATCACAGGCAACCCTCGTAACACTGAAAAAAAGGTACACTTAGCCCCATCTACAGAAGCAAAAGATATGTAGCACTAAGAAGCTAAGTAACTTATGGAAATACTCAACATCCATAACAATAAATAGATGATGGTCTATTACCACTCCCATAAATGTTAAAATTGTCAATAATTATGACAATACATGACAGTAAGCTTACTTGCCATTTTAAGATATTAAACTGTCTTGGATCTATAAAATGTGAACCAAGAAATAAAAACAAATGCAATTTTTTAAGTAATTCATATAGAACATTAAAAGGTACCAACCGCTACCTTCAAAATCTAATAAAGATATCTATAAGACCAATATACACATGTGCACGCATGCGTGCACACATAGTCACACATATACATACACAGCTCTACAAAGCTGAAGGGCATATTTTTGTATGTAAACTTTCTAAGTACCTGCATTTCCATATATAATTCACAAAACAGGACTGATTACAGAGGCTCCTCTTAATAGCATTTGTACAGCAACACAAAATGTGTCTCCCTTTAACTACTGGCCACCTGAAAACCACCAACAGAAGAAGAAGTCAATCCTTCAGAAATAGCTGGTCTTCAACTTGTTTGGAAGAAACAGTCTCCAAGTTACAAAAAATTTCTGAGTACAGAACAGTTTTTTTTTTTTTTGATGTGAGAGTAAGTTGCCAACATGCTGCCCAGTACACTCATAAATACTTTCTATATATATTTCCTACAAAGAAATTATCCTACATAACCAGTTAACAACTACTAAAAATCAGGAACACTGGTACACTACTGTATCCATATTCCCAGACCCCATTTCAGGTTTTGACAATTTCCCAAAGATATCCTTTATGAGCATAATGATTCATGAACTACTTTTAATTATCCTGTTTCTCTATCTCCTTCACTCTGGTTACAGTTATTCAATGTTTTCTTAATTTTCATAACCTTGACACTTTTAAAGATTGCAGTTCACTTAATTTTGTAGCACATCCCTGTTATCAGAGTTAGCTTAATGCTTCCTCATACTTAGATTTAGGGTATGCATCTTTAGCAAAAACATCACAGAAGTGAGGCCATGTTCTTCTTAGTGTATCCTATTAGCTGGCACACTACTATGTCTGCTCTGATTACTGCAAAGCTTCTCCACTGTAAAGCTCCCATTTTCTCTTTGTAATAAGTAGTCTGTGATGAGATATTTTGAGAATATAAATACCCACCCCTTATAGAACTATCCAAATTCATTCATTAATTTTTCCAGTATAGACACATGAATTCCTATCTTATTTATAATATGCTATTATCATTACTTATTTTGATATTCCAATTGTTTCAAATTTGGCCAATGGGAATCCATTTCAAACTGGATTCTGAGTCATTTTGACATAATTCCATGATTCTTTGAACACATCTTTACTTTGCTGCACAAGAAAATGTTACAGTTTCATCTTGTACTTTTCCATAACCTGACCTTGGAATTCACCATTTCTCCAATGGGCCCTGCTTCATTTAGAACGTTATTTAAAGACCAAGAACTATATGCCAAGTTTGCTATATCTTAAAGAATGAAAACTGTGCTCACACTGATATCTGTTTATTCAAATTTAATAGCACAGAATTTGTTCTAGTTTCCTCCATTTTGTAACTCCCTTCTCCAACATTAGGCTCCCATACTTATCTGATCAACACTCACCTCCTCTCCACCTCCCATATATCACCAACTTCCTATTGTTGACATGGCCCCTTCACTGTAGAATGCTCACCACCCCACTGAGGCTCTGTCAAGTAACTATGAGAAGCTGCCACCATCTTCCACATGGACCTCCTCTTTACGCCACTCCAATTCATCTATCTCATCATGAGCCCTCTTCTAAACAGATACCTCCTTACCACACCCAAACTCCAAAGCCCCACACTAGGCCAGCAGGATGCATGTGAATATTCTTCATCCTGGTAAGTTAACAAAACTCTCTCACTTGGTCAAAAAGGACAGATATCGAATGCAGATGCTTTTCGACTAAACTGTTTGTAAAGGGGAAAATGAAAAACAAATAGTATTAAAATAGCAAATTATCTCTTTTTCAACAACTAAAAGCTTCTTTTACCTAGTATCTCATTTGCCCTAGTAGATAGCCATATAGTACAGGTCAACAAAATGAACTTAAGGGACCAGTGATACAGCTCAGTGGTAGTGTACTTGCCTAGCATGCACAAGGCCCTGGGTTCAATCCCTAGAAACAAACACATATGCACAGACACACACACAAAGAAAGAAAGAGAGGGGGGGTGGGGGGGGGAGAGAGAGAGGGGGGGAGAGAGAGAGAGAGAGAGAGAGAGAGAGAGAGAGAGAGAGAGAGAGAGAAAGAAAGAACGAACGAACGAACATGGATTTAAGACATTGGTGATGCAGCTCAGTGTTAGAGTTTACCTTGCAAGTGAGAGGCCCTGGCTTTAAAACGCAATATCACCACCACCACCACAACAAAAATAAACATAAGAACCACATAGACTTTTAAATCCTATTTCTTACACTTAATAGCTGAATGGCTTAAACACGTCATTTAACCCCTTCAATTCAGTAAAAGCAGCTGATTGTTCCGAGAACTAAATAATTAATGTAAAGCAAATACATGGTACTAAAACTATAATTAGCATTCAATAAGCATAAGTTATTACCATTGCCTTCTTTTACATAACCATTATTAAACAAGAATCAAAAGATCTCTATGTACATCTGTATAATTTTATAAAAATGAATTCTTAGCTCTTTTAACTTCTGAAAGGGTTCATGTTCCTAAAGACATTAAAAACCTTATGGTATTTATTATCTCATGACTACTAATGAAATCACAGTCTCTAGTCTATCCTTTACATCTGATAAATTATTTTCTAAAATGATTTTCTAAAATGTTGCCAAGATTTCTTATTCTCCTGAAGCTTCCAAACAATCTAGCAAACAAAGAAGATTCTGCAATCTGGCAATCAAGGCTCAATACAATATTCCAATATGAACCTATTCTACCTTTCCAGGTACTTCCACCTAACTGAAATTTCCACCTGCATGTGCCAGCCCATACTTTGGCTACAATATTTGTCCTCCTCTTTACTCCCATCAAAATACTGCACGTTTCTCAAGCTTTTCAAAGTCATTTAAAATCTACCTCCTTTTTGAAATTTCCTTTCACTAGAGCAACCAAAAGCAAGTTCTTCCTTCCTTAAACTCCTGAAGAACCAGGTGATACATAACTACTGACTTATAGGTACAAATATTATCTTCCCCTGCTAGATTAAATTTGGATCCTCTTGGAGAAATGTGATTTCTATCTCCAAATCAACTACCATTTATTAAGCATATATACCAAGCACTCTTCACAGGTTACTCTTCACAACAGTCCTATAAAGTTGGTTCATTATCTTTTATAGATGAAGAAATCAAGGGTCAAAGATGTTAAAAAATGTGCCCAAAGTCATATAACTGGTTAGAAGCAAAACAAGTTTTTCCCTAGCATTTTTTCACAAAACATGAGATATATGGAATAAATAGGTACAACCTTCATAAGGGGAAAGATTGTCAGGTCAAGTAAGTTTAGAAAGATTAGCAATGTTAAATCACTATTTTTATCCAAAGATTTTCTCAAAGCCTTTTAACATGCTACTCATGTACTTTACATATTTCCACGGGACATAAGTCTATTTATTTCCCAAATGTATTTGAGGATAAAATCCTTTTCTCAAAGACCATCCACGACACAGGACTATTGATTCGTGAAACTCACTTCAGGAAATGTAGTAATGTATTCTGTAGTCTTTGCACGGGCATTTGCACATAGTAGGCACTCAATACACATTTCTTCAAGAAGAAAATTTATTCCTCATATTAAAGCAACATGTAATTCCATCCCTCTTACTTACAGGAGGTTTTAAGTATAATGCTGACCACACTCAATAATATTTGAATTTTAAAAATTTATTTCATTACTAAGACTAAAAACAAGATGAAGAAAATTTCTACCTGTGCTTTTATGATATGCATGAATCTTGACATCAACTCAGGACATTCAAGGAGAAAGTGAAAGTGGTCAAAAATAATTTTAGGATTTCTAAAAGAAAAATATATTTTGTTAAATGAACAAGAAATACAAATACCATTAAATGAAATGCAAATTCAGATATATAGATAACTGAAATAAAAGAAAAACATATTAATCCTCTCCTACTGCATTTTGAATTGTTATTGAACACATTTTGAATAGAAACAGAAATAGCATTTTTTTCTATTTGGAAGAAACCAAACTTAAAGAGAAGAAAGAGTGCCAAGACAGTCCATGAAATCTCAGAAACCCTTACCTGTTAACAAAACATTTTAAAACTTCATCATGTTTGCAGACAAATTCAATAAAACGGGGTGAAGTCATTCTGTGGGGATTAGGCAAAAATCAGAATACATAAACAAACACTGGTGATAAGATACAGAAAATCTGATAAATATGTATTGAACTGGACAGGCTTGTAGACCATAAGAAAGAACTTGGGTTTGGATCTTCTTTATAAATTCAGAAAACTAAGGCATGCCTAGTCAATACGTAGAATGAAATTGTATGGGGCTGGGGATGTGGCTCAAGCGGTAGCGCGCTCGCCTGGCATGCGCGCGGCCCGGGTTTGATCCTCAGCACCACATACAAACAAAGATGTTGTGTCCACCGAAAACTAAAAAATAAATATTAAAATTCTTAAAAAAAAAAAAAAAAAAAGAAATTGTATGTATGTATAGATATATACACACACACACACACATATGTATGTATATATATATAATATATAAAACTTCTCAATAACAGATGACATAAACAAGTAACTTTTTAAAAAATCTTGAAAGTATGAGCATCTCTGCTCTAAGAATTTCAACCATATAATTAAGATATCCTATATAAAATGACATTCTCCATTCTACAAAGAAATTTTGTACAAGAATCAGATTAGTACAATGAGTACTCTAAAACAAGATTAGAATAGGATCTTTAAACATCAATACTTATCATTACTTCTTGTTATTGAAATTACAAAAACATCATATCTCTTCTTCACTTATGAGAGCAAAAAATAATAAGCTGAAACCTTCTTACCCTGGAGGCATCTGACAAGAACAGCACATGTAAAAAGCTTGAATGACAGCACTTAGCCGGTTGGCTGTCATAGAAATAACATCCTGACAATCTGCATTGGCTTCCTGTTTCCCTGCAAGAGCATCTGGTTTAGATTCCCCTGTGGCAGTGGATAGATTTTCATAGCTCCCAGGTTCAAATGCTGGAATGGAAGTGGCATCTTGATCTTGGCCTTTTTGTTTCAGTAAAATAGAAGTGATATCTGTTGAGTCCTTTTTGTTTTTCATCAATTCTGTAGCTATTAAAACTAGCCATTCATCTAATGAGTGCCATAGCAATTCCAGAGGCTATGAAGAAAAGAAAAGTTTTTTAGACATCATTCTTAAACTGCATAATTAAAAAAAAAAAAACCCACACAGCCAGACATATAGTGTAAAAGAGAAAATTTACTCTAGATACTTCAGTTTTCCCATATTAAAATGACAATAAAGCTTCAAGGTAAGTAACAAAAATATGTTTCATATAAATGATAATTTCTTCATTTATAGCAAAATTTAATTACTTGTGTATGTATTCCTGGTAATAAAAAGATAAAACTAAAATCTAACAATAAATTATAAGCAATCGTTCTTTCAATTTCAAAAATTTAGTTTTAAGACTCTACTTTCATAACACCCCTAACATTTACTGTCAATAATTATCAATAATGTCAATAATTTTCAATAAAACAAAAATAAGCCATTTCCAAATTAAAATAAAATTAGAATTCCCAAAGAACCTAATAAACAGTTTAAAATTCTCCTTTCTTACAAGAATTCCTAGAATTTTGATAATTTATCATAAGAAATGATTAAAATATGACATTTCTATGAATAAGTATATAATCATACAATATATCTTGTTTATACATACACTCCATCTCAAATAATTAATAAAGAAGCACAATTACCAAACTTCTATCAAAATACTAATTAGCAAATTCTTTTTTGTGAGGTTTGGGGAACCAAATGCAAGACTTCACACATATTAAGCATAAACTCTACCATTCAGCTTTGCCCTCACAGCTCCTTGCAAACTCTTAATTCCAAGATTAATGGGACTGGGGCTAGGGCTGGGGCTGGGGCTCAGCAGTAGAGCACTCGCCTAGCATGTGCGAGGTACTGGGTTCGATCCTCAGCACCACATAAAAATAAATAAATAAAGATTGTGTCCAACTAATATATATATATAAAAGATTAACATTTAAAAATAATAATAATAAGGGGGAAGAGGGGAATCAAACTGCTTTTTTACTCCTACAATATCTAAAATATTTAAAATATTTCTGAGAATAGTGAAATGTCTTCTGTGAATTAAGAGCAAATAACATTTTATATTTAAATCACTTTATCAAAAATGCTACAATAGGACCAAATACTAAAAAAAAAATGAAATACAAACTTGATCTATAATAATTAGTAGTTTTAAAACAAATATAAATGTCCAACTACTTTTTATTAAAAGAGCTGCTAGAATATTTTTAATCCCAAATAAGGATTAACAGTTTGAGAGTAGAGGGGTTATCATTCATCTTACACAGTATTTTAAATATTTTAAAATATTTTAACTAAACAAATAATCTTACTTTTAGAAAATACTATGGAAAAAGATCACGCAAGCATATTTGTTTCTGAAATCTTAGAGAATGTTTTAATAACCTGTTATGCCAGAAAATTCTTCTCAATTATTATCTAACAATATCTTTACAATATTTTCATTGTTTGTTCAATAATCCAGAACTTTATGAAGTAACCAGAATATTGTACTTATTATTTGCAAGTAATTAAATCATCACTAGTTCTTCATTCATACGGTGAACCAAAAAGCAAAAACAAAACAAATAAACTGAACTACCACTACTACAATCAACAAAACTTAGTACACTAACTAATTAAGCAGGAAAGCAGTTTCCTTTTTAAAGAGAAATTAATATTACCCTGGATGAGACTGAAATAAGGACCCCACTCATCCACAAAGAGGGCTTTTCTAAATTTAGGCCACAGCTGAAAGATTTGAGGCCTCTGCTGTTTAAGGAAGGGCAGTTGCTATAAACAGTGACATGACACTTTTACTGAAAATGGCTAAGAATTATAATCACCATCCAAGTTTGAGCCTACAGTTACTCCTCATGAGCAAACCTGCTATAGAAGCTGAATGAGAACTTTTTATGTCACAAACTATTTAATTTTATATTAGAAAATGAACTCTAAAATAGAAAGAACAGGTGGTCACGTAAATTACTTCAAACCAAAGAAAAAAGAAATAATTGGCCTCTAAATGAAAAGTGATAAAACCTGGAAAACAGACACAGTGGATAGAGATGAGGCCTAAGGCAAGAATGATACAGGCTGATCATGTAGATAAACACTGGGCCTAAACTCTTACAATCCTATTTTCAAATACTGGCAATGTGCAAAAAAATTTAAAGACAAACTTTGAATAATACAAAATAATAACAATACAATGGATCTGTATGAAAAGATAGATACAAAAATCCTAAAAGTTAAGAGTTTTCAACAAGGAATAGGAAGAAAAAAAATAAAGAATATAAGCCACTAGGGGTCTTTCTTTACTTTTCTTTTTGCTACCACCTTTCCTTTTTTCACAACACATACACTAAACCTAAATTCAAACCATGAGGTAACTTTACATAAGAAATTGTCTCTTTGAAGATCTAAAAAAGCACTCCTCAATCACAAACAAGAATACCGTAAAAAATAACTTTAATTTATAATTGTGGCAGCAGCCACAGATAAAAAAAAGATTAAAATAAAGTTTAAATTTTAAAATAAAATATTGCAGTCTGGTTTTCTAGCTAATTGGTACAGAGTGGTTGGCTAACATCCATCTCCAGCATTGCAAAAATATAAATAAAAATAAACTATTGCATACCATATCTGTGATGCTTTCAAAATTCATAAATAATAAATATATTAGATAGGATACAAAACACCACACATATAAATTGTTACTGAAAAATAAGTCAATTACTAAAGAAAATAGTAGCAGGTTCCTTGGCACTTTGAAAATATTGCTTCATTTCATGTTATTGAATGATTGCCACATTTACCTCTATAGTAACAATAAGACAATCATAGATGAGTTACAAACATTTTAAATTACATTTCTACACTATAATACAGAATTCCAAATTTATTGAACAAATTTTTTAAATTTTAAGATGTACTGGAGTAAAGTAGAAATGTGACAGGAAATTGATACTAACAGTTCATTAATAGGGGGTACTGCCTTGAAATTCTTTGTTAGTCTATTTCAATTCAATAATGTTAAATGTCACAACCGAAAAGATATTAAAGTTTAATTTTTCAATGTTTCTTGGCTTCCAAATTTTCCAAATACAATTCTATGAAACCATTAACAGTCACAGCTACTATTTCACACTCAAAAAAGGGCACATCAGATTCAAAATAACCTAAACTGTCTTCCTCATGCTTGCTTACTCACTACAATAATAAAAACAACTTTCTCCTTCAAATACTCCAAAGTTCCAAAGGCTCTAGATGAAAATCTCTTAACACTGAAAGAATGGTTAGTATTAAGATTAACTTAAAGGACTTCTAATATAAATCAGAAAACTAATAACAGGATGTTAAACAATTTCACCTACTAAAAACACATGGCCTATAAACCCACTCATTCTTAATGGAAAACCCATTAGTTAATCCTAACAATAAAGTAACATGTTAGAGGACCTAGTTATTGAAATGGAAAGTAGAGATCAATTGCTACCTTACACAAAATGTAAGTTAAAATAGTATTCCCAGTCTAATGTTGTGCAACTCAACAGCAATAAAGATTTTTAATTTGTATTACCCCACAAAGCAGGAGACCGTATAGGCATGATGGCAATGTACAATGTCTACTTTCAGCCAGACTGGTGGGAAGGCAGATCATTTTGCTATCTCCCCAAAATTCCATGTTTTATTCATAAAATTGGATGGAAAGAGACTAATAAATTTCTTAAAAGTCAACACTTGTTAATTGTTTTTTAATTACCTGAGTTTTAGAATAAAAACGTTTTACCAAAATGCAAATTAAAAATTTAAAGAGAAAATAAGTGGTCAAAGAGGCAAGAGCATTTATTCATGATGCAGAAAACACCTTTAAAAATAAAATGAAGAGCTGGGGATATAGCTCAGTTGGTAGAGTGCTTGCCTCACATGCACAAAGCCCTGGGTTCAATCCCCAGCACCACAAAAAAAAAAAAAAAAAAAAATGAAGATACTAACAAAATAAACTGGAAGAAAACAACTTTATAGACAGATAGCTGGATACATATAGAGATATACATATATATATGTATGTGTGTGTATGTATGTATGTATGTATATATATATAATATATATATATATATATATCACAGATACATGACAAAACACAAAGTTTGAATTCCATAAAAAGGAAAAAGAATGATATCTTCCTTTACCCTAAATGTACTGACTGCCTAAATAGAAAATTGACATTTAAATTGAGCATGAAATACCTGTAGAGAGAGACTACTTAACATACACTTAATTTCTGATATCAATTAGCAAGTAAGTGACAGATTCAAATTTTAAAAACAATGAAAATCAGACAATACTGAATATAATCTATACCGAATTTAGATAACGGTGACCATATCTATAACTGATTTGATTTTTTACTTATCATTTTAGATGAACAGAAAGGATGAGCTGAAATTAAAATCAAGGGTAGAATCAGTCCTAATAGTGAGCTATGCCAGAATGCATGAAGAACAATTAAAAAGGATATGAATGAGCAGCAAAACTCACTTTAAGCAGCACTAAAAGAATAAATCAATAATTTAGACTGAGATTTAAAATGACAGCAAGTTGTCAATCCTAACTAGTGTTAGAGGAGGTGATATACGAAAAGTCAGTTTGAATTAAAAGATGATGCATAATTTTCTTCATCCAAAAGGTAGCACGATGGAGGAAGGCCTATAAATGTACATACTTGTATACAACTGAAAACTTTATTTCCAACACTGATTTTCTCTTATACCTATTCTAATACTTAAAAATATATAAGTGTCAAAATGTTTGCAAAACATTTATTTTTAAGTATCTACCAGTTTTTCCATGTTACAAAAAAAAAGAATCATTTAACAGAGACTACTAATTTAGCTTCAAATTTTATAAATAGCAGAGTTATTAATTTAGTTTTCAAGGAAATAGCACATAAAAACATTGCTTTTTGGATGTAATGGGGCTCAATGGCAGAGCACTTGCCTAGCACTGTGTGGCACTGGGTTTGATGTCTAGCACCACATAAAAATAAACAAATAAAATAAAGACGTGCTGTCCATCTACAACTACAAAAATAAAAATAAAAAAACAAAAAAATATAAGTTCATGAATGCCAAAAGAAAATTTTACACCATGAAAATCTCTGGAGAAAAATTACCTTTTAAAAAACAACATTAGTGGGCAGGGGGTGTGACTCAGAAGCAGAGTACTTGCCCAGCATGCACAGGGCCCTGGGTTTAATAAACAACACCACAAAAAATATATGTAATAATAATAATAACCATTAAAATATATTAACTTAAATGCAATCCCACAATGCTGAGTGCAGTGGTACATGCCTGCAATTCCAATTACCTGGGAGGCTGTGGCAGAAGGATCACAAGTTCAAGGCTTGCCTGGGCAACTTAGCAAGAACCTGTCTCAAAATAAAAAATAAACAAGGCTGGGGATATAGCTAAGTGGTAGAGCACCCCTCCAGTATCACCAAAAATAAAATATATACAGTACCACAAACAAGCATTAATAGCAATAAAGTAGTATCTATCTACCTGTGTGTGTGTGTGTATTATTTTTTAATTTTTTTTTTTTTACTTCATAAAATTACAATTTAACATGGGCAACAATGCTGCCTTTGGTTTTATATGGAATCATTCTTCCAAGGATCAATCTTCCACTCATTTGTACCTGTATTAAAAAACGTTGCAGAAGCAATACAAAATATTTTAAGAAAATTTCTCAGTGATTCTTTCCTGAGGTAATCCCTGGAATTAACTGTTAGTACACCTAGTAAATAAAAGCAACCTTACTTATTTTTTCTAAGGGGGATACGACAGATTGAACCTAGAGGCACTTTACCACTAAGCTATATCCCTAGTCCATTTTTTTTTTACTTTTTGAGACAGGGTCTCACTAAGTTGTTTAGGGCCTCACTAAGTTGCTGAGGTTGGTCTCAAACTTGATATTCTCCTTCCTCAGCTTCCCAAGTTGCTAGGATTATAGGTGTGCACCACCACACCCAGCAAGTAACTTTACTTCTAAAAGCACATACAGAGACACACATACAACATACATACACACAATAATAAAATTTAATAAAACTAGATATTTTCTTTCTAATAAGAATTTTTAAATGGTAGTTGTCTATTACATTAAAAACATTCAATAAAATTAAATTTAAACATTAAATATCTTTATGCTTACAATAAAACACTAATTAAATAAAAATTTTATATGTAAGAAAATGTAGAAAGCTCACTAGTTAAACTTTATATTGATTAGAGAGAACTGAAAGAAAAAAGGTGTGCCTAATTTAAAAAATGGTAGACGTGGGCTGGGGATGTGGCTTAGTAGAGAACTTGCTTAGCAGGTGCAAGGCCCAAGACCACAAATAAAAACAAAAAACAAGTGGTACAGATATGAACCAAAATTACACCCTGTTTGTGAGGTGTCTAATTAATGAAGGCATGCTTTGTCAAATTCATCTTTTATATATGTCTGCCTAACAACAACATATTCTTGTCTGACCTTGAACACCTGGCTTCTTGGAGTTTTGTTCCCATTGTAACCCATATCGATTCCATTACTGGGGGAGGAAGGGCCAATTCGAAAGACATGACAAAATATCCTCACAATCCTTAAAAGGCTCTTCATTTGAGCATCATAATTGCTAGATAGGCTGAAAAAATTAAAACATGAATAGATTAGATGGAGCAAACAAACTATACCTTTAACAGTTTCATTTCACTGACCTTTGGTTTCATAATAAAACTGGGGTAAAATTCTCTTCTTATCATGACAGGAAACAAAATGGTTTAACAGCAAAGTATCGAATATACATTATTTTAATAGCTTATTAATAGAATGGTAATTTTAAAGTACCCAGAACATAACCAAAATCAAGGTGTAAATGTGGGGGGGGATACTCCTCTAGAACAATTGATATCTTGATACCCCAACTTCAAGGTAATCTTCAATTCTCCCTTCCAAAAGTACATTTTTTTTTATTGGTTGTTCAAAACGTTACAGAGCTCATGATATATCATCTTTCATACATTTGACTCAATTGGGTTTTGAACTCCCACTTTTACCCCAAATACAGATTGCAGAATCTCATCTGCTACATACTCACATTTTTACATAATAGCATATTAGTGACTGTTGTATTCTGCTACCTTTCCTATCCCCTACTACCCCCCTCCCCTCCCCTCCCCTCCCATCTTCCCTCTCTACCTCCTCTGCTGTTGTTCAATTCTCTCCCTTTTTTTTCCCCTCCCCCTTGCACCTCATAACCTCTTATAATTTTGTGTATCATTGAAGGTCTCCTACCATTTCCATATGCTTTCCCTTCTCTCTCCCTTTCTCTCCCCCCAAAAGTACATTTTTAAGTTGAGCTATTTAGAACTCTGAAAACATTTCACAAAGAACCAACTCTATAAGTATTATGTTGTAAAAGTATACAGCTGCACAAAAGCAGACCAACCCATTGCTCAAATGTTTAAACTAAGAAGCTGAAACTCTATCTAGTCTATCCATAACTTCATAGCCCTCCCTGTCCAACAAGAGTAACCAATTATTGGCATATAGAATATTCACAAATTGAATAATCTTAAAGTTACCAAATAATTGCATTAGGGTTGTTCTCTATGTAATGGGTTGTACTATGACTCCACATAAACGTAGGAAATAAACCCCAATGTGGAAAAGAAAAAAAAAAAAAGAAAAAAATTCAACTAACATTAAATCATACAAAATATAAATTTTCTTAAACACATCTAAAAACCCTTCAGAATCCCAAAGTACCTTGGGATTAGTCATAATCACAAATACCAATCATTCCTCTTCCACAGAGAAGCTGAAGAACTTCAGTTAAATTCATATTTAATTTAATAATATATCTATAAATAATTTTGGGGGTCTAGGGAATATTTCATTTTGAAATCTCTAATATCAATTATTTTGTATTATAACTGTTGCACAAACAGAGTAAGGAGTTTCATGAATTTTCAGGCAGAATGGCATAATTGTGTTTGTAATGAATCTAATCATCAAAAGTCCTCTGTATATTTTACCCAATTCATGGTAATATTTCTTGTTAACATTTAAAAAAAATAATAAGGATTAATAATATGGGAATAGAAAATGTCTATTCATTAAAGTATTTACTACCACTTTCTAATAAAATGGAACAAAATCCAAACTAAACGGCAAATTGAATATAAGGAGACATATCTTGTCTGTTTTATTCACAACCACCTAATATAATGTCTGGTGTCGGGCAGAAGGTATTCAAAAATACACATTAGATGCATGGATGAACAGTAAAGGAAACTCCAAAAGGTTAGTTGCTAAGGCCACACAGTTAGTAAATGGTGTGTCTTTAGTTAGTTAGTTGCTAAGGCCACACTGTTAGTAATGGTGTGGATTTAAACTTGATTCTGGCAAGCTCCAAGGACCATGCTTTTAATTAGCATATCTGAATCTTAGAAAGGCTTCATCAACAACGTGTAATACTGGGAATGACTAAAATAAGAGAGGTACATTATGGGAACCTGGAATTCAATAATTCTTATAGATAGGATTCTAAAAGTAGTTGCAAAGAGAATAATTTTTTAAACTAGCAAATTGTATATTGAGTAGAACCACTGAAGAAACTTTGAACAGTTTAAAGAATGCAAGAAAGTGATCTTGGCACCAATAAAAAATAAAGAGTCTTAGAGTACAGAAAATGACTCTCATCTGAAGTATATGAAAAGTTGAGGGGGAAATGAAACAAAGGACTAAAATCATGAATTTGACAATGTAGATGAATTATAGAACCTGCATGTTGTTGGGAGGAAAAAAGTTCAGTAGCAACTAAAAAGGTAGGAGACAATAATGACCTATCAATATAGAGATGACTAGTGAAAAAATAATAATAATAATACAAAGGAGAAAAGCATCTAAATTAAAAGAGGGTCAAATTTATAAATTAATATGTAATAACAGAGAATTATATAGCTCAAGGGTATTTCTTAATAGCTACTTACTCCTAATTAGGGTGACTAACCACAAAAGAGTGTAGCTGTGGGAAAATGCCATATATATAAAATGAAGTAATATAAAGGCATTAACTTCGTGGACTTAGTGATGAGCCACTAAAACCACAAAAACTTCTGGAAAGAATAAAGAAACGAAATGAGACAGGGTAGGGAGAAAACTTCATGCTGAATCTCAAAAGTATTTTGAAAAGTTGAAGAAAAGCCTCACTTTTATAAATTAGTGAGCAAGATTTCTGAACTACTTTTTGGATTCTTCTTCATGTGCATTTACTTACATAACTAGTCTAAGTAATACTTTCAAAAACTTCCAAACACATATGCCAAAACTCATTCAAGTATGCTCCAGTTTCTTTAAGATAAAAGTTTCTTTAGGTGATTATCTTGGTCCTTTCAAATAAAATAATGATACATCAGCAAATTTTCATAATATCTTACCACTGCAAAAAGGCACCTAACAGAATAACTATTCAGGCAGAAACTGCTACCTATTGAAATGCTGAAACACTTACCTAAGCAGCTTGTGACCATTTGTTGTAGCAACTTCAGCAAGGCTTGTTAGAATCTTTAGGTACTGGCTTTCACTTTGCTGAGACAAATGCTCCAGAACTTGCCGTAGCTAAATATTTATAAGTAAAAAATTGAGATTAAATAAACTGTTAAATTTTGTCAAAAAATTAAGTACTTATTAATTTAATAAACACCTTAAAGCCAATCGGCTAAAATAGAAAACCTTTATACTTTGCTTTGTATAAATTTAAAAGTTAATATGATAGATGATAACATAAAATTTTGTTGAAAATTACACAGTAAACAACAATTTTTAAAAAAGAGAATAAAAATCACCTAGTGTATCTATGGAAATTTAACTCCAGACTTCTCAAATTTCAGAAAATTTTAAATTCTATAATTTTTCTAAGATTATAGCTACTATAAATAATAGCACTCAGGGATGGGGATGTAGCCAAGCAGCAGAAAGATTTGGAGTTAATCTCCAGCATAGCAAAAAGAAAACCAAAAATAAAAAAACAGTGCTTGGTAAACTAGTGATTACAAATCATAACATGACATTCCTCCTCAGATTCGTTTTCTCTATTCACAGGGAATAGTTATCTTAAGGGAAGATCAAAGATCCACAGAACAGAAGAGTTAGAAGGCCAAATATTAGCCTAAAGTTTGTTAATTATTACATATGTTTCTTGGTATTTCTGGGGACTAACACCTGAATTCCCAAGGATATCAAAATCTGCAGATACTTAAGTTCTTTATATAAAATGGCATAGTATTTGCATATAACCTATGAACCTTTTTCCACATATTTTAAATCATTTCTAGATCACTTTTCATACCAAATGCAATAAAAATGCTATGCAAATAGTTCTTGTACTATATGGTTTAAGAAACAACAAGAAAAAAATTGTAATGTTCAGTAAGTATGCAATTCTTAAAAATGTTTTTGACCCCTGATTGGTTGAATCCATGCATGGAGAACCCATGAATATGAAGGAATAAATGGAATTCATACTTATCCTATAGTGCAGATAAGCATATTCAAATTATTAAAATATTTGTATTAATAAATAAAATTACTAAGCACATTTGGAAAGTTTCACATATATAAGCCTGAATAAAGCTTGTTCATTTCCAAGTTACTAGCGCAATTATATTACCATGTTTTCTCGGAGGTCTTCATTCTGTGTCATTTGAATAATAGTCTGAAAAAGCCTAGGATGATACTGAATTAATACTTCACAAGTCTCTCCATATCCACCCTAAAAACAAGACTTAAAATTACTCAACTTCAAAAATAAAGTTTTTCTTAACAGTCATTTATACTTCACAATATAAAAAATATTTGCACTCACCCACTCATTTAGGAAAAAAATGATTTTATTATTCTCAGTTTCTATTTTAAATGGGCTCAAAATATATATTGAAAACATACCTGTACACATAAATCCAGAGGGGTTACTCCATTTTTATCTGGCAAATATTTGGCTCCTCGTAATAGAAGAATCTGTGCTGTATCTCTCTGACCATGACTATATAGAAATAGAACCAAATTAAAAATAAAATATTATTTTTAATAAATTTATTTAAATAGCCAAATTATTATATTTTACCAATTTGATATATTTGCTTTACATATACAAACAGACATAAACATCTTGGAAGATCAAGTTTTTATCTTTGAAAATCATTTGTAAGTCTAAAAATAAAATATTTTAATAGCCTCTTCAACAAATGGTGCTGGGAAAACTGGAAATACATATGTAACAAAATAAAATTAAACCTCCCTCTCTCTCACCATACACAAAACTCAACTCAAAGTAGATCAAGGACCTAGGAATTAAACCAGAGACCTTGTGCCTAATAGAAGAAAAAGTAGGCCCAAATCTCCATTATGTTGATTAGGCTCAAACTTCCTTAATAAGACTCCTATAGTGCAACAATTAAAACCAAGAATCAATAAATGGGATGGATTCAAACTAAAAAGCTTTTTCTCAGCAAAAGAAACAATCAGTGAAGTCAATAGAGCACTTACAGAATGGAAGCCAATCTTTACCAATAGCATATCAGATAGAACACTAATATAAAGCACTCAAAACCCTTAACATCAAAAAAAAAAAAAAAAACAAATAACCCAATCAATAAATGGGCCAAGAAACTGAACAGACACTTCTCACAGGAGGATATACAATCAATCAACAAATACATGAAAAAAATGTTCAATACCTCTAGCAAATAGAAAAATGCAAATCAAAACTACTCTAAGATTTCATCTCAAGCCAGTCAGAATGGCAGCTATCAAGAATACAAACAACAGTAAGTGTTAGTGAGGAAGTGGGGAAAAAGGCACACTCATATATTGCTAGTGGGACTGCAAAATGGTGCAGCCAATATGGAAAGCAATATGGAGATTCTTTGGAAAACTTGGAATGGAACCACCATTTGACCCAGCTATCCCACTCCTCGGTCTATACCCATAGGACTTAAACAATAGCATACTAAAGGGACACAGCCACATCAATGTTTATAGCAGCACAATTCACAATAGCTAAATTGTGGAACCAAACTAGATGCCCTTCAGTAGATGAATGTATAGGGAAACTTTGATATATATACACAATGGAATGTTATTCAGCATTAAAAGAGAATAAAATCATGGCATTTGCAGGTAAATGGATGGAGTTAGAGAATATAATGCTAAGTGAAGTTAGCCAATCCCAAAAAACCATGATATGAGGATGCTGACTCATAATGGTGATTGGGGGGGGGGGGCGGGGAGCATGGAAGGAATGGAGGAACTTTAGATAGGACAAAGGGGAGGGAGGGGAAAAGTGAGGGCATGGGGGTAGAAAAGATGGTGGAATGAGTTAGACATCATTACCCTAAGTACATGTATGAAGACACAAAAAGTGTGAAAATACTTTGTGTACAACAATGACTTGAAAAATTGTGCTCTATATGTGTAATAAGAAATGAAATGCATTCTGCCGTCAAATGTAACAAATTAGAAAAAATAATTTAATAAAAAAAGAAAAGTAAAAAATCTGGATTCCATAACAAAAATAAAATCTTTTAAAGTCTTTCTCTATGAATTATGGATGGTTAATATGAATCCTACAATAACTCATAACATTTTGAGATATGTAACTATTTATCAAACTCTGGTCAATTTTTTTCCTTCCATTCACTTTCTAATCCCTTTCTCAAGTCTATCCTGACCTCCTTTCTACCACAAACACCCAAATTTTTAGGCTGCTTACTCCAAAAGAATTTAAATATTAAAAATAAGGCCCTGGGTTCAATCCTCAGCACCACAAATAAATAAATAAAATAAAGATATTGTATTTTTTTGATTACAAAAAAATCAATATTTTAAAAAAACACATTTCATAGCACTTTCTTTGTTAAAAAAAAAAAAGAAAAAGAAAAGAGCATCAAAATAAGAACTTAAGGGAAGAACACAAGTGAGAATTACAAGGAAAAAATATCTATCTAGCTTTCTACCTTTATCAACCCACTCAGTTTGGTTATTCAATCTAGTCTAGAATAAACAACTCTCCTATCCACATGCCTTTCTCTGATAGTTCTCCTTGTACTACTACTCTTTCAGTTAGAACCATTATACTCTGGAGGTAGCAATCAGTAGACCCTAGATCTTGTTATTCAATGAGTTCTTCTGATTCAAAATAAAGTCAACAAAAATAAATAAATTTACAATTCAGAGACATTAAAATATAAGGCTGATTTTAACAAATGCTCAAAGAAGTTCCACAATTTAAAAAGACCATCTAATACAAAAACTTTACTTTGAAAGTGAGAAAAGCAACTAAACTTAGCAAAATGGATTTTTTTTAACATTGATTCAGATAATTTTCACTTCCTTGAAGAGGAAATAGAAGTTATCTCTCAAACACTTTCATTCTTCTAACTTCAGACTTTGTGAATTTGAGAACTTGGATAGAATATATAATTGTACAAATAGAAGCAATATTTTTTGGAATAGCCTAACAAAATGACCGTATTTTCTAAGGGGATGTTCCAAATCTAATAGTTTATAATTCTGAGTCTAAGGTCTATTTTACCTGGCTATTTACAGAGTTTGATAACTAAAAGGAGTTGCCTGGCAGGAACTATGAATCCATGCTCTGAATTTTACCCCTTTATAACTATTACAAAGCTCTAAAACTCTATACATGTCTCACTAATTTACTGTATCTATACATCTCAACAAAATCTTACTTTTCCTAACAGAATGAAAGTTATCTGAAGATACAGAAAATACTTGAAAATCTAAATATCACAAGTACAATTAAAAGTCTGCCTGTAAATGTTTTCTGGTCTTACTTCTCAACATGGACTTGTATAACTATCTTTGTTCAAAGCTATCTGATGTTTGCTCGTTTAGAACCTAGGCATGTACAAGGCCCTTGGTGAATTCTAAGTACCAAAAAAACGAAAAAAATGATGGAGGGGAATATAGTAGTAACAGAATGTACTTCTAAAAACATCTTTTTACCACATTCCAACATTCAGACTATGGGAATATCTCAGTTCTGTATTACCATACTTATATTTACTATTATAAATGTCACTGTTTCATATAAAATATTTTTCAAGCATCAAATTACAGTGACTCAATTCATTCTAAAACATCTTCCAAAATGAAATTCAACCTCTATCTCTCACCATAAACAAAACTCAACTCAGAATGGATCAAGGACCAAGAAATTAGACCAGAGACCCTGCACCTACTAGAAGAAAAAGTAGACCCAAATCTTCATCATGTCGGATTAATTCCTGACTTCCTTTACAAGACCCTTAAAGCACAAGAAATAAAATCAAGAATCAATAAGTGGGATGGATTCAAACCAAAAAGCTTCTTCTCAGCAAAGGAAACAATAATTGAGGTAAAGAGAGAGCCTACATTATGGGAGAAAATTTTTACCACACGCACATCAGATACAGTACTAATCTCCAGGATACATAAAGAACTCAAAAGACTTAATATCAAAAAATAAACAACCCAATCAATAAAAGGGCTAAGGAACTGAACAGACACTTCTCAGAAGAAGATATACAAGCGATTAACAAATATATGAAAAAGTGTTAACACTTTTAGTAATTACAGAAATGCAAATGAAAACCAAGATTTCATCTCACCCCAATCAGAATAGCAGTTATCAAGAATACAAGTAATAAGAAGTGCTGGAGAGGATGTGGGGGAAAAGGTACACTCATACATGGCTGGTGGGACTGCAAATTGGTACAACCGCTTTGGAAAGCAGTGTGGAGATTCCTCAGAAAACTTGGAATGGAACCACCATTTGACCCAGATATCCTACTCCATGGTCTATACCCAAAGGACTTAAAATCAGCATACTATAGTAACATAACCACACCAATATTTATAGCAGCTGAATTCACAATACTAAACTGTGGAACCAACCTAGATGCCATTCAGTAGATGAATGGATAAAGAAAACGTGGTGTATATACACAATGGAATATTACTTATCAATAAAAGATAATAAGGCATTTGCAGGTAAATGGATGGAGCTGGATAATATAATGCTAAATGAAGATAACTACTACAGTACTCTAGTCAAGACGTAACAGTTTCAATGAGTTTAAGAGTGGAAAAGTTTCAAAACAAATTCTGAATGTAGAATTTACAGAACTTACTAAATAAGTTCCAAGCTGAGGGTCCAGAGAGAAATAAAAAAAATAATGATCTGGTCTCTGGCTTAAAGAACTGGAGAATAAGGAAAATTGAAAGAAAGGTTTGAAGAAGAAAATCAGAAACTGTACTTTGGACATGTTAACATCTGAGATTCTATGAGATTTTTGAGTGATGAGAGACACTCAAATTCAGAGCTTCAAAGAAAACTCTGATCTAAAGATAAATTCTAAATAGGGTATGATTTCAGGTAATGAAACAATTATATTATTCATAAATTAAGAACACTATGGAAGGAACTGCTATTCTAGCCAACCAACCAAATTTTAAGTATAAGAAAATGACTAGATATAGACAAAATCTAGATGTATAAAGATCAAAAAGCTCCTGTACATAAGGGCCCCTTGAACATAAGAGTCTAAAATTTTATAAATTTTTAAATTCATAAAATTTAAATCAAAGACAAGATTCACTACAATGTTTGGTGAACTGCTCCTAACAAAGGTAGTTCAATAAATAATCTGAATCAGTCTGATCAAGATAACATCAGAGACCCAACAAGAAGCTAAAGAGGAAAGGCAGGTCTTTCAGTCTAAAACAAACATACAGATTTTTTGTCATTATTCCCTAAACAATACAGTATATCAACTATTTGTACAAGATTTACAATGTATTAGGTATAAGTAATTTAGAGATGATTTAAAGTACACAGGAGGATATGCATAGTTTATATGCAAATATTAGGCCATTTTATATAAGGGATCTGAGTATTAGAGAACTTTGGTATCCATGGGAGAATTCTAGAACCAATACTAGGGGATACCAAGAAAGCACTAGAATTTAAATCAAAAAGAAGAATCACTATAGTTTTTTGTGCACTGCTTCTCTCTGTAAGCTACATTTATATACCATTCCAAGTGGGTGTGAATACATGTGTGTAATTTTTATGTTGCTCTTTAGATACTGGGGGTTTTTTTGTTTTGTTTTTGTTATTATTTGTTTTGCTTTCTATGCTGATAGATCTGGAACCCAGGGCCTTATACATGCCAGACAAGTGTTCTACCACCAAGCTACATCCCAGCCCTACGTATTACTATATCACTAATACCTATAACATGTAGTGCTAGCTACGTGTTTGCCAATTAAGTGAATGAATAAGTGAACAAATGTCCAAGTCAAGAAAAGATCAAGAAACAAGCACAAAAATAATGTATAACTCAGTAACTAACAGAACTGATTCAATATTTTAAAGTTACAGATACACAGAAAGCAAAACCATGGCTCTGGACCAAAACATATTTCAATAGCTTATCCCAAAGGAACTCACCTGGTTAGTTAATAAAGTGACCTATGGGAATTACTGGATTATTGATTTTTCTTAAAACTGAAATAATCAAGTAAATCAAAAGCTCCCACCTACAGCATAAAAACACTGGCGATGAAATATAATAGAAAATGCTTTCCCTCATGTAATTAAGTAACAAAACCAAAATGCTTTTCTTCATCTTAAAAGAGAACATAACATTTTTGTGAAAATAGAGCTGTAGAAAATATACAGAAATATTTGCTTGAAAATATGGTAGATACACAACTTTGTTTTTTGGATATATGAAAATATAAAATAACATACCTGCAAGCAAAGTACAATGGAGTGGCTCCTGACACATTTGGCCTGTTAATATCAGCACCACTGTCTAGCAAGCATTGCACTGTCTAGGGAGGGGGGAAAAAAACAATTAAAATCAAAGAAGTCAAAAGACACAATTCTCAGAATTTAAATTCATATAAGGAAAGTTCTTCCCATAACTCAAAAGCTTTAAAGAGAAAATGAATGGGCATATGACAATTATGATGGCTGCACAAACTCAACTTTGATAAGCTCTGAGTCTCTCAGGCACCACATGCTATGTATGGAATATCAGTGTGAGATAAACTGTTTTAGCATGAAAAAAACTCCTTAGCAGCACTGTTTCATAGCTAACATAAAAATATTAAAAGTTCACACTTGATGATTAGAGATAAGGCAAAGTACACCTAAAAGCCTTAAAAACTAAATGTGTGTGTGTGTACACACATATACATTTTATATATATAAAAATACACACACACTTATTCTGGTTTTATTTCTATAATCTTCATTTGAGTTCCTCCTGCAAAAAGAAATAAAATATGTAAAAATATAGTTTTTTTTGAACAAAACTGTTTTATTTCTTCTGGATTGAACACATGTATTCATTTTGATTGCTGCTCTAAAACCTAGTAGTGTGTTACCACACACCTATACAAGGAAGAACAAGAAAGAATACACCAGTGTACTAGATAAGCCAAAAGGTTTTTGAAAGATGGCAAACAAATGGAGGACCAGTAAATTGACTCAGCAGATCAAAGAAAGCTGAGTCCAAATGGGAATTCTAATAAGAAGTAACTAGGGCTGGGGATGTGGCTCAACTGGTAGCGCACTCGCCTGGAGTGCGTGCGGCCCGGGTTCGATCCTCAGCACCACATACCAACAAAGATGTTGTGTCCGCCGAGAACTAAAAAATAAATATTAAAAATAAAATTCTCTTCTCTCTCTCAAAAAAAAAAAAAAAAGAAGTAACCAAATTCTTTTTTTTTTTAAGAGAGAGGAAGGGAGAGAGAATTTTTTTAATATTTATTTTTCAGTTATCGGCGGACATAACATCTTTGTATGTGGTGCTGAGGATCGAACCCGGGCCGCACGCACGCCAGGCGAGCTCGCTACCGCTTGAGCCACATCCCCAGCCCCAGTAACCAAATTCTTAATACAGCACATATACAATAACAAAATTAAAAAAAAAAAAAAAAAAAAAAACCTACCACAGGAAGTACCAAGTACTGGGATACCTCTGAAAATAGGATGTTTACATAGAGCTGAGAAATAGGAGGAATAGTTAAAAGTCTATAAAACAAATAATTCCTCCTTAGCAAGGACCCTTCCTCCCATGCCATAGTATTAGACTCTATTATGTTAAGACAGGTGGTTTATTCTCTAGACAAAGTGAAAATGGAGGCTCTAGACTGGCAAACAAGAAATACAGGTACAAGCAAGGTTCAGGAGCCATGGTGGAAAAAACTAACTAAGTGAAAACCTCTAACTCCATATTTCTCTTGGGTCCTCAAAATCCAGCAGCCAGGCTTCAAACCTCATGAGAAATTGAAAGTTTCCACTCTATAGCCTGGCACCAGAAAGAAAGCCCTAAAGATATTAGCCCTAAGGATATTAACTCTAGAGTTCCTAATGAAATAATCCAGTTCAAGGCAATGTTCCTACAATGGAGTGATTCTCAACCAAAGAATGTTTTCCCCATGTGGGACATTTGGCAATCCCAGGAGATATTTCAATTTTTGTTACTAGGGATGGGAAGGACTATTGTTACCTAGGGAGGAAAGGCCAGAGATACAGCTAAACATTCTATAATGCACAGGACAGTCCCTACAACAAACAATTATAAAGTCCAAATATAAACAGTGCCAAGATTAAGAAAACTTGGTGTACAAAGAAGCCAAATATCCAACAAATTTGGCCCCCAAACACAATGCTTCCAGTCAACATCTTAGTATCTCAGCCTTACACACAGATGGACAGACAATATTTTAAGACAGAGTGAAGTAACAAAACCCAAACAGCAAAAATTTTAAAAAAGAAACCCAGAAAAATAAAAAATAAAGGGAACACCAAAGAAAACAACCAATATTAGAATTGCTAATATTCTCAGAGAGGAGAGGAAAAAAGGTATTATATCCTTGAAACAATAGAAACCCAAGGGGGAAATATTCAGAGAATAAGAAATTAAAATATCAAGAAGACACAACAATTCAACAATGTGAAGAAACACAATGCTTAGAAAATCTACAAGACAGAAAACAGAATGAAAAGACAAATAAGAATAGAAAAGATGAGAAAATCAGTGGATCAATCCAAGGACACATTGCAGAAAGTAAGCATAAAGAAAATGAAGAAGTTGGGGAACAACACAGGAATCAGTAAATAATACTAAAACAAACCCCAGGGACTGGGGTTATGGCTCAGTGGTAGAGCGCTTGCCTAGCATGTATGAGGCCCTGGGTTTGACCCTCAGCACCATGTAAAAATGAATAAAACAAAGCCAAATTTAAATGGCTCATCAAATCCCCAGTCTAATAAATTATAAGAATGTCAACAAAGCAACAAAATAAAATTTCATAATACCAAGCATATAAAATCTCACAAGATAAACTAAAATCAGATTGATAAGATATAGTTCAACTGTAACACCAAAATCTAAAAGGTAAAAAGCCTTTAAAGCTATAAGGTAAACTATTTAAAATACAAAATTCTCTTCTCGACCACACTATTATTCACATCAGTTATAAGTTTAGAAACATGCTTAACTATGAAAGATTTCAAATTTTTTAAAAAATTAAAAAGTATCTTTTCTCAAGAAAAGCATACCTGGAGGCTGAACGATATCCTCCCCAAAAACAAGGGAATAAACCAAAATAGAAGACAGACACTAAGAAATCTCCAGGTTTAAAGGGAGAAAAAAAAAAAAGAAAGGCAAACTGACAAGATTATTTAACAAATGTGTCTTTGTAGAAAACAGTACTGAGAGATACGTATAGGAATATAAAATATAGAAAGAACTGCTGATTCTTACAAAGTAAACTAAGCAAAGTCAATTACTTCTAGAAAGAAAATGTTATAGTTCCCTACCTGACTTAACAGTAAACAACATTTGCCTAATAATAAATAAAATGAATGTTACTTAACCAAAATTTGTAAATCCTAACCTGCCATAACAAGAAATTATTAAGTAACATCTAAACATCATAAATTAAAACAGTAAAACCATAGAAGCCTAGAACTATCTACCAGAGAAAAAGCTAAAAAAGTCAAAAATTGTTCATGATCATGATTTGACAAAGAATAAGGGTTGGTTTAAGGGAAAACTATTTTTGTATTTAAAATATTTTGATAAAAATTTTAAAAATATAGTTATTTTTAAAATAACTGCTATTTGAATTTACTTCTATCCCAGTATGAATTCTAAAATCTAAGTAATAGAAATACTGTTATAGGGCTAAGGGTGTAGCTCAGAGATACACTGCATGTTTACCATGCACAAAGCACTGTGTTCAATCTCTTAAATTTAAAAAAAAAAAAAAGGCTATATAAAACTAATATTATCAGCTATGCAACTCTTTTAAACTTACACAAGTAAAAACTTTCAAATATGAAAATGAGAAGCATTTAGAGGTCACTATTTTATAAGAGAAGACATATTTCGGTCCTTTGATCCTGGTTTTCAACCTTTCTGATTTTTGACGTAGCAGCTCTGTGTGTGTGAGATCTCAAAACAGAAGTGAAATAGCACTAACAGTGTCTACAACTCTTATAGAAAATATAGACAATAAGCTTTCATTGTTGAAAAAGCCCAAGAGAAGAGAGATGAAAGAAAATACATTGAAAATATCTATTAATGTACATTTAAAACCTAGTGAGCCAGAAACTGAAATAAGTTAACAAAATACAGGACACATTCAGATAAATTATAGTTAAAATTATGTAACAATAATATGAATAACCTTAACACGTGCCTAACACTACCCTAATAAGTATTTATCAATTCATTTATTGCATCATCCTGTGAGAAATGTGATATTCTCTCCACTTCTACAAGCAGGAAACTAAGATTTCAAAGAGGTCAGGTAATTTGTACCCCAACACACAATGAAGCAAGGATTAAAACTTAAACCTACGTTCATACTCATAATCCTATTTACCAGAAAGTAGAAATTCTAATTTTTCTGAATTCAGATTACTAAATACTATTATGGCTAATCTGACATATACCGTCACAAACTACATTAAACACAGATGATCTACTAATTCCCTATCAAGTAACTATTAGACAGCCAAGCTCAAGTGACTCAACAGCTGCTTGTGTTCAGTTTAAAAATAAAGTCATTTTTAAAACCATATACTTTTTACAGTGCTTCTGTATTTTTATGTATATTGTAAAGCTTATAGTATAAAAACAATTTAGCCATTAGATTAACATATTACTCCACTGTTTTCAATAAAGTAATGAGAAAAAATTTATAAGCATATCTTAGAAGGCATCATTTATAGTATGAACTGAAACATGTTTGTCATACCCTTGTCATATCCTTGCCCTACAAAGACATTAAAATTCTTTTCTTATATACCTGTCATATCATTGTACACCCTACAAGACATTAAAGATTCTTTTTTAAGTCAGCTTCAGTGGCATATGCCTGAATTCTCAAGCTACTGGGAAACCTAACATAAGAGAAGCAAAAGCTCAAACCCAGCCTAGGCAACTAAGCAAGATCCGGTCTCAAATTTAAAAAGGGCTAAAAATGGGGCGACGGTTGTATCTCAGTGACAGAGCACTTGCCTAGCACATGTGAAGCACTGGGTTCGATCCTCAGCAGCACACAAAAATAAATAAAATGAAGGTATTGTGTCCATCTACAACTAAAAAAAAAAATTAATTAATTAGAAAGGGGAGGCCTGGAGATATAGCTCAGTAATGGAATATCCCTAGGTTCAATTTCTAGCACTGGAGGAAAAAAAAAAAATTTTTCTTTCCTTTCTTAAGATGAAAGAACATCTGATTAAGGTAGTGGAAATTGTTGATTCTAGTATTTTATTTCCCATTCAGAAGTCTTTCTGCTTTTCTGTATTAAAAAATTTATTTTAGTTAGGACCTTCAAAATATACAACTATTAAAGGAAACATTTTTTAAAGTTTTCAATAACTTCACTTACAGATAAAATGTTGCCTAAAGAAAAAGAGGAGAGAGAATTCTCTTAAAAGTATTAAATAATGTATAAATGAATTTCAACGTGAAGAATAAAAAATTGCCTTGTAGCACTATAATGAATGAAAAGCCATCAACCTTTGTGATAAAAAAAAAAAGTTTGCTGATTTCTTTTTGTAAAAGTTCTGACATGAGAGAAAAGGATAATAGGGCTGGGGATGTGGCTCAAGTGGTAGTGCGCTCACCTGGCATGCGCGGAGCACTGGGTTTGATCCTTAACACCACATAAAAATAAAATAAACATATTGTGTCCATCTAAAACTAAAAAATAAATATTAAAAAAAGAGAAAAGGATAATAAAGAATTCAATTATTGATTCAATGGTGTAACAGGAGAAGTAGCAAGAAAGTCACAGATAACCTTATTCATAGTTTTTTGTTTGTTGTTTTTGTTTTTTTATCAATCATTTCTCTGAGAGGCACTGGGTTCAATTCTCAGCACCACATAAAAATAAAATAAAGACATTGTGTCCACCCAAAAACTAAAAATAAATATTTAAAAAAATAAATAAATAAGTCAAGTGCAAAAGAGATCTAAGAGGTATTCATCTCAACAATTAGTAGACTACATTGTGGTGTGTGGTAAAGGTAGCAAGCCAGACCCATATGGTGTCAGACCAGGGCACATAGAGTACAACACTTACCCAACTCACCCTAACATTGTACTATTCTGGCAGTTCCCACCAAGCCCTGTAGGGGAAGTAAGTCCTTCTGGGTCCCTTATTACATCTCAATTAAACACAGGCTAGTGTACAAAATGAATTCTCATTCCCAGATAATCCAGAGTGATAATACTTCAATGATAAAGCAAAAGATCTAACCACAACAACAAATTATTTTCTTGTTGACAATATACACATACAATTTGGATGTGAAATATCATGAAAGGTAAAGAGCTACATAAGATTGCAAATACATATTGCCTAGCTTCAATAACTTCAGTTTAACAATAGAGTGTGAGGCTATATGATCTTCAAAAGTATGACAAAGTAACAAATGTTTCCAACTATGTAAGACTGTTAATATGTATACGAAGGATAAAATTCAGGAGGAAACAAAATATTATTTATTTTCTAAATTAAATACATTAAAGCTCCTGAAAAACACTACCACATCAAAACACAAGGCACAACATAATTAAAGAATTAACTTTTAAAGCCCCTAAGGATTTTCAAAACCAGTGTTTGACAGTAGATACAAATAAATCCAATTCAACCTTTAGAAGAATCAGGGCCATCAATAAACACACCACTTAAAAACACAAAAAAGTAAAGAGGTGACAAACATTCACAAATGCTAAGAAAAAACACAGAAAAAATGATATTGCATTTGAGTGGTTCATTCCATCCTTCAGTTAAAAAAAAAAAAAAAAAACCTCATGTCTATTATGTACAATGAACTATTTTAGATTCTAGAGTTACAAGAAATAAGGGTGTGTGGGGGAGGGGGTCCCAGTCTTCATGAAGTTTACATTATAGCACAAAGGGCCAATAGACAAAATAGAAATAAACAACATGCAATGTGTTCGATGGTAATCAGCAGTAGCCAGAAAAATGAAACCCAGGATTCTCATTTTTTGGATACAATTTATTTTAGAAAATATCTTTTCCTGTAAACCCTATACACAAATACATTCTCTAAAAACTGCATTGGGCTATGATCCATAAAAGGTCCAAAAAACATAATGAATAAGATCATAATTTCTCTGAAAATGAGAAATTTTGGCTTTTCATTTTCTTATAAAAATTAAGCTCAGTGGCTTAAAATAAAAAGTAAACATGTGGGCTAGGGTTGTGGTTCAGGGATACAGGCTTGCATTGCATGCTTGGGGCACTAGGTTCGATCCTCATAAATAAATAAAATAAAGGTATTGTGTTCATCTATAACTAAAAATTTTTTAAATTTTTTTTAAAAAAGTAAACATGTGGGCTTGGGTTGTGGCTCAGTGGTAGAGCGCTTGCCTAGCATGTGTGAGGCCCTGGGTTCTATCCTCAGCACCACATAAAGATAAATAAATAAAGGTATTTTGTCCATCTACAACTAAAAAATATTAAAAAAAAAAGTAAACATGTAGACCAACATAAATATCTGTGACTGAGTTAGCTGTTTATCCATAACATACATAATTTTAATAACTACAGTGAACTGAGATCACTATAGGTGAATAAAATGACATCAGCAAAATAAGCTCTTAAAATTTTCATAATTATAATTTCCTGCTCAATCTTCTTCAACCATTACCAGCAAAAACTATTCTCCTGATTCCCAAATATCTAGAATAGGGATTCCTTCTCTTTAGAAAATAAACTGCTCAGGAGGTACCTAGAAAGAAAAGTATACAAAGGAAATTTTCATATGGTCTTCAACAGATCCTTAAGGAATAACACACTTTCAATAACTTTCACAATGTTTCAAATGATAAAACAGTTTCCTAAGTGGAAAACTAATGTACAAAGCTAATGCTGGGTCAATCTCAAAAGTCATTTAATTGAAGATAATGACTAAAACCACCTGAGTCCAATACACTGATAAATCACAAAGCAAAAAAATCCAAAGCAGCTCTTCTTTATTAATGTCAACTCTCAAAATAATGCTGGTCAAAGTAAAAAGCAACAGATATTCAATAATAAAGCTATAAGCAAAAGCCTAAGTTGTGGTATTATCATTTGCTAAAAGGGAACTAAATAACCAAAAAGCATCTTTATTTTTTATTAAATAATTCTGACCATATGACAATGTACACATAACTTATACACTAAGAAAAACTGTCAAACCACTAATCAGTGACTGATTCTACAGGGTTTCTTTAGCAACCTGTTCACCTAAATATATTGACGGTTTGAGCCTGTATTCAATATCCCACAATAACGACTATTCTTCAGTTGTGTTACGAAAAATTTCAGTAACAGGACTTTCTATTTTTTTTGTTCATATTTCCCATAAGCAATTAAGGAGAATTCTAGCATTGAAATAAATAAAGTTACTCTGAATATAAAAGTACTTTGTGAAATATTAGTCTACCTACCTTTGGGCCTCAGAGCTGAATCTGATTAATATTTTTGCAAATACTTTACATTAAGCTCACATAACTGGTAACTCTCTGGATGAAAAGCTTAGAAGATAGCTAAGGATACAACAACCAAGAGAGCTAAATGAATGTAGGTAAATACTGTCAACTAACAAATCTACAAAATTCAGTCCAATTTCAGTAACAAAACAATTGCTTTTAAATTACAAGAGTGTAAATCTATCCAAACGAGAATACAACCATCACTTTATATTGCTTGAGAAGCTTCGTATTCAGTTTAATAAATTCAGGAACATAATATTTATTCTTATAAAATATAATTTATTTTTAAATAAACTGTAGACTAATCCCTCAATTAATTTTGCTATGTAATGTAACATTTAAATTTTGATTAAACTATATGACAGTTCTCTAGTGTTACTAAATCCAAGTTATTCCAGACAATAAACAATCATTTGTGGCAATTCAACATATTTATAAATCTTACAGGATAAAAAAGGAAAAATTACCAAAAAAGGAAGTTGAATTTATAGTCACAAAAAGAAAAAACTGAGTAAATTTCATATGTACAATAACGGTACATTATTTACTAAACATTCTAAAAATAAAATTTAAAAAGAATAACAACAAAATCCAACAACACAGACTAGCTTCTTACACAAACGTAAAGGAATAAAGCGGTCTACATATTGCTCTCTGTACTTTCACACAATCACAATTATTAATAATGACAGTAACAACAGCAATAGATATTAATGCTGTTAAATGTCCATCAAAGTATTCACAACATTTTCCTCAATTATATCATCACTAGACAGCAGATACCTTCTGAGAAGGTTAAGAGCAGAAAAAGTTGCCAAAGACTGAAAAAACAAAACTGAAACAATTTTGTTGTTGTTGCTATGTTTTTTGTGGGGTTTTTTGTGTGTTTTTTTAGACAGGATCTCTATATGTTGCCCAGGCTAGTCTCAAACTCCTGGGTTCAAGCAATATTCCTGCCACATTCTCATGTACCATCATACCCACATAGTCTGAAATGATTTCAATATTCAAAGACAAAGCATAATTCTGGTAGTATGTACCTAATAATGCAGTATAACAGTTGATATAAAGAAAATTATATAAAAATAAAGTTATAAATTATAATCACTGCTTTCATCTTATTTTTAAATAGGAATATAAGTAAATTAAGATCATGATGTTATTACATTGCAAGGACAAAAAAGCCAGAATGCACTCTTCATCTGCCAGAAGCATATCCTTCTAACAAAAGGATAATGAGGCCTTTATGATATTCACCTCTGACAGATGCTTGTATATAAAATCATAGTAAAAATTATTCAGTTTCTTAATTATGACAAAAATTAATGTATTTCCCAAATCTTTTCTCTTTAAAACAAAGTTATATAAATCTGGAAAAGCATTTCTGGTCATCAAGTAAGAATATTCAATTACAAATTCTTCAAAGCTTTAAGGTTCTTGGGCAGTTGCTCAAAATCTTTTCATACACTCCTGAGATTTCCACTAAAATGAGATTAGAAGGCAAATTTCAAAGATTTCTTCATTATCTTGGTTTCTTTAATTTGAAAAACTTAAAATATTTTTAATACAATCTCCTTCCCACTTGAAAGTTTAATATTTTATTTGACAAAAATATATACAATCAATATGCAAGATTTTAAACTTAAAATTTTTTTAAAAATCTTGAAACCTACATGTACTAGCATTTTTCTACATGGACATAAGTTCCAGAGATTTTCTAGTGAATTAGTGCAAGTGCTGGCTACTTTTGAGATAATAAAAAAGGTCATTTTGACTTGCCACTAAAATACATCACTCCAAATTCAACTTTGAAAAGATACACAAAGATTCTAAAAAGTCATTAATCCCTATTTATCGTATTTTACAAAACAGTACATTAGGGCTGGAGATGTGGCTCAAGCGGTAGCGCACTCGCCTGGCATGCGTGAGGCCTGGGTTCGATCCTCAGCACCACGTACAAACAAAGATGTTGTGTTCGCCGAAAACTAAAAAATAAATATTAAAAAAAAAAATTCTCTCTCTCCCTCTCCCTCCCTCCCTCCCTCTCTCTCTCTCTCTCTCTCTCTCTTTAAAAAAAAAAAAACAAAAACAAAAAAACAGTACATTGGGTAACTGATGTGATACAGCAATCTGTATACGGGGTAAAATTGGGAGTTCATAACCCACTTGAATCAAACTGTGAAATATGATGTATTAAGAACTATGTAATGTTTTGAAAGACCAACAATTAAAAAAAATAAATAAATAAATAAATAAAAAATTAAAAAAAAAAAAAAACAGTACATTATATCCAACTCAAGAGACAAGGATAGCTAATCCACTGAGATATGAACTAGTTCCAGAATTCTAGAACAAAGGCAATATTAGCACAACTATCAACATACTTTCAGAAGTATAATTCAGCCTGGAGACAGGGAGATAAGACTAATTTTTAAGGCTCTTTTGTCCAAATTGAAAAAAAAATGAAAGATATATACAATGATTCAGAAAGCAATGCTAAATATTTCCTTTATCTGTACAGAAACCTCAAAGATAACCCCAACTGATCAACTATGACAAGAGGAACCTCATGGGCCAATGCAATCAACAAGTCAATATGGCTTTTGTATTGTTTCTCCTCTACTATATCTGCAAAAATCTCACCTGTGAAACTCATCATTAGTAAAGTTAGGCTCTCTATAAATCTTTTGAGCATACAGTTGTTCAAAGGCATCTGATTATGAGGAATTCTCTATTACTTTACCACACCTGCTTTAGGTTGTAAACCATATGGAGTATATTATACTCATACAACCTAATCTTCAATAACTTCAAAAAGCTATTCTAAATTTTTAATGCAGCCTGCCATGCACATGTTTTAAACCAAAGTATTCTTAGTAATTCTTGTTTCTCCACTAGCTCAAGGCAGCAAATATTAGTTTTTGTCAATTATTTCTAAGCTGAATCCCAGGGGTTTTCTGTACAAGAGAAAAGCCTGCAAGTATCATTTACTATGATACTCTGTTCATTTGGTACAGCAAAGATCCTTTACAATTAAGTAGGTGCTTTCCTGTACTGTGAGAGCTATATATAGAACTTATTTTCAAATATGCAGTAGTTCCTTAAAAATCTGGGTCACTGGGGCTGAATATGTAGTTCAGTGGTAGATGTTTGCCTCACCAGTGTCTGGGATTGATTCCCAGCATCACACACATTTTAAAACAAAATGGATCATTCAAGATATCTCAGATCTTTTTTTTTTTCCTTCACATAGAATATTTTTTGAATTTAATAATACTGACTCAGAAAGTAAGCACCAAAGAGAAGGAACACTTCTTGAAAACACTGATTAGTTTTCAGATGATAAAAGACAAAAAATATAAACAAACACTGGTGTTCACAAGTTCCAGACTATTTAAGCAATATCAGTACTCATTTTCCTCACTAATTCCAATAACTGAGGTTTAAACTGGAAGAAAAATTATAATTGCTTAGAATACATGTAAATACACATTTAAATTTTTAGTGTACTCAGCCAACCATGGTAGTGCATGCATAAAATCTCAGCTACTTGAGAGACCAAGGTAGGAGGATCACAAGTTAGATGCTAGCCTGGGTAACTTAACAAGACTTGTCCCAGAACAAGTTTTTTAAAAAAACAGCTAGAGATGTAACTCAGTGGCAGAGTGCTCATCTAGCATGCACAAGGTCCTGAGTTTAAGTTCTAATATCACGAAAAAAATGTTAATTTAGCTATTAAGATTTATGAATCAGAAATAAAATTAGAGTACAAATTACAAATATTTTGAAGAATTAAGAGCATTATTTTCTTCTATTCCCTTTGTGTTACATAAAATTTAATCCCCAGAAGCCCACAGGATTTACAAAATAATATTTTATTATAAAGCTTCATGTTCCAAAACACACAATGAAGTTTTTAAAACAAGCACAAGCAACATCAAGCCTTCATGGGTGTACTTACTGTTTTGTGCCCATTCTGGCAGGCCACATGCAGTGCTGTCTGCCCCATTGCATCCTCAACATCGACATCACTGACATGTTGCACAAGGTCATGGAGCAGTTCTGTCCGCCCATTCACAGCCAGCCAGTGTATCTGTGAAGTCATTTAGTTACTTAATATTTGTGCAAGAATATTTCATAAGAAAACAAAAAATAATGCTACTATTTCTCAAATGAACATGATATGCAAATTAAATATATTTTAAACCCATATACTTTTTCCCTTTTTTTTTTTTAACATTAGAAAGACACATGGCATCAAAATACAGATTACTCCATCAGGTATTACAAAATCAAGTACTTGAAGACTAAAATAGTATATGGTTCCTAGGCTGAGGATCACCAAATACTTTGCAAGAAGATTTAGATGATGATGTTGAAGAAGTCTCCCATAAAGCACAAAGAAAAAAAAAAAAAACAGAACAAAAGAGAAAACATAATAAAATTGATGACCTAGTCCAAGTGGTCTAAAATTCAAACATAAGAGTTATGAAAAGAGAGAACAGGGGAGTGGGAATCATCCAAGTCATAATGTATGAAATTTCCATGAGCTCCCATTATATAAGTTTCTAGGTTGTTGGAAATCAGTGTTATCCAGTCAAATGAATTAAATCCAACCAAAACATATAATCATGAAATTTTAGAATGCTGAAGCACAGAGTAAATTCTGTAAGTTTCTAAAGACAAAAAAAAAAAAAAACAGGTTTCACATAAAGGCTCAAGAATCAAAATGGCACCAAACTTCAAGAATGAAAACTAGAAGACAACAAAGCAATGCTTTCAAAATACAAAGGGAAATGATATCTAGCCTAGAATTTTATTGTCAGCCAAATTATCAATTATATAATTGTGCAAATGCAAAGAATCAAGTCATATTCAAACATGCAAAGTGGCAACAAATTTATCTCCCATGCACCCTTTCTCAGGAAACTACCAGTTGATGTGCTCCAGCAAAGTGAAAGAGAGAGACATAAGACTCAGATAACACAACTCAAAGCAAAAGAGAAAAAATAAATAAACTAGAACTAATTAAGTGAGCTCAGCAAGGTTGTACAAGATTCACACACACACACACACACAAAAAAAAACCCTGCACTTTATATACACTAACACTAAACATGCAAAAACACAATTAAACGCAATACCATTTACACAACTGCTCCAAAGAAAATGAGATTCTTGGCTAAATGCTTAATAAAACATGCACCAAATCCCTATGCTGAACAGTACAGAATGCTAATGAAGAAATCAAAGATATATATGAATGGAAGGATACACTGTGTTTATGGATTGGAAGACTCAATCAACATAAGATATCAATTATCCCCAAATTGATCTTTCAGTTTAATATAACTTCAATCAAAATCCCAGAAAGGTATTTTTGTAGACACAGACAAATTTGCCCTAAAATTTATATGGAAATAAAAAAGAACCAGAATAGCTAACACAAACCTCACGAAGAAAAATTAAAGTGGGAGGAATTACTCTTGTGATATTAAGTCTTGCTACAGAGTTGCAATAATCAAGATAGTATAGTATCAGGGCTGCGGATATAGCTCAGTTGGTACAGTGCTTACCTTGCACACACAAGGCCCTGGGTTCGATCCCCAGCACCTTCCCCCCCACCAAAAAAAAAAAGAAGATAGTGTAGTACCCACAGAGGGGTAAACACATAAATCAATGGAATGAATGAAAAGCACAGAAAAGGCCCAAGTAAATATGCCCAACTGATTTTTAAGAAAGATGCAAAAACAATTCCATGCAGAAGGGACAGCCTTTTCAACAAACAGTGCTAAAGAAACATAGACAAGGACTGAGGTTGTAGCTCAGTGGTAGAGTGCTCGCTACCACTAGGCACTAGGTTCAATACTCAACACCATATAAAAATATTGTGTCCACCTAAACCTAAAAAACAAATATTTTTTTAAAAAAAGAAACATAGATAAAAAAGCATTCATGGGATTTTTATTATTTCTGTAGTCCCAAATGTGTTTATAATTTCACAAATAATATCTTAAGATTAAAAGTTTTTAAATGAAATAAATGAATATCTATATGCCAATAAAAAAAAGAACCTCAATCTAAGCCCCATATCTTATACAAATATTAACTCAAAAGAAATCACAGACATAGATGCAAAATGTAAAACTAACACTTTTAGAAAAAAGGGGTAAAATCTTCAGGATATTGAGCTAAACAAACAGCTCTTAGCCTTTATACCAAAATCATGATCTATAAATGGAAAATTTGATAAAGTCTACTTCATCAAAATCAAAAACTTTTGCTTTTCAAAAGACCCTGATGAAATTCAAAAAAAAAAAAAAAAAAAAAAAGATCCTCATGAGAGTTTGAAAAGCAAACTACAGACTGGGAGAAAATATCTAAAAATCATATACCTGAGATAAAGCCCTTTTCTCTTGAATATATAAAGACTTCCCACAACAGTTTTTTTAAAAATCCAATTAGAAAATGGATAAATGACATGAATTGGCATTTCGTTCCATATAAGAGGATATACAAATGGCAAATAAGCCTATGAAAAGATGTTCAGCATCACTGACAATTAGGCAAATGCTTACTAAAAGCACAATGAGATCATTACACATCCATCATAATACTCCGCAAAAAAAACATTCAAGCTTCCTGGCTACACATCTGTAATCCCAGTGATTTGGAAGGCTTGAACCAGGAGGATCACAAATTCAAGGCCAACCTCAGCAACTTAGTGAGACCCTATCTCAAAATAAAATAAAAAGGGCAGGGGGTGTGACTCAGCAACAGAGTGTCCCTACGTTCAATCCCCAGTACAAAAGGGGGGGAAAAATGGCAGCAACTGCTTGCAGCAAATTCTGGCAACAAATTGAAAAACTGTATCACTCAGATATTATTGGCAGGAATATGTAATAGCAGAATGTGCATTATATATTCTATACAAAAAATATCAAAATTAGCACTCAGAAATATTTAGACACTAAGATTTGAAATTTTTAAATCCATTAAAATAGCTGAGAAGAATTGCCTAGAGATAGGTAGACTTTAGGGGGGCAAGTTTGGGAAGGCCAAAAGACTTGTTTCTTTCATCAACCCTTGTCGAATCATTTGACTCTACATGTGCATGAATAATTTTATTCAATAAAAATTTTAAAATTATTTTCTACTCCATCTTCCTTGAATTTCAGGAATTAAGCAAAGAAATTAGCAGATAAAAACATATGTGATTCAACAGATTAAATTAACAACAGACACCTTATATTGCCTAAACTGGGTAGTATCCTAAAGATCTACATCATTTCAAAGAGTTCACACCTCTATGGCACCTACCAAATTACTAATTCTGAAGATACAGAGAACACAATCTTTCCTTACAGAGTAGATGATATTATATTGCTAATATATAACAAAACCTGTAGAGCCCATAATAATCATGATTAAGCTTATTATTTAATAAGCCACTCAAAAAGATTCAAATTTTAAGGAAGGTCCTCTCCTGAAAGGACCTTGCCCTCTCAACTGAGGGTATCTTTTCTTTCTCCTCTAATAAACTTTACCATATTTTAAAATACATATATAAAATATACATAGATTTATATTCTGTATATAATTTTGAATTTTATATATACCTATAAACATATACAAAAAATACTGTTTTTCTTATATCTCTCCCCCAAAAATCTTTAATCAAAAAGGCCTTGAAAACTGGCTTGGTAAGTAAATAGTCAATATTCTTCTTTATTTACAAATTAAAAGGTAAAAATCAGGCTGGGCATTGCCTAGCATGTGTGAGGAACTGGGTTCAATCCTCAGTACCACATTAAATAAATAAATAAGTTATAAAATTCTGATAAAGAAATAGATTTTTTAAAAAAAGATAAAAATCTACAAGTATCATCAAAGGAAGGTGAAATTCAATTTAACAAATAATACTTAATATCTTCTGCCATGACTTCAAAATTATTGTTCAATAATTCTATTTTATCTCTACTTTCAAAACGAATAAGGCTCTATTAAATGATGATGATGATTGGTTTAAAATTCTGAGATTTCAACAATCCTATTAGTAATAGCTCATACCACCTTCCCTACAATATTTACATGGCTCAAAACTAGATTAACCTGCCAGGCATAGGGGTGCATGACTGTATTCTTAGCAACCTGAGAGTCTGAAGCAGGAGGACCACAAGTTTAAGGCCAACCTGGGAAACTTGAGACCTGCCTCAAAATAAAAAATAAAAGGGGGTAGGGATGTAGCTCAGTGGTAAAGTGACCTTGGGTTCAATCCTCGGTACCAAAAAAAATATGGCAAAATGGATAAAAATACTAGTTTAAGATATAACACATCTAAAACAATATAGGCCAAATATTAACTGTGATTACCTCTGAACCCAGGGATTATAAGGAGTGCTAATTCTCCTTTTTACTTTATTCCTTTCTCTCTAGCCACACCATTTTCCTAAAATGAAATATTAACAGTACTCAAATGGACATAATGAAAACAGCTCTCCTACAATGAACTGATAACATATCTTAACAGAGATGCTCCTAAGAAGTCCCTTGAAAGTCAGTGACCAAAGTTAGGCAAATAAGACTTCAAAATAAATGATAGTCATAATCTAATAAAGAGAAGGGAGAAATACAGTGAACTACAACTTAACTGAAAACTATATCTCAAGTCATTCTACACCTTCTTAAATACTATAAAGAACTCACAGAAACACTCATACTACATTGTTCATTGCCATCACGTATTCAAGATTGTATTCAAAAAATTATTTTAAAAAATCTCAGATAAAATAGCACTTACTGCTGTAAGGCCTTCATTATTACAAATGTTGACATCAGCACTGTATTCTAATAATTTACTCATACATTTCTTCTGCCTAAAAAGAAAGACAGTCACAGATAACTGATACTAGAAAAAATATACAAACTACAATTATTTTACTGAAATATTAATTACAATCAACATTAGTTGATATATATATATCTGTATTTTCAACTATAACTGCAATATTTAAATGAACACTATTTGAAATAAAATATATTGTTTTATTTGTTTCTAAGATTCAAAGATAACATGATAAAGAAATAACCATTAGGTTTTCATGTCATTGGAACAAACTTATCATTCAAACTGCAGAAATTTCTAATGTTGACTAAATGCAATAGTAATTGCCATAAGAAATATAAGCATAGCAAAATGTTTCAATGTTGTACTCCACATTCTTGATTGGAAAATACTAAATACTGAGTTATAAAAACACAATCAGAAAACCTGTAAAATGTATGTTTATGCATTCCTCTCTACCCACTTCATTTTTTTCATTCATTTTTTATGATAAAATACACATAACATAAAATTTATCATTTTAAACATTTAAGAGTAAAGTTTTGTGGTATTTTACATAGTACAAAGTCAAAGTTCATCCATGTTGCAGCTTATGTCAAAATTTCCTTCCTTTTTGAGGCAGAATAATATTTCATTATGTGTATATGCCATATTTTGCTTAGCCATTCATCAGTTGATGGACACTTGTTTCCACATTTTAACTATTATAAATAATGCTTACGTACACAGGTATGTGAAATATTTCTTCAATACACTGCTTTCAATTCTTTTCAATATACACCCAGAAGTAGAACTGCTAGATCACATAATAATTCTATTTTTAATATTGTGAGGAACTGCCATATTTTGTTTTCATGTTTGTTTCTGCAGTGCTAGGAATTGAACCCAAGACCTCATGCATGTAAGACAAGCAGTCTATCACTGAACAACATACACCTGCCCCAAAGAACTATCATATTGTTTTCCACAGCAGCTCTTCCATTTTACATTCTTACCAACTACACAAGGGTTCCAATTTCTTTACATACTGGCCAATATTTGTTATTTTCTGGGGTGGTTTTTTTTTTATAGTAGTCATTCTAATGATTATGAATTGGTATCTCACTGCAGTTTTATTTTGCATTTTCCTCATTAGTGATGCTGAGCATCTTTTCATGTGCTTATTGGCCATTTGCATATCTTTAGAGACATGTCTCTTCAAGTATTTTGCCCATTTTTGTACAGTTCATGGCATTTTGTTCACAAAGTTTCTTCTTAGCCTATCCATTCCTAGTTACTATTCAATATGCATCTTAAATTCCCCTTCATTAATAAAGTCTGTATGAATTCCTGTGAACTACATGGAACCTCATATTTCTCTGGAAGCATATTACTTACTGGTATCACTCATCTGGCAATCAATACACACACACACACACACACACACACAGGGGCTTAACTATGCTCAGCACTGAACTGATTGAGGAAATATAATCTGTGGCATGAAGTTATGACCTAAATGAATAAATAGAAATATATATAAAACAGTGTATATAGTATTAATGTATGTATTAATAATATACTATACATAGTATGTAGTGGTATATGCAGAGAAAATGGCAGATATGTATATATTACCATTTATTCAACTAGTTCATAAACTTCTGCCATGTTTTATATCATATTTCCTTAGTCGGGCTGGGGATGTGGCTCAAGCGGTAGCGCGCTCGCCTGGCATGCGTGCGGCCCGGGTTCGATCCTCAGCACCACATACCAACAAAGATGTTGTGTCCGCCGAGAACTAAAAAATAAATATTAAAAATTCTCTCTCTCTCTCCCCTCTCTCACTCTCTCTTAAAAAAAAAAAAAAAAAAATATTTCCTTAGTCAACTCATAATCAAGCATAACCAGACCCATAGTGGCTCTCAAAACTTCACTACTCAATCATTAAAATTATTAATGATCACATAAATCTTTTAAAAGAAAAAAAAGACTAGCAAATTACTTTTTTTTTTTTTTTTGCCAATCACTTTTCTTGTTTTGAGTTTTACACTTAAAACAAAGTTAAATGTCATTTAAAAGTCAGATTATAAACTAGGCTAAGACTAAGGCAGGAGAATCCCAAGTTCAAAGCCATACTCAGCAACTTAGCAAGGCCCTCAGCAACTTAGTTTGTCTCAAAATTAAATATAAAAAGAGCTGGAAATGTGGCTCAGGAGTTAAGTGCCTCTGGGTTCAATCCTGGTGCCAAAAATAAATAAATAAATCACATTATGATCAAAGAAATGGAAGAAAATAAAGCTCAGAATAAACTCTTAAGTTTGAATATTTACAAACTTGCCTCATCTAACACATCATTATGAAGATCTTAGAAAATAAATTCTCACTAAGCACGGTAGGGCACACCTATAATCCCAGCTACTCCAAAGGTGAAAGTAAGAGGATCTCAAGTTAGAGGCCAGCCTGGGCAACCAAAGAGGACCCTATTTCAAAGTTCTTTTTGCTTTTTTTTTATTTTTTTGTTTTTTTAAAGAGAGTTGAGGATGTTAAAAAAGAAAATTCTCAGCTTCTGTGGAAGCTTAATGGGGCTTCTTTTAGAAAGGAAGGCAATCCAACACAACACTAATAGTAAAAAGAAAAATACTAAAGCAGGCCAACAGAAATATATTATCCATCTAACAATGACAGCAAAGGAAGCAAAAGAAAAACTAATGGACCAGCAAAAGTAGTAGAATTCTCCTGTGACTTCTACTTCAGTATGGACAAATTTGAATTCATAATGAAGTTATAGAAAACAGCTATTTCTGAAAACACCAATAGCTTTAGGAAGTAACAAGGATTCAAGTCAGTTATCAAACATTTACTGAACATCTCTATATTGTACAAGGCATCAATTCAATTTTTAAAAAGCTAAAATATTTAAATATTGGATATTAAAAGCATACTTTATTAAAAATAGAAAGGCAACCAAATTAGCAAATGGGTGATGAACTCTTCTAATTCCTCTTCTCTTGCTGACTTGATAAGTGAATCATGTAATATCTGCCAAATTTCTTCATCTTTAAAGTATAATGGTCTTTTCAATTACTATTGACAGAAACAGTGATCAAAGCTATTTTCTATGTACTTAAAAGGCCTGTATACTGGAAAACAATATATAAAACATCCTTTTAGCAGATCAAGAACATCCTGTCTTTCAAGTCTAAAACATACTTCTTGAACCTCACATTGAAACTGTATGAGTAAGTCTACCTACAATTACAGTGGACTTTTTAATCCCTGCCTTGTACCAATGTGTCCTTCCGTTTATGATGGTTGACAGAACACATATAAACTTTTCAAAGACTATTGTCACTAGCCAGGCACAGTGGCATATACCAGTAATCCCACCAACTTGGGAAGCTAAGTATTGCCAAATTCGAGGTTAGTCTTAGCAACTTAGTGAGGCTCTAAGCAACTTAGAAAAATCCTCTCAAAATAAAATACAAAAAGAGCTAAGGTATAGCTCGGTGGTAAAGTGCTCCTGGGTTCAACTGCCAGTACCAAAAGGAAAAAAAAAAAAGACTGTTAAGACTGTTGTCACTATCCTATTAACACCTGGGACAATAGATCTGAGATCAATTCAGCTCTATGATCTTGAGTTGACACACTACAATATACCTAAAGATTTTTATAAAAGCAACTGTTTAATCAGCATGCTGTTATCAGTTAAAACAATAGACAATTAAGCTGGTTCATGTGTTAATGCATAAAATGAGATACATCAGACAGTGTGAAAAGACTATGTCTTTCCCCTGTCCAACCCAGACATCACTATGGTTCTTTATCTTTTTGGTTCAATTTTTATCCTTATATGCAAAATTTGTGCCTCAGATTGATGCAGTGGGTAATCTTATCCCAGTTTATAACAGGGAACAAAAATATCTCCAAGATTAATCAAGAGACACAACAGGAATGTACTTCCATAAAGAAGTTTTATAGTACTCAAAAAAGTTCCTCAATGCCTCAATCAAAATCTACTTATTTTCATTTAAATTTAATTCCAATCATTTTGGTATCATTTCTTGGTCCAACAGAATTACAGATGAAAAACAGTGGCAGAGGCAGACACAGAAGTGTGACACAAGAATTCCTCATAGAAAATAAAAACAAAAACCATAAAAATTAGAGTAGGGTTTAGAATAGCACACAATAACACAATGATGTTTAGATGATGACCAGAATTAAGAATTGGCAGGAAGAGGCAAAAATATACTCAATACACAAAGTTTTTCACGTTTTGAAAATACTCTTTTTTTTTAAGCACAATCATTTATTGAGGAAACTTTTTTCACAGTTAAAATGAAAGTACTCTTAACTAGAAAGTTTACATCAATACAGTTATTCTCAAACAACTGTAAACTTGGTACAATGTGCTCACTGTCCTTAATTCTACTACTAAAATTAACTAAACAAATAATTTGGGAATTAAGCCATGGAGTTATGAGTGGCAAAAGACTGCAGGGAAAAAAGACAACAAAAACAGAGGTTAAAATTATGCTTTTCAGAAAATGTCATTACAATACAAGTAATGATGAACTACTGCAATATATTTTTAGGAAGAAAAATATTAGTGAATAATAAGTTATTAAATTATATTTTTAAATGTAACAATGATCCAAGACCCACTTTAAAGAGAAAAAATACTTATATATCCTTAAGAAACAAAAAAAATTATAACAAGTAAAATGTATTATTTTTCTAATTTCTCCCTAAGACAATTATGGAGGGGAAGGTCATCAAATCAAGGTAGAGTAAAATACCAATAATAAAGCTTTAGCTACTTTAGGAAACTAAATATTTTACCCATTTCTAGCTGCCAAATGAAGAGGTGTACAGCCTGAAATATCTTGATAGTTAGGATTTGCTCCTTTCTTTAACAGCAAAACCAAGCATTCCACTGATCCACAACTAAAAAATATTAAAAGACAGTTAAAATACATTCAACGAAAGCCACACTTGACAAAGTTTAAATAAAAAACAAAAACTTCTATTAAACAACATTATTTTAAAACTCTGTATTTATCTACAATTTGATTTAACTTCTGTCACAAATACCCTCTATCTTCAAAATGGTACATTCTATTAGGAAAGCCAAAAAGGATTTGAGATGTTGAAATAAAGCAAAATAAAGAATTTATTTATAAAAGAAGCTATATAGTACTCTCAATTTTTGGATTTCCGGGAATCAACTTAATCATAAACAATTAATTTAAACACATCTACCTATAGCCAGAAAGAAGAACAGGTATCAATAAATTAACTGATTGATTATACAGTAGAAGACTACAGATAAAAAAAAATGGTACTCCCACAAAGATAAAAATATAGATTGCTGTATGTATACACATGGATGTATAACCAATGTGATCCTGCAATCTGTACACATAGAAAAATGAGAATTCATACCCTATTTGAATCAAATGTATGATATGTCAAAATCATTGTATTTTCTTGAGCAACTAATAAAAAAAGATAAAAATATAAAACGAATGACTTCAAATACATTTAGCTTATTCTTTCTATCCCTTTTATTGATGGGATAAAAGAAAAATTGGGTGAATTCACACTCTGTGTATGCCAGAAAAAACAACCCCACACCTAACCTAGAACAAGCTAAGACAATAGGAACATAAGACTTGAGTTCAATCCCAAAGTTAATCATTTATCTAGAGAATACATAGCATACTATTTCCTAAACAGGATAAAGACTGCCTGTACTTATCTCTCCCCGTAAATATTATGAGACAATGGTGAGCCAAACTCATGATTCTTAGATTAGACCATATTTTAACAAAAAATATCTTTAGTCTTACTTTGCTGCAATGTGAAGCAAGCTTCTTTTCACACGTCCAAATGCATAATTGACATCAAATTTTGAATTTGACAGTAGTTCAGAAACAGACCTATGCTCCCCAAAAAAAAGATTAAGAAAATAAATCAATATGTAAACAAAAAATTTTAAACATAATAAATCAAGTTAATAGCTCTTTAGGTCTTCTTAATAATTATTCAAGGGCTGGGGGCTGTAGCTCAGTGGTAGAACACTTGCCTAGCATATGTGAGGCACTAGATTCAATTCTCAGCACCACATATAGATAAATAAAATAAAGATCCATGGACAACTAGGGAAAAAAAATAAGAAATTCTTCCTAAAAAAAACATAATAATAATTATTCAAAAGGTTCTATCTCTTATCAACCAAAAAGTAAAGCACTATTCTAAAGTACAGAATGGTAGCCAGAAAATATTACCCATAATTGAAATGCCCTCACCATAAACTGGTGCTGAAGGTTTCCTAATTCGCCACTCAAATTGTGCTGTTACATGTTCTGAGGATATCTAACAGAGTAAATTGGCTTCAGCTCTCCCCAGATCCTTGAAAAACAAAGGGAATAGGCATAGCTGGTCCCCTAGCCAAAAGTTGAGTCTACCTATTATTAATTTTAGCCAAACAAACAAACAAAAAAAAAGTCAGACAAAAACACCTTTTAAATATACTAGAGAGAAAATATAAAGCCAAAAAATAACTTATGTTTTAAATTTACTTCAAAATAATTTTTCTTCACTTTCTTCTCATTGTACACCCAACTATCCACTAGCCAACTACAGCAGAGCTGACTGCTACAAGAATAAAAATCCCTTCACAAAGCCTGTATTTTAAACATGCCTCTATAAAAAGAGTGTCAACACTACATCAATAAAAAGAACATCAAAGTAGAAGCACAAAAGGAAAGTAAGCTACCCTCAGATGTAATCTTTCCTATAAAATCAGTAGTAATCCTTAAAAGAAACCACTGCAATGTTTTTTTCTATTTCAATAACCAATCAAATACTGAACATAAAATCTAATTATTCATTTAGAAAATCTCCTACCATAAAATTTTACAGCTTAGATATAGTTCTTGGGAAATTTTGTTCCTTATTTCACAACAGAAAATTATAATAGATGTTAAAACTGGCCTCAGGACATTTCTATATGCAAACTGTGAATCTGTGTGTGTCTGTGTATATAATATTCAGAACAAAGTTTACTTCTAAGGCATAAATTTATGAAAGAGACACTCACCTGTGTTGATCAGCCATAACCATTGGCATTAATGTGTAAACTGCAGTTTCATTATCTGAGTTTCAAACAAAAGAAAAAGAATTAATTAATAGTCTACTTTTTCCAAAGGGTGATATTTAAGATTAAAAAGTTTTCTTTTGAGGGGCTGGGGATGTGGCTCAAGCGGTAGCGCGCTCGCCTGGCATGCGTGTGGCCCGGGTTCGATCCTCAGCACCACATACCAACAAAGATGTTGTGTCCGCCGAGAACTAAAAAATAAATAGTAAAAATTCTCTCTCTCTCCTCTCTCACTCTCTCTAAAAAAAAAAAAAAAAAAAGTTTTCTTTTGAGACAAGGTCTCACTGTGTTGCCCAAGCTGGCCTCGAGCTCCTAAACAATCATCCATCAGTACCCTCCCCATTATCTGGGACTACAGATGTGCACCACCATGCCCACTCTAAGATTAGAGTTTTCTTAACTCTACATAAAAAATGAGAAAGATTGGTAGAAGAAGGTAAGAATAGTGCAGAATAGCAAAGGTAGTGAAAAATTTATAACTACTACATAATTTCTCATCTCCTCTACTGTGGTCACAAAAGAGATGCAGCTTTCGGATACAAGGAGCAAATTGAAGAGCTTATATTTTCTGTAGTTTTAATAACCATAATGTATTTCCAAAGTGATATTTTATCATACTTGCGTATACACTTTGAGAAATTTTAAATATTTATGGATATTAAAGATACATATACTAAGCTAAACCAGGCACAGTGATGCATACCTGTAATCCTAGCAACTCATGACGCTGAGGCAGGAGGATCAAAAGTTCAAAGACAGCCTCAGCAACTTAGCAAGATCCCGTCTCAAAATAAAAAAATGAAAAGGACTGGGGTTGTAACTTAGTGATTAAGTGCCCCTGGGTTCAATCCTTGGTACCGCCCCCCCAAAAATGCATATACTAAAATAATTTTGCAACCTTAAGCTCTTCAGTTTGCTCCTTATATCCGGAAGCTGCATCTCTTTTGTGACCACAGTAAAGGAGATGAGAAATTATGTAGCAGTTGTAAATTTTGTACTACCTTTGCTATTCTGCACTATTCTTACCTTCTTAGGTAAGAACCTTAGACCTGGTACTTCCTTCTTGATAACATAATAGAAGAAATTATTTTCAAAGTTTTAAGAAACAGAATTAAAAACAATTTTACTTATTACATTACACTATTCAAATTTGCAATCCTTTGTAATCCTGTAAATTCACAAACACATGATTCCAAAGAAAAGGTTAAAAATCAACACCTATAATGCCATATTATTCTCATGTACATTTTACCTAATGTTTTGAACTTATTATTACTAATAGTCATGTCTCAAGTCATTTTAGAGGTTTATATTTTTTAAATTATTTACAGAGAGGAAACCTTGAAAATCCCAAATAAAATCAGTGGATTAAAGTTTGAAGAGAAACAAGGTATTTCCATTGTATCAAAGTATCTCCCCAAAATATTAACTAATTACAATGGAAAATGGTAAATTTACAGTAAAGAACCCAGCAAATACTACCTTAGTCAACTGACAAATGATAACATCACTAAAAATAATTCATATCAATACACAGTAGCTCCTGATATGATCAACTGAGGACACATAACTTTTGTATATATACACACACACACACACACGCACGCACACACACACACACACACGCACGCACACACACACACACACCCCAGACCTGTAACATTCTTGACCAAAATGTAGAACTTCAATCTAATTATGAGAAAACACCTGACAAACCCAAGTTATGGGGAATTCCACAGAATGCCTTATCAGTCAGTCCTCTTTAAATCTCCAGGTCACTGGATAAAAGGAAAGGCTAAGGAATTATTCACAGTTTGGGAAAGAATAAAGAAACACAGGGGCTGGGGTTGTGGTTCAGTGATAGAGCGCTTGCCTCACACTTGTGAGGCACTGGGTTCAATCCTCAGCACCCCATAAAAATAAATAAACAAAATGAAGGTATTTAAAAAAAAAAAGAATAAAGAAACATAACTAAATATGTGGCATCCTGGACTGACCCTAAAATAGAAAAAGGACATGAGTAGGAAAACTTGTGAAATTCTAATGAAGTCTGTAAAGTAGTTAACAGCACTATTATATGAATATTAATTTCTTAGTCATGATAATTGTACTCTGGTTATACAAGATGTTAACATCAGAGAAAGCTGAGTGAAGGGTTTTGGGAATGTTGTATTATTTATACAAATTTTCTGAGTCTAAAATTACTGGAAGAAAATTTTTAGAGGAGGAGAGACTGTTATAGATTAAAAGTGTCTCGGGCTGGGGTTGTGACTCAGTGGCAGAGCACTTGCCTAGCACATGTGAGGCGCTGGTTTCGATTCTCAGCACCACATGAAAAATTAAATGAAGATATCATGTCCATCTACAACTAGAAATATTTTTTTAAAAAAGAGTCTTAAGAGAGGATGTGGGGAAAAGGGCACTCTTGTTCATTGCTGGTGGGACTGCAAATTGGTGCAGCCAATTTGGAAAGCAGTATGGAGATTTCTCGGAAAGCTGGGAATGGAACCACCATTTGACCCAGCTATTCCCCTTCTCGGTCTATTCCCTAAAGCCCTAACAAGAGCATGCTACAGGGACACTGCTACATCGATGTTCATAGCAGCTCAATTCACGATAGCAAGACTGTGGAACCAGCCTAGATGCCCTTCAATAGATGAATGGATAAAAAAAATGTGGCATTTATATACTATGGAGTATTATTCTGCATTTAAAAATGACAAAATCATAGAATTTGGAGGAAAATGGATGGCATTAGAGCAGATTATGCTAAGTGAAGCTAGTCAATCTTTAAAAAACAAATACCAAATGACTCCTTTGATATAAGGGGAGTAAACAAGGACAGGGTAGGGACGAAGAGCTTGAGAAGAAGATTTACATTAAACAGGGATGAGAGGTGGGAGGGAAAGGGAGTGAGAAGGGAAATTGCATGGAAATGGAAGGCGATCCTCAGGGTTATACAAAATGTCATATAAGAGGAAAGGAGGGGCAAGACAAGATAATACAAATGGAAGAAATGATTTACAGTAGAAGGGGTAGAGAAAGAAAAGGGGAGGGGAGGGGAGGGGAGGGGAGGGGGGACAGTAGAGAATAGGACAGACAGCAGAATACATCAGACACTAGAAAGGCAATATGTCAAGCAATGGAAGGGAAACTGATATGATACAGCAATTTGTATATGGGGTAAAAGGGGGAGTTCATAATCCACGTGAATCAAACTGTGTAATATGATGTATTATGAACTATGTAATGTTATGAACGACCAATAAAAAAAAAAAGAGTGGGAAAAAAAAAAAAAAAAAAAAAAAAAAAAAAAAAAAAAAAAAAAAAAAAAAAAAAAAAGAGTCTTAAGAGATGGATCAACTAAATGTAATGTGTTGACTGAATACTAATTCAAACAAAGCAACTTTAGAGAATTTTGCGGGGAGGGGGGCTACCAGGGATTGAACTTGGGGGCACTAAACCACTGAGCTACATCCCCAGACCTGTTTTGTATTTTATTTAAAGATAGGGTCTCACTAGAGTTCTCAGTGTCTTGCTTTTGCTGAGGCTGGCCTTGAACTCGAAATTCTCCTGCCTCAACTTCCCAAGCTGCTGGGATTACAGGTATGCACCACCATAACCAGCTTGAAAACCATTATCTTAAAGGCACTTTTGTTTTCACTAGGCTAGGGATCCAAAGGCACTGTTTTAAAAACTTTATATATATGATCTCTTTTTTCTTCACAATCACTTTATGAAGTACCATTATCCTCATTTTACAAATGAGAAAACTGAAACACAAAGTAACAAGCTGTGTAATGGCAACAAACCACGGATTCTATACTCTGATAATATTATATGCCTTATAGTGTACCCAGAATATGCTATATACAGTAACCAAAAATTCCATGATATGATACACTCTAATTTGTTTTATCTTCTTCTATTTCTTTCTTTAAAATGCTAACTGCAATCCAATAAAATGTTCTCAATAATTACCAATGAGTCACTACCAGAAGCTGAAAAGATTACACAAAGCCTCATTTGGTATAACAACATTCTTTCTCTCAATAATACACACCCCAATTTAAAAAAATCTGAGTCTCTAAACAATGACAATTTCCATAATTTAAAAAAAGTGATAAACAGGTAATAGTAAATTTAAATACAAATCAAAATAGTACATAATTGTAAGTGAGCATCATAAGATTTACATTGGTTTTATCTGTAAGTAAGGTTTTTATTTAGATAAAATTTAGAAGTCAGGCATGGTGGTACATGCCTGTAATCCCAGCAGTTCAGGAGGCTGAGACAGTAGAATCCAAGGCTCCAGGCCAGTCTCAGCAACTTAGCAAGACCCTAAGCAACTTAGTGAGACCCCATCTCAAGGACATGGCTCAGCGATTAAGTGCCCCTGCATTCATTCAATTCCTGATACCAAAAATAAATAAAATTTAAAAATTTTAAATTTAGATGTGGCTCTTATATTTTAAGTCACATTTAACCTTGTAAATACATAGGTCACTACAAGGATAGGTAAGAATAAAGAATATATCCACAACTATATTCCTAAAAGGAGACTAAAAAATATTAGACTAAGAAAGAACAGTATAAAATTTGTTGCCAGATGCTTCCTTTTCCACACCTAAGTAAATACCCGGAAACCTAGGTAAGTTTTCAAAGTGATAAGAAAAATTTAACCTCTTGCTTTATAGATATGTTGGCCATTTTTATTAATAGTTTTGATTTACTCAACTATTAAAAGGAAAATCTTAAATAAAAAGGAGCTCAATTTATTATAAATAATTTCTTTTCAAACCATTAATGGGAATAATTTGTTTTAAAGCTGATAATTATCCTAATGATCATTCAAATATGTATGCTAAAATGTACTCAAATTCTTATTAAACAAACTACATTCACTGTAAATGCAATAATTTAAACTATTTTCTCTACATATGCAAACAATATACACAAATCTTCTAAAGTTCCTTGATAATCCACATCCCTGAAATAATTTCTTTGCCTTCGCCTGTTTTTCTCTCACAAGGCTATTCCTGTATTAGCCCTGCCTAGGATGACTCAACAACCTAGACTCCATTTCTTGGTGGTCATACTCAGGTTTTCACCACCTCAAGGAAAAAACTGTGCCCCCTACCCCCAGCATCCAAGTCAGTAAATCATGCAACAAAGTTGACTGTAGAGTAAAAGACAGCTTAAAACTTTACAGTTGTTAAGAATTTAGTCTAATTAGATGCTTACTGACTGCTGAGTTTTAACAAGGCAAAAAAAAATCTCATTATTTCTTAAATGTACACTATTAGCACTTCTGTTCATTCCTCACAATACAAACATGTTAATGTGAATTTGTAGAATGTACTATACACTCAGAAAATTCAAAAATTAATCAGAAGTTAGGATCAAAGATAAATTTAAGAAACAAAATGAATAAATTCATCATAAATCAAAGAAAAAAAACAGATAAACAAGATACCAGTTTTTCCTAGCAACATAGGAAAAAGTATTACTTTTAATTGTAATACTCTTAGTTTCTAACCACTCAGACTACTAAGGGTAATTTCCAGGTGTAAGTTGAGAACTAATGCTTAAATGTTGATATAATTAAATCTTATTATTCTTTTTCTAAGAATTAACCATGGGGAAACAGGCAGAGTAAGTCTTAAGTATAAAGTTGCTCCCATAAAATCAGTTATAAAAACAAAAATCATGCATCTTATGAAATCCTGCAAAGTCATTAAGCATATAAGAATATTAAAAAATGTTTATGAGGGGCTGGAGGTGTAGCCCAGTGGTAGAGCACTTTTCTGGCATACCTGAGTTTGATGCTCACTCAGCACCACTCCAAAAAAAAAAGTTTGAGACGTTTTCTAAATGCACAATAAGACTATATGCAGTACGATTTTATTTTGACGGGTAAAGAAAAGGAACTAACAATGGAAGGAAATAAAGAAATGCTAACATTATTTATTATTGATATTTATTATTGATATAGTGGTAGAAATACTATCAAAGTCTTTCAAATTATATTTATGTAAAAAATATTGGATGCACACTGGGCAATACAAATTCCAATGTCAATGAAACTACACACAAAGTCTTCTCAACTTATACCAATAATCTGACTTGGAAAATAAGTGAGAGCAGCACTTAAAGAACAGATTCAAAGATGGAAGTTAGAATAGAGAGAAAAAGTTGAAGCTGGAAATCTAGTTACTAAAATCCAGGACTTAACTACTTCATACTAACAAAATACCAAAATGTCTGCCATAAATCTTCCTTACTCTGAATCTTAAGTAGAAACTCAGGAAATTTTTTGAAAGAAAATTATCCCAAAGTCCCCAATCCCACAACTCTTTCAAGATTTCCCAAGGGGTGAGGAGGAGGTTCTGGCTCAGAGGTAGAACACTCCATGCCTGAGGCATTGGGTTAGATCATCAGTACCACCTAAAGTAAAATAAAGACATCGTGTCCATCTATAAACAAAAATAAATAAATATTTTTTAAAAAGATTCCCAGGCTGGGGTTGCGGCTCAGTTGTAGAGTGCTCGCCTATCATGCAGGAGGCACTGGGTTCGATCCTCAGCACCACATAAATGTAAAATAAAGATATTGTGTCCATCTAAAGCTTAAGAATAAATATTAAAAAAAAAAGATTCCCAAGTCCTCCTTCCAATAACCTATAACTTTCCCAGCACCAATTCAAAGAAAGTTATTTTAAAAAATGAAATAACAACATAAACTACAATGAAGTGGGCGGGTATTCACCAGCCCTAACTCCCTCCTAACCCTTCTCTCACTTGCTCACTTGGGCATAAAAAGCCATTCTCTTAGAGGCATCACTGCCACCTCCTTCCAGGCACTAAAACATCTGGATTCCTGAGGCTACAAACAAAACAAAACGGAAGTATTTTTCTCTTTTATTATTAGAGTTTTACCTATCCTGAACTAATAAGAGTCCTGAAATACAGGGACTGTGTCTTCTTCCTCTTTTTTGACGCACCTCAGTTTCCACCTAGCCCACTGAATAAATGAAGCATGAAGGGAGGCATGCCTGTTAAAGAAAAATGTATTTGTGTATACACACCAACTTTGAGAATACCTAAGTGATGACTGATGATCTTTTGTCTGTTGTCAAAACACAGTAGTGCCCAACATCTTAAATTATTAAGAATAAAATTGCTTGCCCCCGTCCCCGCCCTCCAGCAGCATAAAGTAAATAGGATCTTTGGAGCATCTCCCTATCCCCGCAAGCAATACTGTAAAATGGCTCGTAACTAGCGTTCTCTGAATACGGGTCTCCACCATCGGCTGGTATTCCTGCTCAGTCCCCCAAAATCGACAGTCAGGAAAGACCCCTGTTCGGATTGTTCCGGCAGCAGATCCCTAACAGACACGGCCTCTCCCACAAACTCCCACCTGCCGGGGCAGGAGCAACCCGCCAGGGGGGTGCTGGGGGTCCCTGCCCGGGCCCTACCAGCTCAAGAAAGTAAAGTGGGCTTTAGGTTAGTTTTTTTTACTACACCTTGACACGGCCCGAGCCCAGACCTCTCTGGTCCCTAGCCCCGCTCACCCTCAGGCAACTCCACGGTGCGAGCACGGCGCAGCGAGCGCGTCAGGCGGTTAAGCTGTTCCATCGCTCTCTCCATCCTCGGCGCGTCCTACGAGATCGCCGCGCTGCGCCGGCGGCCTTCGCGCCAGCGCCCTACATCCCGCCCCAGGCCCGGCCAGTAGGCAGAGAAGTGGAATCCTCCCGGCCAGCACCCGTGACTGCGACAGAGGCTCGGAGCTGCGTCCTGATTCCAGGACCCTCTGCTTCTATACAGACCACCAGCGCGGGGGACCACCCTCAGCCACCTCAGCTCGCGATTCCTACAGCGGCCGGCGCGCCACCGCGGCCGGGGCTCTTCTTCTGGACTCGCACGGCCTTCTGGGAACTGTAGTTCCGGGCTGGCAGGACTCGCTCCTGGGGCGGAGCCACGCCAGAGGCTGTGCGCCCCGCCCAGCTCCGCCCAGCCCCTCTGCCACTGGGCCAGGGCAGTGAGTGAGGCCATCAGTGCTGTTGGTACCCCCGAATCCCGGAGTTGTACAGGAGCAGTTAACTTCAATTCTATCACTCCCCTAAAACTTAATGAGTATAAAACACAATTGGGGATTTCACAATTATTCTTAAATCATCACCAATATCCATTCTGGTATTGAGACATTTTTTTTCCAGATAAGTGAACTCTTTAAATATTATTTGTCAAATTTGAGGAGTAATAAGTTAAACAAATGTGAAAGCAAAATGCGCGTTTTCCTTCTCTGTAAGAAAGTAACAATAGCTTAATACTTTGTGTCTCATACTGAGTGACTTCCTGGGGGAAGGGACAGCCTTGCTAGATCCTTGTAGTTACCACAACACCTAGCACCAAGTTGAAACTTGGGGAATGATTGAAATAAAAACAGCTTGAAAGAAAATTTTGGTACAATGCAGTCTCAATGTGATGACATCCTAATGGTAAATGCAAAAGACTTCAAAAAACTTTGACACCAACAAGTGTGGAAGAAATTAATAGAAAGCAAATCAGTGGGAAAAAATCGTATTTGTCATCTGTGCATAGCAGTTAAACACAAAGCCAGGTTACAACGGAAATTTGAGCACCTGAAACTTGAAAGAATTAATCCCATCAGGCTCCCATTAGGAGCCTGGTTAACACAACTGATGATGAAAAGTTAAGGAAGAAATTCTTAAGTTTGTTACCAGTGCTAAGGTGATGCTTGAGTAGGGGAGAAGGAAAGGGTTTGACTTTCTCAACTTCTCCCTCAAAAAGGCAAAGGTATCCCTGCAATGGATGGGCAGTAAGTATAAAAAAGAGAGTCTCATCTGCCCATACAAGATATGAAGTGGCAGATTGTGGTTAGTACTGTTTGGGTGTTCCCTGTCAAAGCCATCCTAAATCAGTTCTAGCCTATAACTGCCATCACCTTCACCTAACCTGTTGGTTCAGATAAGACTAAACCAGTCTGGCAACAAGATGGGAGAAGTCAATCCTTCGAAGGTATTTCAAATGCTGTGAGCCAGCGTGGACCATGCCCAGTCTTTGCAGTAGCTCTAGAGTTGGGCGTAACCTGTTGGGAACTGGACAGCCCACCTTGTGTCTTTTATGGTGAATAACATTCTTTGGAAGGTCTTTGATGTTCCCTATATAAATAAAACAAGCCCTGGCTCCATTTTGCTTTTTAGTATAGAAGCTTCCTCTGTATGATTGGCTTAAACGTCCTACCCCTGGTTTTTGAAATTATTTCTGTATTGTATCCTGTGTTGTTTTTTTTTTCACCATTCTATTTTTCTTAGCTTTTATTCCACAGCCAGCCCATTCCACCGAGGGGAACCACATTTCCACTGCCCAGTGCGAGATGTGGGGGGAAGGTCATATGTGTGAAAGAAAAATAAAGGTGGAAGCCACACTTTAGGTATACCTAAGTTCAACTGTCTATAACCATGTAACCAAAACTTAAGTCATTCCAATTTCCCAAAATGTTATCTCTAACCATAAACAAAACATAAACTTTATGTCCCTGTCAGCATGATTCAGTGAAATTAAACTAATCAGCTATAGAGAAATCAGCTTAAATAGCTGTTTGATGTTAAAGAAAAAAAATGTTAATAATACCAGTCAATCACAAAAGAAATCAAAGTTCTTCCTCCTTTAATTTTTTTTTTTTTGTGGTGCTAGAGATCAAACCCAGAGACTTATGCATACAAAGCAAGCACTCTATCAACTGAGCTATCTCCCCAGCCCTCCTTTAATGCTTTATAAACTGTGCTGTAACTGCAATAAGGTGTCTTACTACAGTTCAAAATCTCCTGGATCACAATCTGTACTCTTTGAATGCCAATAAATTTTTAAGGGCTGGGGATGTGGCTCAAGGGGTAGCGCGCTCGCCTGGCATGCGTGCTGCCTGGGTTCGATCCTCAGCACCACATACAAACAAAGATGTTGTGTCCGCCGAGAACTAAAAAATAAAATATTAAAAAATTCCCTCTCTCTCTCTCTCTCCCCCCCACTCTTTCTTTAAAAAAAAAAAAAGAAAAAAAAATTTTTAAGTTTTTTTCTAACTTGATTTGATTTGATTTTTTACATATGAAAAGATGAAACAAAGCATCTATTTGCTCTAAGAGACTACCTTTTTCCTCAAATTTCAAAGAGGAATTGGAGATAACATATATCTGATAAATATTAACCAAAACAAGAGGTGTTTGGATCTGCCTGACTTTGGATCCCAGTATTCCACTGTGTTCAATCTAGGTCAACATTTTCTTTCATCTTCTCTTTCTTTTTTAAAACTGTTGTTTTCTAATTGTACAGATTATAGAGGTCAGGGCTGCTGGGCTCTGCCTTCTTTTTCAGTGTCCTCCTGCACTGGGGTCAAGGTTCTCCAGAGAAACAGAACCAATGTGTGTGTGTGTGTGTGTGTGTGTGTGTGTGTATTTAAGAGATTTATTATAAGGAACTGACCCATGATTACTAAAGCTGGCAAACCCTATGGTGTGTAGGCCAGCATGTTTGAGACCCAGGAGACTCAATGGTATAATTCCAACCCAAAAACTGCTAACCAGGGACAGCCAATGCTGCAGATGAAGTTAAAGGCAGTTAGCTGGAGAATTCCTTCTTGCTCTAAGAAGCTAGTCTTTTAGTTCTATTCAGACCTTCAGTTGATAAGTCAAAGCCCACCCACACTATGGAGGACAATCTGCTTCACCCACAGTTCACAAATTTAAATGTTAACTTCATCCAAAAATATCATCCAACTTGATACATAAAATTAACCATCATAAACAATATTAAAATGAACAAAATTAAAGCAAAAATAAAATAGTTTTTAGAGTGCAGGAGAGTCAAAAGGCAGTTTATCATTGTCCTCAGCCTATACCTAAAAACATAGACTAAAAATAAAACTACACTTGGCAGAACTACAAGAATAAATTTACCACCACAGCCATAAATTTTTAACACCCTTCACTATGAAACTGATAGAACTAACAGAGAAAGAAAAAAGATAGGTATGAATATAAAACATTCAAAATATTTAATGACAGGCCTCATTAAAGGGCATATATGAACATTCACTTCACCTAACAAAGAGGAAATACAGATTCTTTTAAATTATAAATGTTAGATTTACAAAAATACAAAGGTGCTGGCAAGGTGGTACATGCCTATAATCCCAATATCTCAAGTGCTGGTCAGAGAGCTGGTAGAGGTCTTTGGCACTCTGTGGAGGGGCCTTTTCTCAGGGTTAAAGGCCACTTGGGCAAGGCCAGTGGGGCTTACCATATTCTTGTCTGTCTTCTTGAATTCTGCAGTTGTAATTCTGTGCAATCCAAAGGTGACTGTCTTAGACTAGAGGTGTTTTGTTTATCTGGACAGCTAGCTATGCAGGACAGTGGGCAGCACTGCTTTTGACTTTTTTGAAGAACAGGGGTTTGGTAAGAAATAAGAGTCAAACTTCACAAAGTCCTTCTCTGTTCTCATTGGCCACAGTCCTGATGCTTCCTAGATCTTGGATCAACGTGACTTTGGATCCCAGTATTCCACTGTGTTCAATCTAGGTCAATATTTCTTTCATCTTCTCTTTCTTTTTAAAAACTGTTGTTTTCTAATTGTACAGATTGTGGAGGTCAGGGCTGCTGGGCTCTGACTTCTTTTTCAGTGTCCTCCTGCACTGGGGTAGGGTGACCCGGCCATACTCTCCCTTTTCGAGGCTCAAGGAAGGACAGGCCAGTGTGGTCTAGTCACTGCTGTTGACCAGGACAGCTCGAAGCTTATGCTTTCTTTTCAGGACTTGAGCTCATCTGTTGGGGAACCTCTGGCAGCTGATCTCTGAAGATGACTCCTACCAGAGTCACTCTGAGACTTGTCTTCCAGAGGAAACTCTATGGATCCCAGATCTCTCCCTGTGCCTTCAGCCTCTTTCTTCTTAGCCTCTTCCTCCTGTTGTGTGTGGGGACAACAGGAGGAGATGCTCTGAGCTACTCTCCTCCCCTGAGCTGGACTTTACTCTTGCTCTGGGCAAAGTTGCAAGCACCTGCAGGGCCTGCCTCTGAGAAGTTGGAGGTCCCTGTCCCTGCTCTATGCTGAAGGTGTGGCCACTTCCCTGGTGCCCCAAGTCTCAGGCTGGGGGTGGTTCTTCTTCTTTTTTTTTCCTTTTTTTCTTCTGAATGCTGCCTTCGCTGTCCTCTTTCTCAGAAAGACAGTTTTCTGTCTCTTTCTCCAAGTCAGCTTTCTTCAAAAGCTTATGTCCCGCCCCCCCCCACCACCACCACCTTCCTTGACTGAGGGCTTGATCATCTTCATCAGTAGAAATGTCCTCAGGAAAACTGAGTTGAGAAGTCACCTTTAGTGAGGATTTGGAACTTTTTGATTAGTTTGCAGAGATGCTTCTGGTTGAAAGGAGGGATGCTTTTCTTGTTGGTTATTTCAAGGAGTTGGTTGGCAACAGCCTTTTAGTCAAACTGGAGTAGTAACCCTGTGTCCTTGAAGATTCCATGGTCTGTCCTTTCTCTTTCTTCATTGATTCTGTCTCTCTGGGAGTGGTATTTTCCCAGTGTTGTCTTCTTTCAGCTGATTGCTGCTGCCTCATTTTCAGAAGTCTCTTCTTCAGAGGTCACCACTACACACTGTCATTTTCTGTTCCTCCATTGTCTTTTCAGATACAAAAGAAAACTAATCTACAATGACTTCTAAAACACCCCAAGGTATTGTCTGTATCAGTGTATGGTCCTTGGTCTTGGCAGCAATTTTGCAGAATGGATCAATAAACTTGAGGTTCTAAGCCAAAAGCTCTTTCCTTCCCACTTTGGGAAGTTCATCCAGGTAAATATTAATGAAGTGGAATCTCACTCCAGGAGAATGACTCTCAGGACACAGGATCTACTTCGTCAGAACATACAGAAAAAAATCTTGATTCAGCTTTCTTCCCAGCCATTCCATTTCAGAACTTCAAAAAACTGCCTCCAGACCAGATGGATCAACATATATTTGTGCAGGCGCAGCACGTCTATTCTCTTCCATTCTCTATTCATGGTTTGCCAAAAGGTCTGAATGAACAGGTGCACAAATGCTATGAACAGGGAAGTTCTGAAAAACATGAAAACATCAGAACTAAGAGCCTCTGAGCTGTTAACAAAATGGATGAGTTGGGAAATAGTTTTCGCTAGCTCCTCCTGCAGAAGGGGTTCATACTACACCCACAGTAGAAGAGTCCTTTCCATATTTTTAGGAGTTCTCCTTGGCTGAAACTTCTTTTCTCGATCTGCGCCTTCAAGGTGAGGTACTGGCGCAGCTCCCTCACCACCTGATAGGTCGCTGACACTCTCTTCGCGGACACCAGCGCTGAGAGAACTGGAGATCCACTGGCTGCAAGGTAGTAGAGCCAGTACCAGACCAAGCATCCCCGGCAGCACGCTGTAGGCTGCGCCTGCGCAGAGGAGGATATAATTATCAAGGTAAATCTGAAGACAAGAGAGAACTGGGTAGATTGAGAAATGTTTTTGTTTTTGTGATAAAACAAATAACATTTAATGATGGATTGGGTAAGGGAAATAGGGGGGAAAGTCTAGCTTATCAAATTGCATGTATGATAGTACCATTCTCTGGAACAGAAAACACTGGAATAGAATCAGATTCAGAGAAGATCATGTCATGGAAAATATGAAATACCTTCAAGGTATTGAAATAGAGATACCAGGTAGATGATTGGACCTGCATGACTATTGTGAGCTAGAGATACATATCTGGAGATATAACTGTATGAATGGCATTTGCAGCCTAAGGAAAGTGTGTAATTGGAAATGAAGGGTTAATTTGTCCAAGACACCCCTACAGATTGATCTCTCATATACAGGAGGTTAGTTTCCTGAAAAGTCCAATGAATACTGCAGGCAGTTTATCCCTGTAGAATATTGATGTATTGAATCAGGCTGTGTCAGAAAGAAGAGTATTAATAAGGAAGTAAATAGAGTGGGATGTGGGGTTGAGGGAAGGTTTTTTGTTTTGACTTTTTAAAAATTATCAGATCAGGGCTAGGGTTATGGCTTGGTGGCAGAGTGCTTGCCTAGCATGCATGTGTGAGACACTGGGTTCTATTCTCAGCACCATGTATCCATAAATAAAATAAAGGTCCATTGACACTAAAAAAAAAAAAAAATTAAATTATCAGATCACTGAGAGTGTTTTCAATGCTCTACTTGAAACTAAGTGACTATTTCAGAGAAAGAGTAATGATGATATAAGATCCAAAGCACAGGAAGCTTCATAAATAAATTAATTAAAACTAGGGGGAAAAAGCAACACCCAAAAAGAAAATTGCTCATTAAGTTGTGGTATTTATATAATGTAGTATTTTTCAGCCATTAAAAATGATGCATATGAGCCTTGTGTGATGGTACATACCTGCAATCTCAGTGACCTGAGAGGCTGAGGCAGGAGGATCACAAGTTCAAGGCTAACCTCAACAGTTTAGCGAGGCTAAATTAGTGAGACCCTGTCTCAAAATAAAAAATAAAAAGGGCTTGGGATGTGAATCAGTGGTTAAGCACCCCTGGGTTCAATCCCCAGTACCAAAAAAAAAAAAAAAAATGAGAAAAGGATAGTATTGACCTAAGTAACAAGAACTGTTACTGACCTTGGGTTCTTGAACTCAGAGTTCAGAAACAAACAATGGTCCCGGAAAGAATTTTAAACATGGGCATGGCTTTATTAAGGACTTCTGCTTGAGCCAGAGGGAGACATCACATGAGGGACAGAGACCCAGGTTGACTCAAGCAAAGAACAAAGGGAGAATATCTTTCATGCCATCCCCAGGGTAGGTAGGATCTTGGTGTTTTTGTTGTTGTTTGTTTGTTTTGTGGTGTTGGGGATTGAACCCAGGGCCTTGTGCATGGAAGGCAAGCACTCTACTAACTGAGCTATACCCCCAGCCCCAGGATATTGGTCTCTTGATATCATTGCATGAAGAGGTGGGACTACAGTTATGCCTGTGCTTTTCCTTATTATGCTTTTTCATGTGTTGCATGTTTTATAACCATCTTGAGTCTGTACCTAGGGATGTGTGTTTTGCCATGCTAATAGGTAAAGTTAACTGTGAGTTACCTTAATGACAATTCTATGCATGCATTTGTCCCTCACCCACCTGGTATGCCCTTATCATCTAGCAAAGTCTTTAAGATTATTACTTTCAGAACTGATATTTCTGCTGACCATATAATCTCAGAAGGCTAGCCAGGCTCAATAGCACACACCTGTAATCCCAGAGGCTCAGGAGGCTGAGGCAGGAGGAAAACAGATTCAAAGCCAGCTTCAGCAATTTAGCAAGATTGTAAGCAACTTAGTGAGACCCTGTCTCAAAATTTAAAAAAATTTTTAAAGGGTGTTGGGGATATGGTTCAGTGGTTAAATTCCCCTAGGTTTAATCCCTGGTATCAATCATCATCATCACCACCATCACCACCACCACCACCATCATCATCATCATCATCTCAGAAGGCTGAGTTGACTTCCCCAGACTTTCATCCTCTGTCTTGTTATTTCAATCCCATGGCCTCAAAAACTAGTTCACTTTTTAACTCCTCATTTTCTAATATGACCATTAGTTAGCCCCATAGGACTGAGAGCTAGCTGTGTTCTCCTATTGCCTATGAGAGGTTTTATCCCTTAGTCCAAAGGGGGTCCTGTTGTTCCTGGGGGTCTCTGAGTGTGTCAAGGCCAGCCATATGAGGAAGACTTATCATTATATACCCCCTCAGATCTTTCTAATTCTTACCTTTAAAGATTCATTGCCTAGTCAAACCTGTTAAAAAATGATTTTGGGTTGGATGGGGGGATACAGGGATTGAACCCAGAAGTGATTTACCACTAAGCTACATCCCCAGCCCTTTAAATTTTTTTTTTATTATTATTTTGAGACATGTATCTCTCAGTTGCTTAGGGCCTTGCTAAATTGCTGAGGTTGGCTTTGAATTTGTGATCCTCTTACCTCAGCCTCCTGAGCCACTGACATGTGCCACTGCACCCAGGAGTGATAAAATTATTTTAAACAACCCAAATCAAAGATGCATTGTGTATGAAAAGTATTCATAAAATGGGCATCATGGTTGTATCCAAAACATCTAGTCAATTTTTTGTGGCAATATATATCTTCATTTTTTTTGAGTGGTGGATGACTTTTATATTTTTATTACAAAATTTTCTTATAAAAAAAGTAAACAGCAAAATAAAACTCATCACCCAACCAATTTTGTTTTGTCAATATCCCCATTTATTCTACCATTTTCACACCGAGTTTTTGTAATGTAAATTTCAGATATCATAGCATTTCACCTATAAATACTGATTATTTATCTCCCAAAGATAAGGATTCCACAAAATAATTATAATGTAATTATTATACATAAAATATTTGCTAAAGTTAATTGATAACATCAAATATCCAGAGAATATTCAAATTTTCTCAGTTGCCTTACACATTTTTTTGTGTGTGTGTGTGTGTATGTGGTACTGGAAGTTGAACCCAGGAATACTTTGTCACTCTCCCACTGAGTTACATCCCCAGCCCTTTTTATTTTTAGAAAATAAAAATTTAAAAAAATTTTTAAAAATCAAACTTTTGATGTTCTTGCCTCAATATCCCAGTAGCTGGGTCTGTGGACATAGGTCTAAGACATTTTTAATAATTTACTCATTTGAATCAGAATCCAAGTAAGAGCTCACATATCTCATTTTGTTGAGATATGGCTGAAGGCTTTTTAATTCTGTGGTACCACTCTTCTTTCCCCCTCTTAACCCTAATTATAATTCTACTTTGACTCAGGTACTCACACTTCTGCACAGCCCATGTGTTGACTCTATCTCTGACACTGAGGGCATGTAGCTCAGGGGCCTAATCTCATCCCAGGCCACTGCTGACCATTCATAGTTCACAATTTAGACCAATGAGAAATGACTTTCCTTATCCTTCTGAGAAAGCTTGAGGATCTCAAACACTGTCTCGGTCTCCTTCCCTGCCTCCTTTTCTCCTGCCACCACCCCTCCATGTACACCAGTTAATTAAAAAAAGATCACAAATAAAACATAAGAGTAAAAATTATAAGCTTTTAGAAGAAAATATATAAGATACTATTTTCATGATCTGGGAGAAGGCAAAGACTTCTTTTTTCTTTTGTAAATATTTATTTTTTAGTTGGACACAATATCTTTTTTATTTATTTTTATGTGGTGCTGAGGATCAAACGCAGGGCCTTGCATGTGCTAGGCGAGCACTGTACCCTTGAGTCACAAACAACCCAGCCCGGCAAAGATTTCTTGAACAGGAAACAGAAAGCAAAAAAGCATAAAGGCAACAATTTGATATTAATTTTTAAAAATTTCTTAGCAGACAATATAATTGTGAAAAAGACTAGGCATTTTCTCCATAATAGAAAATATTTACGGGCTGGGGATGTGGCTCAAGCCGTAGCGTGTTCGTCTGGCATGCGTGCAGCCCGGGTTCGATCCTCAGCACCACGTACAAAAACAAAAAGATGTTGTGTCCGCCAAAGACTAAAAAATAAATATTAAAAAATTCTCTCTCTCTCTCTGTCTCTCTCTCTCTCTCTCTCTCTCTCTCTCTCTCTCTCTCTTTAAAAAAAAAAAGATAAACTTAAAAAGAAAATATTCACAAATCACATATCTCATAAAGCATTTTTACTTGAAGAATTCCAACCAACCAAAAGACAAATTACCCAATAAACTGAAGATATTTATTCTATGCTACTCTCAAGAAGTATAAAACATGACCCCTACAATAGAAAGATAGTTTAACTTCTCTTATGACACAAAGTGAATAAATGACAAAAAGCTTCCTCTCTAAGACTGACATGAAATAATAAAAGGATAGGGTAGAAGATGTTTTCCTCTTCAGATGTCACATCTAACTTAATATATGGGAGAGAATTAGTCCTGGAAAAATCTAATCACACTAAAAATTTTTAAAAAAAAAAACACTTCTATTTTCTTGAGTTCTGAGATAACACAACAAATATTGAGGACATTTAAGTTAAAATCTTTAGGAACTGGAGATGTAGCTCAGTGGTAAAGCACCACTTATCTAACATGTATGAGGCCCTCGGTTTGATCCCTAGAACTTAGAGAAAAAAAATCAATATCTAACTATGAATCAGCTCCATACATATCAATTCTCTTCCCTGTGAGTCTACAGTGGGACATACATGCTAACAGCAGCTGAAAGAAATGTCAGGTCACCAGAACTTTTTCAGGAATAGATTCTTGCAAACCTACTTTCATAATATGTTAGGATTAAAAATATATTAGCTCTTAGGATAAATGTAAATGATAGGATTTCCATAAGTCACATAAATTGATTGTGTAAAGTAGAAGCTTTTGGCTATGCTTACAATAAATGTTTCAAAATTTCATTTATCTATTGCAAAATTTCAGGGTATCTGTTAATATAAAAGCAATACTGGGTCTTCCCTGGTAAGGCATTAGGATATCAATAGACAAACATCCAAAATGTGACTTATATGAGAATCTTAAAATCTTAACCATGAAAGAATTTATAGAAGTCTGTGACTTTCACAATAAATAAGATCAAAAATTCGTCTTATAAATGATTTTTTTTCTGAAACTTGTAGTGATCACTTGAGAAAGTAGCATGAAAAATTGTTTCCTACTAAAAATAATAGTGTCAAGAAAACTAGTGTTGGGGTGATAGAGCTCAGTGCTCAGTGGTAGAACACTTGCATAGCATGTGTGAGGCACTGGATTCAGTTCTCAGTCCACATATAATCAATCAATCAGAGGCTGGGGCTGGGGCTCAGTGGTAGAGCACTCCCCTCATAAGTGTGAGGTATTGGGTTCAATCCTCAGCATCACATAAAAACAAACAAATAAAGATATTGTGTCCACCTACTATGGTGAGCCGTTTCTGTGTACTGTGGCCGCCATTACAAGATGGCGCTGGTTTCCGCTGTAGTCTGTGACAAACAACTCCTTATCAGAATGAGTTGGCACGCTGTGACTTGGCACCCTATGAGAAAAGTCCACGTGGCAGTTGTGCATTGGGGCTTTATCTGCTTTATTAAGGCTGGGGCACACGGAAGCAGAGGGAGAAACAAGCTAAAAGACATGTCAAAACAAAGGCCTGGATAAACTGCTGAAGGAAGAATCCTGTGTCTTGTTTCTTTTGCTGGCGAGGGGTCGCAGCAACCTACAACTAAAAATATTTTTTTAAAAATCAATCAATCAACAATAAAAGGTATTGTGTCCACCTTTATATATATAATAATATAATAATAATATACACATATATAAAACTTGGGTATCATTGAACTTGGGTATTTGCAGCCATTTTTTTTTTGTACTTTGGCTTCCTCCCCCCACCCCCATTTCAGTGAAGTGCTGTCTTTTTTAAAGATTTAATTTCAGTTAGATAAAAGCTGCTGGTGAATTCTCCATGGGTAACTTAGTCCCAAGTTCACCACATATATTTTCATGTGAGGGTTAAATACAATAAAGAGCATGACATTTTTCATACTCTCAAGGAGTTCAACTTCTAGAAAGTTAAGAGACATGTAATTGTGATAATAATATACAGTAAATTGTAGAGAAATCCTTCAAGTTTTACTAATGAACCTGGGGATGTGAAAGAGAGGCACCACTTTCAGGGTGTGTGTGTTGGGGGGAGAATCAGAGAGATTTCATGCCTTAAAGCAGGTCATATTTACACATGGGGAATAGAAATGAGCAGGACAATCTGCTTAACAGCAAATAATAACAGCTGATATTTGTTGAGCATTAATAGCTGATTTAGCCGAGGCTTATGGGTAATTGGAGAATTAAGGCTTACATGTTTAGCCAGATTTCACTTAGCCGTGAATGACATGCTTAAGAGCTTGAAGCCTGTTTGAAAAGCAGTGAGGGGTAGCATCATCAAGAGTGTAGTGGAAAAGAATAGTACAGCTGGATGAGCTAAGAGGCTACTGCAATCATACAGGTAAGTGGAAATACAGCATATTAAGGTAGAAGTAAGTAATGAAGATGAGGATAAGCAATGTGGATTATCAGGATGCAGAATCTAGAATCTAAATGGATGATGGACTACATGGGTAAGAGTTGAAGATGCCTTGAAAGTCAGTGGTAGTCCAGGAGTACAGAAGACCTTTTGAAGGACAAATGCTAATTCAAAAGTTCTATGCACACTTTTGTTTTGGGTGCTGGAAATCAAATGCAGGATCTCACGCTAGGCAAGTGCTCCACCACAGAGCTACAACCACACCAAAACCCTTTTGACAGATTTTAATGGAGGAGACAGTACTTAAATGTGAGTCATCCATTTCTCGTAAAGCTAGGTCTGAGGCATTCGAATTTGTTATACATGTTTGATTTTTGTCCCTTCCTGCACTTCAATGCAGTGGACCTGCAGATGAATGCATATTACCATATTTCTTGCTGTTCATATGCACACGCTGTGTTTCTAAGTAGCCTGAGTCAGGAGTGTGGAATAATCCTATGCTACATCCATTTCATAAATGCATCTGAGTACAGGTTTTCCACATCTACATTGTGCAGGTCTAATTTACATAAAATCACTTTCAATGGGATAATATTTTCTGGGAAAAAAAAAGACACCCATGTACAAGAATAGATAAAGGCAGAAGGTGCCAAGAGACTGAAGAAAGAGATGGACAAATACAGAATTGGGTACTTATAGACCACAGTGTGTCATAGGCAGCAGCAAGAAATGCAGGTCCCCACACTATGAGGAAAGAGGAAAGAGTTTAAATGCTCAGACAAAATGGACCAGCCAGAATGTACTTGTGTTTTCTCAAAAATTATTAACATATCAAAGCATCAGTTAGGATACAGTCTGGTGGCTGGGTATAACTCAGTGGTAGACCCCTTGCCTAGCATGTGCAAGACCCTGGGTTCTTTCCCTAGCACCTCAAAAAAGAAAATCAGAGGAGTTGTTTAAAAGAGAAGAAAATGGGCTAGGGCGTAGCTCAGTGGTAGAGTGCTTGCCTAGCATGCATGAGACCCTACGAAAGAAAAAGAAAACAGAAAAGAAAGAAAAACAATCCAGGTGTTAGTGATGAGGACAAAACACTTGGATGACTATCTTAACGTATGCCAGGGTTACTTGGCAGGCAAAATTATGTTAACAACCACTATGGCTTTTCTTTACTCATTTATTTATTTTTGGTTCTGGGGATTGAACCTGGGGCCTCGTACATGGTAATCACACACTGTACCACTGAACCAGCTCCCCCAGCCCCCTTATTGATTATAACTTCAAACATTTTTGGAAGATGTCATCAGACAATGAAATTAAAAGAAATGGGATTTCATCTTTCCAATACCTCTTCATTTGTACAAATCCCTATTTCATCATATGTTCAACACATGGCATAGATGCTGAACTATAATTTGTACTGAAAAAGATACCAATAAATATAAGACACTACCTTTATCCAGAAGAAAATAACAAGTCAGAGCTTTTGGTGGAGATGGAAGAGAGGTAAAAGATATAGCAGAAACAGATTATGATATGTACAGTTGAACTCATATTTTTTGTGTGTCTAATCTGTTCCAGGTGCTGTTCTAGGTACTGGAGATATAGCATTAAATAAGACAGATAATACCCTGTCCTTGTGGATTTACATTCCATTACAGAAAACATAGAACACAGAAATAAGGATAAATAATATGATGTTAGCTATTTAAAAGTGCCATGTCCCCACACACACACCAAAAAAATGAGGAATCACAAATTCAAAATTCACAATGTGGGAAAGAGCTTGGACTGTTTGAGGAATAGTGCAAAGCCTAATATAATAAGAGTAGATGCGGCCGGGTGAAAGAGCTAGGAAATTGGGTCAACAGAAGTGGTAGGATAGCTTAGGAGAGTTTGATGAGCCACTAAATGATTTGAACTGGTGGACTGATGTAAAAAATGTACATTTTTAAAAATACTACCCTTGCTATTGAATAGAGAGCAAACTTAGGGGCTACAAGGATGCAAGCCAAGAGCCCAGTGAGGGATGACAGTGTCTTGGACCAGATTTATTTTAGTAAAGGTGGTGAGAAATTATGGCTTTTGAGAATTTACTGAGGATAGGAAGAAAAAAAAAAGGTTTAAAAAAAAAAGAGGCATTAAGAATTTAAGACTTCTAAGGATTTTTGTCCTGAGTTACCAGGTGATGGAGCCGCCAGTTATTGACATGGAGGATACCAGAAGAAGAGCGGTTGGGGTACAAAGGAAACAGAGTCCCTTAAATTTTTAGATGTTTATTAGATATGTAAGAAGAGCCAGTCATGTGACACAGGAAGGTTGCAAATTCAAGGTTAGCCTCAGCAATTTAGCAAAGCCCTGTCTAAAAATAAAAACTAAAAAGGACTGGGAAGGTAGCTCAGTGATAAAGTGTCACTGAGTTTAATCTCCAGTATGACACAATAAACAAAAAAACAAAAAAGAGTTGTCAGCAGTGGATTGTATTAAAACCATACAACTGGAAGGAATCACTTAGGGAAGATAAGAGATAGAGAAATTTGAGGTAATAAGACATCCAACATTTACAGATAGGCAAGTGGAGGTGGATCTAGCAAAGCAGTATAAGGAGGAGCAATCAGGAAAGTTGGTGGACCCAAGCCATGTGAAGAAAATTTGTCAAGTATTTTAATGCTCCTGTTAGAGTAAGAAAATTGAAATCAAAAGTTGGGTTTGGCAACATGGAGGTTTCACATCCTAGAAGCTTGTGGTTTTGATGGAATTATGACTATAAAACCTGATTGGAATAGATTTAATGGAAAATGGAACCACTTTCCTATATGACTGCTGAGTTTTAATTATATAACACATTTGGAGGACAATTTGACGATATCTATCCAAATTCAAATGCACATATTTCTGGTCAAACAATTCAACATAAATTTTATCCTATAGTTATATTTAAATTTATACAAAACAATAGATATAGAGGTGATTTTTATATCATTGTTTGTAGTGGTGATAAAGAACTGGTGAAATTGTGATATATCATATGTCACCAAGAATCATAAAAATAATGAAAAAATGCTTTATATTTTATACAGAAAGGACTCTATTGATATTGAATAATCTCCAGGATGTATTGTTAAGTAGGGGTAAAAATCAAGGTACAGAAGGAAATTCATACTGTGTTAACATTTGGGGGAAAAAAAGACTACGTAACTGGGGCTGGGGTTGTGGCTCAAGCGGTAGCACGATCGCATGCATGGGGCGCTGGGTTCGATCCTCAGCACCACATAAAAATAAAGATGTTGTGTCCACCAAAAACTAAAAAATAAATATTAAAAAATTCTCTCTCTCTCTCTTTAAAAAAAAAAAAAAGACTACATAACTGTATGTATATTGCATATTTTGATTAACTGCTAACATTGTTGCCTCCAAGTTGAAAAACTAGTTTATTGGGACACAGGAATACTGGGTACCCTCTTATAACATCTAAATTTGAATTTATATAAATGTTTTACTTACTAATTTTTTAAAGACAGAAAATGCTGGGCATGGTGGTTCACGCCTATAATCCCAGCAACACAGAAGGCTGAAGCAGGAGAATCACAAGTTTGAGGCCAGCCTCAGCAACTTAACAAGGCCCTAAGCAACTTAGTAAGACACTGTGTCAAAATAAAACATAAAAAAAGGCTGGGAGTACATTTCAGTAGTTGAGTGCCCCTGGGTGAAATACCCAGTAAATAATAATAATAACAACAACAACAATAACAACAGAGAGAATACAAGGTGAAGAAGTAATGGTAGTCTGAATAATTCTTTCACAATTTTCTCTATCTCTCTGGTACTAGGGATTGAACCAGGATGCTCTACCACTAAGCTATATCTGCAGCCCTTTTTTGTTTTTTATTTTGAGATAGGGTATTACTAAGTTGCCAAGGATGGCCTGAAACTTGCAAGCCTTTTGCCTCAGCCTCCTGAGTTGCGAGGATTAAAGGTCTGAACCACTGAGCCCAGCAATTAATTTGATTTTAAAGGAGAATGCAGAAAATGGGGCACTAACTGGAGGATCATGTAGAAAACTGGTAGGTTTCATTTCTAGTTTAAGTTGGGCAATATTATAACATGTTTGTATGTGGATAGAAATATTAAGGTATGGGGGGAGTGAATAATAAAAGAGAGAAAGAGAGGACAATGGCTCTTTGTGAATAGGGAAGTAAGGATGGGACCCAGTGCTCAAGGGAGACTTTAGGAAGTTGGACAGATACCAATGTCATAGGAGAAAAGGCAAAATTTATTGGTATAAAAGCACACAATTGGCAGATGTACTGGTGGGGATATATGAATACTCATTAAATAAGTGGCATGTTGAGAGTGAAGCACTGGAATTAGTGGAAAGACAAAGCAGTATGAGATAGTTACTTAAGGAAATAAGAGATGGGATCAACTAAGGAAGTATAGCAGTTCTGCTTTGTCATTCATTTAAAATGAGACTAAGTTAGCATTTGTATTTTTATATAGCCAAATTTGGCTTCTTGGATGTAGTTCTGGACCAGATGGAAAGTTGTATTTCATTAAGCCTGGGGATTTCCAGGTGAGTATGATGAGAGGCAAAAGAAGCAAAGAAATTTAGGGGCTGGGGATGTGGCTGGGCTGGGGATGTGGCTCAAGCGGTAGTGTGCTCGTCTGGCATGCGTGCGGCCTGGGTTCGATCCTCAGCACCACATAAGAGCAACGATGTTGTGTCCGCCAAAAAAACTGAAAAATAAATATTAAAAATTCTCTCCTCTCTCTCTCTCTCTCAAAAAAAAAATGCTTATTGTATTTAAAAAAAAAAAGAAATTTAGGTATTTGCAAGGGAGTAACTACAGTGATCAACTGAGGAGTCAAAGCTGGATAAGAGACATGACCATGTTGTTCCTATTGAAACAAGATCCTCTCAAAAATAAAAACCTTCTGGAAAAAAAATGTTAAAAGTAACTACCTGAAGGCACTGGAAAAGGAACAAAGCAGGCAAAAACTAAATGGGAGTCAACATTTGAAAGAAGGGACAACAGGTGAATTTCTTATTCTTGCAGGAAGTGGTTCAGCTCCCAGTTGGCATTAGATAATTACAGTTAAAGTAGAAAAATCGATGTTTCATTAGCTCAAACAGGAAAACAGCTCTACAAAGTTTGTAGGGAAATTCTGAAAAGATAAGCCAAAACAGAAGAACCCCAATTTTGCATTTAAATTTGCCCATATCTCTGGCTTATCCATGAATACATATAGGGTTCAGACTCTAAGCAAGGCTAAGGTGCAAAGAATGAACTGAACATGGCTTTTTAGATTGACCTACCTGCTTTGAAGGCATGTGTTTCCTTCTGAGGCTCTTCTGTGATTGCCATGTGCTGAGACTGTCTCCAGTAATGAGGACTTGGCACTGTTGTCATATTAACCTAATTCACATCACTGCTAGTTAATTCTGGCATTCTGTTCCACTGAATATTTGATGGTGAAATCCTCTTCCTTCTCCACCACCTCCCCCACTTTCATAGATACAACACTCAGTGTAAGTACCCTGGCTCATGAGCCACAAAAAAGCAGCCAACATACATTAAACATGCTTATTATTCCCAGGACAAAGAGACCTGAGGGTCCTAGGTGGGAAACAGATATCTCCCAACATAGAAGAATGGCCTTTGCAGAATTCAAAGCACACTTCTGGAATTTAATTTGAACAAAGGTATCAAAAAGTTTGTAAATACTTTTATAATTTTTATTTCCCTGAATCTTTTTTTGAGGGGGAGGGAGAGAAGTACTGGGGATTGAACTCAGGGGCACTCAACCACTGAGCCACATCCCAGCGCTATTTTATATTTTATTTAGAGACAGTGTCTCACTGAGTTGCTTAGCACCTTGCTGTTGCTGAGGCTGGTTTGAACTCAGGATCCTCCTGCCTCAGCCTCCTGAGCTGCTGGAATTATAGGTGTGAGCCACTGTTCCCAGCTTCCCTGAATCTTTGAATTGTGGTTAACTATGTTCCAGTGATTTGGGGAGCTACCATTATCCTGTCAATCTCTTCTTGAGCTTCTCAGATGTCCACATGGCTCACTTCTTCACTTCCTTCTGTTCCAATTTCTCCTTATCAGAGAGGTCCTTTTATTTAAAAAAAAAAAAAAATTGTGGTGAAACTCACATAATGTAAGTTTACCAGATCGTTATTGTGCAACTGTCACCACTATCTGCTGTGACCTGCACAGCCAAACCTGAGAAACCATCAAGGGGAAACAGGGGATTAAGAAAGAAAAACACTTATAGAGAGAAAGCTGGGACCAGATGGGACACCATCTTCTAATGGAGGAACAATGACCCTGAGCTAGCTCAGCATATTTATTATATAGGTTTTATCATCAAAAGACTTTCTGTGAAAAAGTTTCTTCAAAGCAGTCAGTCTTGAACGTCAATATGCTTGCAAGCAATTATAGTTATCTTACTATGCTCATAATTCTCTATCCCTAGTAGCTGGGCTGCAAAAGGATTGCAAGGTACTCAGGGTCAAGACTGATAGTTCTGTGCCTTGCAACTGGGCATTCTTGTCCTGGAAGTTCCCAGAGCAGTTCCCAGCAGCCATAGCCCAGAGGCAGTCAAAGACCACTGGCCAAGTCACCACTCTCCACAAGTATCCATCCCTAGAACCATTTTTTCCTGCAGTGCTGGAAATTGAATTCAGAACCTCACAAGTGCTAAGCAAGCACTTTACCACTCATCTACATCCCCAGCACTCTAGCACTCTAGAACTTTTTTTTTTTTTTTTTTTTAATCTTGGAAGCTTCACTGGGGTGTGTTTTTTTGTTAAACCAGTAACTTCCTCAGAACCATGCACAGTACCTGGCAAGTACAGGAACAATATTTATTAACATGAATGAGGTTAAGGGGAAATTTGTTCATATTCTAATTTACTGATTAGTGGTTTAGAACCTGTCCCCAGGAATGTGTATTTTACAAGTCTCAAGCTCTCAGTTCTTTGCTAGTTTCTCCCCAGCTATCAGTCCTCTACCAGTATGTTTTAATCAGCTTTTTCATTGCTGTGACTAAATGACCCAACCAGAACAATTGTATAAGAGGAAAAGTTTATTTGAGGGCTCATGGTTTCAGAGGTCTTAGTGCATAGAAGGCCGGATCCATTCCTCAGACCAGGGGTGAGGCAGAATATCATGGAGGAAGACTGTGGTAGAGGGAAGCAGCTCACATGGTGATCAGAAAGCAGAGAGAGAGGTATCCACTTGCCTAATACAAATATATACCCCAAAGCCACACCCCCAATTCCCACCCCCTCCAGCCACACCCACCACTTCAGACCACTCAGTTAATCCCTATCAGGGGATTAATTCATTGATTGGGTTAAGACTCTCACAACCCAATCATTTCTCCTCTAAACCTTCTTGCATTCTCTCACACATGAGCTTTTAGGGAGACACCTCACATCCAAACCAAAACACAATACAACTTTTTCTTAGTGCCACCAGTTTTTATTTGTTGTCAAATTTTTAATATCCCTATCCTTCCTCTATTATGTCTCGAAAACTGCTGCCTTCAGCCCATTGATGTCCCCAGATACATGGACATATTAACTATTCCCTCCTATCTAGCCATATTAATTGATATTATCTTTTTTTTTTAAGAGAGAGTGAGAGAGGAGAGAGAGAGAGAGAATTTTTTTAATATTTATTTTTTAGTTCTCTGCGGACACAACATCTTTGTTGGTATGTGGTGCTGAGGATCAAACCCGGGCTGCACGCATGCCAGGCGAGTGCGCTACCTCTTGAGCCACATCCCCAGCCCAAATTGATATTATCTTAAATGCACACATGAGGTTCCTGAAGTAAAGACCAATTATTAACTTAAAAGCAAATAAGAATTGTATGGCTTCCCATCCCCTGATTCTTTCCACTGGGATGATATAACAAAAGGCAAACACTACAGATACAAATCTTGTGTTGTTGGGAAAGAATGCTGAAAAAGAGAGAAAAATGTAAAAGAAAGAGTTACATCTGTCTGTCTCTTCTTTACTGAAATCTCTTTGGAGATGGATTGAAAGGATCCTGAATTCTCAAGTAAACAAATCTCTTAGGAAAGATAAGACCATTGTCTCTAGCTTTATAACCCAGGAAGTCCTTGCTCTCAACCCCCATTGAACTGTAAACTTGTGCCTCCCTAGGTAAATCTTTCTGGAATTCTCTATCTAATTAGTCAGAAATCACCTTTCAGGGCTTGTTAGAACCAAGTTTCAGTAAAATTTTGTTCACAAAGTTCTGGCTCTACAAATACACAGTAATATTTTCTCCATAGCCGCACATGACTTCACCCTCTAACTTTGCTGATATCCATTAGAGACTTAGTTGCAAGCATGAGAAACTTACTCTGACTGATTAAAACTGAAGGAGAGTCACTATAAAGCCTAGACAGCCAAGTTTGGGAACCAGGAAAGTTCGAGGCAATCTGGAGTACAGTTGGGGTGACAACCAGGATCATGCCACACAAACCACGTGACAGTACTGATGGTGAATGCCAAGCACCACAACCACACAGAGGCTACCAGCTGTTAGCTGCTGACAGCAACACAGCAGAAAGGCTATTACTGTCACTGCTACCACAAGAGTGGATTATTTATATCATTGGTTCCAATTCAAACTCTGGAGCCAGAACATCTAATCAGCCGAATCCAGAGGTAGTTCTAGCCTAGCTGCAAAGGAAGCTAGGAAAGTGAGTCTGATTTTCAGTTTCTATAGTGGGAAGTGACCTCTGACAAGAGCTAAAACTCATAATATGGAGAGTTGCTCCCCAAAAGAAAGGGAGTTGAAATGCTGGGCTACCACAAAAAACAAAGTCCATTATTTTGTTACTCTATATTACTTATACCAATCTTTATTTACATTCATCCAAATGCATAAGCTGGAAATCATGGCATCATCTTCGAATTGTTCACCCCTACATCTGATAAGTTCTCAAGGTTCTTTGCTTCCTCTACCCCTATTTTTTTTAAAAAAATATTTTTGTTGTATGTGGACATAATACCTTTATTTTATTTATTTTGATGTGGTGCTAAGGATTGTACCCAGTGCCTCACACATGCTAGGCAAGCGCTCTACCATTGAGCCACAAACCCAGCCCCCACTACCCCTATTAAGCATTTTGTATCTAACCTCTAATTTCTGTCTTTATCACCATGACAACAATTGGACCCTCATCAATGCCTCTTTGGATAATAGCTGTAGTATCCTGTGTGATTCCCCTGAGCCAGCCTCATCCCTTGCAATCAATCTTTCATGCTGCTCCTGTAACAGTAGTCCCTTCACCTTCTGAATATACCCCTCATTGCTCTAAGGCTTATTTTTTTTTTTTAATATTTATTTTTTAGTTCTCGGCGGACACAACATCTTTGTTGGTATGTGGTGCTGAGGATCAAACCCGGGCCGCACGCATGCCAGGCGAGCGCGCTACCGCTTGAGCCACATCCCCAGCCCATAAGGCTTATTTTTTAAAAGAACAGTTTTTTTTTTCTCTTTCTTCTCCCCTCTCCCCCTTCCTAACAAGATTAGGGAGACAGTGTTAGTGTTTCTTCCTCTAGTTAATTGCCCTTGAACACACCCTTTACAGGAAGGAGATGCCTGCTGAGGAGCTGGGAAGTGAATGTCTCCCAAATTAACAAGTGAATCCTAACAGGCTACCAGCGCGCCCTGGGACCCTGCACCCCACCAGAACACAAATGGAATGTAGCCCTTCAAGAGTTCCTTTAAACCCCATCCCCCACCCCATCCCTCCTGATGGGGAGACTCATAGCCTTTAGGACGGGAGTCCCCTGTGTTTCTCCTTTGCTAAAGCAATAAAACTTCTTTTTCTTTTTTTTTTTTTTTTCTCAAAACTGTGTTCTCATTATTAAATTGGCATTAATTGGAACTGGGCACAACTACTGAGCTTTTGGTTATACTCCTACTCAGAAATCTTTCTACTATTAAATCACATTGTTCCCCAATTTAAAATCTGTCAATGGTAGTCTTCACTCCATTCAAAATCAACTTCAGATTAGTGAAATGACATAAAAAGCCATTTTGACCCATCCCATTTTCAGCCTGACCATCTTCCAGTATTCTGCTATATGAACCTTGACTCCAATGGTGAAAAAAATACTTGTTCTCCAACTATATCCTGCATTCACACATCACAGCTGTGCCCACAAGGTTGCGTCTCCCTGGAATGTTCTTCCAATCTCATTTATTGTAACTACCACTCTTTCTTCAAGACTAAGCTCATCTCTACATGAGTTAGGGCCCACTATCTGTCTGGAATCTATTTTGCATACATATATTACCATATAGAGGTTAGTTTACTGTCCATGTCCCTCACTAAGTGATGTTTTTAAGGTAGAGTGTTATTATCTATATATACTCATTGCCTTCAATATTTAATAAATATATTTGATTTATTAAATAAATAATTCTTTATGAAAGAATTCGATTGGACAGATAAATGGCAATCTACACAGATTAGAGCTGTACAAAGCTACACAATTAATTAAGACAGAACTAAAATTAACATTCTTTTTTGTTGTTGTAGTATTGGGGATCTAACTCAGAAGTACTCTCCCACTTGGCTATATCCCCAAGCTTTTTAATCTTTTATTTTGAGACAGAGTCTTGCTAAATTGCCAAGGTTGGCCTTGAACTTGTGATCCTCCTTCCTTGGCCTTCCAGGTAGCTGGGATCACAATCATGTGCCATCTCCCCCAGTTAAAACAAGAATTCTTTTTTTTTTTTTTTTTAAGTAAAGTTCATTTTTTTTTTAAATACCTTTATTTGTTTTTATGTGGTGCTGAGGATCGAACCCAGGGAGCGCGCTACCACTGAGCCAAAATGCCAGTCCCAAAACAAGAATTCTTAACATGTGGCTCACTACTCTCTCCTCTTCTACAAGGCATATTGCACCTCTTGTGAAAATCTGACTGCACAATTGATTACGAAAGTTTGTCCCTACCTATCATAAGGACATATATGATTTTAAGTAGAAAATATTCAAAGATATTACCTCAGTAGGAACTTTTTTTTTTTTTTTTCAGTACTGGGGATTGAACCCAGGGGCATTCTTCCACTGAACTACATCCCCAGTTCTTTTTTTCGTTTTTACATATTTATTTATTTATTTTTAAAATTTCTTTTACTTGTAGCTGGACTCAATGTCTTTATTTATCTATTTAATTTTATGTGGTGCTGAGGATCGAACCCAGTGTCTCACCCAAAGGAGGAAAGCAATCTACCACTGAGCCCCAGCCCCAACCCCTTTATTTTTTTATTTTGAGATAGAGTCTCCTTAAGTTGCCTTCCTGGCTTTGAACTTGGGATCCTCCACCTCAGACTCTCAAATAGCTGGAATTACAGGAGCACCTACACCATTTCCAGTTTCTCAGTAGTAGGCTACTAAATTCCCCTATTGAATGAGAGTAGGGTATTCAGCACCTCAGGAAAAATTATCTAGGTTTTTATCAATGTCATACCTACAAAAACTCTTTTTTTTTTTTGGTTGTAGTTGGACACAATACCTTTATTTTTATTTGTTTTATTTTTATGTGGTGCTAAGGATCGAACCCAATGCCTCACACATGCAAGGCGAGAGCTCTACCACTGAGCCACAGCCTTAGCCCCTACAAAAACTCTTTTATCACAAAATATTTAAAAGTCAGCCAGGTGTGGTGGCACACAACTGTAATCCCAACTGCACAGTCAGCTGAGGCAGGAACATTGGAAGTTCAAGGTCCATCTTTTTTGTTATTGTTATTCTAATAATTATACTTGACAGTAGAACGCATTTTGACACATTATACATAAATGGAGTATAACTTCTCATTCTTTTGGTTGTACATGATGTAAATTTACACTGGTTGTGTAATCATATATACATGGGTAATAATGTTCAATTCATTCTACTCTTCTTCCTATTCCCTTATCTCCTCCCTTACTTTCACTCCCCTCTGTCTAATACAAAGTTCCCTAGCTCCCTGGCCCATTATTATGAATTAGCATCCGCATATCAGAGAAAATATTTGGTCTTTGGTTCTTTGGGATTGGCTTATTTTTTTTTTAAATTTTAATATTTATTTTTTAGTTTTTGGTAGACATAACATCTTTGTATGTGGTGCTGAGGATCGAACCCAGCGCCATGCGCATGCCAGGCGAGCACGCCACCGCTTGAGCCACATCCCCAGTCTGGATTGGCTTATTTTGCTTAGCATAATATTCTCCAACTTCATTCACTTACTGGCAAATGCCATAATTTCATTCTTCTTTAAGACTGAGTAATAGCCCATTGTGTTTATATGCCACATGTTCTTTATCCATTCATCTGTTGAAGGACATCTAGGTTTAGTTATTGTGAATTAAGTGCTGTAAACATGGAGGTGGCTGCATCACTGTAGTATGCTAATTATAAGTCCTTTGGGTATAAACTGAGGTGTGGGATAACTGGGTCAGATGGCGGTTTCATTCCAAGTTTTCTTAGGAATCTTCATACTGCTTTCCAGATGGATTGCACCAATTTGCAGTCCCACCAGTAATGTATGAGTGTTGCCTTTTCCCCCACATCTTGAGGGAAGACTTAATAACTTAGAGGGACCCTGTCTCAAAATAAAAAATAAAATGGGCTGGGGCTGTAGCTCAATGGTGGAGAGCTTGCCTGGGTTCAATTCTTGATACCAAAAAAAAAAAAAAAAAGTCAATGTGTTGAACGGTTGCAGTGATGCATACTCCTGTAATCCCAGCCACTTGGGAAGCCTGGAAAATTTAGTGAGACCCTGATTCAAAATAAATGTTTTAAGGTTTTGACATGTCAATATTACGGAGTGGCTTTGTGCTGTCACTATTGTTAATCAAATCAGATCTAATTGTTTATGTACTTGCCAGTGCTATAACTGCAGTAGTTACTCAATAAAAGCAACAGGGTCAACTGACAGGCAGCTTCAAGAACATAGATGACCCAAAATAAAGTTACTTGACTCTTCATGTGAGGCTATAAATAATGAGGCCAGTAGCTCTGAATCATGACTGGAAAATCTAGAGAACTATTTCCAAATCACTACTGCCTGTGGTAATGACAGATGACAAATATTTTCTTTTATCTTTGAAATTGTATCCTTTGTTTTATTTTCTAAAACAGGACACAAGAAGGCTCAAATATTGTCATTAGAATAATGAGACAACAGATCTACTCCTAAAAGAAATAGGTTTTGTTTTGTTTTTAGAGCTGGGGATCCAACCCAGAGCTTAGGGCACATGCTAGGCAAGAATTATACCACTGCAATATATCCCCAAGCCTTAAATAAGTATTTTTAAAAATTAATTAATTAATACTGGGGTTTGAACCCAGAGGTGCTCTACCTCTGCGCTACAACCAGCTCTTTTTTTTTTTTTTTTTTTTTTTTTTTTTGAGACAGGGTCTCGCTAAGTTGCTGAGATTGGCCTCAAGCTTGTGATCCTCTTGCCTGAAGCCTCCCTAGTTGCTAGGACTGTAGGAGTGTACCACCACACCCAGCTGAAGTAGATATTTTAAATAGAGGAAGTAAATTTAATTTAATTCCTATTTAATGACTATTACCATCTTCCAAATATAATAAGATTAAAAATCAGTTGGAAAGCCAGGCGTGGTGGCATGTACCTGCAATGCCAGCTGAGGTAGGAAGATTGCAAGTTCAAGTCCAGACTGGGCAACTTAATGAGACCCCCATCTCAAAATAAGAAATAACAAGGGCTGGGGAGGTAGCTCAATGGTAAAGCACTGTTGGGGCCAACCTGAATAGGAGCTATGCACACACCTTTAAGTCCTGAGTATGAGGTATTGGACTGGTATTGCACCCCGAAATGCAACTGGACTTTACCTCTGCTCGGATAAGAAAGTTGCAGCTCTGGGAGTGGGCATCACCTGAGAGGGTTGAATTATACCCACCTGTTTGTTGTAATCCTACCTTTCTGCCCTTTTTTGGATAGAATATTCCGTGGATTAGCTCCCTCCATTAATAAAACCCATGTTAGAGGCATGCTCCCTCTCTTTCTTGCCTGCCTTGCCCCCTTGTGGGAGCTGTGGCTGAGGAGTGGTTTACTGAACCCTAAGAAAAAGATACTTTCTGTATTTGTGTCTTTATTTAGTCAGCCCAAATTCACTTGGAATGACCCTGATTGGTTTAGTTGCATGTCCCGCAAAGCACCCCAATATAAATAAATAAGTAGGCAGAAAAACATTACAAAATATGTTAATACATATGCCTTTAATAGAACCAAGTATTTCTACATTAACACATCAATATTAATTCACATTTTTTAAAAAAAAGGCTTTTCAGGGATACTGCCCACTGTAGTAGAAAAAAAATAAGAATATCTCTTCTTCACTCATTGCAAGGTTCTTGGCTGATATCCCTATAAGAAAAGACCAATTAACAAAAGAAAATCCCCATAAATTTATTTTACATGTGTATGATCCTTCAAAAATGAAGATCCAAAAACTCAGGGGAAAATGTGTGTTTTATGGATAGTCATGCAAGTGTAGAGTTGGAACACAAAATTATATGATCTAATGATGATAAACTGGAAGACATTTAACAAGTCCTATCTGTTCAGATTCTCCTTGGCCTGGAGTATAGGGAGAACTCCTCTGGGATGAGGGTTTATGACTATCAGGGAAGGTAGATCAGAGAGATTTTGTATGGTCCACTTCAGGGAAAGAAAGGTCAAAAAGGTCTAGGAATGACTTTCCCACTTCTGAACTTTCCTCATTTTCTTCATCTTAAAATACCACATATTTTTGAGCCCCAACACAACAAAACTGATAATGTTATCACTTCTAAGGAGGGACATTACATTGAATGAAAACACACACACACACACACACACACACACAGCTCTTTATACTTTATTCATCTCTGCATTTTAAAATGTTTTATTTTTAATCCCAAATTGTATTATTAATCTTGCAAATAAAAAAAAGACAATATCATATAGTAGTAGTAGAGCAGGATTTGACCCTAGTTAAATAGAATTCTCGGTGCTCTTAATAACTATGTTACTATGAAACAATTATACTATAAGCATCATTATATAAAACAGTCTAGAAGTAATTTTCATATGTAACCGACTGTGTGTGTGTGTGTGTGTGTGTGTGTGTGTGTGTGTGAGAGAGAGAGAGAGAGAGAGAGAGAGAGAGAGAGAGAGAGAGAGATTGATTGATTTTGGGGATTGAGCCCAGAGCCTTGAGCAGGTTATGAATGCACTCTACCTTTGAGCTAATCCCCAGCTTGTATCTGGTATTTTATTGTATAGATGTGGTATAATTTAATTCATTGATGTGGTATAATTTAATTCATTAATCTTTTCCTCCAACAATTTAAAGGAACTTTTAAAACTTTTTTTATGAAGTTTTCCAAATATGTACAAAAATTGAGCAAATATGTACATAAGGAATTTCAAAGTATCTATAATGCAGTTTCTTTCTTTTTTAAAAAAACAAATAAGTCTTTTTTATGTCTTTATTTTATTTGTTTTTATGTGATGCTGAGGATCAAACTCAGTGCCTCATGTGTGTGATACAAGTGGTCTACCAGTGAGCTACAACCCCAGCCCCTCTATAATGCAGTTTCAATGATTATCAATTTATGGCCAACCTTGTTTGCCTAAAATGAAACTTTATTTTCTCCTCTTATATAACTTTATTCTCTTTGTGTCCATCTTTTTTTCTGAAGATAAAGAAGACATGAATATCTAGATTCTGATCCATTTACCATTCTCAACAAATTTACCCTTTAAAATCTTATTCCATGACTGGCATGGTAGTGAGTAGCTACAATCCCAGCTACTTGGAAGGCTGAGGCAAGAGGATCACTTGAGGCCAGGTGCTTGCTTGAGGCTAGTCAGGGCAATATAGAGAGAACTTGTGGAAAAGAAAGAAAAATCATCTTCCATTAGTAACTTGATTGCTTATTAGATTTCTACAGCTATCTGTAGCAAACTTACTTAAATATAATTTCCTTAGATTTTCTCTGTCCCTGAAATAATAAAAGAATATAAAAATCTTCTGCAAAGAACTATAATGCTACTTATGTATATAAAGCACTTAGTGTGCTTCAGCATTTAAAAAGTAAAATAGAGGAGATCAGAAAACAAAATTTAGGATAGAAAGAATCTAAAAGTCGTATTCACACATAGCATTTTCTTTCAAGCTATGGTTTTTGGTTTTAGGCTTCATTTGGTTAGATGAAAATATAATCATGTGGCAGCCACAGACCCAGTTCACTATTTCAGTGCCTCCACAGAGCATTTTCCTACAGGCCATTTGCATCCTTAAATAGTGTTCTTGTTTGGTGTAGCAGAATAGAATTCGGAGGCCAGGACCGTGAACCAGGCTGGAGAGCAGAATGATAGGAGTATGGGCAGATCACAACACAAAACAATGTTTCAGCTCAATGGTGATTCAGAACCATGGACAGTGTACATGGATGTTCACCTCCCACAACAATCTCACTGTATAGACAAAAAATACAGAAAAGAATTTGTATCAGAGAAGCTAGAATTAAAGACACAGGCAAGGTTCTGAGGCTAATCTGGTATCCATAGAGCTCAGGCAGGGTCATGATAAAGGCCATAAAATCCAAAAATAGATATTTGGGGATCATACTCAGGGAAAGAAAAAGTTAAATCTAAGGACAAAGGAAAGAGTAGGGTATAAATGAAGTCTAAACAAAATAGGAAAGGGAAAGGATCCAGACTTGAGAACAAGAAACAATTTTTTTGGTGGGGTATAGGGGATTAAACTAAGGGACACTTAACTACTGAGCCACGTCCCTAGTCCTTTCAATTTTATATTTTGAGAGAGGATCTCGCATGCGTGCGGCCCGGGTTCGATCCTCAGCACCACATACAAAGATGTTGGGTCGCCAAAAACTAAAAAATAAATATTAAAAAATTCTCTCTCTCTCTCTCTCTCTCTCTCTCTCTCTCTCTCTCTCTCTCTCTTAAAAAAATCCACAGAGCATCCCTTTAAAAAAAAAAAAGTAAAAACATTCTTACTTTGTGGTTCTCTCTGAAAATAGATGACAAAGCTAGATTTGGCCCACAGTACACATAATTTGTTATCTCCTGCAAGGAAAACATTTAGAGGAAGATTAGACTTGCTTGACCCAAAAACAGTTTTGGGATGAGGTCACATCATTGGAACCAGGAAAATATAAATATCTTGCTAAAGAAGATATGATATATCTTTCCTCAAGAGAAAGGTATGACCATACCATCCATATTTTGGTTTCTTTGACAACTAATGTTATTCTGTCTCTTGGAAAATCATGTGATTTTTCCATTCCATATAAGCAGTTATGTTTGTAGAAGTGAACTGAAAAGAGTTACTGAGGGGGAAGTTCTGGGGAGTGAAAGTGATATTGGTCTAATTATATTGTTATGTTGTGTGCATGTACAAACATGTAACAACCAATCTCATCATTATGTGTAACTATAAGGCACAATAAAAAATGTGAAAAGAAAAAGAAAGGCTACTGACAAACTCAAGTGAAGTGTTCACTACCCTCCTTAACTTTCCTGCTCATGTCAAAGCTGTTTAAGCAGCAATCCTAAAGAAGAAAACTGGCCTTCTATATCATATGGTAAAAATATATAGATGTGCATATATATATTTATGTATAGGAAATACATATTTTCATATATAATCATGAATATGCAAAATATGTATATATAATAAATACATAAATACATGCATTTGTATATTTCCTGCAGTACACAGTTCCTATTTTGTGAACACAGTTTTCAAATATCATTTAAAAATACATGAAGGCGCTAATATAGTATAATGGTTGAGTAGACATCATCACTGCACAGCCATCTGGATAGACCTCCATAAAATACTGGATATACTCAATGATGTAGCAAAGAGGTCTCTAGCATTGCTGTATAGAACAGAATACACACCTGGAATGAGGAGGGTTTTGCATTTGCCTGACTACTATCATCCAGGTACATCTTACTTGTTTTATTTAATTACCAGCCACTTGTCTTGGAGGAAAAATGTTTCATAAACTATTTAGGTTAATTAAACTTATCGTCAAGCAGGTTGTACTGCCCACAACAAATGGATTCCATATGTGCTAATTATCTTACAGAACACAGAAGCTATAGAGAGATTATGATAATGACTTGGATGGATGAACAAATAGGTCAGCTAGAGATAAGTGGACTGATTTGTCTAATATTAGAATTGAGCTCTATAAAACCCCTGCCTGAACTAAATCATTTGATAGAAGAGTTACAAGTATGTTTTAAACCTCCAGAGTTTTAAATTTTCCTGTATTCTGCCTCTGGAGAATTACAAGAGATGTAAAAAAAACAAAAACAAAACACTGTCACAAAATTGCATTCCTAGAGGGTTATGATTTGTCAAAATGCTCTCTACTGTCCTGTAATGCTTTTGTGTCTTTCTACAAAGACCCTAAACATGAAAATCTTCTGCAACTACATGGACAGCAGTCGTGAACAAATATCAAAATGCAACATAGATGTTCCCCTAGAGCATTTATCAGATTGCTTTGATAAATAATATGAGACTATGATTTGAGTAGATAATATGCAGTCATAAGTTAAGCAGCAGACAGAGATTTGCTGATGCAGGAGTCAAGAAACACAGACCCAGTTCATTTCTGCCTTAAGGGAAGTTAAGACATTTAACCCCTCAGTGCCTCCATTTTCTCCTGTTACCTCATACTGGTACATATTCCTCAGTTTACACTAAAGTTATCCAAAAGAAGGAAGAAGAGTTATTTTACATTCTTCCTGCCTTTTCACATGCATCCTTCTGAACCTTCATTTCAGATCCACAAAAATATAAATATCAGATTCAGTAACAGAGAGAGAACATAAAATATACACATTGGTATATCATTTAAGGAAATAGCTTAATGGGATTTAAAAATCTATGTAATTACTCTTTTCTCATTGGTTAAGTAAATATAGGAAGCTAAGATATTGGACAATATGAATCAAAACTTTTTTAACTAAAAGAGTTGACAATTTTTTTTTCATATTTCATATAACAAATAACTGCAATTTTTTTGGTCCTACTAGTTCTTCCCAAACTATTCTCTTTTTGATAGGAAGAGGGAGTAAATTTTCTTTGTCATGCTTTAGAAATTACTCAGAATCACAGTACCCTGATCTCTTGGTAAAGTAGAACAAGTAATACAAAACTGATTATCTTAGTCTTTTTTCTATTATTATAACAAATCACTGAAGCTGGATCATGTATAAAGAATAGAGGTATATTTAACTCATAGTTTTAGAGGTTGAATGTCTAAAATCATGGGGTCCCCTCAGTTCAGCCCCTGCTGAGGGCTTCCTTGGCTACATCACAACATGCTAGATGGCATCATGCTGGGAGTGCATATGAGACAATCACATGATGGGACAAGAAGCCAGAGAGATTCAGGGGCCAGGTTTGCTCTTTTTATAACCTTCTCTTCCCCCCGACACCACCATATAGGATGCTGGTATCATACCAGAATAGGAAGGACTCAGTAAACTGAGGAGAGGTAGGAGGGAGATGAGGAGCAGAGAATAGAGTAACAGATATCCTTCCTTCCTTCCTTGTTGAAATGCTGCCATTGTTTAGTTAGCTGGGCTCACAGCTTGCTATCTGCCCATTTCTGATAGTAGTCTTTCACATTCTTGTTGTGTTTCCAACTACACAGGGTGTCTTTTTCATGGATGGAGAATCATGGGTGAGGTAGGTGTCATAGGAGTCAAGATAAAACTTGGGCATGTTGCTCTGCAAGCTGTTGGTTACTCTGTTCCAGGATACCCTGAAATGACTGATTTGACACTTGTTTCAATTTCCTTAGGTAACCAAAGTCTGGCTCCAAATGTACTGCCCAGACTTATCCTTGTGGAGAAAATTAGGTCAAAGAAAGTTTAAGACCAGTTCTTACCACCAGAGGAAAAATGGAAAGCTACTTACAAGCTTGAATACCACAATAGCTCCTATTGAGTCAAAACCAGCATTTAGACACGTCTGGACCTACTTATCATTTGCTTTTCTTCTTTTACTTTTCTTTTTTTCCCCTCCAATCTCCCACACCTGGACATTTCCCCTAATCATGCACCTGAGACAAAAGATGGATCAAAGAGTAAGTTGAGTGTCTTAGGTACTGACTCAGCTTCATTGATTTGTCTTGGAATCCTCAAGGAGAGGATTACTAAAAGAAATACAAGGAACACTTTATATGGCACCCTGGGAGCAAAAGGGACATAGCTTGATATAAGTGAGAAAGAGAGGCATTTTCCGTGTTTATCATAGTACTGTATGAATGGACATCATCAAGAAGCTTCAGAAATTGTATGGCAACATCAGCACCTCCAGATTTTTTTGAAATTTTCTTTTTTTCCAACTGGGCAAGTGAATCCATTTCTTGTTACTTCATCTTGGCTGGAAGCAGAAGTGGTTACCCTTTATTTTTAGAATAATTTATTTCATTGGAAGTTTATATAATTGATTTTTAAAAATATTTTTAAGTTGTAGATGGACACCATACTTTTATTTTACTTATTTTTATGTGGTATTGAGGACTGAACCCAGTGCCTCACACATGTTAGGCAAGTAAGTGCTCTACCGCTGAGCCATAACCCCAGCCCATGTAACTGATTTTTAATGATGGCTGGGTAAATCAACAGATTCATAAAATTCCTGAAAATTTGACTACCAACCTTCAAAGCCAGTATAAAATGTGCCTCTTACACATGTCAGATTGAGATTCACTTTCTTTATTTATCAGACATTGGTTTATGTGATTTAAGATTAATTCTAGTTTTCGAGTCAAAAGGAAGAACGGCTCTGATCAGATTTATTCAATAACCTAATAAAAAAGGCAAATAAAATAAAACTAATAAATCATTCAGTATGGAGATCCAGGATTAAACCCTATTGGACTGCTCTCTTGTTTTCTTTAGTTTCCTACATCCATGCAGGAGAAAAGAGTGTTGCCAGTTCAGATTTTTGTCATCTGTAGATCAAGAAATCACTGCAACTGGCATTTTTGTTTTTAGTCTCTTCCCTTTTCAGTTTCACCCTCTGTGGCAGAAGGAGAACGAGCATTCTGGAATCTCAGATTCAGTTTATTGTGATACTAGGGATTAAATTTAGGGCCTCTGCATGCTAGGCAAGCATACTACCACTGAGTTACATTCCCAGACCTTTTAAAATTTTATTTTGAGACAGCATCTCGCTAAATTGCCTAGGCTGTCCTCGAACTTGTAATCTTACTGCCTCAGCTACTTAAGTAGCTGGGATTACAGGCATGTATCACCATGAGAGGCTAAAATTACAGATTTAACCATGTCTTTCTCCATTGCCTTCAGGATGAAATTCAAGCTCCTTAGGATGGCATATAAGACCCCTGTAATAAAAGATATAGCAAAACAAATTACTGCCAAATCTTATTCCCCCTCAGTAGTATACCCAGGTAATGGCTCTAGAGAGGCACAAAGTTCGTTGGCCATCTAGTTGCTTTGACTAGTGGGATATTAGGAATGTGACATGAGGAAAGGTTTGCATGGTTACATTTGTGCTTTTGGCGTCACCATGAGAAGACCATACCCTGGTAGCCTGTATCTCTACAGCTTGAGCCCAGAATGATATAAGTGGGCTGAATCCACAGCTGGAAGCAGAATCTCCTACTCAAATCAAGCCTAGATCGGCTGATCTGAAATTGGTCTGAAAACCAGTGAGCTTGAAAACAAATGTTACAAAGATTTCTTTAGCTTTTATATAGCAAAAGCTGATGAATATAATATTTTAGTCTTGAAACCACGGGAGGAACTTTCATGTCTATTGGTTCATTTAACTTGCACAATCACCTATGAAACAGTTTTTCTCCCATTGTACAGATGGGGCATGTGATATTTAATGTTTGTTATTTGCTTAAGTTTATACAGCAAGTAAGTGTGGTGGGTATAGGATTTGTCTTTTCTGACTGCACACCTTCATTTTCTCCTGCTTCCCCAGTTTCTTCTAGTTGCTGCTTACCAGCAACATACTCCGAAAATGCCATTTACATCTCCACCCTCTGCACATTCTGTACTCCACTAGGTATAGAGTAGGTTTTCGCGGAGAGGACAGCCAGTGTCTCATTGCAGGGTTCTTCTGACCAGAGGAATCCAAGCCACCCTAAATAGCCACCTTAAATCTTAATATCACAAATAATTAACAAATATTAAAACACAAACACTCAGAAATATATTTACAAAAATGAAGCCCCTGATAGATCTAGTCCACATAGGTTTTTTATTTTATTTTATTTTTTTTGTTTTCTTGGTGCTGGGGATTGAACCCAGGACTTTTGTGTTATGCTCGATTTCGGGACCCCCAAAGATCACCAGAGACCCAAGATCGATGTAAGCAGCAAAGAGGTGTTTATTGTGAGCTAGCTCGGTCCTCCGCGCACACACACAGCAACTGGTGACGCTGAGAGGCCCCGAGCCCAGGGTTTGCAGCAGTTTTATACATTCTTTGGAGAAGGCAGGGACTTCACATACATGATAGCATCTCTTAGCAAATCATCACACACCTCGGGAAAATCAAATAACAACTCTAAAACATGATTAGCACATTCACTGGAGGGAACAAATTGGGTAGGGGTGATTGGTCAGTACAAAAGGGGTATTCGTTTGAACTGATTGGTTTAAGCCAAGAGGGGTGTATGTGCTGAACTACATGGTTTCCCAACATGTTATCAACCACCATAAACTACTGGGGGGGTCATCTGGCATCCCAGGTATTTTCCCTGTCTCATGCTGATTGTTGGCTGCTAGGGGGTTGCTAGGGATCCCCACCTAGCCTGACTGAGTCAGGGACACCTGGCACAGCAGATCTTTCCTGTTATTTGTAGATAAACAACTTAGCAGGGTGGGAATGTGCTTAGGAGTGCTCTGTGGGTTTTTCTCTGTGGGTTTTTCCAAGGACAAAGGCCATGTCCCTTCCTTGGACAGGCTTTGCTCTGAGGTAGAGGCTGGTTTTTCATTTGCATGAGAGGAAAGCACTCCACCAACTAAGCTATATCCCCAGCCACCACATGGGTTCTTGAACTAGACAAATTGAACTAGACAAAATGGCTCCAGTAGTTTATTTAAGGGGGTACATCAAAGGTAGGGGTAAGGTTTCAAGGGTGGAGTCTTCCTTTGTGATGTCTTACAGTCAGTAGGTTGACTGACATCTTGGCATGTCACACCCATCTCAGGTGCTGTGTGGGATCTTAGGCAGAGCTTGAGGGGGAAGTTCACCTGCATCAGGTGGTCAGTCCCTGAGGAGAGTGCCCCAGGGAATTCCCAGTGCCAGACTTATTACCTCAGGAGGCTACTATGGGCAACATAGTCCATACACAGTCCACGGATGGCTCATGACAATAGGTGCTCAATAAATATTTATTGGATGGTTAAAAAATAAGTGAGTGTCCACACTTCCTCTCTTTTGTCAACTGGATAACTCCAAATCCTGGTTTAGGGATTACACCCATGTGACATATTTTGCTCATCTCTCCAATAATCTCCTTTTTTTTTGTTCTTTCCCCCCTGCTATCCTTTATCATAGCTCGTATAATCTATCACACTAAATTGCAATTATTCAATGGCATATTTGTTTTCCTTATCTTAAAACTTCTCAATAAGGTTCATGAGAATTCATTTGTGTCCTTAGGAAAGCACATACCTAATAAGTATATGTTTTCATTCCAAAGTTTTCTAATCAACACAATGGTACTAGACTTAATCTCCCATGAAACCATATTAAATTTAAGCATCATTGATATCCAGTGATGCTATCTGCTTTCATAAACAGACAAAAAAGAAAAAATTATATATTTCAAGGAGTTTGGGAAACTTCTTACCTGACCTCTGGGACTTCCTGCCCCTCTTTCATGCCCCTGTTGAAAATCATTGCATACAGCAAGAAGTTATGATGGGAAAATACTGCACTTGTGACTGTTGTACTTGTAGAGGAAAATAAGTTTGAAAACTCTGCATTTGAGGCTCAGATGTAGCTCACTGGCAGTGTGCTTCTCTAGTATATGTTAGGTCCTGGGTTTGATATCCAGTCCTAAATAAAAAAAGAAGAAAAGAAGGAGGAAGAGAAGGATGGAGGAGTGGAGAAAAGAACTCTGCTTTAATTATAAGGTTTCAGAATTATTTTTTTTTAAATATGTATTTTTTTTAGTTGTAGATGGAGACACAATACCTTTATTTGATTTTATGTGGTGCTGAGGATTGAACCCAGTACCTCATATGTGCACAGTGAGTGCTCCACCACCAAGCCCCAGCCCCAGCCCCAGCCTCAAAGCTTTCAGAATTCTTAACAAAATTATTTTAAAATTCATAGGGGTTTATAAGGAGAAATAAATTCCCTAAATTTTAAAGTAAATACATTTTTAGAGGGAAAAAAGTACACAAAATTTATTACATGTCCAAGACATGAGAATATTATATTAGTCTCTGAGATAAATCTTTTTCAAACTACATATTGTGATGTAAGTCACAGACAATCTGGATAGTCTGCTATCAAAAGACTAGCAACAACCACTAGATGTCAGTACTTATGAACTGTAATCCAGACAATATGATGTCAGTTTAATTTTTTCTTATTTTTAAGACAATTATTTATGATTAAAAAAAGTTCCAGAAATCAAACAAAATGTTTGTTTGAAGTACATAAAATAATGTATTTATAAAATAACAGAGTAAACCCCATTATTGTGAATATTCTTATAACAAGAATAAAAATCCCATTTAAAATGGCCAGTCAAAACAGAACCAGGGCAAAATTCTCCATAAGAGGAGAATACTCTATCATCTTAAGAACCAAATAAGTGAATTTTGAATCTATGTATTGGAATTTTCTTTAGGCCATGAGAATAAAATATTCCTTTTCACAAAAGAACTACACATCATCATCTGACCTTAGGTGTGCTGTCTGTTTCACTGTTTTGACACTTACCCCTCAACTGTAGTGAGTTTCTTCATTTACTTTTTGTTTTATTTTTGAGACTGGGTCTTGCTTGTTATCCTGGTTGGCTTTGAACTCCTGGGCTCAAGTGATCTTCCTGTCTCAGCTTCCTGAGTAGCTGGAACTAGAGACACATGCCACTCCATTGGGACTCTTTTAGATTTAAGCAGTGGAATTACCCACGATACACACACACACACACACACACACACACACACACACACACACACACTGGGATAGACCCCAGGGGCACAGGTTACCCTGAGCTGCATCCTTCAACCCTTTCTCCCTTTTTATTGAGACAGAGTCTCACTAAGTTGTTGAGGCTGACCTTCAACATGCAATCCTCCTGCCTCAGCATTTCCTGTTACTGGGATTACAGGTGTGAATCACTGTGCCCAGCATTACTCCTTTTTTGAAGTATATTCAACAAAGCAGACCAAAATCAGTGCATTGACAGGCTGTCTAAAGTATAAATTTTTGTAGAATACAAAAATCTTTTTTGTATTGCCTCTGAATAGCAAAACAGTGAGAATCACCAAGAGCAAAGAACATGCCAAAGGTATGTCCACTGGGTGGGATTTATAATCCTATGGCTGAGAGTAATGCAAGCCTAATTAGCTGCTTAATGAACCATTAGGAAGATGTCTGGGGGTTGAGGAAGGAATGCATACACTTGACTCAGCTGACTTGTATTGTTTTCATCAGTCTAAAATGAAATAATGGAATTTTTTAAGCTATTAGATACTTTTATAGGTTGGCTCAGAGATCTCTTCCACACTGAATAAATGAGGTTAAGTAGCCTGTTTCTTACATTACCTGTACTCCCATCATTTTTTATTTTTTTTTTTCAGACAGTGTCCCACAGAGGCTGATCTCAAACTTGCAATCCTACTGACTCACCTTCCAAGTAGCTGGGATTATAGGTGTGTGCCACCACACCCAACAAGAAAGAGATTCTTGAAGTGTTTTATTGATGTTGTTGCTGTTTATTTTTGTATAGATTATATGGATAATTAGAAATAGAATTGAAGTTATTTAACATTCTTTTCTTGTTTTGCCAAGGCCATATCTTCTCCAGTCTTCTTGAGAATTGAAACAATTACATAAAATTTCATTCTTCCAATGTGTGCCCTTCATTTGTAATCTATATCCTTTATTCCATCATTTTTGTTCTACCACTTCTTTGCAAGTCCCATGTGGGTTTTTCTAGCTGTTTGTTAAAAATAGTGTCAGTAGACATCTTATGTTTATCCTTATTTGGGAACTATTTGAATCCTTACTTGAAAATATGAGCTGGAGGGGCTGGGGTTGTAGTTCAATGGTATAGCACTTGCCTAGCACATGGGAGGCACTGGGTTCCATCCTCAGCACCTCATAAAAATAATAAAGGTATTGTGTCCATCTACAACTAAAAATAAATAAATAAATAAATAAATAAATAAATAAATAAATAAGAGTTAGAGTTTTCATTTTTATGTCTCTTATTTTTTAATCAGTCCTCTAGTTGCTTAAGAGGAGTGGGTTAAAAATTTGGGGTTGTAGATAGTCACAGTATTGGGACATTATGTTGAAAACCATCTTCCATTGTCCATTCATGCAGAATTGTGAAAAGTGTTTGTTTATTCTTTAGTTTCAGGATGACTAGCACAGTGTGGTGAAAAATCAGTAAATATGCAGGGCGTGGTGGTGTATGCCTGTAATCCCAGTGGTTCTGGAAGCTGAGGCAGCAGGATAGTAAATTCAAAGCCAGCCTCAGCAACTGAGGCCCAAAGAAAATCAGCAAGATCCTGTCCCTAAATGGAATATAAAAAGAGCTGAGGATGTGGCTCAGTGGTTAAGCACACCTGGGTTCAATCCCTGGTACCAAAAAAAAAAAAAAAAAGGTCAATAAATGTGACATACCATATATTTTTTATTGTATAACATTTTATTTTATTTTTAAATTTTCTTTTCATGGAATACATTTTCTTATTACCAATTCCCACAGTGGGAAAATAATTTATTATTTTTAGTTTTATATTTGTGGACAGATTATTTTAGGACAAGTAAAATACATTGGAGAATTACATCTGTTTGGAATTTGTAATATGCTGATATGTGTACAAGGAAGACTTCTTCTCTAACTTGAGCATCTCTAAATTCAGAAGCTCTCCAATCTTTCCTTCCTAGGATATAGAAATCTGTAATTTGAGATTTTAGCATCTCCTAATTTTAAAGTTTCCCTAGGACATAAAACCATCAGTAGCTGGTATCAACTAAACAGACAGGGAAGTTTCCAAAAGTAAACACTATCTAATTTTTTGCAAAGTCATGAATTAACAGTCTTTTTCTTTGTCCATTATTTCCAAGACAAATGCAGAAATGATCATATACTGATAATAATAAAGCTAAATTCTCTTTAAGAGACTGACAAAAGCAAAAGCTCATATGTAAAGTTTGGTCATACTGTCTCATGAACTTGAAGACAACCCCATTAACTCACTATAATGCAGAACTGGGTCTCATAATTTCTTGAATACATTTCCTCTCAAACCTCTTCCTCAACAATTAAATTCTAAAATAACCATGTAATTAGAAGAAGGTTTGTCCACCAATAAACTTTCTGTTATTTCCTCCTTATTGTGAGTTGAATGACAGAGCAGAGGCAGAGGCATACAATCAATTCTCAAGTCAAAAAGGTCAAAGCTTCCACAGCATGGCAACAGCTTTGCAGATGCCCACGTCATGATAGTTGAAATAACATCAGCCCAGCAAAGGTTAAAGCTGAGAGTGCCAAAAGGCCTGCCTTGGCAGCTTTCTGCGATGCATCCCCATGAACATAGTCAGTGACAACTTGTCCAAGGCCCCAGTGACTATGAAGAGTGAGGACTGCAGCCAAGGAGTAGTTCATTGCAGAGCAAGGATTCAAATATTCAGCTGGAAGCAGGCCCAGGAGCAAAACACTGACAGCCCTCTCGCTAGTCCAGTGAAGAGATGCCTTGGAACCAGAATGGCAGTTTGGTGACAGGTGAATGTGCTGTGTTCCAGTCCATCCTGGGGTAGGTCGGTCCTGGAGAAATGCTGAGATGTGAGCAGGTCTGACCAATGGGGTTCAGAGGACAGAGCTCAGCCTCCTTGAGCACCACAGAGGACACCCAGCCTCAAGAGAACCGCTTTTGAGGGCTCAAGGTCGTCCCAACATACCATCTTTTTAAGAATCACTTTTTTTTTCTTTTTTTCCCTTGTGAATTGGCCAATTTAACTTTTTCTCTACCAAATCATCTTTGTTCTTTTGCTGCAAGTTTGGGTCCTAATACAAAACTCAAGTAGCAGACTGTTTTGTTGATGCTTTGGGAAAACAAATATCAAACCTTTAACTCTTTATGTGCACCATCCTTTTCTAATTTTTTCAATATATTTATTTCAATAACTTTCAGACCGAAGTTTTAAAAATTAATCAGCTTTAATATTGCAACAAATAAAAATTTAGTACATCTGACATTTAAATGTAAAATAGCAATATACAAATGAGAGTCGGGTGTGGTGGCACACCCCTGTAATCCCTGTGATTGGGGAGTCTAGGCAGGTGAATTGCAAGTTTTCAGTCCAGCCTCAGAAACTTAATGAGACCCTGTCTCAAAATAAAATAAAAAGGGCTGCGATTGTAACTCAGTGGCAAAGCACCCATGGTTTCAATCCCCAGTACTAGGGGGAACAGTATACATGTATCTATATACTTTGCAGAAAAATAGAAAAAAATATGATTAAATAAAAATTAGTAATAAAAATTTTCCCAATGAAGCTAAGTACACTTCAGTAAGTACATATGAGAATAGGCACTAATTTTTATTGAAATACATTGAAAATTGTATTGCATATAAATACCAAACTAAAGACTAATTAAAGAAAAAATATCTAGAGCTTCTTATTGAATCAATTTACTTCAAAAATGTTCAAATATTTGAGGATGTTAGAGTTGTTTTTGTACTTATAGAAGTGCTCTGATTTTCCCACTTATCAACTGAAAATGATTGCAGCTCAGAAGGCCATAGTCATCCACCATAAGTGCTTTAATCAAGTTGCAGGTGTTTCTGAGATGATGTTTATATTATAAATGCTCACACATGCACATATTATAACTTGAACCAGACAATTTCCTTATAATGAATGCATTAATTATTATCCAAATTCCTTCCAAATCACTGGTTCAACTAACTGAGGGTGCATATACCTTAAGCCCTTAGGGAAACCTGCAGAAATATAAGTCTTGGAAATTTGAGCATCTCCATGCCACTCTGAATCAATTGTTTATTTCAGGTATAACTGCCTCTTTGGGTTTGTTTTGAAGAGAGACTATCATCATGGTATAGTGGATTCTTGGATAAAAACACTGTGCTATGAACCAATATCATGCTTTTAAAAAATCTATATTTTTAGAGTAATTGTAGGTTCACAACAAAATTAAGATGAAGTTATAGAAATTTCCCATAAACTCCCTGCTCCTATAAATGCATAGCATTCCCCATTATGATCTCTCTCACCAGACTGGTATGTTGTTAAAATTGATGAAGCTATATTGGCACATCATTGTCATCCAGAGTCCACAGTTTACAGTATAGTTCCCTCTTGGCATTGTACATTCAATAGATTTGGACAAATGTGTAATGATATGTATCCATCATTGTAGTATCACAGTAACCCTTTTAACTGCCCTAAAACTTTTCTGGGCTCCATCTAGTAAACCTTCCCTCAACCCAACCCCTGATCTTTTAACTGTCTCCAGAGTGTTACCTTTTCCATAATGTTTTATATTATGAGTGCTTTTCATATTGATTTCCCTCATTTAATAATTAAGCTTCCTGCATGCCTTTTCATGGCTCTATGTCTTTCTTTTTAGCATTGAATAATATTCCATCATCTGGATGTACTACAGTTTATTTCCAGGTTTGGGCAATTATGAATAAATATGCCATATACATCTGTGTGCAGGTTTTTGTGTGAACATGTTTTCAACTCACTGGAGTAAATACTAAGAAGCATGATTGCAGGACCATACTAGTTTTGCAAGAAATGACCAAACCATCTTCCAAAGTAGCTGTACCATTTTGCATTTCCATCAGTAATAAATGAGACCTCCTGCTTCTCCACATCTCACAACATTTGGTGTTAGTGTTCCTGATTTGGGCCATTCTAGTAAGTGTATAGTGACATCTCATCATTATTTTTGCAATACTGGGGATTGAATCCAGGGACACTGTACCACTGAGCTACATCCCAGACTTTTTTTTTTTTTTTTTTAGATACTTGCAATCCCCCTGCCTCAGTCTCCACAATCACTGGGATACATGCCACAATACCGGGCTCTCATTCTTATTTTAATTTACATTTCCCTGGTGCTATATAATGTGGAACATTCTTTCATATGCTTATTTGCCATCTGCCTATCTTCTTTAATGAGATGCTTTTTAGGGCTGGGGATGTGGCTCAAGTGGTAGTGCGCTCGCCTGGCATGCGTGCGGCCCAGGTTCAATCCTCAGCACCACATGCAAACAAAAGATGTTGTGTCTGCTGAAAACTAAAAGATAAATAAATATTAAAATTAAAAAAAAATGAGGTGCTTTTTAGGTCTTTGGCCAATGTTTTAAAACCATTTTTTAAAGAGTTCTTTGTTATTTTGGATAATATTCCTTTGTAAAACACATCTTTTGCGAATATTTTCTCCCAGGCTGTGGCGTATCTTCTTTGACATTGACTTTCTAAGAGAAGACGGTTTGAAGTTTAGAAAAGTCTGGCTTATCAATGATTTCTTTCATGGATCATGCTCTCAGTGTTGTGTCTAATAAGTTACCACTAGGACTAGGCGTATAGCTCAGTGATAGAATGCTTGCCTAGCATGTATGAGAGCCTGGGTTTTATTCCCAGCTCTGCTAAACAAAAAATAAAATAAAGGTATTACTATACCCAAGGTCATCTAGAATTTTTCTTGTCATCTTCTATGAGTTTTATAGTTTTGCATCTTTCAGGTAGGTCTAACATTCATTTTTAGTTAAATTTTGTGAAGGATGTAAGACATGTCTAGATTCAGTTTTATTGCAGATGGATTTCCAGTTCCAATATCACTTGTTGAAAAGTATCTTTGCTTTGTCAAGTCAGTTAACTATATCTATGGTTCTCTTTCTTAATTCTGTTTCATTCATTATCTTTTCTATGTTTTCTCCAATACCCACTGTTTTGATTATGGTAGCTTTATAACAAGCCTTGAAGTTGTTTCAGTCCTCTAACTTTGTTCCTTTACCTTCAATATTATGTTTGCTATTCCAGGTCTTTTTTCTCTAAAGTCTTTAGGAACATTTTGTTGATAGTCACAAAATTACTTGCTGGGATTTTCTTTTTTATAATTTAGAAAAAAATGTTTTTGCAGTGCTGGGGATTAAACCCATAGCCTCAGACATGCTAGGAAAGTGTTTTGCCACTGAACTCACTTCTCAGATTTTGATTGTGATTACAGTGAAACTACAGATCAAGTTAAGAAAAACCTGGGGATGTACCTTAGTTGGTAAGTGCTTGCTGAATATGCACAAGGTCCTTGGTTTACTCCTATACACACACACACACACACACACACACACACACACACACACACACACTAAGAGTTGAGAAAAACAATATACTTGTCATTATCGAGTTTTCTTATCCATGAACATAGACTATCTCTTCACTTATTTAGCTTTTTTGATTTTATTCAGCAGAATATTGTAGTTTTCTTCATATAGATCTTGTATATATCTTGTTAGATTTATACCTAAGTATTTAATTTTTGAGTGTTGATATAAATGGTACTGGTTTTAATTTTAAATTCAATTTCTTTTTGTTTTTCAGTCCTCAGATAGAACTCAGGGCCTCCCATATGGAAGACCAGCACTCTACCCCTGAGCTACCTCCCCAATGCTTTTTTATTTTATTTATATGAATCAATGTCTTGTTGACATGCTGTTCTTGAAATTGCAATCCTTCTGTCTCAGTGTCCCAAGAAGCTGGGGTTCAAATATGCACTCACACATTTGAATGTTCATTGATTTTTACATATTAACCTCAAATCCAGTAATCTTGCAATAATTAACTAGTGCCATGCATCTTGTTTTATTTATTCTTTTGAATTTCCTTTTTAAAAATATTTTTTAAATTGTCAATGGACCTTTATTTTATTTATTAATTTATTTACATGTGGTGCTGAGAATTGAACCCAGTGCTTCATACATGCTGGGTAAGTGCTCTACCACTGAGCCACAACCCCAGCCCCTTTTTTGAATTTTCTACATAATCATATCATCTATAAACAAAGATAGTCTTATTTCTTTATTCTCAATATGTATATCTTTTATTTCACTTTCTTGTCTTATTGCATTAGCTAATACTTCTAGTATATTAAAAAGGGATGGGGAAAGGGGACATTCTTTTTTTTAACGATTTTTTTAGAGAGAGAGAATTTTTTAATATTTATTTTTTATTTTTTGGTGGACACAATATCTTTATTTTATTTTTTGTGGTGCTGAGGATCGAACCCAGCGCCCTGTGCATGCCAGGCGAGCGCGCTACCACTTGAGCCACATCCCCAGCCCATGGGGGGACATTCTTGTCTTATTCTCAGTGGGAAAATTTCAAGTTTATCACCATTAAGTATGATGTTAGTTGTACTTTTTTTGTGGATTATTTTTTTTAGAGCACTATTAGGGACTGAATCCAGGGTCTAGGGCCTTGCACATGGTAGGCAAATGCTTTACCACTGAGTTACATTCTCAATTCTTTTTATAAAATTTGAGACAGAGCCTTGCTAAGTTGCCCAGGTTGGCCTTAAATTTATTATTCTCCTGTCCAGCCTCTTGAATATCTGGAATTACAAACATGTACCACCATAACTGGCTCATATATATTCTTAAAATGAGGAGGTTTTCTTCTATTCATAGTTTACTGAAAGTTTTTATCATGAATAGTTGTTGGATTTTGTCAAATGCTTTCCATGCATCTAGTGATATAATTATGTGATTATTTTTCTCTATTGATGCAATGGGCTGCATTAATTGATTCTCAAATATTGAATTAGACTTGAGACAAATCACAGTTGGTCATGGTGCATAATTCTTTTTATATATTGTTATATTATATATTCTATTTGTTAATATTTTGTTGAGGATATTTGCATCTATGTTCCTTTTTTGTTTGTTTTTGTTTTTGTAGTGTTGGAGATCAAACTCAGGACCTCATGCATGGTAGGTAAGCACTCTTCCACTGAACTACACACCAGCCCAGTTTTCTTTTTTTGTAATGTGTGTGATTTGGGTTTCAAGATAATGCTGGCTTCACAGAATGAGTTAGGAAGTATTCCCTCTGCTTCCATCCTCTGAAAAAGATTGTAGAGAATTGTCATAATTTTTTTCTTCAATACTTATAGAATTTATCAGTGAACCTACCTAGGGCCTTGTGCTTTCTGTTTGGGATGGTATTAATTATTAATTCAATTTCCTTAACAGATACTGAACTATTCAGGCTGTATACAGATTGTACTTATAAGCAATTGTTCTGGTTCATCTAAATTTAGGGGGATAAATTTATGGGCATAAATATTTATGATATTCCTTTATTATCTCTCCAATGTCCATGAGATCTAAAGATGTTCCCTCATTCATTTCTGATATTAGTAATTTGTGTTTTCTTTTAGTTTTGTTGGCTTGGCTACAGACTTATTAATTTTGATATTTTTAAAGAAACAGCTTTTGGTTTTGTTGATTTTCTCTATTTCTTATTTTCAATTTCTTTCCTTCTGCTCTAATTATACTTTCATTTCTTCTGCTTATTTTGAATTTCATTTCCTCTCTTTTTCTAGCTTCTAAGGGTGGACACTTGCAGGAGTGTTCAATGCTATCAATTTCCCTCTAATCACTTATTTCATTGCATCCCATCACAAATTAATATTTTAATACAACCTTGTTTTTTATTATCTGCATAAAACATAGCTGCAATTGTACTGTTCCAGCTGTTTGTATTTTATTATTGTTTGAACAATCCCAATGATAATCATGCCATCTCTTACATCCCTGTCCAATGTGGTTTTGATTGGCTTGAACCTCTACACACTATCAGGACTGGAACTCCCAAGTCAGTTTGCTTGAATGACCCATGTGGCTCATGCTCTTTACTGGTAAATATTGTAAATTTTATTCCTTAACGAAGGTTTTTCTCTTGGGATACTTCTTTACATCTCATTACAGCATGCTCCTGGTTTCTGTTGTATTGCTGCCACAGTAGAAGACAGAGAAGAGATAAACTATTATTTTTTTGTGATGCTCTTTTGGACTCCAAACATAACTCTTCCAATTAAATATTCCTAAATATTTACCAAAACAGTTGGCCCCATCCCATAAAACAGGAACCATATCTATTCAATTCCATATCTATAAGACAGTTCATGGCACATAAGAAGAGTTCAATAACATATATTTTATCAATATTTCACACCCCTCAAGGATTGGCTTGAAAGAATATAAATGACACACTACATTACCTTTACAACTATATTTTCTAGAGAACTGCCACTCCAAACAAAATGGCACAGACTTATCTCTCCTTCCTTTGCTAAGTAAAACTGTATACCTTAGAAGTAATGCAAAAGGCAACTATAGGAGGACTCCAAAGGTAAAAAGGGGTAAGGGTAACTGGCTAGAGATATTAGGCAGGAGAAACAGCACAATGGCTAGTTATCTTACAATCCTACTTGCCAATAGAAGGAAACCCAGTTCTCATGTCTCCTGAATTCTAATCCAGTAGCAGAAGATGGCCTAGGGAGGTTTATTTCATCCCTGAATGGAAAAGGAGTTCTGTCAACACTATCAGAGAGGCCAGGTGGCACTGGCAAGGAAAAAATTCTTTTGATAACAAGAGCCCTAGGGAGCCACTTTTCATCCCTGAGAGCTAGATGGGGTCCTCCCTCTTCCACCTAAAGAACAGGTGGCCTTCACTGAGGAAATGTCTTTCATCCCTATGTGAGGCAACTGCAGGGGTCAGTGGGATTCCTGGTGATACCAGAGGAATGAGCAGGCCAAAATAGCTCAGAAAAGGCTCTGAAAATTAAATTGTCATTGGAACCATTGTATAAGTAGACCAGGACCTGCATGTTGAACCTAAACAGAGTAAATGTCTGCTAAGATAGAAGATCTAAATAGGACCCAGGATATCCTAACATAATAGCTCAAATGTCCAGGATATAAGAGAAAATCCCATGGGGCTAGGGGTATATCTCAGTTGCAGAACATTTGTGCAGCATCTGGGAGGCCCAGGGTTTGACTGAAAAAAAGAAAAAAAAAAAAAAAAAAAAAAGAAAGGAGAAGGCCAGAAAAATCATGACTTAGATGAGATCAGATAATTTAATCATACCAAGATCAAGATGAATCAGATGTTAGAATTATCTGACATGGGTTTCAGAGCAGCCATCAACAATAAATTATGAATTCAACAAGCAATTATGAACTTATTTGAAATATATGAAAATATAGAAAACCTTAGCAAAGAAACAGAAGTCTAAAAAAAGTAAATGGAAAATTGAAAACTGAAAAAAGACAGTAACTCAAACACAGAGAAACAAACACAACTTTACTGGATGGAATCAATCATAGAGTAAAGAGGAAAGGACAGAAGTAGCAAACCTGAGGACAGATAAATATAATTCACCTGAACAGATGGGGAAAAACCTGAAAAGAAAAAAAAAAAAAACCTGTTCCCTGCTGACCAACAAGAACCTCTCTTTTACTATATAGTGAATTCCTTTCCTTATATAACTCCACCCCTATTCTACATTGAGATTAGGTAGATTTTGTATTCCTCTTTTTCCTAATTTCAGTATCACAGAGACTACCTCTCAGTCTCAAAGCTTCTCCAAGTGGGACTCTATGCAAAAAGGACTCTATGCAAAAACTCTGCCTTCTCATTGGGCATATTAATAACCACGGCCACTCTCTCCACCCTTCCATCTCCTATTCATCAGGTATTTCCATGTTTCCTTGTATAAGATAGTGTTGGGCTGCTTCAGCAGAACTCAGAAGCATAGTCTCATAGCTAGAATCTATCTGACAATCCTTGGAGCTCTAAAAGTTAGCTCTGTTAAGTTTTGAGAATAAAAGGTTAAATCTAAACATGTAACCCTTTATTACAATAAGACTGTAAATTAATTATTCAGTAAACAGAGTAAAAAAATAGACAAAATTAATAAAAGAAACATGTCCTTTTAGCTATAATTCAGAAACATGTCCTTTAGCTATAATTCACATTCCTGTAGAGTGAATTTGAGCATTTATCAATGACTTTTTAATCTTCGATTTCCTTTGCTACCTTTAAGAAAAATAGAAAGCTTACACTTCTGAGATTTTGGACTTATTCACAATTATGTCTGCTGCTTCAATTTTTATGTTCCACTTTGGGAACCATTTTGACACCTACAGCTTTACTTTAGCTGTTTCAGTTGTTTTGCATCTTTAGGCTTTCAGAGCTTAGACGAAAAGTCTGTTATTAACTAATTAGCTTTGGCTAATTACTTGCATATTCTAATTGCCCTAGATATCCATGCTTGATTCTACCATAATCTCTAGGACCTGAATTCTTGGCCCTTCACTCACTTGGCAGATTTGGCTTCCCTCTGTTCTGAAGACTGGCTGCTAGAGCCTCTCCGTCCTCTCTCTCTCTTTTCATACCAGGAAAGTAACAGGAAAACATAAACTCCAACATAAAATGTGATGCTTTCCACTTTCTTCTTCTAAACTCCTAAACTCATTATGACTATACACATGCACACACACAATCAAGTGCTTACAGTATTCTAGGCAAGGTACTAATAGTTAGAGAAGAGGGAATTAGCAGCAACCACACTTAAAGATTTCTCTTTCATTAAGCCTCTCTTCCCACCTGATCTACTGGGTTTTGTGTTCATAATATTTTGCATATTTCCCCTGAGTTTAAAGTCTAGCTTAAGGACCTATTTTCTGTATGGCCATAAACAAACTATTTAATACCCACCTTCCCCTCAGAAAAGTCTCAATTTCTACATCTATAAACATGATTCTGTGGTAAGGATTAGCTGTGTAACAGGGTATCTGGAACGTTTTAAACACTCAATAAATGTTGGCTATTGTTACTTTTCTTATTTCTTTTATTGGAATAAATTGTCCCAACCTCCTTTATCTACTGAAGTATAAGTTCTATAAGGACAGTACAGTCTTATTCATCTCTGTATATCATTTTAGGAGGCTTCACCTAAAGTGGACTGACCCTGGCTGCTATTACCACCACTATCATTACCATTACTGGAGATTTTGTGTCATACTCTTCTAACTAGGACTCCCTGTCTCGTAATCTAAAAAACAAACAAACAAATAAGTCAAACAAACTCTGGATAAATCCCATAGTTGCTTCAATATGACATCATTAAGTGTGACAGGAGGAGGTAGAAGTATCCCTGGATTTGTTTTTCCAAGATCCCAATTCAAATAGTCACAGACGATTGGCAGGAGACCTGGGCATCCGCATTTCAAAGAGTCAATATGTAACTTCTTACTTAAACTATATATTAATTCCCACTGAATAGTTTCCAACATAATTAATTCATATAATTAATTATTATTCTACATGATTTATTGAATCACTTCAAGTAAGTTTTTAAGCAAGCCGAATCTGGTAGGAAATGTTTTATGGCATCATTTTATCTTTGTTCCTGCATATTATTACTGGGAGAGAGAGCAGGGACTTAAGGCAGAAGCCAGAGATACATGCTTCTTCTACATTTATACTGCCAAGCCTAGCATCCCTATCCCTAGCACTGAAGTGGACTGAATTTTATTTAGATTTCCATATGTTAGAAATAATAGTCTTTTTGTACTTATATGAAAAGATATGTTCTAATAATGTACATGCACTAATACACATGTACTAATTAATGTATCAATACACATATTCTAATATCCATACCTTACTCAACTTAAACTGTCTTCTAGAAACATGGCTGGAGACTGCTTATCTGTCTTACTACTCTCATGCTTGACAGGTTTGAATAGTGATAACAGGTAAATGGATCATCCCAACATTCAAGACTTGGTAAGAAGCATTGGAAAACCTGATTTTCTAAGACCTGGTTTTCAAACTAGACTTTTTGTTTTAATCCCCCCCTGCTATAATTTGCTGTATATATCTTAACTGGTTCAGAACCAGAAAAAGGAAAATAAATTATTATTTAATATCTTATCAAGTATTACTAGAAACTAGTGAGAAACCTAGTACATAGTTAGAGAAAAAATTAAAAAATGGTGTAAAATAAGAAAGTATTAGCAAAGAGACAAATAAGGAATGCAAAATAAATAGAAAAGAAAGATATATTTTTTAAAATAGCTACAAGTAATTAAAATAGCACTAACAATTGCTTTTGGTACCATTCCTGACTATCTACTGAGGAAGAGATTGGATACATGCTAAAGTCTAGAATATTGATCTCTTTACACTTTATTATGCTGCCTTTAGCCAGGCATGGTGGTGCACGCCTGTAATCCCAGCCACTGGGAGGCTAAAGCAGAAGAATTGCGAGTTCAAAGCCAGCCTCAGCAGCTGCAAGGTGCTGAGCAACTTAGTGAGATCCTGTCTATAAATAAAATACAAAATAGAGCTGGGGATGTGGCTCTGTGGTTGAGTGACCCAGAGTTAAATCCCCAGTACCAAAAAAAAAAAAAAAAAAAAATCATGTTGCCTTTACTTGCAGACCAAACAATTAGTAATTGATACTTTATAACATAGAAATATAATTATAGTTACAAATACTGATCATTAAGGAAGTCAATCATGAATAGAAGAGGCTTAATTAATGACCTAATAGTAGCCTTCCAAAAGAGAAAACTTTCATGTATTTTTACAACTTTCTATAATGTAATTCACTGATTCTCTTAAAACTATTCAGGGGAATCTGAACTGAGGACAAGGACCATTTTTTTTTTTTTTAAGTGTGGATGGAACCCAGGGATGATTTACCACTAAGCTACATACCCAGTCTTTTTTATTTTAAGATGGGGTCTGCTAAGTTGCTGAGGTCAGCCTCGAACTTGTTGTGATGTTCTTGTCAGTCTCCCAAGTGGCTGGGATTACAGGGGTGTGCTATTGCATCTGGAAAGGAAAAGAAATTTAAACTTTTCTCGAGTGTTCTTGATGGTTTTGGTGTGGACTGATATGTGGAGCTTACTTTGAAAAACACAAAGTGAGTAGTCTTAGATTCCTCCCCTGCAAATGCAAATGATTAAACTCACTGCATAGGTAGCTTATGAAATATAATATAATGCATGTAAATAGTAAGCAATAGAGCCTAGCACCTAGTAAACATTCAACATATGATAATTCTTCACCCCATGCCCTTTCCTTTCTGTTGAGGAGTTATTTTTCATCATACAAAAAGAGAAGTGCTATATTGCAATATAATTTCATCCCTTCAATCAGATCACAATAAACATTCTAATGTCAAGCTAGATTTACCTCTGAATAGCTTTGCTGAATGTTTAAAATGGGTCTGTCACCTGCCCTGGGTTAACATTCATTATTTTGTGTCCTAATACATGGAATCAAAATGACTTTCAATATATTTTAATTCTGTACCATAATTTAAGCTAACTTGTTCATGAATTTACATGCCATGTGTTTTAAGTACTTGATAACATTTGCACCTTAACACTGTCCTTCCATGGCTTAATCATAGGTCTGAAAGCACAGTAATTTCATTTACTCAGGTAGGATGATCAATGGAGGAAATGATCCTGGACAGGTCATCACATGGAAATTTTTCACTGATCATCCTTAATGAAAAAAAATCAAAATTAAATATAGTTTATGTTAAAGAACAACAACCACAAAAAAGCTAGGTGTGAATCTCGCAATGTTTTCAGGCATCTTTTCTTTTCCTTTTTTGATGTTTCAAAATTTGGTGCAATGAAATAAATCCAATGTCTTTCTTTTCTCAACAGATAATATTCTTGTGGACAATCCTTGAACCCTCTGTCATCTTTTCAGGGTGAGAATGTAGTATGCAAAGTCTGAAAATAGGCCTTAACAGTTAGTACAGACGTCTTCATGACTACCCTGAGATTACCATGTGAAGAAGTTTGGGGTATTGGAGGATGAGAGAACATGTGGAACAAGAATGGACTATTCTAGCTGGGGTCTCCCCTAGACCAATCAGCATGCCAACTGCCACAAAAATGATTGGTGCCGTCCAAGACCATCTAGCTACAAGCCCAGCCAGTCCAGATCAAAAGAATCACCCATCCAGGGGCTGGGGATGTGGCTCAAGCGGTAGCACGCCTGTCTGGCATGCGTGCGGCCTGGGTTCCATCTTCAGCACCACATACAAACAAAGATGTTGTGTCTGCTGAAAACTAAGAAATAAAATATTAAAATTCAAAAAAAAAAAAAAAAAGAATCTCCCATCCAACCCAAAGATACATGCAAATTACTAGATGTTTGAAGTTTTAAGGTGCTACATTTTGGGGGTGATTTGTTATACAGCAAAAGTTAATTAATGTGAATTCTGACCCTCAGACCCTTTACCAGCTTCCATCACCTAATGTCTCCAGGTTGTGGGAACCCACTCATTCACTTCTAGGGAAGTATGCCTCGGCACTTTCCCATGGCTCTTGGTTACCATCACCCTTCCATTTTTATCCACATCCACTGATGAGAACAAACCTGGTAAAATCTGTGCATGTATCATTACTGGCTAATATCTGTTATGTAACTTCTCATAATTAAAATCTGATTTTTTTTTTAAGTACGAGGTATCAAATCCAAGGAGCTCTACACTAAATTACGTATGTCCCCAGCCCTTTTTATTTTTGAGACAGGGTCTCACTAAGTTGCTGAGACTAGCCTTGAACTTATTATGATTCTAGTGACTCAGCCTCCATAGTAGCTGGGAATACAAGAGTGCACCACCATACCTGACTGTGAAAGTCATTTATAAGCCAAGGAACACGTGTGGCAAGCTGGGATCAAGATATGAAAATCAGATTCTTCCTAACAACCTTAGGAGGGAACCAATCCTGACATCCATTTATTTCAGATGTTTAGCCTCCTTGACTGTGAGACAATACTGTTATTTCAGCCTCTGGATTTATAGTACTTTGTTATCACAGTCCTAACAAATAAATACTATTCTTACCTTGATGTTTTTAATATATATATATATATTTGTAGGTGGACACAATACCTTTATTTTTATGTAGCTCTGAGGATCAAACCCAATACTTCAAGCGTGCTAGACAAGCATTCTACCACCAAGCCTCAATCTTGATCCTCTTACCTTGATCTTAAACTCTAATTTTCAAATAGTTTTAAAGTAGAAAAAGAAACATGGAGTCTAGTTTGTCAACATTACAGCAATATTTGTAATTCATAAGTAAAATGACATGGTGTCAGGGATTTTTTAAAAATATACTCTAGTCATAAAAAATAAAGGGCAAAAGATATAATACATTGCATTTTATATTTTCTAGGTGTCTTGTCAATTTTTTGCTTGATGATATAATCAGGGTGAATTTCATGCACTAATTTAAACATACTTCTTTCACATTGCTACTGTTATAGGTATGGGAGATATTAAGAGCCTATTTTCTTTAGGAATAATTATTAGACATAGTTTCAAGAGTAAAGCAAATTATCACGATGGCCCCAGATAGACTCATTTTTTTAAAACTGTCATAGCCATGCCTTGTGCTTTTATGCACTTCTAATCTTGCTAAGTTATTCCTTAGTACGTAGATAAGACCATAAAGGTTATTCTCTCCCCTTCCGTGTACCTGACAAGAAATGAGGTATTAAATATTATAATGTCCCATTTTTTTACTTTTTTGACTGCAGCATGATGCCATTATTAGTTTGAGATCAAAAAGACTGTTTGGAATTCCAACTCAGGTTTCTGGCATAATGTTTTCTGTCTACAACTCTTATCAGGACTAAACATATTAATAAACACATATCATACCTAAAGTTATACTAAAAGTCTTATTAAGTACCTAAAAACAATTATTAAAAAATTCATTCTATAAGGGCATCATCTGTAAGCTCGGTTCATAAATAAAAAATTACTAAACTGCTTTTAAGTCAAGGCATAATCACATTTCAGATGGTGATAAAGAATTAATTAGTTTTTATTTTCTAGTAATCAATGAATCAATTATCTGCATCCTTTTTTCTAAATTATATTTGGAATCATAATTCAAAGTATGTAGAGTTATAACAAATCATTTACAATTGATACAATGATTATAACCAAGAATTGTTTCTAAAAGAATCATCTGTACTACTCAGTAATACAAGAAATACTTTAAGTACTCACCAGTGAAAAAAATTATCTTTATAAAGTAAGATAATTTTATAAAGTAAGATAATGTAAAGTTGGGCAGCCATTCAGGGAATTTGCTGAAGGTAGTCATCTGGGAAATTTATTTATTTATTATTAAAGCTTTATGGTTACATAGTAGTTGGGTTCATTCCAACAAATTCATACCTGCATGGTAATCAATTTTCGTTCAAGAGCTCTCCTTTCCCTCACCTGTCCCACTCTCCTTCCTTTACTAGACTTCCTTTCGCTCCTCTATTAATTTGTGTTTGATTGGTTCTTTATGTAATCTTGCCCTCCCACCCTTCCTTTTATTTTACTCTAGCTTCCACATATGAAAGAAAACATTCAAACTTTTGAATTTCTGAGTTAGGCTAATTTCACTTAGCATGATATTCTCCATTTCTATCCATTTAACGGCAAATGCCTTAAATTCATTCTTCATTTGGGAAATTCACTATGGTAAATTTTGCTTCTGATCAGCTTGTCTTTATTTATCTCAATTCCAGACCAGAGATGCTTTTTAATACCTGAGAGGTGAACTGGTTTGGTTTCCTAGTCTTTTTTTTTTTTTTTGAGAGGAGAGAGGAGAGAGGAGAGAGGAGAGAGGAGAGAGGAGAGAGGAGAGAGGAGAGAGAGAGAGAGAGAAAGAATATCTTTTTTTGTAGATGGAAACAACACAATGCCTTTATTTTTATGTGATGCTGAGAATTGAACCTGGGTCCCGCCCTGCTAAGCAAGTGCTCTACCACTGAGCCACAATCCCAGTCCTGGTTTCCTAATCTTAATCCAGAAATTGGAAGGAAGAATACAGTCATTACACAGAAATGGTTTGGAGATTTGCCTTTTAGAGTATTACCCAGCCAACTGGACTATTAATCATATTCAAAGTTTTCCACTTTTAAATTTTATAATACACACACACACACACACACACACACACACACACGGTTTCAGTTTGCTGAAATATTTAATCTCTTTAATTTGTCCCACCAAGTATTCCAGATCACAAGGCTATATCTGATTTTTGTAACTGGTTGACCAGGGCCTTTTTAGTTCTGCAAGTGTAGCGAGAAACTTTGAGCGATAGGAATTATGACTGTATCAGGTAGAAAATAGGAGATAATGCAGTTATATTTTGAGAAGCTACACCAAGGCCAGGTGTATCCATATCACTATTTTTGGCCATGGTGCTTTTGGCTTTTTGTGATAATTAATGTCTTGAACTAATCAGTTTGAGATGGAGTTTATTAGGAACAGCTGATATTAGTTTCCTTAAACTTCTGACACTGGCTATGGTGTGCTCGGTGGATACATTACTAATTATTACTTTCAATCGCGCAGTTAGGAATTAATTATCTCAAGGTGCCTCCAGAGCATTTGTAGGAAAGGATAAGATGACTCTGGCGTCGGATACCATTTTAGCACCTTAAAGTTTTACTGTGCTAAAGTCACTTGGGGTGCCAGGACCAGCATCGCCCCGCTATCCTCCAGGCTTGCCCCAGGGACTTTACCATCAATAGACCCTCTCCTGGAGCCAAACATTGAGCGGAAACACCTGACTGAAAAGCCCTGGCCCTAGACCAGCCTCGACCAGAACTGTGGACCGCGGCGACCCTGCGCGCCCACACCCCGCACGGGAACGCGCTTCCGAGGTTGTTGGAGGAGTCGCGCGTCCCCGGGACTGAGGGCGCTGCTGCGGTGCGCGCCCGCCCGGCCCAGGAATGAATGGAAGGTTCAATCTCGCGCGCTGGGCACGGGCAGCCAATGACGCGACCGAGAACGGCGGCGGGCAGGTGTGCGCGTGCCGCCGCCTGACGCAGGGCTCCGGTCGAACCGCCTGGTGCGGCCGCCGCGCCCCGCGGCCCCCCTAGCCCAGCCCCCTCCTCCCCGCGGCCCGCCACCCTCCGGGCTGCGGTGGCGGAGCGGCGGCGACAGCGCATTCTGCGTTCCCTCGCCGGCTCACAATGTGCTGACCCTCCCAGCCCCGCCGCGCGCATCCCGGGTCTCCTGAGCGCCGCGCTCCCTCAGGAAGTGACAGACTGCAGGCCCCTTCCTCTGCCCCGTCCTCCGGGACTGAACGCCAAACACGTACTCACACCCTGTCCCCGCTCACACCCCAGCTAACGACGCGACCATGAGGCCCCGGAGGTAAGCAGCCGGTCCCCGCGGCCGCGCGAGTGCGAGCGTGGCCGGGTGTGCGCGCGGGTGCGGACCTCGCTCGCGGTCCCGGGTCTGGCACGTGAGCAACGTCGAGGGGAGCTCGGCGCCGAGGAGCAGGAAGCTAAGAGGAGGCGCGAGCGCCAGGGAGGGGCGAGGACAGGGCACGGTGGGGAAGTGACAGGTCTCGCAGCAAGTTGCTGTTCGGGAACCGGCGCGCCGCGTCCCTCCTCGCCGGCCCTGATTTATTGCCCCGGGGTTGCCACTGAGACGCGGGCGGTCGATGTACTTCCGGGTTCACACCTTTTTCTCTCAGCTCCTTGCCTCTGGGTCGGCGCTCCGGGTGGGCGCGGTGTGGCCAGCGCGGCCGCCGAGGCTCGCCGCCGCGGCCGCCGCCCCACCGCTGGAGCGAGCTCGGAGCCCGAGGCGAGGCGGGGCGTCTCGCGGCGCTGTGTTGCGGGCGGGCGGGCGGGCGGGCTGGCGGGGGTCGCGGCAGCGGGTCCGAGCGGCCGCTGCGGGCGCCTCGAACTCGCGGGGCAGTGCCGCCAGGGGGCGTCGGCACCTGCCCTTCGCGCTCTCCTCACACCGAGCCGCTTTGTATCCAGCAGGCGTCGGGGATCCTTTTTCCTTCGGTATCCGTGGGGTAAATTTCAGGAGTTAAAATTAGAAATTTGAAGAGAACGGGGAAAAAAAAATCGCCATTGGATTTCGGTTTTTGAAAAGGAAAAGCCAATGAAGAAATGATACATTTGCAGAAGCGTGAACTGACTGTTGGAACACCGGATGCGGGTGCTTTAGGAGGATTTGTACTCCAAAAACTTTTTTTTTTTTTTTAAATTGCACGTTGGTAAATATTGAGTGTTTTCGAGTAACAGCTTACAGTATGTATTTAGTGCCCTCATTGCGGAAATTTCTTGAATGTAAGTAATAGTAAGTCCGCCATTTTGAATTGTTTCATGTAACACAGGATGAATCTTAGGTGCCTGTTTCCTTGAGTTCCCTCAGTTCTTTCTGTGGATTTGTTTTTAATTCATAGGTTTTTAAGGTCACCGACTAATATTACTGTTCATAGACCTAAATTCTCCGGTGATGATTTTTATACCGGTGGTTGTTAATGCAGGAGAGAATATGTCTTGTTCATGTTTTATTGTAGTTTTTATTTCTTGGTCACAACTATTGTGGAAGTGAAAATTACATATGGCAATATTAGAATTAATTTAAAACATTTTGCAGCATGGCTGGAAAAGTATAAATTAGTATGTTTTTTACTCTGATTAAGAAAATGTTCAATTTCCTTTTTTTGTGCTGATTATCACCATAGTTAGCTTGATAATATAAAAACTCCTTTAAAAAAAAAAAGAAAAATTATAAGTTCAGCAATAAATTTTACTAGTCACAATTTTATTTAATTTAAGAAAGCTCTCAGGGAAACTTTAAAAATTAAAATTGAATTATTGGGAATGTATATGCTTTGTGTGATTTTTTTAAAAAAAATTCAAATTTGTTGTGAGGTTTATGCCATTTTCCCCCCCTGTGGATTTGCACAGATTTGATAGAGGAATTGTCTATAAATTAACAAAAGAACATGTAATAATCAGTATTCCATTTAGACCCTTGTGTGCATTTTGGGGGGCACTTCTTCTGAAATTATTTATTTTTGCATGAATGAAATACTGCAATCCAGTACACCTAGTTTCCTAAAGAGCTTTAGGAATTAAATTGACACAAGGCCTCTTTCTATTCCTCAGCGGGGAGGGGAACAGTACCCCAATGAGTAAGAAGTTTTACTAGATTTTTGCATATTACAAATAGGATCATTTGTTGCTAATTAAAAATTTAAAGAATTGAATCAAGTTGTAATGCATATTGGGTATTGAAACTATCCATATTTCTTGATAGATCTGGAACCAAGTGATCCAATGATTATGTTCTCATTAATCCTTCTCAGATTGTAAATTGTCTTATATATGTTCTATCACCAAACTTCTTTCAGAAAGAATGAAAAGTTTTATATGAATTTAATCAGGATTTCAATACAAAATATTCTGGAATATGGGGAAACATGATAAATCCTATATTTTGTAAGTGAAGCAGATTGAGCTTTAAAATGGCTAATCTCAAAGCTAGTTTTCAGAATGATTTATTTTTTAAAGAGTGTTGTCCATGTAAGTTCCAAAAAGCCACCAGAATTTTAGTAAATACAGTGGATCTAAGGTTTTTGTTTTGTTTTTGGGATCTAAGGTTTTTGTTTTGTTTTTGTGTTGACGCTGAAGAAGGAGATTAAGATCTTACCTGCCTAAAGCTTCAGTAATGCTTGGTATCTGATCACATCACTTTTGGAATTTCTAGCACCGAATATCATAATTAGCAAATCATGATTAAGGATAAAATAAGTTATTATATAAAACAGGTATACTTAATAGTTTTCAGGTATAGGGACTTAAAAAATGCTGTGCATAGCTACCAATTTGAGGACTATATTAACAAGCTCTGACCAAGAAATGATCTATAAACATTTATCGTAGTCCATAGTTGAGTTGATTAAGGAAAAAGAAAAGTGAGGATACAGATATGAATCAACTCAGGAGTAACGAAAGCTATTGATTTTTGAATGGGGTGTTAAAATTTTGGTCAGCTAAAGGGCTTTCTTATTTGGTATTTTTAGTAGAATTTAATTTTCTTTAAAAATTCTTAAATGTTCAAAGTTTTTAGGTTAAGATGTTTTTAAACCTGTACCCAATTCTCTTGCCTTTTAGAGGAACTATAGTTTGTTTATTAATAAGTACTATTTTTTTTATGAGCTATAAAGAATTTCTAGCTTTCCAGGCTGAACAATGAAAATTCTTTACATTCAAAGACTTAAGATTGATTTATACAAACATATTTATACAAACATATTGATTTATACAAACATATCTATATGTGATATATAGAATTACATTGGTTTGAGAAACTTGCTCAGCACATACATGTATAATAGTATTTACTGTGCTGAATTTTCCTGACAGAACACACTGTGAAAGTCGCTGACCATAGTGCTGAATCAAGACAGCCATATTGGCCACTGCTAAATCTAACGCAAAACTGTACACAGAAATTGTGTAGAGGGTCAAGTGACATCATAACTATAGGAAATTAGAGATACATATTTCACATGCATTTTTATTTGATTTATACTTTTATATCTAGTTGATTCCTATTGCAACCAAACATTGTGATAAATTTTATTCCCAATTAATTTACTGTACAAAATTGATTTTGAATAAAATCAATAGGATCAATGCTAGACATTTTCTCTTTGAAAGCTGCCATTTCCACATAAGACATTAAAATGAGTTTAAGTACATAATGAATGAATTCAAAAACTGCAATTTTAGTTGATGCTGTTGTAAGATTAAGATTAACATGAGCTTCATGTTAGCAATTTTTATTTTAGGTTCATATTCTGGAACTATCAAAATAAAAAAAATGTGTTTATCAAATGTAGTCAAACTAGAAGTCACTCAGGCAATAAATTCCACTTGGAAACAATAATGTAAGCAATTTTCTAAATAAAGAAAAGAATATAAATTTTAAAACTGTAAAGAATTTGATCTAGCACTTTGGGGAAATTTTCTATTGTTTGAAGCAGGACAAAACCAGGCTTTCATTGCTTACAGTAATACATTGTGTTCTACATTGTGTGAGATGTAGAATTTTAGTAAATACAGTGGATCTAAGGTTTTTGTTTTGTCTCATTTGTATGAGACAAATGTAGAAATTATCTGATAAGGACTGTTTAATGCATTTACTATTTCAGTGAAAAGTACTGTTTTAAGCATAGAACTTTGACATTATTTTCCTAAAAATAGAATGGGTTGATACACAGGATCATCAAATTAAGGGTCAAAGGTGACAAACCAGGACAAAGGGCAAGGAGCTCATTTTCAAGCAATCAGTTTCTAGTTTTTTCATGGCTGAACAAAAGCTTAATTATATAGAAAAAAGGACTTAGTGTTGAATGATCAATTTTAATGGTGGAAAAACATGTTTTAAATTTTCTAAGTATTTTCAAGTCAGTATTTCTTTTATGGATGTGTTTGAGAATACAGAATTGAAATGCTTTTATTTTTTCAAATAATTCTTGTATTACAATACAATAATTATAATGTTTGTTCAGCTCTTCAAAAGTATTTCAGCTAAAATATTCCATATTTTATAGACTAAAAAATAGACTAGGGGTTTTTTTGGGCAGATTTCAAATTTTATTAAAATCTACAAATTTCTGTGTTGGTTTTTTTGTACAATACTTCATTGGTTTAATCTCCTCTGCTAGTTAAAATGCTATTATTTTTGTAGAATATTACATTTATTATACCATATGTCACTGTCAGTGATGGAAGGTGAGCATCTCTTTATTATACTGAAATGTTTTAAAACATGTTTACTGAAAATATTTAGAATGCACTGAAAGTTCTTACTCATTTTATATCTCTGGCAATATTATACATTTCTATTTACTAAGATTATTGTGTATTAAAATTTGAAATGTGCTTCAAATAAAAATTTTCTTAATATTATTTAAATTGTGTTCAATTTTACTTGGAATCATTTTTTGTGTACTACATCAAGAAGCTACTTTTAACTTTTTAATCTTAAAGTTATGGTGGGCCCTTAAAATATATTGATTAGCCTTTTGAAGGTGGGAATTTTGGTTCTTTCTTTAATCCACTATTGCTTTCTCTTATTTTTCTTTTACTTAATGTGAACTAAGCAATAATTCACCTGTGAGCTTTATTATATAAAACTATTGTTTTGTATATTGGAAAATATAAACATTTGCACTAGAAAAAACAACTGTAGTCTGCCTCAATTGTATGGAGGCTCAACTGTGTTGTTTACATTTAAGTTAAATAATTGTGTTTACTTATTAACATTTGTGCCATAACCATTGCTATCACACTCTCTCTCCAGTATGCTAATTGACTAAAGTTTTTATCCATTGAAATTTTCGATTTTATAGAACAAATTCTTACTACAGCATTTGAAGAGAATGATAAAACTGCCAGTATCTTTCTTTTATGAAACCAATAAAATTTCAGTTTGTAAAATGATGGAGAAAGTTAAATTTATCTCTTGTGATTCAGCTATATTACAAATGTATCTTCTCTAACTTAAGGTTGTTTTATATAATGTATTATAAGTTGAATAATATGCTTTGTAAATATGAAAAAGAATGCTACTTTTGAATGTTTTTTTCCTGAATAGAAAGTTTCCCCTCTCAAAATAATTTTCAAAATGTTTCAACAAATATGAATTTGTGAAAATGTCAATAACCTAAGTTTTTTTAGTTATATAAAGTCACATATAAATATTTGTGTAACTTCCATTTTTAATAGATTATTTTCTTTACCTGTATATAATTGAGGATGTAACAGAAGCAGCATGTACAAATTTACAGTAGGATTTTCAATTAAATATTGCAAACTATTTTATATTGTTTTTGCCTAGGAAGCATTTGAATCTAATCTACTGACTAACTTGTGAACTATAGTTACAATAAGCTTTTAATTCCTATTTAATATACTCTTACGTGACACTGTAAGAAAACATTTTGATAAAGCACATATGTTCACTTCAGGGTTGAATTTACACATCTAATATTTGTACATGTTATATCTTGAGTTTAGTCAATGTAAATAATTTTTGTGCTTTAGGTTTTACTCTGATGTTTATGTAGCATGTTTGCTGTATAATTTTAAGTAATGTCATTTAAAAAGGTTTTCTCAACTATTTGCATTCCAAAGAATGCAATAAATGTACTAAAGTATAAAGTACATTGATAGTTGACATTCAGTAGACTTGTTTTTGTTATAAACTGCAAAGTGAGTGTACAGCAAATTATAGTGTATTTTACAACTACATTATTTTAGAAAATACTGGTAATAGAAACAAAGTTATCAACTATTTTTTAAGTGTTGAGAATTGTGATAATAAGTAATGAAAAGATTTTTGTTTTATTATGATTAATGTCTTTGTCAATCATTAAATTCTTTTCTGCTGCTGTAAAGTGACTTTTGCACTTTATTAATATTAGAAAAGTTAAGATGTAAATTAAATTCAAATAAAGTTTTGAGTATTATGTCCTGAAGTTGTATTTTATTTTTATTCCATCCCTTAATTCTCTGGGCGTAATAACTTGGCAGTTTTGAGTGAATACCATAAGGATCCATTACATTCAGTTACAAGTAGTGAATTTTAACAATGAATATTATATAAAATACGTGAATATTTTTATATATTTTAATTGGAAATATTAAATCTAAGAATGTATTAGAGGAGAATTATCAGGCAGTTCTATCCATTGAATCCATATGTATATTTTTAGTTTTTTTTTCTTTTTTTGTGTGGTACTGGGGATTAAACCCAGGGCCTCATACATGCTAGGCAAGTGCTCTACCACTGAGCTATACCCCATCCCCTCTATATTTAAAAGAAAGAAATTAGGAAATAAGGAAATACACATACACACACACATGATTTATAAATATATTGGAATAGTTAAATGATCAATTGCTCATCAAATTTTTTCTTAGGAAAAGATGACTTAAATTTTTTTGTGTGAGTGATATTGGCCAAATTATATTTTTATATTGTGTGTATGTACAAATATATAACAACAAATCTCTGTAAAACTGCACCAGTGTAAAAATGCACCAATGAAAAAATGCAGAAAGAGAAAAAGAATAGAGCCCCCCCCTCAAAAGCCATCTTAGTGTCAGCTCAAGTATAGAAATCATTGAGTCATTGATTTCATTTAAAAAAATATATATTGGGCTGGGGATGTGGCTCAAGCAGTAGCGCTCTCGCCTGGCATGCGTGCGGCCCGGGTTCGATCCTCAGCACCACATACCAACAAAGATGTTGTGTCCGACGAGAACTAAAAAATAAATATTAAAAATTCTCTCTGAAAAAAATAAAATATATATATAGAACACTAAGGAATGCTGGGGTTATAAGGAGCAAAGTGTACAACAGGCTCTGCCACCATAGAGCATGGAGTCAAGTTGGGAGAAAGAATGTTTTCATATGCTATTACAGTAAATTACAATACAATATTACATGCTAGAGGCATGGTACTCAGTATGGGAACAGTAAGAAAAAGAGCTCTAAGTGGAGAGCTAAATGATGAACAGGGAGGACCTAGTCCAGTGAAGGGGCAGAGAAATGTATTCCAGGATTTCACAGTTTTAATTAGATTTGGTTTCCTAATGAAAGCTGATGAACTACGTTATATGAAATATTTTCCCACAATTCTAATGTTAAGTAAAAACACCCACATGTAAACAGCTGTTCTGGAATATTCATACATTTAAAAATAATTTTTATTGTTACTTCAAAAAATAGTCATAAGAATATGAACATTTAATTTTAAATAAATTATATGACATTTACTTGTCTCATCCCTATCATGGTTGTTCAATTAATATTGGGTGGATGGATTGTAATATTCATATTTAAACCTAATTCTGCTTACCAACTCTTGTTTTTGAAAAAAATTCATTACTTATCATCAGTAAAATATGTGCCTCAAGAAGGAGTAGAAGGAATGAGTAGAGTGCCATGCTCGTGGGTAAATCTTCAGTATCACAAACCCAAACCAAAAAACAAAAAAACCAAAACGATGTCAGTGAAATACATAAATTGCTTGTGAAATAATTCTTATTTTACTTTTTCCTTTGAAAATGAGGTAATATTAAAACTATTAATAACTAAAAATATCTGATGGTAAGTTTGGATAGTGAAAAATCTGAACATCTTTACCATTCAAGTTGACTGGCTTTTTAAAATACCAAATACTCAAAACAGTTCTTGAGTTAAATAATATTTACCAGTTATCTTATGTTTATATGACTTTATTAAACCTATCATTTATGATAATTTGTTCAAATTAGTTGAAAAGTTTGTTATTAAAAACCTTGTGTGCTATTGTGTTTAAACATCTTTAAAGATATTGGTTTGAACTTTTCTATAAATACAAATAGATAGGATTAAGCATAGGCTGCAGACTATTAGAATAAAAAGGTAATAGGGTTTAGCTGAAATATTTATAACATTCTAAAACACACACATAAACTAGAAATACGGTCAAATGTAAAGGAATACTATTATAATATGTTTTAATAATGAAGTTTGTTAAAGTTAGGGTCTGTCATCTTGCGTCTTGGTTGTAAACACAGGATAACTGAAGGATTTAATGTACAGAGGTTCACATGCCTTTTGTTCACATTCTTTCTCTATTCTTTTCAAATCTTACTCAGTGGGATTGTCATCCTTTGTAAGAAGAATCTTGGGTCAACATTCAGTAGAACTCTTCACTTGGAAAAGCTTCCATTTCCTTGTGAGAAGAAAATTAGATTGCAACTTAAATAATTTGCACATAATAGTTTTTTTTTGGTGTGTGTGTGTGTGTGTGTGTGTGTGTGTGTATGAGTTTAATATAGTAGATGTGTCTAAAAGTTAAGGACAACCCTGTGTGGTAGCAGGTGAGTGGGTGCATGTTCAAACCAATGGGTTTTCCAAACCTTAATAATTCTGATCTAAGGATAAATATGATAATTCCATGGCAACCAGGAGTTTCCCTTTCAGTTGCTATTATTGGATGGTCTCTTTATTGCAAGTTTCACTTATTGTGCATTTGTTAATGGATATATTAGAAACACCAATACTTTTATTTTTAAATGAACACGTTTTGTTTTATAAAATCTGGGTTAATGTATATTAGATACCTTCAAATATACTTAGTGATTAAGTGTATTAAAGTTATTTTCTATCAAAAAGCATTTGAATGTAACAGAGATTCACTATCAATGGTATATAAACATAATTTGTTTCTGATGATTTAAATTCCAAAATATACCTGAGGAGAATAGTTTAGTTCATGAATAAACACATAATGTAGGTTAGGTAAATTTTAACTGTGGTTAAAAAATTATTGGAATTATTAAATTACAGCATAAAATTAACAATGTTACAATTACATTGTTTATGAAATTGTCATCTTTAACTCCATCTTAATAATCTTGTTTTAAACGTTTTTTTGAACCCATGTCTTTTAATACAAATAAATTGGGCTGGGGATGTGGCTCAAGTGGTAGCGCGCTCGCCTGGCATGCATGCTGCCCGGGTTCGATCCTCAGCACCACATACAAACAAAGATGTTGTGTTGGTCAGAAATAAAAGACAAGTTTATGCCAATTGGTTGTCTAATTTGCTAGGTGAGTTTTAAACTGTAAAAAAAAAAAAAAAAGTTTACAGGTCACTTCACAGAGTCAAAACTTGGACATTTTATTGCTTTCTAATGATCCATTAAGTTGAAGAAAAGGCAATTAAATAGGCAATTAATGTAGTACTGACTTGAGCTCTCTGATTTTAGGTTCTTCAGAAGACGATGAGGTCATTCAACCAGGTTTCATCAGCCCCAGGTTAGTCTGTTTTTTAAATTAAATATTTTACCCAACTGATGTTTTATGAAACCACTAGTGGTACATGAGAGAACTTGACAGGCCCTCTAGAATTTTCCACTTTGGCTTTCTGCCTTGGCAAGATGAGCATCATGTCCTACCAGACTCCATCCAGATCAGTCCATCTATAAAACTTGTATTACCACCATATAACTCCTTTTCCCCCTGATTTTAGCAGTATTGGAATTTATGATTCCCTTTTTTGAATTAAAGCTATATAATAACACTTAAATGCTTATGATAACGAATGAAAAGTATTTGTGGCTTATTCATTTTTGTAATTTCCAGTAGGCATTAATACATATCTGTTGAATTAAACTAAAAATAGAGACATGGTGTTGTTTCAAATAATTCACTGTAACATAAGTTGTACAATATAATATATTCAACTTTTATGAGAAAATTTCTGTAATCCAGGAAACACCATTTACAATGTTTTTCATGTACATATGACAAAGTTTGTTACTAATCCTATTGCAAAACTGAGTCTTTTTGAACTTTTTAACATTTTGATATATATTTTCACATATTATTGAAGTTAACATCACACTTTTCCAGAAAGTTTCATTTAATAATATTGTGTTACTAATTCTGCCCTGATGAATTTAATACTTTTTTGATTAGTAGTACTTTGAAAACACACCTGAGAGCTGATAAAGCAAAGTTTATGAGCATTCTAAAGTACAAATAAAATTATATTCTATTAAACTGAACAAATAAGGATTGTGAGTAACCAGAGGAAAGCTGTAAGGATCAGAAGATTTAGTGGAAAAAGCTGGGATAGGTACTGCCATTTGACAAGCACTACTTTTTTCTAGAATGAATCCTTTAACATGGAGATGATGCTCTTCTTTATGAAAAAGAAGAGTTGCAAAAGTTGCTACATTATTTTAATATACCAACTATTTTCCCCTTATTATTGATTGTGCATTTTCTCTAGGGGCAAATAGGGGGCAGTCCAGGGACATTTTTTTTTTCTTTTGGGAAATAGTGTTAACACCAATGTGTTAAGTGACTGCAATAAAGTTTCATGTCTGTGTTTCTTGTGATTAAAAGGGAGTTGGAGAGGAGAGGTACCAATTTTTTCAAAAGGAAAGTTATTTCTAAAGTTTACATTTTAATCTAAACCACTTTGAATATCAACTGGGTCCAATCTTATTTCATAGATGAGGCCCAGAAAAAATTGGTGACCAAGACCACAGGTTCATGAATGGGACCAGAACTCTGAATTCCAGTTTCTAACTGGTTGCTCTTTTCCCATAGATTTTCTTCCCACACAAACCTCCTTAAAACCCAAAATTTCTTCTCACTTTTCCCATCTTTTACTCCCCACTGTTCTTTTTCTCCCTATTTTTGTAATACCTGCCCTCTCCCTCCAAAATAAACAGTATAAATATTGAAATAATACCTGGGATACAGTCCATAGTCTTCTTTCAGTTATTTCTTTTGATGTGATAAAGTTTAAAAGAATAAATTGATTCAAGGCTTTAGGGAGAGTGAAAGAATTATATATTTGCATTATTTAAATTGTGGTTTTCTGGGGCTGGTGTTGTAGCTCAGTGGTAGAGACCTTGCCTTGTATGTGTGAGGCACTGGGTTTAATCATTAGCACCACATAATAAATAAAGATATTGTGTCCATTTACAACTAAAAAAAACATTAAAAAATAAATTGTAGTTTTCTTCACAAACTCTGAATATTTACTATAAGAAGATCTTTAAATTGCTGGGCATAGTGGTGGATGTCTGTAAGCCCACCTACTCTGGAGGCTGAGGCAGGAGGATCACAGTTCAGGGTCAATCTGGACAATTTAAGGAGACTGTCGCAAAAACCAATCATCCAAACAACCCTAAAAAATACATGTTCAAGTAGTATAGACCAAAAACAGTGCCTTTTATTTTTCAAATAAATCATAAAACTTTTTTTTGTGCTATTCTAAGCAAAGAAAGGCTTATTACTATGTGATTTAATAATATTAATTTAATGAAAATCATTTAAGCAAGTATTTGTTGAGTGTGCTTGGAAAATACTCAGAAGTAGTAATCATAAAATTTTATTTCTTTTCTATTTATTTAGAGAGAAGTGTGTTAATATAACAGTTGTTTTTGAAATTTCAACTTTTCCAAAGAGGTATTTTCTACAATAATGGTGGTCCTAAAATAATGCCCCTTTTCTGAAATGATTTTGTTGCTCTAAATATTTTGTTGAAACATAACTGACCAAAAAGAAGGAAGAGTTTATAAGTACTTGTTTTTTGTTTTTGTTTTGTTTTTTAAACAAAAAGGCACTTTGAGTGGCAAACTTAAAATTTAATCCTTACCTGTATCTCCACAATTTTGCTTAGTTATTCCTTGAGAAATGTGTTAAGAAGGCATTACAGAAAATTTTAAGATTTCCTGCAGCCATGAAAAATTCTAAAAGGAACAGTTGTATTAAGCCAGAGCTTGCTTGTCTTCAGATAGGAAAATTAAATGAAAACCTATTTCTGCTTCTGGAAACAAAAACAACGTGCCTGTATGTTCTGAGGAGCCTCTACCATAAGATTAACACGGGTAGTCGGTACTCCTTGTTTGATTCCATGTTTTTAATGTCAAGAAAGTAACTCCCAAGTGGTGTCCTGAAACGCAGTGGCTGGCTTCATCCTCCCCGACGTGTGGGTTGGCAGTTTGCAGCGGGAACGATGAAAACAGGACAGACAGGGTTCCCCAGAACCAACTAGCCAAGCGTCCAGCCCCTCCAGTCGGCTTTACCAGACCCTTAGAAGGTACCGCTTGGGGTGGTGATGTTTTCACGGCTTCCTGATAGGACGGGTAGGACTGCACTGGGGTCTGTTTGAAGACAGCTCCCTTTTAGGCACGGCCCGGTGGGGGCGGGGACAGGCATTTTCTTGGGTCCTCCTATTCTCCCTCTCCTCTTGACCTTACTTATCTTAAATTTAGTAGGTTCTGGCATCCTGTAAAGGACTCAAATCATAATGTATATGTGGAAACTGAGTAAAAATGCTAGATTGTGCCCGGTGTTTTTGCCATAGTTGTGAAAGCAAGGGTTTCTTTTGTTCTTGGGAACAAGATGACAAATGTAAAAGTCTCTTAATTAGTAAGACAACATCAGCCTTTTGAATGGCTGGAATTCTACAGAGGAGGTGGTGATATGATGACCAAAAGGAAAGATGACTGAATAGAGAAAGGTGAGAGGAAGTTACTGGGTAGGAGGTGGAAGGAAAGGGGAGATTTGCTGGCCAGGGACTTAGGGGACTCTGTTGCGAAGGGGGCGCGTGGAGGCGCGGGGACTACAACCGCGCAGGGGCTATGGACTGTGTCTTATTTGCCGGGAGGAGAGACCGGTAGATTCTGTAGTGCTGCAGACCCTCCTCCTAGTTTTAAGAACCAAGCATTGTTTGTGCTTTTATAGAAGTTATTCATTGCTTGTAGTTGAAAACAACCACGGTGGGCTCTGGCACCTTTTGGTTCCTTACATTGTACTGCGGGGCGTGGGGGGCGGGGGGGGGGCGGAGAGGGTGGGGAACCGGGGATGTTGTTAAGCTGGGAAGGCATGTACCTCCTTTTGAAATGGGGAAACTAAGATTGTGATGACCAACAGGCATGTGTTAAATTATCTCTGATTTTTCCCCCTTTATTGCGTTGACGATTCTTTGTAGCTACTTGAACTCATTTTAAAGACATTTTGAAAGAACTATGATAAATCAAGCTATAAAACATTTGGCTTTCTCAGGTATAAAACATGAGTTTTGAGTCAAACACAGGTCTTTCTGGGGCTAAAAACAAGTAGGAAATGAGAAAAGAATTAAAACCAGAAGACTTAAGGAAGGTGACAAATTGGAAAGCATTGTAAGAGACTCACAGGACTATTTTATATGAAAGAAACACTCTATGAGCTATAAGAGCTTATGGTCAGTTTATAAAAAGATCTTAGGCTCAAAAGATTTAGAGAGGGGGCAGAATTGGTGAGTGGGATTCTCGGTCTCCTGCTTTCCCTTTTCTCCCTTTTTAACTTCCTTTCCTCCTTCCTCTTTTTCCTTAAAACCTTCCCGTTCTCTCCCCCTTTCTTTAACCCACCCCAAGGTATGTAAATGCATTTGCCTTAAATTCTTTGTGAATGAATTTTAGAGTATTTCTCAGGGTTCCCAGTTGAAAAAGCCTTCTACACAACTTGAAAGGCTGATGTCCCTCTCAGGAAATGAATGAGTCGATAACCTCTGACATCAGTGACCAGTCCAGTGAACCCTACCTTAATTCCTCTAATACTGGAAGCCCCCAATCAGGCACAACTGTGTAACTATACCATCCAAATATGGTTAAGCCATGTTATCCCTCACTTTGCATCCGCATATTGATGTTTGAATTTTATTAAATTTAATAATAAATAGATTCAGAATCACTTGCATATTGTATTCCTGAGTTGTGAGTAAACTATGTTCTAATGAAAGAGATAAAATGTGATTTATCATGTCTTACAAAACTAAACTATATTGGCCTGTGAATTTTATAATTATTTTTACATAAATAATAGAACCTCACATCGGTTTACATTGAATATTTTCTCAGATTCTTCTCTATTGGTTTTTTTAAAGTAATTCTTTAAAATATAAAAACTTAGTTTCTATCTTGTTTTGCATGTAATATTTAGCCTTTAATACTATCATTAAAGTTACTCAAGTCAGTATAATAATTGTAGTAATCAATTTCTGCCATTAAAACAATGCCTAGTAAATGTTTTGTTAGGAAATAAATCTTCAAAGTGTGGAACTTTTGTTACACTTTCAAAATCATTTGGAATTTTATATTTTCCCCCTCCAAAATAGCTGGCACGTTATTCCCCTCAAAATAAATGAAAACAGAAAGCTTGTCCTCTTTCCTGAGAAACAAAAGAAACATAGGGAAAAAAAATCTTTCGAAATTGATCAGTTTTGATTGACACCTTTTATCAGAAACAGCTGAAAATAACTTCCATTTTTATATGCACCGATTTCTTTATATTTGAACTAATTAGTTTAAATTTATTTTTAGTTGTTTAATATGAGGAAGAGGTATTAATTAGTATATGTGGGGTTTTCAATATCTTTTCAAAATCCCAACATTTTATGTGTGAAACGCTGGAGAACATGGACTTGTTTGGAGATGGGGAGGGGGATGCGGGCATGGTGGGGGAGGGTGAACTTAGCTTTGCAGAAGGGAAGTGGTATCTGTGCTGTTAGTTTTTCCGTAAACTGCTTGTTTAAGAAATGGGGGGTGGGGTAGAAAAAGACTGGTGGGTCTTTTAATTTTTCAAAACAGGCTACATTTTATATTTTAAAGAAAGCAAAGCATTTCTTGTTAATCTGTAATATTTACTGTAGTTAGTATTCAATGGGGGGGGGGTGATGTTGTCAGCATCTCCTAATCAACAATCTCCTGAACCCATTTGAAAGGTTAAAAAGTAAGCATTTTCAAAGTGGGGGCCAGCGGGGAAGAGACGGGAAGAACCTAATCCGTTATTAAATTTTCATTTATTCGACTGTTGTGCCCGCTGGTAGTGGACATTTAAAATGTCATGGTCCAGTCAATATCATGAATTTACCTTTTCCTGGGTGTGCAGCTCTGTACCGACCCCTCAGTGCCCGCCACCCCCACCTTTTCTGCTCTGCGCTGCAGCCGCCTCTCCTGGCGGTTCCTCGCGGTTCTTCGGCACCTCCCCTGCCCAGCATTCCCCTCCCCCTCCACCCTACGTGGTCTTGCTCTTGGGGAACAATCGCCACTGATTGAGGTTCACTCTATGTTAGGCTGGAAAACTGGGCTGTTATTTAGGAAGTCATTAATCACATCTCCTCCCCCGGAAAGAGATGGCGGAGAAACCTGTGAAGTACAATTCCTTACCAACCCCCTCTAAAATTTCCCAAACTGATAAATCTAAACACAATTTGATTATATGAAAGGTGATAGTGATTCCCCCCCCCCCGTGAAACTTTAAATTATAAAAAAAATTTGAGACACAATTAGATAATTGTGTGCTTTTTTGGTATGTGTATATTACAATATGTAAAGTTTAATGGGGATGTAATTGGGTTTAATCTGTATTTTTATAAATTATATATTTTCCTCTAAGTGTTAAGTATGAAATTGGTCCTAAGCAGGTTTGCTATGAAGTAGCTGAATTTTAAGAGAAAAAAGTCATAACATCGGTTGCTTTATTTAAATGACTCCCTGGTATGAGATTATTTAGATAGGGCACGCGTGTGTACATATGATTTTTTCTAAATCGACGATTCACAAGGACCCTCCATTGTGTTTAAGTAGAAGCACAAAATCAGCACTCTGATTTATCGTAAAGAAGCGTCCCAAATTGTCTTTAAGATAACATGTTTGAGTTTTTCGTGTTCATTCATAAATTATTTTGATGTCAGCATAGATGAAATGGCGATTGGTTATCTCTTCCTCCTGCCGGCCCCTTAAGGATCCGAGGTGAAATTAGTAGCAAGAAAGCATGTAATTGACAAAGTCACGTGTGCTCAGGGGGCCAGAAACTGGAGAGAGACGAGAAAAAAAAAAAATCAAAAGAAGGAAAGCACATTAGACCATGCGAGCTAAATTTGTGAACGCACAAAATCAAGATGTTAGATTGATGCAGAAGATCACTCCGTTCCAAAGGGAAAGTTTTCATCTCACGAGTTTGGAGCAGAGGGCCCGTGGGGCAACATGGCCGAAGGTTAATTTTCTTTTCTATTGTTTTACTGTGAATTTCTTTCTTCTTTTCTCACCCCCACCCGCTTTCTCATCCTTCTTCGCCTGTCCCCCACTTCCCCCTTTACCCCAATACTGGGCATTACCTCCCCACCCCCTATCGCGCAATGGGGCTTTATGCAAACCTATTGTTATAGATCTCCAAAAATGTTTTGTACCGCCCACACTGATTCACAACTTGAAAAGCTTTCAGGGGGCTATTGTTTGAATTGTGTGAGTGTGATTAAGCGCAGTTTCAGTTGGTGAGCCCAAGAAAACTTTTATACACCTGCCCCCTCCCCCATTCCACCCCAACTTTAATTGAAAGTTATGGGGGGAGGGGAGTGCACATTGCGAATAACTGTGGATTCACTGCTGCCGCGTGTGCATTAACTAGTAGTTGTTACCATCTTCACAATTTCTCTTTCCTCCTCATACCGCCAGAGAAAATAGTTTATTTGAATTTTTTTTTTCTAAATGGGATCAGTGTTAAATCAGTATTATGCAAGTAAAGTCTCCCATGCTGTACTATATAATATGTGGCTGAAAAAAAAAAACGGGAGTTAAAAAAGTACACGTATGTACAGAAACGTGGAAGTTGCTATGATCGATAGAACAGTGTGGCTTCCTCCTCCCCTGCTTCCTTTTAACCTTTTCATTTAAAATATTTTCTGTAGATGAGAAAGGATTCCAGCTACTTACTTTTTTTTTTTTTTTTTCAGTCCGCTTCCCTCTCTCACCAACAGTCCCTCTCTCCCTTTTTCTATGAACACAGTATGGAAATACAGACTGATTTTTTTTTTTTTTTTTTTGTCCTGTTCCATCTCAGGCGGGGCAAGCAAAGGTGGTGGAGAAGAGCCCGGGAAGCTGCCAGAGCAGGCAGAGGAGGAATCCCAGGTTTTGCACGGAACTGGCCACTGTAAGTGGTTCAACGTGCGCATGGGATTTGGATTCATCTCCATGATAAACCGAGAGGGAAGCCCCTTGGATATTCCGGTGGATGTATTTGTACACCAAGTAAGCCAAATTTTCCCCCCTTTTCACCTTTTTCCATGCGGAGGAATTGATCTATAGTTATTTTAATAGATGTATGATAATGTGTTCTTAGATATATTGAAAAACACAAATCTTCTTTGAAATCACGTGGTAATCCAGTTTTTAGGGCACGTGTATGAGCTCCTTCCAGGATATCTTTTCCTAAACAGAAAATGAAATCTTTGATATTCGACTATTCGGACCCTGGTTGACGTTATTAGCATTTCCTTCTTTTCATTCGGCAGTGAAATTTCGTTCTTGTAGTTTCCGGTGTTATTGGTTACAACAGACTGGGTCGCCTTTGCCCATGAATGAGTGGAAAAATGAATGAAGAAACAGTGATCATTTTAAGGTTTAAAAACAAAAGCAACACATTTCTTTGTAATATGAAATGTATATGTTTTTATTTTAGACACCTAGTCACACAGTAGCTCTTCTATTTATCGTTGCCTGCCTTGAAATCAGTAAAACAAAATAGAACACTGTTGGGCTAGAATGGATTTGTAGAAATGCCAAAGAGAATTCTTGGTAGTTAAACATTTTAAGAAATGTACTCCCGGTAGGGAACTGGTGAAAGGTTACTGTCTCTTTAAGAGACTGAACTGGAAAAAAAAAAAAATGTGGCCAAAGGCGGCTCTAGATTGTGTGTTTAAAATGTCCTTGTCTGTTACTTGGGGTAAATTTCCACCTTTGCTTATATTCTATTGTAGTTTTTAAAGATGTTTAAGTACAAGGCAGAATGTCATTGCTTCCCATTCAAAACTTTGTCCGGGAAATAATAAATTAATACCACTTCCTCTTTCATTCCTATTAATTAATCTCTTTATAGAAAAAAAATTACAATTTGCAAGCCTATTTTTTTCCATCAAAAGAAGGTAAGGAAGTATAAATTCTCTAAAGTGAATTTGTAGTAAGAAATAGAGGCTTAGGACAAAAGAGGTTTATTTTGGCTTGACGTCTAAGTTAAAAAGAATTGAATGAATGGCTGTTAATACTACAGGTTGACTGACACAGATGAAATACTTAGTATCTCTACTTGAAAATGATATATTAATTTAATGCTGTGTTGTATGTTTCTGGAATTGGAAATATTTACACCCACCCTTGTAATAACATCTTTAAATTATGTGTATAAACAATAGGAACATATGAAACCATCCTGTTTTGCTCTGTTGTGCTATGGTGCTTGGCAGCTTCCTGACCTTGCTGTATGGTGTGTTTTCCTTTTCTTAAGGCCTGGTCATCATTATTGGCTGTTTACATGTGGAAGGATCAGCATAATTTGTGAATTGAAATAGGGTTTAAATGCATAAATAGGAGTCCACATGCAGGCTACTGAATTTTATGCCTTCTATTTTATATTGCAAAACGAAGATAAATTTTCTATTATCTTTTCCTCCTCCTTAGACTGAATGACTAAAATAATTGACAAATCCATTTTCTCTCAGGCTCTTGTTTCCCCCTTTGAACCTTCTTTAGATTGTTAAATTGTTCTTTACGATCTCATAAATTTGTTTTATAGATGAATGAAAAAATAGCACTTTTCTTCTTTGTCTGATGATATACCTTGTTATAATTTGGCTTTTAGCAAAAAATTCAAATATTAGACATTTTATTAATTAATGTTAATATTTAGAACTGTAAGACATCCAAATTTAAGCTATTTAATTGATATATGTTTATAAACATTCCTGTATCCATTGAATTAGAAAGATTATATTGCTGGTAAAGTTTTTTTTATATATAGCTAATAGTTTCCAGATTATAAACATTATTTTAAATATTTACTTGCATTAATTTTATGTTGCACATCATGTATATATGAAAAGACAATATTAAATGATACCTAGTTAAAGCAGTTCTTATTGAGATTTACATAAATTACATATAAGTTGTATGAATAATTGTTTTGAAGAAGGCAGGAATCCTACTGAGTTTAGCTAGGCAACAACAAGTAATAATTAGATGGTTATAAGTGGTCTGTATAGGTGTTATGTGAGTATCCCCTGAAGAATCAGATTGCAATTCAAGATCATTTTATACAATTTCTAAAAATGTTTTATTTTAGCCATAAATTTTACTATGCAAACGTTTTTGAAGACATCAGGTTTTATTCATGTTAGAGTTTTTCCATTGTGTCTATAATTTTGTTATACTATAATGTGCATCATAGACAATTAGAAAATTTAACTCAGTGTTCAGGTGGACCAATACCTATGCGCATTATTTAGGGCTGGGGATGTGGCTCAGTTGTTAAGTACCCCTGAGTTCAACCCCCAGTATCAAAATTTTCATTTTAAAAATAAAATAATATATAGTGTAGTTTTTTTGGTGGGTGCTCAGAAGTACATGTGTCATTCGGTAAGTATATTGAACACATTTTTTAATGGTATGTATTTGGGGAAATAAAAATGATTTTAGTATTATTTTTTAAAATAATACTTAAAAAATCATGCCAATATGTACCCAGGAAAAATATTGACTGCAAATAACTACATATTAAACCAATTTAGTTGCTATGAAATAAAAGTGTGTGTATTTTAAACTAGAGCTACAGATATATTGTTACTTAATTCTCTATAAAATTTGTTGGTATTAACATAATCAAACTTTCTGTAGTTCTGTAGTTGATGGTTGTAAATTCTGAAGTGGTAAAAACACATGCACAGGTGCTGCGCTTTCCCTGATGTTGATGAATGCAGTGAGATGGTGCTCTAGTAGTATAGTGACAATTGGTGGTTTAAAAATGACAGTTTTCATGTGATTTTCTGAAGTTCACTTGTGAATTAAAATCGTATTTTATGGCTGGAAAATGAATGTATATATTCGGAAACCATTTTAAGTAATAGTGAAACGTTAATAGAATTTAATAATGAACATTAGTTTTAAAAACTGACATAAATATGTAAGCACTATATTTATACATTTTGTCACACTTCACTGTTTTTGAGGTATGTGATAAAATATTTAACTGAAATTTGAAAATATTGATGGTGATTCAGTTTGTAAAAAAATGAAGTTTTAGGAATGTCTCAAGAATCCAGTGCAAAATCCAGAGATTTATCTCAGTGGAAGTAAGATTTGGCTCATGATTAATATAGATCTTTAAGTCTTGGTTCTTAATAAGATGATTTCATCAATTATTTTATAAGTGTCAGTAATGCTCCTAACAGTTTCCTTATATTAATAAATTAAAAAGTGTATGCTTAAATTGCCTGGAAAAGGTCATTAGAAGTTTTTTGGAATATAAATATTCATTAGGACTTAAATATTTGATAGCACTTTAGAATCATATGGTAATTAATATTAGATATTTGGAAAAGGGAATGTTGCACAGTACTACCTGTTGATGTTTGTTGTCATGTAAGTTTTTCTTTACAACATCTTGATACCTAAGAAAACATGATCACTTGAATTTCATTCTTCTGGAGAAATATAGAATCCATTCTTATTGAGCTCTCCTCAGCCTATTTGCAGATGAATGCTTTCTTCAAATATTGGGTTTATATATGTATTTGTAATTCTTCGCCACCAAATAAAATACCAATTCTTTTAATGAAGCATATTTCATTTATTTAATAATTTATGCAGTAAGTTTTCCCAAAGATAGTAATTTCAAAATGACTGTAATGAAATTACTCTTAACAGTAGTCTTTTATATATATATGAGTTTGGTTTTTAAATCATCCCTTACTTTTCAGGTATAGGTATTCTTATGTACTTTATATCTGATTTATATTTTCTTCTTTAAAATGCCCAGCTTACAGAGATTTTGTTTTAATTTCCTTTTATTACTTGGCTTAGAAAGCACCTCAGGGAGTAATGGCTAGAAGAAATCATATATAATAAGTTTAAAGTAGTATTAACAGTGTCAGACTATGCAAATATTTGAAGATAAGTAATATAAATATATGAAAATTTTAAATGTTACAACACAGTTGATTTAGCATAGTTCATGTCAGGGGTACTCTACTACTGAGCTACAACCTAACCCTTATTTATTTATTTATTGAGATAGCAGCTGGCTAAATTTAGCCCAAACTGGCTTCAAACTTGTGGTTCTCCTCTCTCAGCTCCCTAGTAGTTTAAATTATAAGCATGAGCCTCAGTGCCCAGCTTCATGTCTGTGCATTTTTAATATTAATTATATAATTTATAAAGATAAATTTAGTCCAGTATATTCATGTTTGAAGGCTTTTCATAATATTTCTAATCAGTTAGTCATACTTACTTTTTTAAAAAAATATTTTTGTTGTAGATGGACACAATACCTTTATTTTATTTATTTATTTTTATGTGGTACTGAGGATGGAACCCAGTACTTTACAGGTGCTAGGCAAGTGCTCTGCCACTGAGCTACAACCTCGGGCCCCATGTTTATTTTTGTGATAATTTAGCATGAAGACCTTTTATATGCAGAATATATGACTGTTACTCTCAGGACTATTTAAAATGGCAATTTTATCTTTTTTTTTTTTTTTTTTTAACCTCTTTCTGGGCTGCTAATTGAAACTGGGTCCTTAGGCATGTTAACTAAATTTCACTACAAAACTATAGCCCCAGAACCAAATGCCAATTTTATAATATATTTATACAAAAATAAATCTTGAAAACTTAATATGATCATAAACATTCATAGCTCATTTTTATAACTAAAAATTTATAACTAGTTATGTATTTTAATATTCTGAAGATGGTTTCTATCTACAAAAATTTTAAGATGTTTTTCCTAGTTGATAATTTCAGAAGAATCTCAAATTCTTTACAGATGTTTAACCATAGCATCAATTTAAGAGGCATTTACATTAACATTTTGGAAGACTTTCCTCTTTTATTTGGTAACACTTCCCTTTTGATTTTAAAGTGAGGATTCATTTTCCAGATTCTTTTTGTGTATTTATATTTAAAAATATGCTCCTATTCAATTTAATCTTGAAGTGTGAATTTTAGTTTTTTTTTTTTTTTTGGGGGGGGGAGTGGGTACCAGGGATTGAACTCAGGGAAACTCGACCACTGAGTCACATCCCCAGCCCTCTTTGTATTTTTATTTAGAGACAGGGTCTCACTGAGTGGCTTAGCACCTTGCTTTTGGTGAGGCTGTATTTGAACTCTCAATCCTCCTGTCTCAGCCTTCTGAACTGCTGGGATTACAGATGAATTTAAATTTTTAAGACATAGTTATTGCTTTACTTTTAAAGTATTTTTGCTTACTTTTTTTTTGGGGGGGGGGTCTTGGGAATGAACCCAGATCCTAAGTATCTATTCAATGACTGAACCATATCCTTAACTCTTTCACTTATTTATTTATTTTTTTATTTCTTTTCACTTATTTATTTACTTTTTTCAAGAGTAGTTTTAGGGTCACAGCAAAATTAGGAGAAGGTACAGAGATTTTCCCTTATGCCTCCTGCACCTATATATGCAGTCTCCCATCATGTACCGGAATAGTATATTTGTAAAAGCTGATGAACCTACTTTGACTCCTCATTATCCCCTAAAGTCTATACTTGACATTAGAATTAGCTCTTGGTATCCTACACTTGTTACTCATTTTTGATTATTTTTATTTTGTTTTTGGGTACTGGGTATTGAACTCAGGGGTGGTTTAACGCTGAGCTATATTCATAGCCCTATCTTTTTTTAAGTGTTTATTTGCTAAGTTGCTGGGGGACTTTAAATTGCTGAAGCTGGCCTGGAGCTTACTATCCTCCTGCCTCAGCCTCCTATGTCTCCAGGATTACTGGGGGTACCACTTTAATTCATTGTCTTCTCCCTCTCTCTTTAAAGACAATTGACTACAAATGAAGGCAATACATCAAGGAATTGGTTTTTAAATAGATAGTTAAGTGACATATCACTTACAAGCATTTAGTATTCTTTAACCTATCTAATTTACTTTAGAGTTTTGGGCTTTCGTGAAAAGTTAAAATCTTGTTTGTTACCTACACTCATCATAGAGATTAAAAAGTGAGGGCTGGAGCTGTAGCTCAGTGGTAAAGCACTTGCCTCACATGTATGAGGCACTGGATTCAATCCTCAGCACCACATAAAAACAAATAAAGACACTGTGTGTTCATCTACAACTAAAGACTTTTTTTTTTTTAAAGTGAGTCCTTGATTGCAGTTTTTGTTGCTTTCAGGTAGCAATGAAACACTATTTGGTTTGATTTAATTCTTCCTCTTTAGAAATTACATAAATATTGCAGATAGTTTTGTATATCTTAAGCAAGCAGCTCTTTTGGTATTGAGATTAACCTAAAAGTTGTTAAGCAAAAATATGATGTATAATATTTTTAGTTCTAAACCAAGTATGACCTCAGCAAAGTGAGAATATTTTTGATTAATTAAACTGGAAATATCTTAAATGTGATATGCTATTAGATTTGATTTAGGACTGAATATGATATTTTTATCATTATCAATTATTAATTCTTCATACCTTGAGATATTTCCCCTAGAATTTTAAGAAAGAAGAAGATGAGCATGTTCTATATACAGTTGTTCTAAGTTTGTGGAGTTGTATCATATGTAGTCCATTAGAAGCTTAAACCATTCTTCCCTATTTTATTATTCGATTTTATCATCTTAATATCTTAAGTTGTTGCCAATAATATGTTCAAGAAAGTACTTTGCAGACTAGTGGGGGTACATTTAAAATATTTTTTTTTTGGTACCGGGGATTGAACTCAGGGGTATTTGACCATTGAGCCCACATCCCCAGCCCTATTTTGTATTTTATTTAGAGACAGGGTCTCACTGAGTTGCTTTGTGCTTCGAGTTGCTGAAGCTGGCTTTGAACTCTCAGCCTCCCAAGCTGCTGGGATTACAGGCGTGTACCACCAAGCCCAGCAGTAGAAAATGATCTTTTAAAGAGTATTTTATAAAGAAATAATAAAAGTGTTAGATTGCATTTTGGTATATTAAGATTCATCCTATCTTTTAAGTAGCAGCAAGGTATGATAGTGTGATGATTGCTTCCCTCCCCTACGATCTAAATATTTGACAATTTAGAATTGCCTTCTGAAATAAGATTTATAGGTAATTGGTAGAAATAATTTATATTTCTATCATCAACTGTAAGGTTGAATAATAAAACATAACTTTTTAGGTTTTTGTGAAGAGTATAGCTAATATTATATAAACTGCCAAGTAGGTGTTGAATAAATAAACTGTCTTTGTGAAAATAACATCATTATTAAATAATTTATAATTTATATTCAATACAAATGTTTTTATACTTATACTCTTGAAAATTAAATTGTGAACTTTCTTTACAGTTGGGCCAAATGTGTTGCATAATATTGATAGCTTAATACTTAATATAGTTTGTTGGCTTGTTTATTTATGTGTACAAGGTTTGAACCCAAGGCCTTGTGCATGCTAGACAAAAATAATCTACCATTGAGCTACATTCTCAGTAATAGTTTAATTTTTCTTATAGTGAACTAAGGCTTTTTATTATAGTTTTGTGGCATAGAGTATTGTTTAACAGGCCTATGGTCCCAGGTACTTGGAATGCTAAGACAATAGTGTCACTTGAGCTAAGGAGTTTAAGGTCAGCCTGTACAATATATCAAGACCCCATCTCAAAAAACATTCTTTAGCACCAGGGTTGTGACTCAATGGTAGAGCACTTGCCTAGTACATGTGAGGCATTGATTTGATCCTCAGCACCACATAAAATAAATGAATAAATAAAAGGAATTGTGTCCATCTACAACTAAAGATATTTTTTAAATATACTTTTAAATTCTTTTTAGTTGTTGATAGACCTTTATTTATTTATATGTGGTGCTGAGAATCAAACCCAGTGCCTCACCCATGCCAGGCAAGCTCTCTACCGCTGAACTACAACTCCAGCCCCTACAACTAAAGACACTTTTAAAAACATTGTTTAAAATATGAGGGTATAAACTGAGGCTTGAAAATAATTTTGTTATATTTTTATTTTGATGGTTTGTTGTACCATGAGATTTTTTTACCTGTATTTTCAGGTATACATAATATATTCTTCAGTATAAGTGAAGGAAAAAAATTATTATTTACTTATTTATTTTGTGTGTGTGTGTGTGTGTGTGTGTGTGTGTGTGTGTATTTATTGGGGATTAAACCTAAGGTGCTTAACTGCTGAGTCACATCCCTAGCCCTTTTTATTTTTTATTTTGAGACAGGATCTGGCTAAGTTGTTTTGGGTCTCACTAAATTGCTGAGGCGTTCTTGAACTTGGGATCCTCCTGCCTCAGCCTCCAGAGTTGCTGGGATTACAAGCATGTACCACCACAACCAGCTAAATTATTGTTTTAATTAGGCCTGTTGTGATAAATTATAGTGCTCTATTAATTAATCCTTGTGAGATTGAAATGCATGGTATAACATGGTATAGACTGGTCAAATAGATCAGAATTCAAATTCCAATTTGTTTTATTAGGTGTCTGTGGGGAAAGAAAGTTACTTTGTTAGCATCTAAATGGGGAGACACAAAAATAAAAAAAATACTCAGGTTATGAGGGTTAAGTGCTATTATATATGTATGTAAAGCACTTAACATGGACTTGGCAGGGGGGGAGGATGCCAAGTTTGTCACACAGTTAACTATTATAAGCAGGGGGTGAGGATGCCAACCAAGTTTGTCACACAGTTAACTATTATAAAGGAGAAGTAGTATGGTATCATGGTGGAAAAAAACATTGGGAATGACGGGTTTTAGTTTGGCTGTACTATTTGGTGGGTTTCTGGCTTTTGGCTAATCACTCCTGGTAGCTTTAGTGTTCCTATGAGTAAAATGTGGTCAGTAATGTTTCCTCCCTATTTTGACAATGAAAAAAAAAAAAGTACATGAAAATAATTCAAAGATAGCAATCTCAGATTTTAGTTTTGATCCTTATTTGAATACTGTATTTTTATTAGTACTTTTACCATATAAATGGTTGCCAGAACACTTAAAAGATACTGTTTATGTCATTAATTTATTATTTTTGCCTTATCAGCTTTATTGAGGTTTAATTTATATACAATCAAATTTACCAAATAAGTGTATACTTAAATGAGTTTTGAAAAATTATAATTACATTTCTGTCATGACATGGAACATTTTTATCACTTCAGAAAGTTTTCTTATGCCCATTTGTAGTCATTCTTGAAGAGGCTCAGTTGACCTAGTTGACCTATATAATCATTGTTATATTTAGGTTCCTCTATTTATGTATTTAGGTATTGGGGATTGAACCCAGGAGTGCTTTACCATTGAGATACATCCCCGGCCTTTTTTAACTTTTTATTTTGAGACACAGTCTAAGTTGCTTAGGCTGGCGTCAAATTTGATATCCTCCTGCCATAGCCTCTGGAGTCGCTGGGATTTCAGGTATGTGCCACCGTGCCAGGCTTGACCTGGTTTGGACACAGGCTACAGTCCCAAATCCTTTATCAAAGAAGATCCACATTTATTTCCATGTTTTCTTCTCAATTTGTTTTTCTTTAGTTATTTCTTCCTGGAAATTTCCTTTACACCAGCAGTTTCTATGCTTCCGAGCTAGATAGAAATTAATTCACAAGCATTTTACTAATCCTTAGTCCTTTTGTTGTTGTTGTAACTGGGGATTGAATTTACCAGTGCTTTACCACTGAATTACAAATCCAGCCCTTTTATTTTTATTTTGAGACAGGGTTTGGCAAGTTTCTTAGGCCAGCCTCAACCTGTGGTCCTCTTGCCTAAGTATTTCAAGTAGCTAGAATTATAGGCATGTGTCACTGCACCTGGCTCTAATCGTCAATCTTAACTTCATTTAACTTCATGGCACTTTTTCATACACTATAAACTCACTGCTTGCTTAATGGCATACATTTTAATTAAAATTTTTTAGTTAGTTCTTCTTCTTTTCATAAAAGGCATAAAAGCAAAGGGTCATTTTTTATTCCCTATATACTACTGGTATTCACTTTTTTACAAAGTAAAAGAAAATGACTTTATTTGGGATAAATATGATAAAAAATAATAAAAAGGGCATAATTAGGATTATTGGTGCTTCTATTTCTTTTCAGAAATTTATAGAATTTCTGTCTCAACTGTTTTTTTTTTCTATAAATGTCCTTAGAGGTAGAAATAATCAAGATGGTGGGTCATTGTCATTGAGAAGTAATAATGTTTAATAAAAAGGTTACTCTTGAAAAATTCCTTCTTAATTTTTTCTAGGCAACTAATTTTTATCGATCAAAAACTAAGTAAAAAGCGTTCATTGTTGGAGGCTGGAGTTGTGGCTCGGTGGTAGAGCTCACACCTAGCACATGCGAGGCGACACATAAAAATAAATAAAGGCATTGTGTCCAACTACAACTAAAAAAATAAATATTAAAAAGCGTTGTTGGATGATATATTCAAGGATTCTGCATTCTTGCTGCCTGTGTGTTTTTAAATTTTTATTTATTTAATTAAAAAATTTTATTTTTTAGTTATAGTCGGCCACAATACCTTTATTTTATTTATATATTTTTATGTAGTGCTGAGGATTGAACTCAGGGCCTCACACGTGCTAGGCGAGTGCTCTACTGCTGAGCTACAACGCCAGCCCGTATTTTTTAGTTTTTAAATGATGGCATACATTTTAATTAAACATTTTCAGTTGGTGGTTCTTCTTTTAATAAAAGGCATAAAAGCAAAAGAGTCATTTTTTTCTATATACTACTGTATTCACTTTTTTACAAAATAAAATTGTATAATCTTTACTGACTTTATTTGGGGATAAATATGATAAAAAATAAATAATCAAAAAGTTAGTTTTAAAGTTTTGAACTAAATACAGTGATATCTCAACTCTTAAAATATATAATTTTCAGATATGTGGACAAACTATCTTTGCCACCACTCAAAATCATATTAATTTATTGTACTATTAATAATACACTTAATTTGTACCAGTTGCTTTGAATCTTTTTTATAAGTCTACTTTTAAAAATCAAAGTCCACTTAGATTTATTACTTTTGTTAATCACAAAAGTTGGATTCTATTTTAAAGTGTTGTAAGTTTAATTTGCTCATCAACCTAAGATTTTTGTTTAATTTTATAGTTTGTGCTATATGGCACAGATTTCAAATTCCTTTGGCCAGGACTTGTTCATGACCATTTCTCTCCTTAACTTTGTAAGTAATTTCCTTAGGCCATTATCAATAGTAACTAGAAGGCTCCCACATCCTGTAATGCCTAAATTCTTTTCTCTAACATAACATTTTTTTTTCATTTAAATGAATTGGCTTGTCTTTAGTTCAGTTTGTAACACAAGTCTGACCACAGAGGTTATTTGTACCACTTTAAATACTTAATAAGTCAATGATATATTGTAAAGTTTGGAATGAGTAATATAAACTTTTTTCCTTAAATATGATTTTAATAGTAAATGATTTTGCTTACAATACAGAAACAATGGTGCTTGCAAATTAATTATGGTTTTCAGCAACTCCTTTAAGTAGATGCAATAATATTAGACATACCTAGCATAGCTCAGTATAAGCCATTAATTTAAGAAGGTGAATGAATCTTTTTCAATTTTAACAAGGAAAAACAAAGCTTCCCTTCCTAGGATTGGTTAAGACTTCATCACAAATTTAACCACAGTATTGGCTTCATCTTTTTAAACTCTTTGAAATTTTTAGTTGAATACTAAATCTAGGGACAGTTGGATTTGCATGTTTGCCCCTTTCCCTGTTTTTTTCCTCATGCCATTGAAGAATTTTGAATGGTGAGGAATTTGCGCCCTTTGGCTCAGGTTGCAGGCCCACTTGATCAAGCCAGAGAAGCCAGGGTCAGGACTATTCATTGCTTATCTTTTCCTTGAGTTACTTGTAAATCATGCTTTCTGTTCTGGAACTACAAAACAAAGCAAACACACAAACAAACAAAAACCCCTCTTTATATGGACTTATATAAAACCTAGAGCATAAAAGAAATAATTGTTGATGTTGATTGTGACTCCACATGGTTAATTTCATTTTCTTGAGAAGTTTTTCATTGCATCACAGCTTATTTGGTGTACATGATTTTATTTAAGTACATGTTATTTTATATTATTATGAAAGTGTCCTGTTGAATGAAAGCCTGTTTGTTGATACGGTGTTCTCTCTTAGGTTGAGAGTGTGTATCTTTGAAATGTAGTGATTATTTTTAAGAAAATTACATTTGTTAATTTGAATCAGAAAAAGCCCCAAAGTATTTTATTTTGATGTGCTTAATTTATGCTGACACTTAAAACTTGCCTAAATCAATAATAGCACAAGTTTATGAGCTGTACCATAATGGTGTAAAGACTTTACATCTAGACCCATGTTTAAACAAACACAAAACACTTTGTTCTTATCTCAGCATCCCTTAAAAGTATACAGCTCTGGTTCAGGACCTCAGGACCACCCATCACCCTGGACATTGGATACTCCTATTTATTCAAGAGGCTTGTGAAGTATCTGTGTAACAGTGGGGGATGGGCTGTGTATCTATGCAGGGAATCACAGTAAAGGTGATTTTACCCCAACAAAGCAGCAACATTGTTTGTAAACTGAATTATGTTCCTTCAGAATTTTGTAGATGTGAAGCCCTAATTTATTTTATAGGTTGTTATTTTATGTAAGTACTGGTTATATTCACATTTTTGATGCTTTGAGAAGGTTAAAGTGGGCCCCTGTTAAGATTAACCTCAATTCATTACAGCTTTTTGGCTTGCAGGCCCCACCCATTGGCCTTGGATAGCTAATACCAAGCTTTTGTTTCTTCCTGTAGAAAGAAAACTTTTCTTTCTCTTTCATTGCTTAAGTCATGTGACTTCCCTTTTAGTTAGTCACAGATAGGGCTGAAGTGAGTCTCAGAATGAATAAGATGACAAAGTTTTACATTTATAGGAAATACTTATTGAAATGTGCTTATTCATGTATTTTATACATTAAAGAGTTTTGAATGACTACCTTCTTTTACATCCATATTGTTCTTTTTTTAGGAGTCCTAAGAAACTTATTATCAAATAGATTTTTTATATTTTAATGTAAATCTAAATAAACCTCTAAGTTCTATCCTAAAATAGATTAAAAAAAATACTGATGTTTTTTGTCTCAGTGTACTTTTTTTTTTTAAACCAGTTATATTTTAACATCATATGAGGTTTTCAAATTGTAGCTTATTTCTCAGAACTTAAAATGTAAACAATGTAGAAGTGGTGGTTGGGATGACTTTAGCAAGGAAAAATTCCTGGTAGAGAGAAATATATAAATATAATATATAATATATAAATGTAAAAAAGAATTGATTAGATATATATGTTCTTGTTTCTCTCTCACCTCTAAGCATAGTGTAGCTGGTGTTTGGGAGAAAATACTGCCCTACTCTTAATATTTCATTTTGAAATTAAGTGAGGATAAATGTTGGCTGCTTAGTCCTAATATGGTGATTTAATCATGATAGCATGAACCATTAAGTATTTTTCTTTGCAATTATTTCAGTTTGTTCTTAAGTTACATTTCAAGTGTTTGAATTATATTTTAATAAACAGTGTAGCTTGTCTCCAAATAGTAAATAGATTATCTGAAACAATAGCAGTTTCCTAAAGAGTATCCTCTATTTCATTGATGTTTAAAATATGTTGTTCTTTGGCACATGATATTTCCATGCATGTAGGTACTTTTCAGGACTAGGAAGAATGTTATTTTAAATTCTAATGTGAATTTTAATTTAAATATTTTGTATCAATAAAATGTTTCAGAGCATTGTTATATAAAAAAGATTGTTCTTTGCATTTTCATGGACTTGTAGATCTTAAAAGACAATGATAGGTAATAATATAATTTTGCTTTCAATCTAAGATAGCTAACCGGATTTGTAAATATGATTTTGCTACTCTTCAGGATGAATATGAAAGAACTAAAAAGCAGTTAATTTTTAGCAATGTGTGTTCTGGTGAGTTTTTAAGAAACTTTAAAAATTAAAGTCTGTTGAGCAACTAAAAAAAAGGCAACTAAAGTTTCTGTTAATAACTGTGGGTTATCAACTTTTCAAAAACTTGGATCTGATTTGAGCTCTGTAATTAATGTGCTGGTTCATGCTTTTGCTGACATTAAAATTTACAGCAAATGATTTTTGTGTGTCCTTTACAATTGAATGTTTCAATTTCTATTACTTAAATAAATTTTAAAAGTGTAGTGATTTTTTAATTGTCACCAAAATTTTGCTTTTTGGGAAAAGTTTATAATTCCATATCTTTCAAATCCATGATCTGCCTTCATTTATTATTTGGATGGAATGATACTCCTGAAATACAACTGTCATTAAACATTTTAATAATATGAGTCAATCTAGTACTGACATTTGTTGAAATAATCCATCTGGTATCTGTCACAGTAAGTTATGTAAAGATAAACAAAAGCTTACTTTGTGAGTGTGTGTGTGTGTGGGGGGGGGTGGGGGGGCGGGGTGCTGGGGATTGAACCCAGGGCCTTGTCCATTCTAGGCAAGTACTCTATCAACTGAGCTATATCCCCAGCCCCAAAAGCTTTTAAAAATTGCTGCCAGGGTCTTTTGTGTGATACATTTTTTTTAACCTACCAAATTTGGTGTTAATTAATAATAAAGTTTGATATTAAAAGAAAAGAAAAAAAAAGTTGAACATTTCTCCTTTTATAACCAATTTTTCTTCCTGCAGAATATTTCTTTAGCCTATGTGGAGAAAAGTAGTTTCTAGAATGAATGAATTTTTTAACTTTGTCTTCAGGTTCTATAAGCTGTACAGGGCTCATTTGGGGATAGGGGATGAAGGTGACACCATTTGATGTATTGCTACGTATTTTCATGTAAGTTATTGTAAATATAAGGTTGATGAGTCACTTACTTTTATTTTCTTTTAAAGGAAATTTAATAATAAATAGAAAATATATTTTCAAGTAGTTGAAATATATGAAGAGCCAAGTTAATGGGGCCATATATTCATATTATACCCACATTCTTTAGGATTGAGTATTTTTCAAAGATAATTCTGATATAAAAGAATCTTAAATGTATGTTTGGGAGATTGTTTTTTTAGGTGATGACCACTTTTCCATCTTCTTAGCTTTTAGTTTCAAAGTATTTGGTTACTGTCAAACCATAACTATTCCTGAAGGTAATTCAGAATTTGCTATGACATCAAGTGTTCAACATATTAAAAAACCTCATAAAACATGGAATATTTTTAGAGTGAATTTTTAATGGAACAGAATTCATTATTTTGATTTATATATTTGAATTTTCAGCTATAAATTTAAAAAAATAAATTACTCAAATTATGATTGCATTTTGCTTCTTCCAGATTATTCCCTGCCCTAATATTATAATCTGTTCAGGGACCAGGAATTATTACAACCCTAAGTGGTCTCTTTCTTTAGTCTCCCCCCCCCCCCCCCACTTCCTCTTCTGGAAGGAAGTCTGGAGCTCTAACTCTAGAGATACCAGGAAAAAAGCAGTTGCTCAGCACAAAGTGTCTGTCTTTAGGAGAAGTTTCCTTGGAGAAGAGTGTGAGTTGAGAAGAGGTTAACAACATAAAGTTTTCAAATTTTATTCTAAACTCATTTAGAATTTATTTTTGATATAGTTGGTATTACTGTCATTATTAATAAAGGAGTCTATATGGTATGTTTAGGCATTAATAAAGTCAAATTTAGTGCTTCACCACATTCTCTCATGTTTGGTTAAATCTTTGATACCTTTTCTAATGTTTTTTGCCAGTGCTTTCCCTGACATTAAGGAGGAGAGTGAGTTCTTAACAAATGAACTTTGGATGGTTAGGTAATTTAAAAAATTTCTATACACTTACTGCTATTACCGGTATTCCCAAAGAAAGTATATGTGAATGTTTTACTCTACATCATTTGTGTATCTAGCACATTTTTACCAGGAAGTCTTTTGAAACCACAACCGACTCACAAAATACTCTGACAATGAAAATAAACAGGTATTGATAGATCAAGAAATGTCTTAAGTGAGAGAGACTGTTTATGATATCAGTCTCCCTCCCCCCCAGGATAAGTAAAAAGTGCAGATTCAGTGGCATAAAGTTTCAACACTATGAACTCTAGGGTAAGATTGCTGAAGGTCTAAAGTTCTTTCCATTATGGTATAGATATTTCTGCTAGTGTTTCTTCATTTTAAAGGGTAATCTCTTTACTTAGATACACATGCATTTGATTAAATTTGTTATCTTGTTGACCCTTGTTTGAAAAACTTCAAATATGGTCATGGAATCTTACAATTAAGCTTAAACAGGATTTTTATAAGTCATAATTTATATCTAAGAGATAATAAAAATTATTGCATTATGTTTACATTTTGAAATTTTAAAATATTAGTGGTTTAAAGGAAAATACAAAAATATAACAGCTAAAAAGATTTAAGGTTAAGAGTGTGTAAGTAATCTTTTAATAGAATATTTTAAAATAGAGTTAGATTGTAATCCCATGTTCCTCCCTTTTGGTGAAAAACGCAGATTAACATTTGTGTGTGTATGTGAGTGAGTGTGTGTGTGTGTGTGTGTGTGTATTTTAGTTGATTGCAACACTAAGTCCCACAACTACCAATCCTTAGGCACAGACCCCTGTTTGCCACCAAATGGCCAATGAGTCCTAACCGATCATCCAAAGCCACTGGTATCACACCTGTCCACTAAGACTTTAGTTCTGCCAGACAAGAGAATCCTTCAACTACAACAGTTGGTATTATAGTAATAATAATAATCATGATATTGGTAATGACAACACAAAATGATAATGACATTGTGTAAACTTAAAAAGTACTTGCATGTGCCAGGTGCTGTGCATTTTATATTCGTTAGATTTTTACAACTCTGAAAGATAAGTATAATTATTGTTCCAGTTTTGCTAATGAAGAAAATGATTGTAGAGTTGCTGCTTGCCTAACTCTAGAGCAGTTTTAATTTCTTATCAACGTGCTTACTTTGTGCTAGGCGCTAGAGCTTAAGTTGTGAACAAAGACTGAGAAGGATTCTGACCTTATGGAATTTAAGGAACAGTCAGGGAGACAGATAATCCAGTCACACACATCAAAATAAAATTAGAACTACTGTAACAGGTCAATGAAAAAAAGGTGAGGGCTGGGGTATAACTCAGTTGGTAGAGGGCTTGCTTTGCATGCACAAGGCCCTGAGTTCAATCCCCAGCACCACCAAAAAAAAAAAAAAAAAAAAAGAAAAGAAAAGGTGTACCTTGCTCTGTGTGTGTGTGTGAGAGAGAGGGGGGCGGATCTAACAGAGAGAGAGAGAGATGTGGTGAGGGATCTAATCTAGTCTCCAGCTGAGGAAGACTTCTTTGGTTCAGAAGATTTGTGATGTGGAATGAAAAATGAGTAGACAAAAGAACCAGGAAAAACAAGTGAAAGGGCATTGTATCAGAGGAAGAGGTTGTGTGGGAGCTTTGTAGCAGGAGGGGAAAACAGAACTTCATTGAGTATTAGCTTTACAAAGTATTGAGATTACAAAGACCAGTAATATTCAATCTGTGTCTTCAAAAGCAGTTCCAACAGAATGCTAACAAGTAGGATAAGAAAATTACAGTAAGAATTATCCATGATTTAGCAGTAGGGAAAACTTTATAAAGGGAGAAAATTTTTTGGTTGTTGTTTTTTTCTTTTTTTGAAGAGAGAGAAGAGAAGAGAAGAGAAGAGAAGAGAGAGAGAGAGAGAGAGAGAGAAATTTTCAACATTTATTCCTTAGTTATTGGCGGACACAATAACTAAGGAATAAATGTTTGTATGTGGTGCTGAGGATGGAACCCGGGCCGCACGCATGCCAGGCAAGTGCGCTACCGCTTGAGCCACATCCCCAGCCCTTTTGGTTGTTTTTTTTTTTTTTGGTGCAGATGAAACCCAGGGTCTAGTGTGCTAGGCAAACATTCTTCCACTGAGTCCAGAAGAGAACTTTTGAAATGAGCCCTGGAAAGACCTAGGAACTTAGCCTGCAAGTGCATCCCATATTGTAAATGTACAAGAGTACGGAGAAGTGAAAGAGCTCCTGGAAAGAACACTGTGTGTCCAGGGCAGTGGGCCTTGATGGGTAGAAGGAGGGACAGGAATGGTAGAGGAATGGTGGAAGATGACTTTCAAGCCAAGGAGGACCACTTCGTGAACAGGCATGTTTATCCTTCTTACTGATCCTGACCCTGAACATTGCTATTTGTGAATTCTTTTGAAGTATCCACTCTGCTTAAAGTTTCATTGGCTGTTTGTTTCTCAGTAAAATTTAGATTTCTTAGGCAGACATCCAAGTTCTTTCTGATCTGATTAAATCTACTTTCTTTGCTTTTCTTTTCATAGTTCCTATTTAAATTGCTTGCTTTGTGAAGTAGGACCTTCTACTTTGTGGACGTAGCTTACACTCTTTTGCCTTTTCACTTTACACGAACAGTACTGCCTTTCCCCCAAATTCTTTTCCTGCATTCATTTTTTGAAGTCATTGCCATCCTTTGGAATCAGTACCAGAGTCAGGTCTTTCTCAGGACTTTCCTCATCATTATAGCTAGAATTGCTTACTTCCTTATTAATTCCAAAATACTTTGTAAATAATAGACTGTCTTCTAGTCTATATTTTATAAAATATTTATTTTTTAGTTTTAGGTGGATATAATATCTTTATTTTATTTTTATGTGGTGCTAAGGATTGAACCCAGTGCCTCATGCTTGCCAGACAAGCACTCTACCACTGAGCCACAACCCCAGCTCCATTATATTTTGTTTTCTTGTTTTGCTCACTGAATTATATACTCAAGTGGAAATTGTTTCACCAATTTTTTTATTCCTACAATAAATATATGTGTTTTTCTTATCATTTCTTCCCTAAAATTTCTTTTTAAAAAATATTTATTTATTTTTTAGTTGTAGTTGGGCACAATACCTTTATTTTATTTATTTATTTTTATGTGGTGCTAAGGATTGAACCCAGGGTCTCGCACAAGCTAGGCGAGCACTCTACCTCTGAGCCACAACTCCAGCCCTTCTTTTCTTTTTTGATACTGGGGATTAAACTCAAGGGTACTTAACCATGGGCCATATCCTATCATCCCCACTTTTTTATGTTTTATTTTAACACAGGGTCTTGCTAAGTTGCCTAGGGATTCACTAAGTTTCTGAGGCTGGCTTTGAATTTGTAATCCTTCTGCATCAGTCTCCTGAGCTGCTAGGATTACAGGCATGTGTTACTGCACCCAGCCCCAAACATTTCTTGAAAAAGAAAAAACTATAATAAATGAGTATCATTTTCCCCTGTCTTTTACTGGATAAAAGAGTATAGATTATAGGAAACTAACCAGATTCATATTCTGTAATAGAACATGTGTGAACTCTTTGTGTTTAAGAAAATCTAGTGTTTAATTCCCTTTTAATGGCATAATTCTTAGATGTTCATCATACATTGAATGATAAATGATAAGCAGCATTTGTAGGTCCAGAGCAATTTTGGTTTTCTGCCTTTTTATTGAACAGAAAAAATGGTGGCTTCTGTGTTATATTTATTACCATTGCTGCTAAGTCAAAAAATATCTGCAGTTAGTTGATGGAGAAGGACCTTATATCTAATTTTCTTTTTAAGTCAAGAGAACATTGAATTGGATGTCCAATATGTATTTTTAAGTGACAGTACCATTGGAAAGATGAGATGTAACAGGGTCATTGTAAACCATGGAGATATTGGAGTGGGAGATACCTGGGTTTGAATCCTGGCTGTAGCGCTTACTAGGGACTTGAATTTTGCCAAATTACCTTATCTCACATTTCCTATATATAGAAATTAGTTACCAATACTAATTTTATAGGATTATGAGGATCAGAGTTAATATATTTTAAGCATTTAGTCCAGTGCCTTGAAATAGAAATAAAGAATATCCTTAATGTCCTTATTTTAATTTTTAAAAAATGTATATTGCTATAATGCAGAGAGATGTATCTGATCTAAGGGATGACAAGGCCAAGATTAAGTATAGCAGACAGATGCAATTTAACTACACAATACAACATTTAATGGTGAAAAATAAATCAGCATCTTGGGCTGGGAATGTAGCTCAGTGGTAACATGCTTGCCTAGTATGCATGAGGCCCTGGGTTCAGTCCCCAGCACTGGGGGAAAAACCTGTTAAGAAATTGGCATCTTAGTAACACAAGAGCATAATTGATGCAAGTCAGTTCCACAAGGATTGTATGGGGCTAGTCTGTCAAAATATTGGATTGTGTGGGAAAGATCTACGATTCTTGTAGTAGGCACTGTTTGTTACATATCCAGCATCCTTTTCTTTCCTTCTGATCAGAATCCCAGTTCTTTTGTTCATGTATCTACCTCTATTTGCTGTATGCCCCCCCCCCCCCAGGAGCAGTGACTCTCTCCCCAGTGTAAGGAGATAGTTTCTTATCAGTCTAAGCACATGATTATTATAAATACAGAAGCTAGAATGAAGCTTCAGTTTGCCCATTCAGTCTGAGGAGAGCAGTTATTTACATTATACTGCTAACGGATCCACTATCCTTTTATTTCTATGACTCTTCTTAGCTTTCCTCTGCTTTTATTTTGTTTCTCTGGGCAGATTTTTTTGTGTGTGTACTGATTCCCAGTCTGGATTTCATGCCTCTCACCCTTCCGCATCTCAGCCTTTCCAAAATATTTGATTATTGAGATGTGAAAACTTAGTGTTGTTTCTTCCTTATGACTTATGTCCAATCAATAATCAAGTTCTTTTTTTTTTTAAATCTCAAATGCCACCCAACTTTATATCATCTATACTTGAGATCTTAATAATCAGAGCAGAATCTTGACTAGCTGCTGTTGGGTCCATACCTGACAAACAAGTACCTGGAATTTAGGCAAATCAGATAATGGAGCATTACAATTAAAGGCAGGTATGTGATGTGACCTGAAGGTAGTGTCTTGGTGAGCATGTAGGTTACTTTTCACAGGGAATCTGGGGCAAACAGTCTCTATCAAGACTTAACTCCATCACTTTATTTATTCAACAAATAATTATTGGACAGCTATTGTGTGATATACAGCAAGAAGCCAAATAGAACAAATGAAAATATCTACCCTCATATACCAACTTCCACCTCTCACTCATTTCTTTTGTATTTCTATCTCCAATGTGAAAAATAGGAAAGTAGACTAATAATCTTTAGTACAAAATTCAGCATCTTTAATTAAACATTAACATTTGAAATTTGGAAATCATTCTGTGAAGAGCATAAAAAAAGAAGGTGTTTTATTTTGTGGAAAAGGGAAGATAATAAAATAATATGAGAAGTCTGAATTCTAGAGCATTCTAAACTATACTTTGAGTTGTATATATTAGCATTGTTAGTAAAGAAAAATTGAGGTTATTAATCTGCAGCAGAATTTCTCAACCTGGGCACTGCGGATAAGAGTGAACCTTTTGTGCCAAATGATTGTGTCTTGCGAGGGACCATATGCCTGCTGTTTAGCAACATCCCTGACCTCTACTCACTAGGTGCCACAGCACACCTCCCCATTGTGACAACTGAACATGTCTCCAAATATCCCTAGATGTTCTCTGGAGGGCAAAATCACCTCCATCTGAGAAAGTCTGATTTAGTGAATTCAGTAAGTATTTTAAATAAATATATGATACTTTGTAGTTAATATCTATATCTTTTATTTAGACACAAATATAGGAAAAAATATTTTAGAGGCCTAAATACTACTGAGTTATTTGAAATTTAAGTAACAATATGGACTAAATGCTAAATGAAACATTTTAAAGTTTTTAGTTTTAAAATGTTATATATATATTATGTTTTTCTGCTTATAAATGTAGCACATATTGATGGAAATTTAGAGGCAAAGAAAGAGCATGAAGTCAATTTAAAAATCTCATTATTCCACAACCCAGAGATAACTATCATTTATCTCTTAGTATATTTTCTTTCTCTATTAAAAAAAACTGTCTGAATAATTTATGTTATTTGCTTAAAACCATATTTACAATGATGGGAAAAAATTTCTAATTCCCTTTGTCATATTATTACCTATTACAAATTAGAGGAATTTAAAATGAAATTACCAAGAAAATATATAGGTATATAAATTAATTTTGAAGTTGAAAAAAGAAAATATAAGAAAACATTACACATTTCAGTGACAGATTCCAAATCATATTTGTTGATGAAGTAGACCTTTCTTTAAATGAGAGTAAATCTAACATAGTATTTCTTACTTAATCCACTTGTAATTCCAGTAGTCTGAATATGTGAGCCATTTTATTAAAAAGAAATTTAATAATTTTAAGAAGAGTTTTCACTTAATATTAAAGGAAACAACAGCCTTTACACTGTTTAAAATTATTTAAAATTATTTAATTATTTAATGGGAAATTTTGCTATCTGACTCAAGAAAAAGCAACAAAATTAATCTATTCCTCTGTCTCACTCCATCCCTCCCTTCCAACCTTCTTCATTTCCTTCCTTTGAACCCAGGGCCTCAAGCATGCTGAGAATGTCCCCTACCACTGAATTATACCTCCAGCCCCTGTGTTCTTATTTTCACATGAAAAATGTAGAAGCATTTGGTATGTGTATTTATTTTGTACAAAAACTTAGGTCACCTTTAAGTCTTAAGGTAATTTTTAAGTTTTATAGGCTAGTTAATTAATTTTTATAGGTAATATGAAATTGAATTTTGCTAACTGTATCTAAAGATCACTTTCACTTCTAAACTATGTTCAAAATTCTGTAATATAGTCCTTTAATAAAATACCATGAAATAATTGTTATTAAAATGTATAGGTTTGCCTGAGTTTTGATGAATCTACATATGTAACCAAGGTAATTGAGAGAATATTTTTTTTTGAGAAAGGAAGATGTTTTGGCTGAAGAGCAAGGATGGTGAAGCATTCTAGATGGAGGAGATGGTGTTACAAGGTAGAAAATTTTATGTGACATGGGTTTGGTTTCAGAGATAAACAACTATGTATATTCTGTTAGGTCATATGTTGGTTGAAATTTAAGTGGTAACGTACTTAGGGTTCTGTCCTGAATTGTAGAAATTAAAACCCGGTTTTAAAAGAAGAGTTTTCACTTAATATTAAAGGAAACAACAGCCTTTACACTGTATTTAAATGTTGCTTTCACTATAGTGATTGATTCATCATATGCTCATCCACATATTCATTGGTTTTCACTGCTGCATCTCCTCTCTATACTTACTTTCTCCTTTTGCACACAAACAGAATTAACCTTTTCATACCATGTCCACTTAAATTGTAATTTTCTCAACACAGCTATAGTCTATCCCTGACCTGTTATTACTAATTTTATTCCCACATGTTAAAATGTATGTCGAATGTATCTTTTCTATTATGTGTTTCATGCCATATCACAAAGAATGTAGGACAGCCTTCCACATTATAAATACACCTTAGCCTTATTGTTAGTGTTATCATTTTCTGTCTTTTCTAAAACACTGTTATTTTAAAATGTCATTTATTTTTGCTCCTCATCATTTTGCAGCACCCCTGTTTCTCAACTCCCCATCCCTACTCTGTCTTCCTGGTGTAAAGAGCTTCTGTTGAAAATTGATAATCCGTGTCTTTCTGCTTCAGAGTCTTTTAACACATGGAGCTGGCTGCTGAGAGAAATTGACTAGGTTCCTGTGATTCTTGTCAGTTTCTCTGATTAATCAATTTTTCTTTACTGGAGAAGTTGCTGTTAACAAAAGAAAACTAAACTGAAATTTCTATCATTTGCCCATTGCTGCTTAGCTTCTGTCTTCTTCTGGCCCTATCACTTTACTCTTTTATTATAAACTTTTAATTCTTAGCCTTCAGTTATCTTGTTTGTACTGGTAAGTGAAGAGCTAATTCATTGTAACGCATGTATCCTCAATGATTGCTGCTAATTTAAATACTTGGATAAATCAGTTTATAAAGTGGTTTCCTATTCAAAAGACAATGACTGCAAATCTAAATGAGGATTTTTAACTTTTTAAACTTTTGTTGACTTCCCAGCAATAACCAAGCGAAAGCAATTCCAACATGCTTGAAAGGGAATCATGCTGCCATAGAAACTTTTGGAAGGAACCTAGAAAAATAAGAGCAAATTATTTTTTGGCCCTTTTACAAGGATATTTCTTTAAAATATGTCAAGTGTTATTATATTTACAGAGTTAAAAGAATTTGTAGGTCATGGATAAATTTGAACTGCTGAGTTAGCTAGAAATAAAGTTATAGGAACTGAAAGAATATTTACAAAATGGCTAAAATGTATTTGGGATATCCTTTGGGCATTACATAAACATTTTTGTACACAGTTTTATAGATAGAATTATCATAGGAAAAAGGAATTAATTTGATTAGCCTTCAGTTCAGTGATGAGATTGAATGGTAACTAATGCCCAAAGCATGTTTGGTAAACAAGTAGTTCTAGACTGGGGTTGTGGCTCAGCAGTAGAGCGCTTGCCTAGCAGGCATGAGGAATTGGGTTCAATTCTCAACACCACATAAAAATTAAATAAAGGTTATTGTGTCTACCTATAACTAAAACAAATATAAAAGCAAAAACCAAAAAAAAAAAAAAACCAAAACAAGTAGTTCTGTTAGTGTTATCTGAAAGACAAAAATATTCCTTATTCCTTATTTAATGAGTTGGAGAACTCCCTCATTATATAAAATTTGACCTGTTACTTTATTTACTATGTAACCTCTGAATGTATTATTATACAGTATGTAGTATGCATCAATTTCCAAAGACAAGGACATAGGATATAGTATATTTCATACTTACTGAATATTGGTCCCTTATGTTCTCCCACCCTCCTTTTTTAAAAAAAATCATCTCTTAGGTTTTGGTTCTATGGGGGCAAGCACTGGTAAATACTTGACTTATAGATCAGTATTAACATCTTTACTATGTAGCTCATAACATGAACTTAAAATGTTGTATGTGTGTGTGCATGTGCGTGCATGTGTGTGTGTTTTGTGGTGCTGGGTTTGATCCCCAGCACCACAATGAATGAATGCTAGGCAAACACTCTTATCACTAAGCTACATCTCTAGCCTCTTCTAAGCATTTTTAATGATATATTTTTATTTTACAAAGCCAGAGACATAGATGATGTTCAAGGCATCCAGAAAAACTGTGTGTGTGTGTGTGTGTGTGTGTGTGTGTGTATCTATTGTATAACAATGACACAATAGATGGGCTAAAATCAGTTATTTAGAGAACATCTACTTTGGACATCTTAAAAGGAGAGTTAGGATAGCCCAAGATTAGTTGAGGTAAGTAAAGCTGAAATTCAGCTAGGGAGGTTAAAAAAAAAAAAGAAGAAGAAGAAGAAGAAGAAAAGAAATGATGCTAACTAATATATTTTCCTATTTCACTAATAGCTTCTGGGTATGACCTCTGGCCAAGAGCATCTGGCTTCCTTTTCTTTCTTTCTTTTTTCTTTTATATTTATTTATTAGGTGGAGATGGACATAACACAATGCTTTTATTTTTATGTGTTGGTGAGGATCGAACCCGGCTCCCGCCCCCCACCCCCCCACACCATTTGAGGCCAGCACTCTACTGCTGAGTCACAATCCCAGCCCTGGCTTCCTTTTCTTGAAGGCAGGATAGTGTCAGATTTATTAGGGCAAATTTTGGTGTGCTGGAGCATTGATTCTCAGTCTTTTTTATAAAAAGTTTTCTGATCTGTTACAGATCAAATACTTGTACAAATGCTACTCTCAGTTTACGTAGTTGTCTTGGTCCAGTGGTGAACTATTGACCAGTATTGAGCCTTAGACCATACTAGCACTGTACTAGAGTATCTCTTCTGTCCAGCTCCTAAACTGAAAATGAACTGAATTGAATGACTGCCTAAAATTTTTCCTGTTGAAGATATTTTAAAAGTATAAACAATTCTGAATGTGACTTTGGTAATTTTCAGACCAATAAACATAAAAAAACCCCTAGGTGATTTAGTAAATGTTTCATAATTGACTTTCCAAAAATAATTTGTGTATGTGCTATGAACTTTACTGATATAAAGGATACAGGACACAATTTGTAAGAAATAATAATTATACAAGACACTTAAAAATTTCATATAGCGAATGGATTCTCACCAAATAGATTTTTTTTCTGAACATTCATATCTCTCATGAAACTTGCTTGCAACACATGAATAAGTGTATTTCTTACATGAATGTTAAGTGGTATTTTAAAAAAATTTTTTTGTTTATTTTTTAGTTCTACATGGCATTAAATAGTATTTTTTACACTAATGAGTAACAAAAATAAACTATAAACATAAAGACATATCAGAATTTTATTTTAAAATGTTGTGAGCAATATTCTTTGTTGAAGTGGTTAATAGGTTTTGAATACTGTAAAATTATTCCTTAAGTTTTTCTGCATTTACAGTGTAATGGCTACAGACACGATACATTGTTAGATTTAATCTGTATCACTAACATCTTCATCATTTTCCGAAGTGTCTAGACAATCAACAAAACAATAAATCAAGCCATTGATTGGTAACATATGCCAGTTTTCATGCTATTAATACTTCTACCATAGCCAATTTCAAGCTATATTGTGGTGTCATGTACTAGGTTTGAATGAAGAGTGGAAAATTATGATAAGACAAAAAGGGTGTAAGCTAAGTGCAGTAAACTAGGGGAAACTAAGCAAGGCCTGGTTTTGTTTTGTTTTTAAGAGAGAGAGAGGGGGAGGGAGAGAGAATTTTTTAATATTTACTTTTTAATTTTCTGTGGACACAGCATCTTTATTTTTATGTGGTGTTGAGGATCAAACCCAGCGCCCCGTTCATGCCAGGCAAGCACGCTACCGCTTAAGCCACATCCCTAGCCCCAAGACCTGTTTTGATTCCTGTTCAAATCATTTCCCTGTATTTTAGTTGATTATCCTTTATTGATGGGTTGGAGTACTTTATATAGTTTTAATAGTACACTTTTTTTTTTAATATGTTGGGGATTGAACCCAGGGCCTTATTATGCATGCTAGGCAAGTGCTCTACCACTAAGCTGTAAACTCAGTCCATTAGTACATTAGTTGATAGGAATTTTTTATTATACACATGTTCTGCAAAATTCTCCTAATCTGTGGTTTGCCTTTTTAACTTTATTTTTTGGTACTAAAAAATTTAACCTGGGGGCGCTTTACTACTGAGCCATATCCCTACCCCTTTTTATTTTTTAATTTGAGACAGAGTCTCACTAACTTGCTTAGGGCCTCACTAAATTGCTGAGTCTGGCCTTGAATTTATAATCCTGTCTCAGCTACCCCAGTCTTTAGGATTACAGGTGTGTGCTACTGCACAAGGCCCTTTTTAACTCTCTTAATATGGTACATGAACAGAAGTTTTAAATTTTTGATAATATCCAGTTTGTTTTATTTTTCTTTGTAAAAGACAGCATTGTGTATGCTATTGAAGACATCTTTGCATAAACCAAGAATATGAAAATATTCCCTTTGTTTTCTTCCAGACATACTATAGGTTTAACTTTATGGGTCTATGACCCATATCAAGATAATTTGGGGCGGGGGTGCTGGATATTAAACCCAGTGCTTCATACCTGACAAACATGCACTCTGCCATCTCTATCTCTGTCCCTCAATTATTCCCTTTTGAATAGCTAAATCCAGTAGATTTTAAGTTTCATTTTATCTTGGGTTCTGGCTATCCAGTTAAGCCAGCATCCAATTTTTTAAAAGATCATCCTTTTTCCAGTGAGTTACAATAGAGCCTTTGTCATAAATCAGGTGACAGTACACGTGTGGGTCTGCTAATTCTTTGGTCTATTTGTCTGTCCTTGCACCAGCATTAATTATACTACCAGTTAGTGTAAATATAGTGAGGTAGTGTCTGGTTGTTGAAGTTCTCCAAACTCATTCTTCTTCAATACTTGTCTCATTATTTTGGGTCCTTTCTTCCCAAATAGAGAATGAGCTTGTTATTTTCTCCTGGAAAAAAACATTTCTATTGAGGTTCTGACTGATTGTTTTGCACTCACGGATCACTTTAGGAAAGAGATGCCATCTTAAATAATGTTTCATTGTTTAGTCCATGAACATGTTTATGCTTCTATTTAGAGCTTTATTAATTTTTCTTTCTTTTTTATATGTATTTTTTGTTGGTTCTTTTTAGTTATACATGAGAATGGAATCTATTTTGATCTTATTAAATAGTATTTAAAATTTTTATTTTCTATTTTTTGCTATTTACAGAAAAACAGTATCTTAAAGTATTGTCCTTTCATCTTATAATCTTGGTAATTTTTTTTCTTTCTTTCTTTTTTCAAAAGAAAGAAACTTGGAATTGTACCCAGGACCTCACTCATGCTAAGCAGGTGGTCTATCACTGAGCTACATCCCTAGTCCATTGAAAGTGTTTTTTGTTGTTGTTGTTGTTGTTTAAGTATTGTATTATTATTATTGTTATTGTTATTACTTTGGTACTAGGGATTGAACCCAGAGGCACTTTACCACTGAGCTACATCCCCAGCCCTTTTAATTTTTTACTTTGAGACAGGATTTCTTTTTTTTTTTTTTTTTTTTTTTTTTTTTTTTTTTTTTAGTTCTCGGCGGACACAACATCTTTGTTGGTATGTGGTGCTGAGGATCGAACCCGGGTCGCACGCATGCCAGGCGAGCGCGCTACCGCTTGAGCCACATCCCCAGCCCCGAGACAGGATTTCTTTAAATTGCTGAGGCTGGCCTGGAACTTGCAATCCTCCTTCCTCAGCCATCAGAGTCACTGGGATTATAGGTGTGCACAACCACACCCAGCTAAGTTATATTATTTTGTCTTTAAATGTTTGAAAGGGTTCACCAGTGCAGCCAGATGGCCTGGAGGGTTTTTTTTTGTTGTTGTTGTTGTTATTTTGTTTTGTTTGTTTATAGGAAGATTTTTAATTAAGATTTTAAATTATGGATTCAACTTTTTAGTTTAGGTACAGAATTGTTAAATTTTTTTCTTCTAAAATGTCAACTATTTGCAAGTTGTGATTTTCAAGAAATTTATGTATTTCACATAGATTTTCAAATTTATTGCATAAATAGATCATAAAATGGCCTCTTATTTTCCTAATTTCAGTATAATCTACACGAATGTTCCTACTTTCATTCTTTTTTTTTTTTTTTTTTAGAGAGAGTGAGAGAGGAGAGAGAGAGAGAGAATTTTTAATATTTATTTTTTAGTTCTCGGCGGACACAACATCTTTGTTGGTATGTGGTGCTGAGGATCAAACCTGGGTCGCACGCATGCCAGGCGAGCGCGCTACCGCTTGAGCCACATCCCCAGCCCATTCTTTATACTAGAAACCTGTGTTTTCTCTGTTTATCCCCCACCCCCTCATTATACCAGGACCTCACAATTAGGCAAATGCTCTACTACTAAGCTATATCCTCAGATTTCTCTTTGTCTTTCAAGTGGATCTATCAATATTACCATTGCTTTGTAATTTTTAAAAATATTTTGTATCTTCTTTGTATTGCATTGATTTCTGCTCTTTTTATTTCCTTCTTTCCAGTTTTCTAATGCTAATATGTTATTTCTTCTTTGAAATGAAATTTGAGATTATTTATTTTTATATCTTTCTTTTCTATAAATGTACTTAAAGCTGTATATTTCTCTCTGAGGCTACTTTGACTCCATTTAGCATGTTCTACTGTGTCATAATTTCATTATCATTCAGTTCCAAACATATTTTCATTGTTTCTTTTTTGACCAATGGTTATTTGGAAGTATGTTGCTAAATTTCTAAGTATTTGGTCATATTGTAGTTATTTTCTGTTTTGCTTACGTTTAATTCCATAGTGATCAGAGAATACATTTTGTTTGATTTCAGTCTTTTCAGATTCCCTGAACCACATACCTCAGAATGTGATCTTTCTTATGTACAATTCAACAGTGTGTGTTCTGCAGTATAGAGGGGAGGGGCAAGATGGTCAGTCATGTAGTTCAAATCTGTCTTCCTCATTTTTTGTTTGCTTTTTCTACTAAGAAAAGTTATTAAATCATCAGCAGAAACCAATAATGGAGGATTACCTATTGCTTTTTTAGATTCCATCAATTTCTTTTTATATGCTTTTAAGCCATGTTATTAGGTGCATACACATTAGGATCATTATATTTTCCTGTTCAGTAACGCTTGTGAAATGTCCCACTTTTCTTTGTTTGCTTGTTTTTAGGGTAGTGGGGATTGAACTCAGGGCATCAGCCTGAACTATCCTGCATTTCTTAGTACTTTTTGATTTAAAATGGATTTCTTCTGATATTGAATAGGGTACTGGCATTCTGCTGATTGGTGTTTTGCATGGTATGTTGTTTTTGACCCCTTTGCATTCAGCTTCTCTGATCTTTCATTTAGTGTGCCTCTTACTAACATTGTTTTTATTTAGTTCAAAGTTTTTGATGTTTTAATTGGAGTCTTTAGTTCATTTATGTCTTAATATAATTTTATTTAGCTTTGCCATCTTAGAATTGTTTTCTAGTTGTGCTTTCTATTCTTTGTTCCTTTTTCCTTCTGTTTTACTTAATTTTGTATGGATCTAAGTTTTTTTTTTTTTGCTATTTTTTCTTCTCTATTAGATTTTTATTTTTACTCTTTTCAAATTATTATTTTTAATTCTAACTAGAAGTTATAGCATGTATCCTTAATTTAATTTAGAGCACTTTGGTACTTTTCTACTCTCCAAAAGAATTTCATGGTATCTTTTGAGAAGTTGTTTCTTTTAATGTAATTGGATTTATCAGCTTTTGTATTTAAAATTTATCCCTTTCATATTTGTCTTATAATTATTCATATTAGCTTTATATCCTCAGATTATAAAACTGCTTACTTTCCTTCATTTTCTTCTTAAAGCTTTAAAACATTTTCTTTCACATTTAAAGGTCTTTGAAATTATGTATTTATGTTAGCATTATTAAGACTACTGTTCAGTAAATGCCCATTTTTTTTTTTTTTTTTTTTTTGTGGTGCTGGGGATTGAACTGAGGGCTTTGTGCATGTGAGGCAAGCACTCTACCAACTGAGCTATATCTCCAATTGCCATTGTTTAATTTGTTCATCTCAGGATATAAAAGTTAAAAGCCTGAATTTTATTTGTGGCTTGTGAGCATCAGTACAGTTAAGCAGTTCCAAGAACAATAAACCAATCATATCGTGAGGTCACTCTTTCCTGTAACTTGTGCAAAGAAGCTGTTTATCTCTGAAGATGTCATTAAACTATACCAATAGAAACATTTTGAAGCTTACACTTTAGTGAACAGAATTCATGGCAAAATTAATTTTTTTTTAACTGAGAGCAAATCAACTACTTAACTTTTGTATTTAATTCTATTTTATGTTAGAAATCATGTTAGATACTTAGGGTACAGGGTTGGGAACATAGGTCAGTGGCTGAGCACTTGCTTAGCACACATTAGGTCCTGGTTTCATTCTGTAGCACTGAGACAGGGAAATTAGAAAGGGGAGGATATTTAGGATAAAGAAGCAATTGATATCATCAGCTCTGTGTTGGATGACCTTGTAGTTCAGACGAGAAAACTAAAAAGAAGGGCATTAAAGTGACATAATGTTTGGGAGAAATTTGTACATTGGAATTCTAAAGAAAATGTGCTTGATTTGTGGAGGTGCTGAAAATACTTTTTTAAAGAGGTAATTATTAAGTTTTCCATCATAAGAGGAGAGTCTTGGTTAGGCATCTAGGGGAAGTACATAGAGCATTGTAATCAGAATCAGACAATTCCAATAGCTGAATGTGCTAGAATGATGAGGGAGCCACTTGAAGAGGTGGGAAGGGAGGGGGTTTGTCCCTTAACTTGCTGATAATTTTGGCATTGGATATCAAAGTTGGGAACCACTGGAGGATTTTAAACAAATAACTAATTGGTACAGATTTTTTCTGTAGTTGGTTGGTGCTATATTGGGATTTGAAGGAGTAAGAGAACTATAATTCTGAGAAAAGGGTGCTGAAAACCTTAATGAAGGCACTAACAGTGGGGACAGGAAGATAGGAAACACAAAGGTTATACTAAGAGTTTGGTGTAAAGTATCTTGGAGAGTAGTTGAAGAAAAAAGTATGGTATATGGATAGTATTAAGTGGATGGAAGAGACATAAGGATGAGAATTCTAGGTGAAGGGCACATTTGGGGGGCTGGATATTGAGTTCTGTTTTAGAAATGTGAGCATGAAGACTCTGTGACCCTCTGGGTGAATATATATGTGGGTCTTAATTATAGATTAGGAACTAATCAGATTTAGATCTTGGTGAAACTGAGGTGGATAACATCAAAAAGAAGGAATTAGAGCCTGGGGTTGTAGCTCAGTGGTAGAGTTGCTTGCCTAGTTTGTGTGAAGTACTGGGTTCGATTCTTAGCACTGCATATAAATAAATGAATAAAGTAAAGGTCCATCAACATCTAAAAAAAATTTTTTTAAAAAAGAAGGAATTATAGAGTGTTTGTGGGGGGAAAGGATTTTGGAACAGAACTTCAGAAAGTACCAGGAAGTAAGAAGGACTAGTGACATTATCTGTGGCCCTCTTTATAATGATAGAAAACTATAAATGTTTGGACTGTAAAAAGCTTATCTTTTATGGAAGTTGAGGACATATCATGTGCATACATGTAGTTGTAATGAATTTTTTTTTACTTAACATTAAATGCATGAAACAAAGTATTAACTATGAAAGCATATAATGAACTAAATATAAACTAAACTGAAAATAAAAAAAGCTAAAACCAATTAAAAATAGCTTTCACTTAATAATAAAGGGAGCCTTCTTAGGTATTGTGTTTTGAATGAAGTTAAAATAAAAAGTATTATCTATTATGTAATTATCAGCATATGTGTGTGTGTGTGTGTGTGACACACACACACCCCCCCCACTAGAAATAATACTGAGTCCAACAAAATTGGGTTTATTAACTTGGAGTAGTGAGGGACAGAGCACTTAGTGTGGTATCTTTTTTTTTTTAGTTGTAGTTAGACACAGCACCTTTGTTTTATTCATTTATTCATTTATTTATTTATTTTATGTGTGCTAAGGATCGAACCCAGGGCCTCACACGTTCGAGGTGAGTGCGCTACCACTGAGCCACAACCCCAGCACTAGTGTGGTATCTTGAGCATTTTAGTTAAGAGGATGTTAGGACTTACTAGGATTCAAGTTTATGTATTAGGGGATCTGGGGACAGGGTCAAGGAAGCAGGAGTTAGCTCTGGGTTGAGTATTGTCAGAAAGCAGGAGTAATTCTGTGATTGGGTATCTTGATGTTATCAAGAAAGCAAGAGGAGTGTAGTAGTGAAGCTAAAACTGGAGTTAAGGGAACCAACCATACTAACCAGGAAAGAGGAGTGTTTGATTGATTTTTCAGTTTGAAGAGTGTTCTTGTTTTTGTCTCTGTTCAGATGAGGTCACCTGGTAGCCTTGTCTGATATGGATATTCTCTGAATTGGTTATGGTGAACAGAAGAACACCAGGCCCAACTGATAGTCCCTGCTGACAGGGCTTCCTCCTGTCTTTCTCAGTGTCTAACAGTGATAATGGAAGAGGAGAATTCCAAAAGGCTTGGACATAAATGCTGGGTTTTAGGAACTCCTCTAGTAGTAGTTGGGATACAATAGAGACAATAATTAAGGAAGGTGTGGGGATGAGATAAGGAAAGGCCAGTTGGTACATGGTTTTAATTTATACGCATGTATATAACAAACAGATAAAATGATAAAATGCTTTCAGGTTGAAAGGTTTAACATTTGGTGACAACAGTAGAGAAAAATAAGGGTAGAATTTCTAATGGTAAGATGTATACACTCATACTGAAATCAGAATTTATAATCTCCATGTGGCTGGGTTCATATCCCATAAAAATTAATCTGAGCACATTAGTGGAGGCTGACACCTCTGGGCTCATATGCACAGCATCCCCATTAGTGCTGGCGATACTCAGCGGAAGGAGCATCCTTCCTCCCTTGTGCTTTTTGATGAGGTTGTCTTTCTTGAGATGCTTTTGAAAATAATGTCTTATTTATACACAGTAATAAACTGAGGAAGGAAAAGTTACATTGTTGGAGAAGTCTGTTGACAAATTGTTTTAAGTCCTTTTTGTGTAAAATTTTTAGTACTTTTGTTGCCCATCTTATTTGTTTTAATCATAATTAGAGTAGTTTTAGACAGAATATATATAATACAAATCAAACCCATGCTATAATAGAATATTAAAATAAATGTACCTAATTCATACCCATATTTTTAAAAATTTTATGTTATTAACTCTATAAGGAAGAAAATCTGGAAATAAATGAAGTTTCACAGTGGTAGAATTTAACCTGTCATATAATCGAAGTTCTGAGATGGCCCATGAAGTATAAAATCCAATTTAAAGAGAGATAGAATTTAGATTTTTATTATCATTTCATTTAATTTTTGACATTAAACTATTAATATAGGTTTAACTTATTGTTAAAATACAGATTTTAATACTTAAATCATTATTTGTGTGTATATAATTTGTTGAAAGTCACTAGTTATATTTAACTGCTTTTTCCTCTTTAGACTTGCCAGCTGTATCATATTACAACTGCATATATAAAAAATTAATTTCTTCATGTCCATTCATTTCCTCTTGGACTCCAATATCATTTAATCATTCACTGACATTGACACTTAATGTCAATTTTAAATTTAGATGACTATATTTATTGAAGGTAGTTGTTTATTTAGTTAGAAAATATATTATTTATTTTAATTTTATAAAGTTTACTTATACATTAGAATCTTATACATTTAAGTAAAGTGAATAAATTGTGTCTAAATTAACTATGAATACATCTGGAGAGTAAGAGAGACCAGGTAAATTTTTTGATATTGTGCATGACTGTGAATCTTTGTCATTTTAATAATTTTTTTGTTATTAAGTAGACTTAAATAGTTGGTAGAAACTTGTAAGGAAATTGAAAGGCAAATTGAAAAGTAAGGAAATTACTTATAATAGATAGACATTACAAGGTTAAAATCCTTATAATGTAAAGAACTCTTGCAAATTATGAAGGAAAAAAAAAGCATCCTTATAGAAAATGGGCAAAGGAGAGGAACATGGAAATTCGTATAAATATAGAAATTAAGGAAATGTAAGTTGAAAACAGCATATCATAAATGAACATTTGATAAAGATGTTGTTAGTGTTGATGGTAATACTTGAAGTGGGCAAGCTTGCAGAGAAATATACCTCTGATGGACTATATACTGATACAGGTTCCTAGAGTATAGTCTGACAATATTTGTCCAAAATGTGTAAATAAAGACAGATGTACATGAAGATATTTATTATAGTACTATCTGTAGTAACAAAGAATTGGAAACAACTAAATGCATCTGGTGATTACTTATGTTATGAACATCAGTGTAATGGAACATTCATTGTATAGCCATTTAAAAAAAAATAAAATTCTAAAACTCAGATTGTTGAACTGTGTTCATCAGTTTTTTTTATTTCCTTAGCATTACTTTGAGTACCCCTGGGAGAGGGGAGGCTGAACACATCTCTCTTCTGCATCAACCACAACAGATTTTTGTATGTGTGTGTGTGTGTGTGTGTGTGTGTGTGTGTGTGTGTTTTGCTGAGAATCAAACTCAGGGCCTCAAATGCTTTATCACTGAACTATACTTCTGTCCTCTGTTTCTTTGTTTTTTTTTTAATATAAAAGTTTCAAATAAGATTTTTTTTTTTTTTCTGGAAAAAGGATAAGAGAGGGAGAACATTTAGCTGCTGAAACCAAGACCTTAAAATGTTCAATGCAGCGGAAAGAAATTTGTGTTACTTTCCTAAAAAAAAAAAAAGTAGTGTATAAATTCTTGGGTATAGCAGGAACCCAGTGTTTAAAAGAAAGTTACATTTTTTCCATCTATATGTGTGAGTGAATAAAAGAAAGTTTATGATAGTAATGGTAGTAAAAAGGTAAAAAAAAATGATCATGGTGTTATGATTTTTACTATTTTTTTTCCTTATTCTTGCCTCTTTTAATTATTCTTTTTTCTTTCTTTCTTTTTTTTTTTTTTTGTAGTACTAGGTATTGAACCCAGGGCCATGTATAAGCTGGGCAAGCATTCTACCACTGAGCTACATCCTCAATCCTTTCCTTGGATAGCTGGGATTATAGGCATGCACCACCACACCTGGCATTATCTGTATTTTCTAACATGAACAGACACTGTGATGAGGGGGAAAAACATTTCTGTCATTTTATAAATACTTCAAATGTGTTTACACATTCACATGCAAAGTTCCCTTTCATCCTGAATTGCTCAGACCTAGCTTTACCCTTAGGGTAACTATTCAAGAGTCTTTATCTGTGTAATAAGATGCTTTTGTAACTGAGTTTCTGTTAGACTAGGATTTTGAATTTAACAGGTAAAATCATTTTAGTTTCAAAAATAGGAAAAAAGAACACGCAAGTGTTAAATTAAGGATATTTATTAAACTTAAATTGAAAATTTGCCCTTAACTTAGAATAATAAAGACTAAGTGTATGATTTATTATATCCCAGGTACTGTTCTAAATAGTTGACCTATTTTAACTTATCTATTAACAACCCTGTTTTCAAGGTATTGCTATTATATTCAGAAAGCGTAAGTAATATGACCAAAGTCATACTGCTGATTAAAGCTACTTGATAGATCAGAGTTCTATCTCATTGAAATCTGGTTCACATTACTAATTCCCTTAAATTTTAAAGCTCATTTAGATGGCAGATGCTAAAAAATATATAAATACATTGGCATGTACATATATCTTATATATTTTTAAAATCTCATTCTGTTAGAGGCTATTGATTTGCATTGGCTGAATGCAAACATTGTCCGTTTTTTGTTGCTATAACAATATACTGGAGACTGGGTAACTTTTTAAAGAAAAAACATTTATTTTGCTTTTGGTTCTGGAGGTACAAGGGTAGGCTGGCATCTGTTTGATTGTGGTGAAGGCCTCATGATTGCATAATGGCAGGAGCACATGCAGGAGCCAAAGAACACATCTCCAGACAGGAAGCCCAGAGCAAGTGGGAGGGCTCATGTTGCTCAACTTACTCTCATGATTGCTAACTCAGGATTCCATAAGAACTAGCTCCTTCTTATGAAAATGTTTTAGAATCCTGTCTGTGGTATCACTGGCTTTGAGTTACTGATATTTTTAAATTTTCATTTTCATTTTTTTTTATTTTGGGTACTGGGGATTTAGCCCAGGGGTGCTTAACATCTGAGGCATATCCCCATCCCTTTTTATTTTTTATTTTGAGACTGGGTCTCCTTAAGTTGCTTAGGGCCTCTCTAAGTTGCAGAGACTGGGCTTGAACTTGCAATCCTCCTGCCTCAGCTTCCTACATTGCCAGGATAAAAGATTTGCGCCATCATTCCTGGCACTATGGTATATTTTTAAAAATAAGCTGAGTACCACACATGTCTACATATACAGTGCCTATCTAATATGCTGTGTCTTTGGAACATATGTAAATCATTAGTCCTGGGAACATACATAGATAGTTTTTCATATTTGAAAATGGCATTCCTTTCAGTATTATATTCTGATCCAGGCTTCCCATGTCAGTGGTATCTGTGCCTGACTTATTTATTCCGGTAACTGAATGTGCTAAACCATCCACATATTCTATTATCCCCATGACCCTCTGTGACTCCGTGAACCTGGCTGAGGAAGCTGGGCGGAAGTCATGTGTGCATGCAAAGACTAATAATCTCTATATATACTTTTTTTTTTTCCCTCCCAGATAGCATACCTCCAAAATACTGTTTTGGTTTTATGAGTGTCTTAAAAACAAATGATCAGATTTCTAAGGGAAAAGGACATGTGTAAGAGAAAGGAAGATTTGTTAACAAGGTCAATCAAGTATAATGACAAATAGGTAAAAAAGACAGGGAAAAGTAAGTCAAGAGGAAGCTTGGTGCTGAAAATACCTTAGAAAATAGTAACCTGTAATAATAGTCACTGTAATCCCAGTGACTCCAGAGGCTGAGGCAGGAGGAATGCCAAGTCCCAACTTGGCAACTAGGGAGACTCCATGTCAAAATAAAAGAGCTGGGGATGTAGTGCAGTGGTTAAGAATTCCCTAGCTCAATCCCCAGCTTGGAGAAGCGGTGGGAGCCTGGGGGAGAATGAAACCAGTAGGATTATTGAAAGGTGATGAGCTAATTAAGTAGATGTGCTGATATCCTTAAAATGAGCCCTTCTTCAGGTGTTTCTTGATTTAAAAAAATTCATATCCTTAGCTGGGAGATAATTTTTAAAGACAGCTTTTCAAATATTAGAGTTGGTTTCCAATGTATGTATCAGAGAACACATACAATCGTATAAGTTAATGAAGCCTTTGCTTAAAAGTTTATTTATTTATTTATTTATTTTTCTATCTGCTTAAATAAAATGCAGCTCATCAGTTCATTGTACCAGATTACAACCACTGCCTTTGCTCTGTTTCCTTTCCAGGCATTCCAAACTGGTCATGAGCTTCTCTTTCCAGGAGTAGAGGTGTTTGGGGAGAGAATAACTCAGTAATGTAAAACAACAACAACAACAACAAAAAAAACTTTTAATATGGTAAAGCTGAGGCATTGTTTATGTGTAGCCAGTGACTTATTCCATGAAAGAATTAGAGTTGTAGAACTTATTTCATGCCTGGAAAGATCCCTTAGGGCTTTGTGACCCTTCTGTGATCATTGGAGCAGGCTGAGTACTTGAAGAGATCCTCCAATTTTCTTAGAAGAGGAGGATTTGTTTATTCTTCACCCAGCCTTGCACCAGCCATAAAGGTTTCCTCCCAAGACTGCTCTCTAATGTATAGATTGGAAGCCAAAAGTGTTCAGGTAAATAAGAACATTCCAAAATAATATGCTATATCATAGTCACTGTCCATTAATTCTCTTACATTAATGGGATTGATCTCAGTTAATAACATAACTGTAGAATTATGCTGTATGCGATGGTTGTTCCTAGCCCTCATATGGCCATTTGAATTGAAATTATTAAAAATTAAATTACTAGGTTTCTTAGTTGTGCTAATAGCATTTCAAGTTCTTGATAGCCACCTGGCTAGTTGGTAGTTCCATCTTGGACATACCCATCATTGCATAAAGTTCTATTGTTAGCACTTCTGTATAGCATATATCTTTAGAGGAGGTCATCATTTTGTCTCCTCCATGGCTCAGTGGTATGGTATGTGTTTATCATGTATAAGTCCCTGGGCTCAATCCCTAACACAGACAAAGCAACACAACACACACACACACACAACCAGTTTACTGAAGAGAAGCTATTGCGCTTATGCAAACTGAGCAGTTATTCATTATAACTTTCATGGTACATTACAATGACTGTAATTGGCAATGTAGGTAACTTTTTGTGGACAGCAATTTTGTTCAAGTTAATCAGTTATAGAGATTTACTATGTCAGACTGTAACTTGTGGGCCTCAGAGTTACTAACCTAGAAGACAGGAAATTATGACTTTTTCCTACTTTTGCCACTAGCTGGTTATAAGACTTTGGTTAAGTTAATATGGAATATAATTTCTTTTCTTTGACATATAGATTTAAATTTAAGTTAATTTTCTTTTTTCAATTCTGGGAATTGAAACCAGGGGCGCTTTGCCACTGAGCTATTTTATTTTCAGACCAGGTCCTCTCTGTGTTGCCTCCAGCTTGCCATTTTCCTGCTTTAGCCTCCTCAATGTCGGGGTTACAGGTGTGCGCCTCCCCACCTGGCCATGCTGGGTTACTCTGAGGCTACACAGTGATTTCTGGGGTTTCTTAATGACCTGACCCTGTTTCTGTGAAAACTCATGTCTTCTGTGTGTGGAGTTATGCTCAATAAAGTACTCTTTTTTTTTTTTTTTTTTGTAACTCCAATTGGTGGGTACTATATTTTGTTTTAATCTTTGGCTCATTTTGTTCAGCATTTTTATCTTTGTTATATTTTTAAAGCATTTTAATCTACTGTCATTTCTGCTGATTCTAATTATAATTCAAGGGGCTGGGGATGTGGCTCAAGCGGTAGCGCGCTCGCCTGGCATGCGTGCGGCCCGGGTTCGATCCTCAGCACCACAAACAAACAAAGATGTTGTGTCCGCCAAGAACTAAAAATAAATAAATATTTAAAAAAAAAAACTAATTATAATTCAATTTCCAAGAGCTCTGTTAGGATTTTGGGAAGCTCCTGTCTTGTTTCGTAGGTACATTATAAATTTTTATCTATCTAAGGACATTAATTACAATTTTACAAGACTTCTCCTGACAGCATTTCTGTTTCCTCTAGGCTCTCTTCTATCATTTTTGGCTCCTTTCTCTCATGGGAAGGTGTATGGTGATTCTGGTCTTTTTATTTTCATGCTGGGGATGGAACCCAGGGCCTCGGATGTACCAACGTGTTCTCTACCCCTGAGGTATAGCCCCACCTTGGCTTTCAGTTTTAAGAGTGACTTAGGCATCTACAAAACAATCTGAGAAATGTGATATTTATCTTACCTAGGTTGATGTGGGATTGTGTGAGCCAATTTGTAGTATAGTCTATTGTACACACCTTTGACTTCTCAATATTCATATACACACTTTTCCTAATCTCCACACAACAGAACAGCCAAAGCATCATTCCTCAGCTTTAAGTAGTGCAGGTATACATGCAAAATATAGGACATGCTTGCTGGGCACAGTGGCACATGCCTGTAATCCTAGGGACTAGGGAGGCTGAGACAGGAGGATCAAAAATTTTAGGCTTAGGATGGCCCTAAGTAGCTTAGTGAGACCCTGTCTCAAAATAAAAAAATAAAAAGGGCTGAGGATGTGGCTAAGTGGTAAAACACTTCTGGGCTAAATCCTCAGTATAAAATTTTTTAAAAAAATATGTGTGTGTATTTATAGATATATAGATATGTATCTATAGGTATATAGATATATCTATATATAGATATATAGGACAAGCTTGTTTTTTCCTCTACTGGAAGGGTCTTACCAAGTCACTGCTTGTATCTCTGGTTGTTTTCATCCTTCCTTTGTTTCATACACAAACATTTCAATATATGGGCTAAATTAAACAACTATTAGTAATGCAACGTATATTTCAGGGAATGAAAAATTGAGAGATGAGTTAAATAAATGTAAATAGAACAGTTAGGGGAGAAAATACAGTTAACTATGCTACTTCTTGTTTCTTTAAGTCTTTACTTGGTTATCATTTGTATTTATAACTTTCTCTACTACATCTTCTTCAGTTTGGGTCTAAGTTAAGGTTCTTTTTCTGAAGATGTTATTACATCATCTCTAGTGAACTTGAGTTCTTGTAAGGTTTTGCTGGATATGGGAGCAATAAGAAGTGGTCTAGAATATCCCTTGGTTTCCAGATAGGTGCCTTCCTGCCACTGGGTTTAGCAATAACTCTTCTGTATTGATAGCTAAGATCAACCTTTTGGAGCTATAAAAATCTTCTTTTTTTTGCCTTTTCAGTGGCATAAAGAGCCCCAGAAGACAGAAGGGTATACAAGACCAACAGGTATACAAATTGTTGAATTTAGAGTTCAATGGAAATACTGTCATAATCTCTAATGGAAGCTTTTCTCTTTTAGATGCTGAGATCTCTAACAGATCTGAATCCAGCATAGACAAGGAATAGACATTTGTTAGTAGTTCACTAGGTATAATGGTGATGGATTCTTTGATATAAATAGACCCACGTAAAAATTACATCATATTTTGCATCCTTTTGGCTTATACCATAATCTCACAAAATTTAATTTTTTTTTAAATTTTTTATTTATGTGTGTGGAGCTGGGAATTGAACCCGGGGCTTTGTGCATGTGAGGCACTCCACCAACTGAGCTATATCCACAGCCACAAGATTTAAAATTTTTGAATTGTTTCTTTTGAACAGATACAAAAAACCCTGACAAGTATACAAACTAATGGTCTACTGTGTGATGTTTCAGTACGTATGTTCATTGTGTCATGTTTAAATCGGTTCAAGCATACATATGTATCACCTCAGACACTTACCATGTTTTGCTGAAAACTTTCAAAACTCTTCCAGCTTTCTGAAATATGCAACATATAATTGTTAATTATAGTCCCTTTGCTATGCTGTAGCACTCTAGAACTTCCTACTCCTATTCAACTGACTCTTTTTTAAAAAAAATTTTAATATTTATTTTTTAGTTATGGGCGGACACAACATCTTTGTTGGTATGTGGTGCTGAGGATAGAACCCAGGCCACACGCATGCCAGGCGAGCACGCTACCGCTTGAGCCACATCCCCAGCCTCAAGTGACTCTTGACTCAAACTTTCCCCAGTCTTTTTTGCTCCATGTGTTCCCCAGTCCCTGGAAATTTTTCTACTTTCAACTTCTAGGAGATCAACATTTTTTTTTTTTTTTTAAAGAGAGAGTGAGAAAGAGAGAGAGAGAGAGAGAGAGAGAGAGAGAGAGAGAGAGAGAGAGAGAGAGAGAGAGAGAATTTTTTAATATTTATTTTTTAGTTTTCGGTGCACACAACATTTTTGTTTGTATATGGTGCTGAGGATTGAACCCAGGCCGCACGCATGCCAGGCGAGCGCGCTACCGCTTGAACCACATCCCCAGCCCGAGATCAACATTTTTACATTCCATATATGAGTAAGATCATGTGGTATTTGTTTTTCTGTGCCTGGCTTACTTCACTTAACACAGTGATCTTTTTTTATGGGTGAATGTTTTTCTGTTGTGTACCACATTTTCTTTATCCATTCATCAGTTGATAGTTGCTTTTTGTTTCTGGAATATTGTGAGTGTGCTGCGGTGAACATGAGAGTTCAAATGTCTCTTCAACATACTGATTCATTTCCTTTGGAGATACACCCAGTAGTAGGATTGTTGGAGCATATGGTGGTTCTACTTTTAAATTTGGAGGGTACCCTCCATGCTGTTTTTTATAATGCTGTAATAATTAATATTCCCACCGATGTGCAGAGGTTCCCTTTTCACTACCACATCCTTATCAGCATTTGCTTGATAGCTCTCTCTTTCTCTTTTTTTTTTCTTTTTGAAAATAGACATTGTAACTGTAAAGAAGTAACATCTCATTGTGGTTTTAGTTTGCATTTCCTTGATTAGTAGTGACATTAAACACTTTTGTATACCTGTTGGTCTTCTTTTGAGAAATATCTCTTTAGGCCTATTGCCTATTTTTTAATTGATTTTTTTTCCCTTTTGCTATTGAGTTTTTGGAGTTCCTTGTATATTTTGGATATTAATCCCTGTCAGATTTATAGTTGCCAAACTTTAAAAAAAAATTCTTTGTTTTATTTGTTTATTTTTATGTGGTGCCAGGGATCAAACCCTGAGCCTCACACATGCTAGGGAAGCACTCTACCACTGATCCACAACCATGGCCCCAGCTTTCCTTTTCTTTCATTTTGTAGGTTGTCTTTTCACCCTGATGCTCCCCCTCCCCCAACTGTGAGGAGGCATTTTAGTTTGGTGTAAATTTGGTCTATTTTTGCTTTTGTTGCCTTGCTTTTGGGGTGTTGTCCAAAAAAACCTCTTGCCTGTTCTGATGATCTGCCCTATATTTTCTTCTAGTAGTATCATAGTTTCAGGTCTTACATTTAAGACCTTATTCCATTTTGAGTTGATTTTTGTAACTGGTGAGAGATCGAGATCTAGTTTTATTCTTTAGAATGTGGATATTCCCAGCATTATTTATTGAAAATAATTTTTTCTCTTCCTGAATTGCTTTGGCACCTTTGTCAAAAGTCAGATTACTGTATGTGAGTGGATCCACTTTAGAGATCTGTTCAGTTAGTGATACTTACCAATCCGCATACTGGAACCTGTCATCGTTATATAGCTGTATACTGAGTGATGTAGTCAAGTAGTGTAAGTGCTATACTCAGTTCTTTTGTATACTTTGTCCTTTATGTTTCCAAATGGATTCTAGAAGCATTTTGTACTCCAAAAGCCTGATGAACTTGTGGTTGGGATTTGTTGAATTTGTCAGTCAAACTGTAGAGAATGAATAGTTAGCAACATTGTATCTTCCATTCCATTACATAGTGGCTTTCCCCATTATTTAGCTGTTTTGTAGACTTCACTGGAAAGCTCTTACACATCTTTCCTTTAATAATTTCTCAGTTATTTTGTGTTTTTGATATGGGATCTATTTGTTAATTTCTGTTTTCCAGTTTTTTTGCTGTTAATGCATACATATACAGTAGATATTGGTATCAGATTTGCTTCCCTTCATTTATTATGGTGGTCTAGTGGTTTCCTTGAAGATTCCTTAGGGGATTCTTCATAAATAGTCATAATATCTATAAATAGAGACATGTTTGCTTTTTTCCTTTCCAGTATTGCTGCCTTTTAACATTTTATTGTAATGGCTAATACTGAGCATTGCCTCCCATTCCCAGGATAAAGGATTAAATATTTCATTATTAACTTTGACTTAGCTTTAGACTTTTCAGAAGTGCCATTTAGTGGATTGGGAATATTTTCTGTTGGTCAAAGTCTGCTGAGAATTTTTGTTGGATTATATTTTAGTTGGCTCATTTTGTTATTTTCAGTTATTCCATTTTATCTTGTACCTCTTCTGGTTAGTGAGTAGAAAAACCATACCTAGACTCAGTTTCTCCTACTGTATACTCACAACACAGAGTCCTTGAGACCTCTCTTTTTATATGGAAAAAAAAATCACCAAATGTTTGAGGTTTTCCACCACCAGCAAGCAAACAGACATGGGCTGGGAGTTCATTTCTGACACTATATAGATAGTGTCAGATTCCACAGGTTGAACGCTCAGTCCCATAGGACTGCCCTCACCTCATTGCAAAGCCAGCCCTCCGGAACTTCAGAGTAACTGCAATTTGGGATTTCCACTACTTCCTCCCTGAGTTTGATAAATTTGCTAGAGCAACTCATAGAACTCAAAAGAATACTAAACTTACATTTACCTGTTCATTATAAAGAGTATTTTAAGGATACAAGTAAGCAGCTAGATAAAGACATACATACATAGGACAAGGTCTGTAAGGATCCTAAGCACAGAGAGCTTCTTTCCCTGGGGAGTTTGGATATGCCATCCTCCTGGCACATGAATGAGTTCTTTTTATTATTGTTGCAATACCAGGGATTCAAAGCCAGGACCTCATGCATGCTAGGCAAGTGTTCTATTGCCGAGTTACCCAGCCCTGGGAATGAATTCTTGTTCATCTTCCTGTTAGCTGGCATGTATTCAGCTGTGTAGAAGCTCTCCAAACCCCACACTTTGGGTATTTATAGAGACTATTACACAGGCTGGATTGAAGCATGGACAACCATGCAGAAATGCGATTGGACAAAAAGGTCTGATATAAAGCCGATAAACTGAGTGGGGAAATTCAGCGCAGCCTGTCTGTTCAGATTCTTCTTGGCCTCTGTGTAGCATTCCTTCCTTAAGGGGATGGGCAGGACACCTTGTGAAATGGGGGTCCAATGGTCTACTATCAAACAGGATTGGTCAGAGAATTTCTTAATAGCCAGCAGGTTGAGGGTAGGGAAAGATAAGAATACATTTTTGGTTTCTGTGACCTGTTTTGAAGAAGATAAATTCTAGTCTCTGTGACCTGCCTTGGGGAATAAAAGAACAGATGAAAGAAAAACAGGAGTAGGTCAGAGGGAGAGAGATTTTGGTTTCTGAGGCCTAAAGTGCCATGACATTATTTTAGTCACTTATAATAATAACGAGGGACATGAAAGTGGCATGGGTGTGATAAACACATTTTGATTTCTGGTTTCGGTAGTTCACGTTCTGTTTTTTTCTTGCCAAGCTACCTAAGGTTTTATCCAATTTATTGACAGCCCTAACTTTTGGCTGTCTTAGTTTTCCTGTGTTTTTTTGCCCTCTATTTTATTGATTTCATTTCTTTTCTTTTCTCTCTCTCCCTCTCTCTCTTTCTCTCTTTCTTTCTTGGTGTCGGAAATTGAACCCAGGGCCCTATGCATTTGAGGCAAGCACTCTACTAGCTGAGCTATATCCCTAGCCCCTGTTGATTTATTTTCTTGTTACTTTCTTCCTTTACCAACTTTGAGTTTGCTTTGTTCTTTTTTTTTCATAGATTCCTAGGAAAACCCTGACATTGGCTTGAGATCTCTCTTTTTATATGAAAAATATAATTACTTAATTCTACAAGTTTTTCTCCATGGATGGTTTTAGTTACATCCTACAAATTTTGATACATTTAAAATTATCATTTGATTAAAAATTAATTTTCCATGTGATTTCTCCTTTGATCCATCATATTAATATTATACATTATTTAATTATAGATGTTTCTATTGGTTTTTATTTTAATTCTGTTTTGATCAGAGGACATGCTCTGAAATACATTGAAATTTTATTTTCTCTTGGTGCTGGGGATTGAACCCAGGTCCTTACACATACTAAACACACTTTCCATAACTGAGTTACATCCCCAACCCTGAAACTTTTTTGTTGAAGGGAGGTACCAGGTATTGAAGTCAGGATCACTCGGCCACTGAGCCAGATCCCCAGCCCTATTTTGTATTTTATGTAGAGACAGGGTCTCACTGAGTTGTTTAGTGCCTCGCTTTTGCTGAGGCTGGCTTTGAAATTTTTATCCTCCTGCCTCAGCTTCCATAGCCACCAAGATTACAAGCATGTGCCACGGTGCCCAGCTTGAAACTTTTTAAAAGTAACCCACTATTACTGTCTATGGGCTATGTGAAATTGCAGAGATTTTATATTTGTTGGGTGTAGTCATTTGTTTTTCTTTTTTTTGTATGAATGTCATGTAGGTTAAAATAAATAAAATAAATGATAATTTTTAAAGGTCTCTTCTTAAGTGATTTTTTTTCTCTACTTCTAATCATGGAGGATGACATATAAAAAACATCTCCAGCTTATCCTTCTGTTTGGGATTTGTCTAATTCTCTTTATAATTACAATTCTTGATTTATATGTCTTAGGGCTCTGTTAACAGGCAATATACATTTATGGTTGTTACGACATTTTAATTAGTTGGTTATTTAAAAAAATACTTATTTTTTGTAGTTGTAGTTGAACACAATAACTTCATTTTATTTATTTATTTTTATGTGGTGCTGAGGATCGAACCCAGGGCCTTGCATGTGTGAGGTGAGCACTCTACCACAGCTGTAACCCCAGTTCCTAATTAGTTGGTTTTTAAAAATTTCATTATGGAATTTCTCTATTTCTGATTGTACTTTGTCTTAAAGCTTTTCTGATGTTAGTGGTATAACAAAGCTGTAGCCTTCTTATTCCTTTTTTTTTCATATTTTGTCTTTTCTATCCTCTTTCATATTTATAAAGTGGCTCTCGTGTAGGCGGCAAATCGATTAATCTCTGCATTTTAGTTGTGTTAACTCCATTGACAATGTAATAATGGTTTGTATGTCTGAATTTGGATGTACCACTTTGATAATTTCCTCTTTACCTCTTTTTTTGTGAATAACTAACTTCCTCCATTTCTCCTACTTGTATATTAGTGTGTTTCTAAAATTCCTCTATAATTAATCCATTGGTTTCCTAGTTATATACTTTTTGGTACTATTTTTAGTAATTGCTCTAGAGTGTCCATTCTAAAGGGGATGATATCACAATATGGTGGTGAGAATTATTTTTTGCTGGGGCAAAAGGATTCTAAATATTATAGTAGTTTGTGGTCCTTCAAAGAGCCACAGTAGGGGTTAGGGTTGTGGCTCAGAGAAAGTGTGCTCACCTAATATGCCTGAGGCACTGAGTTCGATCCTCAGCATTACATAAAAATAAAATAAAGGTATTGTGTCCACCTACAACTAAAAAAATTTTTTTTATAAAAAGAGCCACAGTACATAAGCAAATATTTATGGTACTAAAATTCACATTGGGAAACAAATAGGAAAAAAAGGCTCCTAATGGGGGAGTATAATTAAAAAGTAAGAGCACTGCTCTAGGTTTGTAATACATGTTCCTTCTTAAATTATACATAGTACATGTGGGCCTAATATTTTGCTACTTCATGTGAAGTCAGAGTTATGTATTTTTTAAAGTCAAGTCTATAATTTTTCCATTTGATGAAACATAGGATCATAAATTTGTTTTTTAAAATATGTTTTTAGTTGTAGATGGACACAATACCTTTATTTTGTTTATTTTTTCATGTGGTATTAGGGATCAAACCCAGTGCCTCATGTGTAATAGGCAAGCGCTTTACCACAGAGCCACAACCCCAGCCCAATAAATTTCATTTTTAAAGTTGCTTAATTTAGCTATCATCTGTTAAGTAGATAATTGTATAAGTTTACTTAGCCATTGTTTACTGAGTACTTAATTTCAAAGAGGAGAAATAAAATAAAATACTCTTCCATAAAAGAATCAATTTCATATGATTCATTTTATTAGCTAAGAAGTTTTGTGGTAAAAGTTTAAAAGCTAAGAAAATTAAGGAATAAAGGGTGAGTATGGGTTGAGTAGGGAGGCCTGCTGGAAGCCAAAGCTTCAGGATTCTAAACCTTATATTGATTGTGAATGTGTTATTGAGGAGTGATTGAATTTTTCCAGAGTATGTTATACTGGGCATTGCGATGTACAGGGCTTTTGGTGGTAATAGGTAGAGCTTTGAGTCCTGGTTCTGCCATTTATCAGATAAGACCTTAGGGTTCTTCATCTCCTCTTAAAGATGAAAAGATATAGCTAATTTTTTTTTTTAGAGAGAGAGAGAGAATTTTTTTACTATTTCTTTTTTAGTTATCGGTGGACACAACATCTTTGTTTTGTATGTGGTGCTGAGGATCGAACCCGGGCCGCACGCATGCCAGGCAAGCGCGCTACCACTTGAGCCACATCTCCAGCCCTGATATAGCTAATTTTTATTTTCTCCCTTTCTCTTTCTCACTTTGATGCTTCTGTCTGCCTTAAACATATATTAAGTACTTGGTATGTTTCTGGGATGGTTTTAAGCATGGAAGTGAGAAATTATATTTCCTTTCCAGTAGTTCATAACTTTCTAAGAACCAAACATATTGTAATATGGAATGGTAAGTGTTACAATAGTGCTACATATGGTATGCACTTGGAACAAGGGAAAAGGAATGCCTACATTTTTCTTGAAATTGATATAAAAGGCTTTGAAGAGAAGATAATGTTTAAATTGAAACTCAGTGATGTACAAACATTTGCCTTGTGGGGACAAGGGTTAAGGTAGTTTGGATCAAATGATTCTGCAGGTAAAAGCATTCAGCCATTGCTGTTAACGATACATGCTCAGTACATACTTGTTTTGTCTCAGCTGTTCCTTACCTGTGTGCAAGTGGGGGAGCACATTGGAAACTTAAATAATATAAACTGTTTACTGAACTGCGGACATTGGGCTAAGCACTGTTTTAGGTATTTTACATTTTATTATTTGGGACCCATTAATAATTATAGCAGATAGTTGTTATTCCTAGAGAGATTATTAGTTTATATATAAGGAAATTGAAGCACATTTTTTTTAATATTTATTTTTTAGGTGTAGATGGACATAATGCCTTTATTTAATTAATTTATTTTTTATGTGTTGCTGAGGATCAAACCCTAGGGCATTGTACATGCTACATGTACCACTAGCTACAACCCCAGCCCTTGGAGCAATTTTTTTTTTTTTAGCAAAAAAAAAAAAAAAAACTTAAGTAAGTTTGTGGTCAGGCAGCTTGAATTTGTAAGTAGGAGGATCAACATTCAAATCCAGGATTTTTTCCAATGTCATTTGAGAAGTGTTGCCAATTTTATTGCATCCTTTTCAGCTTTGAAGTACAGGTCAGATGGAGGGATTTATGTAAGGTTTCCTTTAATATTCAAGACAAGTAGTGATCCTATTCTTGTGAAATTATTTGATAATTTCATTGGAGTAAATTGGATTTATTCTATTTAAGTAAAATTCTCAGCAAACATTTACTTCAACACTACCACCATAGTTTTTAAGCTTCTGTTTTCTTAAGGGATTTAAATTAAAAAAACTAAAATCTTGCTCTTATTTACTGAATTGGGACATACTAAGCATGCATAAAGGAAAATTTCTGTTTTGACTAAAAAATAGTCACCATTCATTTCTATCTGTGTCCACATAGACAAGGAGAAGTCATAAAGATTTTTTAAAATTCTTATAACTAAAAGTAGTGATGTATATTTTATTACAAAAAGAAAAGAGGGAGTCTTGTCCAACTGTATGCAACTTGTCCAAGGTTATATAGGAAGCACATTAATTTTATCCGTTCTCCCTCCTTCCTTTTCATCCTTTCTTTCTTCACTCCTCCCTCCCTCCCTCCCTTCCTTCCTACCATCTCTTACTTTGTTTTTGTCCAAATTTTTAAATATTTTTTCATCTTTTACTTCCAAAACACTTAATTTTGAATTGAACCCAGGGACCTCTGTCTCTGAGCTACATCACCAGCCTTTTTATTTTGACTCAGGTTCTTGCTGAGTTGCTGAGGCTTGCATTAAACTTGAGATCACTCTGCCTCAGCCTTCCAGGTTGCTAGGATTACAGGCATGCACCATGGTGTGTGACTCAAAGATCATGTTTCTGAGAAGGCTTTTGAATTCTCTGATTGTTTTTGTTCTTGTTTTATTAAAGCTATGTTGCCTTAAATATCTCTGGGAGTACTAATTAAATGATGTATCAGTTTTTTTGGTTCTATCAATTATCTTGACCTCACATGTTTTGTGATTCTTGAAGAACTTTTCAGGTGTGTGAATGAGGAATAAGAAGGAGGGATAGGAATGATTTAAGGTTGAATGGGTAGGTAGCTGACTTACACCAGTGGTTTTCTAGTTGTGTGCAGGCTTCAGCATCTCCCTGATATTTCCTTCAGTATCTGTAGAGAAGTGCCTCTTATTTGCCTTGAGGCATTATTTGGCTGTGTCATGAGTGTAGGTAGGTATAGGGGTGGAAGAAGGGAATGAGCTTTTGGTCCTTACACCATTAACACCTCAGTTTTAAGACCTACTGTGTTCTTGTCCTTTGTCACAGGCATTGTGTCTTAGCACAACCTATTAGGCCTTTGAAGAGTATTGGTTCCTACTTCAGTGCAGCTCTTTCTGTTAGTTTTCTAGGGTGTGGTTTCTTTAGCTCAGCTTTCAGTGAACATTCTAACTTAAAGAAATTTGTTGAATTCTGTTTTTTTGTGTGCATGTGGTATTGAGGATTGAACCCAGGGGCGCTTAACCACTGAACCACATTCCCAGTTCTTTTAAAGATTTTATTTAGAGACAGGATCTTGCTGAGATGCTCAGGGCCTTGCTAAGTTGCTGAAGCTGGCTTTGAACTCATGATCATACTCCTAAACTGCTGGGATTACAGGTGTGTGCCGCCACTCCTGGCTGCCATGCAGCTGAATTCTGTTTTCTGTTGATGGCATCCTTCCCATTATCTTCCTTGTTGTGAATCCATTTTATTTTATTTTGTTATTATATTGTCATTTTGATGGCTTTTAAAGACCAACTTGAGGTGAGTCTGTACAGCTTGCTATCTTGAACTGGAATAAAATGTATTCTTATTTCTGTGGAGAATCATATAGCTACACTTACGTGCCTTCCCAATCTGGTTGGAGAGAAATTATGTGCCAAGAGAAATAGGTAATGCTATCATTACTGTCTGGAGACATGGGTAGAAATACTTTTTTTATATATATTTTTTATTGGTTGTTCAAAACATTACAAAGCTCATGATATATCATCTTTCATACATTTGACTCAATTGGGTTATGAACTCCCATTTTTACCCCAAATACAAATTGCAGAATCACATCGGTTACACACTCACATTTTTACATAATGGCATATTAGTGACTGTTGTATTCTGCTGCCTTTCCTATCCCCTACTATCCCCCCTCCCCTCCCCACCCATCATCCCTCTCTACCTCATCTGCTGTTGTTCAATTCTCTCCCTTGTTTCCCCCCCCTTTCCCCTCACATCCTCTTCTGTGTAATTTTGTGTAACATTGAGGGTCTCCTACCATTTCCATATGCTTTCCCTTCTTTCTCCCTTTCTCTCCCCCCACTTGTCTTTGTTTAATGTTAATCTTTTCCTCATGCTCTTCCTCCCTGTGGTAGAAATACTTGACAAATAAAATACAGCATTTGAACTGCTCTCATTTGACTCTATATTCCTGTTATTATTCTTTTAAACAGTAGGGAGGAGGAACATATGTATAGCAAGGAAATTGAAAGCTCATCTATTTGTAATTCTGTAATATATTTGTGTCACAGTGAATTTTAAAAGTTGGAATAAAAATAAAGGGAAGCAGAGAAAAGGGAATCTCACTTTGTTGGAAGAAGAGGAACCAAATTAGCTGTTCATGTATGATATACACATTCAAAATTGGCCTGTCCCATTGTAAGCACACTGTTTTAGCACACATCAGTAGTTCCTTCTAAATACTCTTCATTCATTTATCATTTATTACTTTGTTCCTTTATTCATTCAATTCCTGATTCTCTTCTATACAGAGTATGTTTTATTTTGTCCCAACAAATTAAGTATAAATGAAAATATAAGCCCATATGTCAAAAGTTCTTCTATTAATATGTACAACTTTTTTTTAAAAAAATCACCAATCTATATTCTTAGACCAGTCTTCATGTATTGTGAGACACATCAAATATAGATGATAATGGGTAGAAGGAAGAACAAGAAAAAAAGTCCACTTTAACTTTTGAATGGAGTCATTGGATAGCATTGCTATCTTGAACCATTGCAATACTGCTTTTTTTTTTTTTGTGTGTGTGTGTGTGTGTGTTGGGGGGTACTAGGGATTGTACCCAAGGGCCCTTTACCCCTGAGCTACATCGCTGCTTTCTGTAGTGAGACAGGGTCTAAGTTGCTCAAACTGACCTCAAACTTGCAGTCCTTCTGCCTCAGCTTCCTAATATGCTGGGATTACAGGCATTCAGCACTGAACCTGGCTACATTTTATTTCTGATGAACCATATATAGTGTCTCTTTGACATTAAATGAATTTTATGATATTCTTTTTGTGACATTCTTTTTATGACATTGAAAGAATTTTGGGCTGGGGATGTGACTCAAGCGGTAGCACACTTGCCTGGCATGCCTGCGGCCCGGGTTCGATCCTCAGCACCACATACAAACAAAGATGTCGTGTCCACCGATAACTAAAAAAAAAAAAAAATATTAAAATTCTTTCTCTCTCTCTTTAAAAAAAAAAGAAAGAATTTTATGCACTGGAAGTAGAAGTAGGTAGAAAAAAATCTGGTTTTGCATGTGCAACTCATTTATAAAAGAATTCAGTCCATTTTTTCTTTTTTCAATTGAGAATTAGACTAATAATCCTTGATTTTATTGATGCTAACTGTAGAATTATTTTAAGTACTTATTGAGTGGTAGCTATTTGCAGGCATTATGTTAAGCCCTTTGGAAAATACTTGGAAAAAAGATGTATATTACATTCTTAGTGCGTGAACTAAAGAGTACTAAAGAGTAGAAGATGAGTCCAAAAGAGCAAATGAGATGTAAGGCATATACAGATATTTGCATTACATGGCAGTATGCTGTAGAAACTATAATAGAAAATTCAATTAAGTGAAAGAGAAAAGAATCCAATTTGGGACAATTGAGGATGGTGACATAAAGGATCATGGAACTATGCCTTGAAGAGTGAGTAAGATTTTTGGTAGACAGCTGCGTCGAAGAGTGTGTCCTTACCAAAATAAGCTGGTATAGAGAGCTGAGATGATCTTCAGGGAAGTTCAAGTGTACCAGTTTTACTAAGAAAAGTGTTGCATTTTAGAGAAATGGAAAAAGATATGGCAAATGTAAGTAGAGGTAAGATTATAAATTCTCATCTAAGCAAGATCTGAGTGTTATTGTAGATTTTGGGATGTGAGACTAACAAGCAAAAATATATTCAGAGGGAATATGCAGATGTGAAAGATACTGTAGATTGGGAAGGAGACTCATGTTGAAATATAATAACTATTATACACATCCTAATAGAGGATGTTAGGGCTCTGAAGTGGGTAACGGCAATCCAGATGGGGCAGATGAAAAAGAGATTATGAGAAAGAATGCACAAGATTTAGTAAATGGTTTAGGTAAAACCAAGAATCCATATGACTGGCTGGGTATAGTAGTGCAGGCCTGTTATCCCTGTGGCTCAGGAAGCTGAGATAGGAAGATTGAGAGTTCAAAGCTAGCCTCAGCAAAACTGAGGTGCTAAGCAACTCAGTGAGACTCTTTCTCTAAATAAAATACAAAATAGGGCTGGGGATGTGGCTCAGTGGCCGAGTGCCCTTGAGTTCAATCCCTGGTCCCCCCCCCCCAAAAAAAAATAATGGATTTTTAATAAAAATTTGCAGATCAAGGGGAGAAGTTCATTTTTGTGACCAAATATAATGAACTATTTCCCTACCTTTTAACAAATCTTTTCCACCTGTATGGCAGCTATGTTAATAAGATAGCAAAGACAGAATATTCTCATAATTCTCTGTGAATTGTAGTCTTTGTATTGCAGAGCCATTGTAAGGATAGTCATTCTTATTTTTGCTCAGGTATTATGACAGGGGAGGAGGGGAGAGTGTGTATGGTGGAATTAGAAAAAAAAAAGTGTTCTTTCCAAATGTCATGACAAATAGTCAGAATTTAGCTTTAGATTTGAGAAAGTAGTTCACTTATAAATGATAACCTATCAAAAGTCTTAATGATGTTAAATGAAACTAAGTTGGTGAAAAATGCACCTGTATGCTAGGAAATAGGAGATAAGTGATAGAATTTTTGTTGCTGAAGCAAAACATGAACATACAATATCTAAAATTAAAACTGCTGTTCCTTCATTCTCATAATTTCAGTAGTTCAGCTGTGTTTCACTTCATCCCACTTACATATACACTTTCTTGAGTGGGAAGGAAGAAAGGGAATGAAAACAAAAAGAGCTATTTATAATTAGTGCGGAGAAAGCTTAGAAGAAAAAATGAGATGATGCTGTAGAATTGTTAAAATAGCTTTAAAAATGATGATTTGTTATTTTAAAGAGTGCAGACAGTTGTGGGTTTTTGCCCTATATACCATCAGGTAGCAAAGTGGTGCTATCAAATTGTAGACTTCAGCATGAAGGATTTCACTGTCAGGTGATCATCACTAGAAATAGGTTAGTAACTCTGATATCATGTATCATATTACTTTATCACAATGAACAGTCTCCTTTTGTGTTACATTTTGAAGTGTTTCTATTTGTTCCTTGTAATGATTTGGATTATATATAATTATAGTCCCCTTTATCTGAAAAGCACACATTCTATGACCCCTCTGGGGGATGCCTAAAACCAAGGACCCATGGGAAAAACACTGTGTACCTATCCCTGTGTGTACTGTTTTGTCCTTTAAACCCATAACACAAATCTAATGCCTTTACCAGGTTCACTAAGCACTTGACTCTACTGTGGCTATAACTTTTGCAGTTTGAGGTGCAGCAACAAAACTAGTATGAATTTCTTTTTCCTTCTTTACAATGTCATGGGTAGATTTGTTTTTATCATAGGTCTTAGCAACTTCAGCATCAAGTCAAGAACTTTCACCTTTTCACTTAAAGGAAGCAGTTTATAGCTTCTCCTTTTTGTGTCTTAATTGCCCGCAACACTACTCCTGCCCTTTGGGATCATTATTAAGTAAAATAAGGACTACTTCAACACAAGCAGTATGATACAGCAAGATGACTACTGTGGGAAGTGTATGCAGAGTGGTCCCACAGAATGAAGGGGATGATTTAAGTCCTGGGTGGTATGGAGTGGGATGACCAGAGATGATTTTATTGTGCTATTCAGAATGGTAAGCGATTTAAAACGTATGCATATTTTCTGACTGCCATTGACTTTCAGGCAACTGAACTCCTGAGACGCAAAACCATGGATAAAGGGGACTACTGTATTTAACTGCTTTCTGTTACTTTAATAAAACACTCGTGGCAAGGTAATTTTAAAAATTTAATGTAGTTTATAGTTCCAGAAGTTTAAAGGCCAAGACTAGGTGGGGTGGAGAGCATTGGTTAGATCTCTGGCAAAGGCCCAAAGGTAGATGGCTTCATGGCAGGGGCACATCTGAGAACAAGAGACTCTGCAGTCTCACAGTAACTTCCAAAAGCATGTGACTGACTTCTTCAAGATCTCCCTCTTAGCCAGTTGTGATGGTGCACACCTGTAATCCTAGTGGCTACAAAGGCCGAGACAGGAGGATCAGAGGATTGAGAGTTCAAAGCTAGCCTCAGCAACAGTGAAGCACTAAGCAACTCAGTGAGACCCTGAATCTAAGTAAAATACAAAAAGGGCTGGGGATGTGCTCAGTGGTTGAGTGCCCCTGAGTTCAATTCCTGGTCTCCCCCCCCCGCCCCCCGACAAAAAATAATCTCCCACTTAACGGTTTCACACTATTTTCTAATGCTGCATCAGGAGACCAGGCTTCCAGTATTGGAACCCTTGGGGACAAACCACAGTGAATTGCCTTTGGAATCATGAACTTGGCCGGAGTCAGGGTGAAGATTTTCTGGTTCTGTATTTCCCTAAGTACACTAGTGATCTGTGCTTATACAGAAGATTAATAAAGAACCTTAATTGATCCCAATTAAATCAGGATCAATCAATTCAGGAAATTGCTGAGTTTAGACACATTAAACAAGATTTTTATTATGGTGGCAGTGATGGAGGGGAAGATGTTTCTGAGACTAATATGCTAATCTGATTGGCCCAAGAAGAAACATATAGGATTTCACAAACTTATTTTACCACGAATTCTTGTTTCTGTGGAGTCTTTTTCAGATTTATTGTTAACTCAGAATTCAAATGGCTTGAATTTACAGACAAATAGAAAGTAAATTAAATAGTTTATTCAAAACTTACTTGAAGAACTGGATTTGAACCAAGGTCTTCTACCATATTGTATTTCTTTCTTTTGCCCCTTCACCCCAGATGCAGAAAAGTCTCTTCAAACTACATGGTATTCCAAGTTAGATTTGTCAATTGTACATAAAAGGGTTTGAAGAAGAAATAAAACTAATTACTGAATTATTTTTAGTAGATTTTGAATTGGCATATTGACTTTGATGAAAATAGTAGGATTAAAACAGCCAATGAGCATTTGACATTAAAGTTACAGTTTTGTCATTTGGAAATTAAATTTTTTGCAAAACTCAGCAGTGTATATAGAAAACTTTCCTACCTTCCTAGACCAGGATTGAAGAAAATGACTCTTTATGATTTAGTGTCTTGTTCCAAATCCCATCTCTGCAGAAATAACATATATCTTTTTAAAAAAATGACATAGATGGCATCATGGTACACATATTGTTCTTTAGCCTTAACCTTTTACTCAACAGTATTATGTGCTCATCTTCCCACATAAATACATGTAGAACTAAACAAAAACAACAACAACAAAATCTTAATGACTTTATAATATTATATTATTTGGCTTTATTGTAATTAATGTAATCATTGGGATTAAATGGACCTTAGGGTGGTTATGATTTTTTTTGTTGTTGTTAACCCAACGGTACTATGATGGTCCTTTTTCTTCTTTGAACTTTGTGTAAGTTGTTTATAGTAGAATTCTTGTAGAATTGCTGAAAGCTTTATAGTTTGGAAATAAAAGAAATGGTAAATATCTAAGTAAATATATAAAAAAAGAATTGCTGGGTCAAAGAATATGCACATTTACATTTTTGTATGTATTGCTAAACATTATAATAATGTCACTGAACTTTAAAAAACCTATACTTTTGTAATGGATCACAAGATATCTTACTTTGTTAATTTAAAATTTATTGAGAGAAATTATAAATAGGTGATAATGATGATCTTGCTCTCCCTGTTCATTTTCCCTTCTTTATAGAGCAAACTATTCATGGAAGGATTTAGAAGTCTGAAAGAAGGTGAACCAGTGGAATTCACATTTAAAAAATCTTCCAAAGGCCTTGAATCAATACGGGTAACAGGACCTGGTGGGAGCCCCTGCTTAGGAAGTGAAAGAAGACCCAAAGGGAAGACACTACAAAAAAGAAAACCAAAGGGAGACAGGTAATCTTTATCACTTGGCTAATTTATGAGTTTGTTATATTTGGAAAAGCATTCTAACATTTCCTTATTTTTATTATATTATTGGACTTCATCTAGTACCAAAAGAAAACACCACTACTGTGTAATTGAATAGCAGATATCAAGAATATAGTCAGTTCTGCAATTTGAATTATCTGCAGAGAGTGCTAAACTGAGTATTTGGCATAAAACACTTCATAGTCCCTTGACCACCAAAAAAAGTATAGTTTTTTTTTTTTTTCACCAGACTGTTCTGGGACCACACATAGGGAGCTGAAGTTCCCAGTAGACAGAGGTGCTCTTCATATATCCAAAATTTGCCAGCACTTCACCTGTTTTTTTTTTTTTTAATGTTTATTTATTTAGTTAGTTAGTTCTCGGCGGACACAACATCCTTGTTGGTATGTGGTGCTGAGGATCGAACCCGGGCCGCACGCATGCCAGGCGAGCGAGCTACCGCTTGAGCCACATCCCCAGCCCCTTCACCTGTTTTTTCAGATGAAAATATACTGATGGTTTTGTTTGTTTTTAAAAACCAGTTCACATATGAAAAATCCAAACAACATAAAAAACTAAAGTAAGGAAAAAATAATTTGAAATCCTAACTATAGGTGGGAATCATAAAATATATGCTGTTTTGAAACTTGTAAATCTTTTTCACTAAATAATATATCAGACTCTTTCATGTCAATCATTAACATTTGCATAAATTTCCACCATATGGACATACCAGTATTTAATTTAAATGAACAATACTATGTTAATGGGTATTTAGGATAATTTTAGTATTTTGAATTATCAATAATAGCACTCTGCAAGTCGTTTCATGTGCAGTTTTGAAAAGTCTGATTGAATCTTAGAAGAAATATTTAATAGAGAAAATTTTGGATTAAAAAAATTGATGCTTTAAAATGTTTGTTGCCTATTTCCCACCTGCTGTCCACAATCATGAAGGCCAAATTACAGCCCCTCCAAAAGTCAAACAGCTCTCACCAAATGTTGTCATTTGTTTAATCTTAAGAAATTAAGATTGTTCCACTTTGCATCCTTTGATGACCTTAGAAGTTGAAAGGTTTTTATGTTGGTATTCATCTTCAATTTTTATTCCACAAATTGCGTTTTTCTAATTCTTTGACCTTTGATCTATTGATGTTCATTTGTTATTACTGACTTGTAATTTCTCTGTATATTTAGGATGTGAATCTTTGGTCTCAAATAAAAAATCAGAAATATTTTTCAACTAACAAAATATATTTTAATTTTAATGATAGTGTTTTTTAAAAATAGTATTGAAGTTTTGAACTTTTATAGGAACATGTTTGTGACTTTCTCCATAATACTATCTGACTTTAGTTGCTATCTACCTTCCAAACTACAAAGTTAAAAATATATTATTATGGGGCTGGGTGTAGCTCACTGGTAGAACATGTGCTTATTAGCATGTGTGAGGCCCTAGATTTAATCCCCCAACACACACACACACACACAGAAAGAAAGAAAAAAGCACACTGTATACATCAATATTTTCTCATACTATTTTTGTTTACCTTTTAAATATTACTCTCTCTCTCTCCTCATTATTTTTGTTTTTGAAGAGAGAGAAGGCTATATGGATCTAACTTTTCTTTCCCTTCCAAACAGCTAGCTACTTATCATTACTGCATTTATTTCCTGGTCAGTATTTTCTCAATGATTTGAAAAGCTCTCCAGTAAGAGAATAAGTTATTTTTATCCCACATTTTTCAGAGCACATTTTGTACTAAAGAAAATTGATGAATATGTTTGAAAGTTTAATGATATACTTAACTAATTGGAATGGTTTTCTGCTCCCAGAGAGATGATAATGATGATGACAATAATAAAATACAAGTAAAGCAAAGTAAAATAAAATAAAACAATCCTTTATTTTTTATATTAAATGTTTAAAAGTATAGTTCTTTTTTTTTAATTGGTACTAGGGATTGAATGTCAGGGCACTTTACACTTGAGCCACATCCCCAACCCTTTTTATTTTTTTATTTTAAGACAAGGTCTAAGTTGCTAAGATTAGCCTCAAACTTGTGATCCTCCTGCCTCAGCCTCCCAAGTCATTTGGATTATGGGTATGAGCTACCTCGCCTGAATAACAGTATAGTTCTTAATGCCTTATATGTTTTCTTATTTGGAATCAGTAAGGGGGAGGATGGTGGAGGCTGAAAGTTAAAGCATAAGACAGCAAGTCATTCCTTCATATAGGGGTTTGTCAATCATTGGAAGAACTTTGATTTTGGAGGAAATGAGAAGTCATTGGAAATTTTTAGGTTAAAAAGTAGTGTAATATGACTTACCTCCTTAAAGTATCATTCTGGCAGCTGTGATTACAGCATAATTTGAGAGGTATTATTGGAAACTGAGAGATCATTAACGAGGCTTTTCTAATGCTGTGGGAAAGAGATGGTGGTGGTTTGGACTGGGATGTTAGCTGTAGAAGTGGTGAGCGAAAATTCCAATATGTTTTGAAGGTGGAGACGGCAGGATTTACTGGTGGATCAGAAGTGGACTGTGAGAGAAGAAGAGTCCAGGATGACTCCAAGGTTTGTTTGGTCTGGGCAACAGGAAAAGTGGAGGGAGCATTTACCAAGATGGGGAATACTGCAGAAGGAACAATAAATCAAAAGTGTGGTTTTGGATATATTTAGTTGGAGAGACATAATAACCATCCAAGTGGAGATGTAGATTAAGCAAATGGATTAAGCATATGGAGTTCTCTGCCTGGAGATGAAATTATTTAGAGAAAAGATGATACTTGCAGCTATAATATTAGATGAGATTACCATCAAAATAAGTATATGTAGGAAAGAGGACCGAGTCCTGAGCATGCTAAGCATTGAGAAGCAAGAATAGCAAAAGGCATGAAGGAGAGAAGCAGGAGGAAAATCAAGAAGGGATTTTGTTTTAGAAGGAAAGAAACAGTTTCAAAAAGGGGAGATTATCAGGGATGTTCAGTGGTATTATGAGCAAGTAAAATGACCACTGAAACCTGAACTGCTTAGTAACACACAAGTCATTAGTAAAGTTGGCTGGTTTGGTGAACTAGTGGGACTTAATGCCTACCTGGATTGTGTTCAACAGAGAATTAAAGGAGAGGAAGAGACAGCAAGTATAACGTATAAGTGACATTTACTGGTAAGCAGGCTGTAAATGAAGCCATAGCCAAAGGGAAGAAATTATAGCATGTTTATGTGTTGATGGGAAATGATCTAATAGAAAGGAAAGATTAAACATGCAGGGGAGAAGAGGACAGTTGCTCCAGTGATTTCTTTGGGTAGAAAGATTGGGATTTAAAGCAAACTGGGAGAGCCTGTTGTGAATATAGCTGGTTCATTCTTTGAAACTCAGGCAAGGCACAGCCTACAGGCACAGATACAGGTAGGTAGGCAGATACAAAAGTGGGGTAAAGTAAGATTTCTCACCATTTTATACTGTTTGTTTAATGAAATTTGAAGCAAGATCATTTATTGAGAGTGATGGTAAAAGGAGATTAGGAGATTTAATAAGGAGAAAGTATGAAATAGGAAAATAGAAGAGTGAACACATTGTGGAAAAGAAGAAGAAAGAGTACCAAGCCATACCAAAGTTCCACTTAAAGTTAGTGGACATGAGTTTAAAGTCAAGTCAGTTGATATGATTCTGTTTTCTCCTTCGTTGACTTCATGATTATGGATGTGAAATAGGCATTAAACCAGAATTATCTACAGTTGGTAGGTAAACTAGTTTTTTTCTAATTGAGAAAGAAAAGGAAGAGAAACAAAGGATTGGAAGGTGAAGGGAACAATTATAATGATGGAAAATATGAGCTAAACTGGGTAAGGAATGAAGACATTGAAAAGGTATTAGGCTCATGGACATAGGTTGCAGTGGGGTCAAAGAATTATAGTTGGGATCCTAGAAGGAATGACCTAGCAAGACAGGGGGGGGTGTTAGTCAAAGGTGAATTACTGCACCAACCACTGACATTAATTGCATGTCTTATTGTGGTTAAAGCTTTGATACGTTTGATATTTAATGATTTTCAACTATCTGTTTAAAGTTTAGGATGCCCATGATCTTTGTCACTCTAGTTTTCCATGTGCCACTATTTATAATCTGTAATAAAATATTAAAATAAGCATTGTGACAACTGACTATAAACTGAAATAAATAGAAAACAAGGTTTGACAGTGTGGTGTCTGAAGATGGGTCTTTATCAACTGATGGCTGTAACAGTTAGTTACCAAGGTACTGATTTGTTCCCTGAATCTTTAAAAGGCTTCAGAGATCTTTAATGACTTTCTTGAGTTCTTCTGTGGATATTAACCATATCTATTTTATGAAACAGTTCTAGTAATGAGAATAAAATTATATTTTGATTCATACTTCATGTTTATTAGCATAATTGTATAAAGTATCCTAAAAAATCTTATTCTGGATTCTCTAGTTATTGTCATATTCATGATTTATTTTATTATATTTCAAAGAACAAAGTACTGTATTAATATGTTATACTGTTTTTTCCTAATTTATTCTGTGATTATTCTTAATATTTCCTTTCCATTCATTTTATTTTTTACCAAAATTTAATGAATGTTTGTCAATGTGTATGCACAGTCCACGGGTCTAAAGAGTTACATGGGACTGTGGTAGAAATTTAAAATAGGGCAGATGCTAAAGGAAATGTTACTTATTGTCAACATCTGATCAGTCTCTTCCTTCAAGAATGCCTTAGCGTATTTCTCTGCTTCTTTCCTCTGTTGGAATCATTTCATGTCTTCCTTTAGATAATTTACCACTTCAGCCAAGTTCTAGTTTGTTTTAGTCAGCTTTTTTGTTACTGTGACCAAAAGACCTGGCAAGAATAAATAGAAGGGGGAAAGTTTATTTGTCTCACACTTTTAGAGGGCTCAAAGGGCTCAGTCCATACATAGCCAGTTCCATTACTCTGGGGCTGTGGTGAGGCAGAACATCAGGGTGTGGCAGAGGATGTAGCAGAGGAAAGCAACTACAGACATGTATCAGAAAGCAGAGAGCTATTTTTACCTTTTTAAAAAATTTTTATCTTTTGGATTGAATCCAGGGCCACTTAACCACTGTGCAACACCCCAGCCCTTTTTTATATTATTTAGAGACAAGGTCTCATTTTGTTGTTGAGGTCTTACTAAATTGCTGAGGCTGGCTTTGAACTCACAATCCTCCTGCTTCAGTCAGTGCCTCATGCATGCTAGGCAAGCACTCTACCACTAAGCCACAACCCCAGCCCTGTTTTTTTTTTTTTTTTTTAAATGAGTTATAATCTGTAGCTATCCAGATTTATTGTAGAGTGTAAATTTCCCACATTTGGCTGACTTCTGGATCCTTTAGATAGGTCCCTTTCATTTTTTGAGAACTTGCTGGTATAAAACACTTTCATACTCATAGTCCACAAAATATTTAAAATAGTGTTATTAAATGATTGGTTTGGTTTGCTGAAGTGCTTGAAAGCTAGAGTCCAGTTAATTTATATTAAAAGAGAAGTAAATACTGTTATATGTTTCGTTGGCCTGGAACATTGTTTTTATTTTATTTTGAATGGCTGTATAGTAAAATTAACCTTTTGTTTTGTTTTGTTACTGGGGATTGAACTCTGGGGCACTCGGCCACTGAACCACATCCACAACCTTATTTTGTATTTTCATTTAGAGACAGGGTCTCACTGAGTTGTTTGGTGTCTTGCTTTTGCTGAGGCTGGCTTTGAACTTAAGATCCTCCTGCCTCAGCCTCCCGAGCTGCTGGAACATCACCATGCCTGACAACTTTTTTCTCTGAGTATGCAGTTCTGTGAATTTTAATGCATGTATATATTCCTGTATTTGCCAACGTAGTCTGTATTCAGAACAATCTTATCACCCGCCAAAACCCAGCCTCTTGCTATCTTTTATAGTTATCCTGCCTCCAACCATATATCCTGGCAACCACTAACTTGTTCTCTTTCACTATACTTTTATCTTTATGAGCAACATCTAAAAGGAATAACACATTTTTATTTGAAAATTAAAAATTTGAAATTCATTCACACTGTTTAATGTATCAATAGCTCATTTACAAAAATGCTGAGTGTTATTCCTTCATGGGGGTAGAACACTGTTTATATGTTCATCTGTTGAAGAGCACTTGGGTGTTTTCCAGTTGTAGCAGTTATGAACAGAGCCACAGCACAGATTTTTGTGAAGATTAGTTTTCATTTTTGGAGTGAGATTGCTGAATTGTGTGGTCATGGTCATATTTTTAAACTTATAAGAAACTGCCAAGTTGTTTTCCAGAGTGTGTGTACTATTTTTAATCTCCCACCAGCAATATATGAAAGTTCTACCTGCTACACATCTTTGCTAGCATTTGGTATTGTCACTTTTAAAAAACTTTTATATTAACCATTCTAATAGGCATGTAGTGATGTCTTATCGTGGTTTTAATTCTCATTTCCATAGTAGTTACTGATACTGAGCATATTTTTATGGTTTTTCATGTCATCTTTGTATCCTTTTTGATGACATGTCTGCTCTGGTCTTTTGCCCATTTTTCACTTTTTTTGTGTGTGTTTTAGAGAACTCTTCATAGACATTGTGGATACAAGACTCTGCTAGAAATATAACTTGCACATAGCTTCTTCAAAGACAAGTCTGTGGCTTGTCTTTCCAGTCACTTAAATATTTCTTATAGAGCAGAAGTTTTTAGTTTTGATGAAGCTAATTTTTTCACTTTTATTTGATTTCATGTTTATTTGATGTCATGTGTAAGAATTCTTTATTTAATCCTATGTCACAAAGATTTCCTTCTGTGTTTTCTCTAGTATTTTAATACTTTTACATTTTCCTATTTATCCATGATCCATTTAGAGTTAGTTTTTGTAATAAAGTGTGAGGCTTAGGTGAAGATTGATTTTTTACCTGTGACTATTATACCATTTGTTGAATATTCTTTCTCCTACAGTGATTTTTAGATCATAAAGTTTAACTTCTGTCATTTCAAATTAAAAAGTAGAAATTTTGAATTTTTGATTACATGGAATTTTTGTGTTTAACAAATTCAAAATCTGGCCCATCTCAAGAGAACTTACTGTTAGAACCATATTTTCTGTGGAAAAAATATAGTATTAAGGATTGTACCTTAATTATTAAATATATATATATATATATATATATATATATATGTGTATATATATATATATATTTTAAGTGGGATTATTTTTCACTGTTTTAAAATTCTGCTGAATTTAATATCTAACTCCTAGTGTCCAGTTATTCAGTAATAGTAAAAGTTGTATTTTATTTAAAATTTTCCAGATTTGAGAAGTTTCTTAAAATTTCAAATGAAATAATTTTAGATTTATTCTGCTTAGTTTTTCTTAGTTTATTTTAAAAAGTAGGACATTTAATGGCCTTATAGAGCTTTCTTTATAATAAAATGAAGATGATTGTAACTAAAAGATTTTTTTAAAATTATGTTTCTTCTAAAAAGTTGTCCTATACTTGGTAACTTTTAAGAAAACACAATTTACTGTGAGGAAAAAGAAGTAATTTCTAACAGTAAAATTGTAGGGGAGGGTGATAGAATGATTATTTTGTTAGCTCCTGTTGACTTTTTAGTATTAATATGAAATAATCACATCAGCCTGTAGTATAAAGTTAAATATTTTATGGAATAACTTTTTAGTTTATGTTTGCAAATATTTTTAATGAGCAAAAGGATTAAAATGATTTTAATCTTTAATGATAAATATATAACTTCTAGGAACATTTGCAGTGATGTGGTAGATATATACGTTGAATGTGTACATATAACTTTGGGTTTTTTTTTTTGTTTGTTTATGGCTTTTCCTTTTACCTTCTTTTTAATTCTGTTTTTTTCCTGGGGTACTGACTATTGTCTTTGTTCTCCTTAACCTTCCACATCTTTTGACCCAACCACACTCTCCAAGAAGTACTATTCATAATAATGCAAGTTTTCTTTTTTCAGAGTGTTGACTTGAGAGTTTTAAAAACAACTTAGAAAAGAATACTGGAATTCTGCTGCTCTCCTTTCACTTGCTACAATATTTAATTTGCATAACTGCATTAGCTTTTTAAATTTTCTATACAAGTTAAAGTGGTAAGGTATTTTGTTTAGAAAGGTAGTTAATTGTTGAGATGTTTGGTATAACTGCTTTTGGTATGGAAGTATAGGGAATTCTTTTTATGTGATCATAAAAGACTGATTAATTTATCATTTTTTAAAAAGCTCTTTATACTTAAAATTTGATATGAAACTTTACATTCCTTTTAATCCAGTATTAAAATGGTACATTATGATATGTTGATCATTTATGGTCAGGAAGACCAGGGTGAACATAAACAGAAACTAATTATATGTTGTCAGATTTTGTTTCAGCTTAGAAGAGTTAACTTGCCTTTTGGCAAGAAAGTGGAGATGTCTGATACTAAACTTATTTTTTACAGGGCCATAATTTTGTGGGCTTAAGTTTCTCTAAATATGCAAGAAGATTTTGGATGTCATTAGATTTATATTTTGGGGGGTTAAAAATAATCAACTTAGGCTTTCCTTATTAAAAGGTTATGTATTGTGTTTATTAAAATGAAAAATATTTGTTTATTGCCCTCATTTGCCTTTGAGCTAAAAATTAACCAGTGGTAATTCTGCCTGTTTTGCAGCAGTACAACCTTTTCCACTCATTATCTCAGTGATATAATTTGAAGTTTTCCATTAACTTTATACTTGGGAAATTTAGTGCTACGTATTTTGAAATCTCCATAGCATTCCTAAGGAATATATGTTTTACTTCACAAGTTCTGTCAGTAATTTTTTTTCATGTTTTTTTTAATAGCCCAGTACCTGTTTCTAAAAGAAAAATTAAAATTCTGTTTAGGTGGTAGAGACGTTTGAAAATGTAAATCAACAAATTCCAATAAATAACTGTTTCACCCTGATACTTGTGTGATTAGATTTAGGAATTTGCTGTTTAGTAGGTTCCTATTGTGGCAGAGAAATCTTTCAGGCATGAATTGATAGTCCAGATCCTTTGAGGTCTGTCTATTCTGACCTATGACCCCTATTCTTACAGGGTCAACATCTGAGGGCAGGAGATTAAGGCAGTTTAAAGACCAGAATGGTAAATGGAATGGAAAAATTAGCCAGCACATTTTGGGTGCAAAACATCAAAGTCATCAAATAGTTTGCTTATTTTAAACCTGGCTTATGGGTATGACAAGCTAATTTTACTGTTCATAGGAATCAGAAAAAATTAATAACCATGATTCACTTAAAGGTACTATTTATAGAACAGTAAATTTTAACTGTAGAATACAAATTAGTTCATAGAGCTTAACCTCAAAATATCAAGAAATGCAAAAATAGTTTGTCACAATATCAGTACATTTTAATCTTGTATCCAATTTGGGTATTTAAATTTAAACTTGGAAAACATTTTTTAGCTTTTGATATGAAATATTTTAATTTATCAACAATGTTGAATAAAAAATATATATCTTTACTGGCTCATAGTTGAAGTGAGTGAGGATTTTACTGTAATAATGTACTGTTGACTTTTTAAATATTTTTTAAAGCTGGAAGTACAAAATAGAAAAAAGTAAATTTATCAGGCAGACAACTTGTTCTTTTTTCTCCTTTGTCTTTTTGAGACTTTTATCTTTTAAATTTTATCTCTTAAAATGTTCCTCATGCTTTTTAATTTTATGCTTTTCATTGTAATTTCAAAATACAGATCAGTAGGTATTCTTTCTTAGTTCCTATATGTTGTTCCCTTTTAAGAAATTCCCCCAAACCCTTTATTTTACATTCGTTTGTATCCTGGACAGCTGTGAATTTGCATCTTAAGCTTCCTACTAATGATTAGCAAGGGGCTAGAGTTGAATAACTGAACTGTTGCATCCAAGTGTTCATTCATCTATGTAGTGACTAAGGAAATTAGTAAAACCAATAGAATACCCAAGTCTCCTTAATTTCGCATTTTTTATTCTATTCTAATTTTTGCTTATTATAGACCTAATTTTAGGGTGGTTTTCTAAGTCCTTTCTTCTTGTGATTATTTGGCCAGAGATCTCTTAATGAGGCAATTATAGTTGTTTCCTTCATTCGCATTATCTTAGCAGATGCTCTCCCTGCTGTGACCTCTGTTCAGACCAAGCAGACAATGTGCTGTTCTCATCACCCTCTGCCAGACATTGTGTGGGGCTGAGCTTCATTTTGGCGCTGCATAGGTCTCTCAAGATGCCTGATGGGAATGGTCAGAAGCCAAGTGGCAGATAATCAGAATTTTAGGTTGAATTTCTGATTGTTGTTTTATTCTAAGCAGAATAAGCAGTAAAATAATGCCTATGGGGGAAATAAAGTTCCAGAGGCATCTCTAATAAAATTGCAAGCTGAAATTATGGATTTAGGAAGTAACTTAGTTTTCTTTCTTTATACTATATTCCTAGTGAAAAGAAGATCTCATATTTATTGTATGGTTTCAGTAAAAGTGTATTGTGAGAATTGGGTAATATTTCAAAACTTTGAGATCCTTTCAAAAGAGAAATCAGTTTAGCCTCCAATATTAAGTATGTGTGTTTTTTAATAAATGTTATGAGATTTTTCAAAGTCTCACTTGAATTTTAAAGTTTGCTTAAATGTCTTAAATTTAAACACAAATTCTCATGTTTTGTGTCTGCTAGCTATGATGTCCAGTCTTTTCCTGTGTGAACAGAGTAAGAGCTGATCAAGTTGAAGAGTAATCAACAGAAAATTTCCACATTTATGCTGCTAAATCCTCCTACTGATATACTAGTCTTATGCCCCCAACCCAGGTAACAATCTAGGAGAAACACAAAGTTTTTAGCAACCTTTATCCTCCATTAGTAAGGAATGTAGTCTGATAAAGTTGAAGTCTGAGCAAAGGTCCTTTTGTATTTATGTTGGAATTTAAACTTTTGAAATTTGGTTAAAATAAACAGATTAAGATCTAGGATTTAACTGTTCTCATAGAGCTTTTTATTTCTGTTGGTATAGTAGGATTATGCCATTAATATTATAATTTATAACATGATAATATAAATTATATGCTTGTACTTATCAGTAAGAAATAGTAATTCAGGAAAACAGTTTAACTTTTTGTAGAATTAGATTTATAGTCAATTTTGACATAAAGTAATATTTTAATATATGCATTCACACAACATAAGGCTTTTGAAAGTGTAGGTACTTCGAATATAAGCAGAAATGAAACATTAAAATTTTAAAACACTTGAAAAGGAAGAAATGCTCATTTTCTTAAAGTCTAGAATAAATCAAGGAAGAATTTAAGAATTTTAGTTTGTAAAATGCTCTGAGTTTAATCTCATCTATTATATGATTATTTGAAACAATAGATTAATAAGGAACAAAATCAACTGTTTCCCTTGCTTTGGGAGGAAAGCTGTTTGTTGATTGGACTATAGGAAATGTTCAATTTCCAGAAATTAAAAAAATTAAAAGATGTATACATGTATCAAAAATTAAAAATTCTACAAAATATAACTTTTATTTTATAAAAAAATAGGATCAAATTGTGTGGTAACTTTCTTCACAATTGGAAACTTGAGTGAATACAAATTTAAAACTCTGTTTTCCAAGAATCATACACTAAAGGCAGTTGATTTCATAACTATCCTTATTAATGGAGAAAGTAGGATATGATCTTTTGAGGAGCTTATTTGCCTTATGTTAAATGGGAACCAGGGACTTGCCTGCCTCCCTGTTAACCATTCTTTATTGTCACAAATAAAAGACTCCATGGATAGTAGTTTTTGTTTTTTAAACAGGATCATTGTTTGAAACTGTTATTAAACCAGTTCCTACTTTTTCTAACTTGGCTGATTTCAGATACTGTTCTTTGATTTCAGCATTTGATTTTTTGTTCCCTTGTTTTCAGTAGTCCATATAGAGTCCCCTCTTAGTAACATTTTACTGGTGGTACTACCAATGCAATAAGAGAAGACAAACTTATAAAAAGATCTAAAGATTAAAAAAGAATTAACCAAAGTTCTCTGGTACACCAACAGAGATATATCTGAGATTATTTATAGGTAAATTATTGGAATACTAATCAGAATAAATTTTAAAAAGTCTAACAAGATTAATGATTATAAAAGTACAACATACAGATTGAACTAAGAACAACTTAACACCAGGAACGTAAGAATTATTGTACACCTCAGGAACTCAGAATTAGAAACTGTAGGTTCAAAAAAGTTCATTTGGGGGCTGGGGCTGTATGTAGCTCAGTAGTAGAGCGCTTGCCTAACACGTGCCAGGCACTGGGTTCGATACTCAGCACAACATATAAATAAATTAAAAAAAGATTAAAAAAAAAAATAAAACTGAATGAAAAAAAGTAGAATTAAAAAAAAAAAGTTCATTTGGAGACTATGAGCACATAGCCAGTGGTAGAGTGTATGTTTATCATGCACAAGGTACTAGCATTAGCATCACATAGGATCTTATTAAAAATGCACATTCTCTAGCCTCACCCCAGTTACCCTGGGATGTGGATCTCAGCCATGGGTGTCCCCACCCCTGCCCCAGCAAACTCTCCAGGTAATTTTTTAATTAACATTACCCAGCTTTCTTTTTTTTTTTTTTTAAGGGAGAGAGAGAGAAAGAGAGAATTTTTAATATTTATTTTTCAGTTTTCGGTGGACACAACATCTTTGTGGTGCTGAGGATTGAACCTGGGCCGCACGCATGCCAGGCGAGTGCACTACCACTTGAGCCACATCCTCAGCCCCTATCTAGCTTTATTCTAACTCATTTCTGTGACATCTAAAAATATCTTTTTTCCACATATTTTATTGATGCATTATAGTTGTACATATTGATGGGATTTGTAGTTACATATTCATACATGCACACAATATGACAATATAATTTGGGCATTATTATTCCCCAGCACTTCCCCCATCCCTGTTTTCTCCCACCCCTTGGTTCCTTTCTTCTACTGATCTCCTTTTGATTTTTAAGATATCTACCCCAGCTTTGTTTTCATTGTTTTCTCTTTAATATCTGTGATTAGAGAAAATCTATGACCCTTGATATTCTGAGTTTGACTATGATGCTGATGCATTAGCAATTACAACATTACAAATATCTTTCCCCATTCTCTCTTATTCTCTAGCTGTTTATATTCTTAGTGCTGGAATTTTTATGTCCATATGGTTGTAACTGGTAATTCCCTTCTGCAGATGGTTTCATGTTAGGGTTGCCCAAAAGAAGAACTTGTGCAAGACTTGAAAGCAAAAGTGAAGGAGAAGCCATAATTCTTGCAGGGGCCTCATTGTTAGACATGGTAACAGACTGACACATATCCTGTATGTCACTTAACAGATTGGTTTCTAGTTCCATCCATTTTCCTGCAAATGCCATTATTTCATTTTTTCTTTATGGCTAAATAAAACTTCATTGTGTGTATATATACCACATTTTCTTTATCCGTTTATCTGTTGATGAACACCTAGACTAATAGTTTGGCTGTTGTGAATTGTGCTGCTGTAAACATGAGTATGCATGTATTACTGTAGTAAGATGACTTTAATTCTTCAGGATAAGTATTGAGGAGTGGAATAACTGGGTCATATGGTGATTCAATGCCCAATCTTTTGAGGAATTTTCATACTGATTTCCGTAATGGTTGTACTAATTTACAGTTCCACCAACAGTGTAAAAGTGTTCCTTTTTCTCTACATCCTCTCCAGTATTTATTATTATTTGTATTCTTGATAACTGCCATTCTCACTAGTATGAGATGAAAGCTCAGTGTAGTTTTTGAGTTGAATTTCCCTACTTGCTAATGATGTTGAATGTTGTTTTCATGTATTTTTTTTTTTTGGCTATTTGTATTTCTTCTTTTAAGAAGTGTCTGTTTAATTAATTTGCCCATTTATTAATTGGGTTTTGGCATAAAGTTTTTTGAGCTCTTTATATATTCTGGATAGTAATCCTCTCTTGGAAGAGTGGCAAAGATTTTCTCCCATTCTGTGGGTTTTCTCTTTACATTCCTAATTGTTTCCTTTGCTGTGCAGAAGTTTTTAATGATGTCCCATTTATTAACTCTTGGCATTATCCCTTGAGCTTTAGAGGTCCTGTTGAGAAAGTCCTTGCCTGTGCTTAAAAGCCCCTGCAGGTAATTTTGATATGCTCCCAGGTTTGAGAAACACTGGTTGAATGAAGGAGAACAAAATTTATTGGCTCACATAATTTATCATTTCAGGAATTAAAGTAGTTTCAGGTGCATCTGGATTTGAGCGTTCAATCCCAGTGTCAAGAGGGGTATGGTTTCCAGCAATTCTGCCAAGATCCCAGGATTGATTTTATTCATCCAGCCTAGAATGTAGTACTCTGATTTGCCAGACATGAGTCATTTGCCCATTCCTTATTTTGGGGAGACAGGTAAGTCCCATCCAGACCACAAAGATTAAAAGTAGGGCAGGGAGGATTTTCCAAAAGAAGATCAAAGTACCATGAGGAGGGGGAGATACTGAATGGGGATATACAAAAATAACTGATACACAGAGAAACAGTGCTAACTAAAAGAAAACTTTCTGCACACTATTACCAGACAAAGAGGTTGACCAGTAGTTTGTCAAGAAGTATCACCTGCATGAAATATTCATTTCTTCATGTGTTTAGAAATTTTATTAGTTTATGTATTTCTTCTTTACCAGCTGCCCCGCCCACCCCCCCTTGAGTTCTCATTCCTCCATGCCTGTAATTCCAGTGACTCGGGAGGCTGAGGCAAGAGGATCACAAGTTTGAGGCAACTTAGTGAGACCTTATCTTCAAAATAAAAAATAAAAAGGGCTGGGGATGTGGCTCAGTGATAGAGCACAGCTGTGTTCAATCCCCAGTACTTCAAAAGAAAAAAATATAAATATGTATACATATACATAGAGGCTAACATTTATCTGAACAGTAGGTAGGTTGACAAACAAAGGCAGAAACAAAATGAAAGAAAGAATGATAAAATTGAATATGCCAAGATTTACCACAGAGGAAGTAAAACTATTATTACTGGTAGGCAAAAATATTTCCTTCCTTGAAAACCATAAATACATTAAAAATTATTAAAATTGTTACAAGAAGTGATTGATTACAAAGTTATACAAAATTCATCCTATTTTTTTTAAGTGCTTAAGAATAAAAGGAGGAAAATATACCATTTTCAATAGTACACACACATACAAAGATAATATACCCAGGACAAGATTTACATGTGTTAACATTTACTCAAGTTTTCTTTAATGCTGACTCAGTATAGTCTTACTACTTTTCAATAAGGTCTTGCTTGTCTCTTATTAAACTTTATTCCCAAGTATTTATTCCCCAGTCCCAAAAACTTTAAAATACACATAAGGCAAGAGAAAAAATCATATTCTTATCATATTCCTTGTTTCACAGCAGCAATTTAGTGTCTCTCAGTTCTGGAGACTAGTAGAAGTCCAAGATCAAGGTGTCAGCAGGTCTAGTGTTTTCTGAGGCCTCTTCTTGGCATGCAGGTGGCTGCCTTCTTGCTGTGTGCATGCACCTTTGCTGTCTCCTCCTCTGATAAGGACATCTCTCACATTGGAATGGGGCCCCATTCTTCTGACCTTATTTAACTTAAATTACCTCTTCATAAGACCCATCTCCAAATGCAGTCACATTAGGGGTTAGGGTTTCAACATATAAGTATTGGGTGGGAGGTACAATTTGGTCCATAACAACCTGATATCATTTCATCCTTCTTTTCAATTCTTTCAATATCCTTGTGTATTATATGCCCCATATAAACAACATAGAGCTGTTTTTGTATTTAAAAAATCCTATCTGAAAACCTATAAATGAGTAGGTACATTTAGACTGTCTACATTTACTACCATTATTAATATATTTTTTACTACAAGCGTTTCCTTATTTATTTACTTTGCATTTTTCTCTTTTCTTTTTGGTTTTGTTCTCCTTTCTCTATTATTGTCGATTGAGGTTTTTATTGCTTTTTTATTTCATCTCCCCCTCCCAGTAGTCCAAAGTTCATGTAATATTATTTCTACTTCTTTAGTGGTTCCGTTAAAATTCTATCAATCTTATCAAGTTAACAAAGTCTTAAGTTAGGCAACAAGTTAATTAAAGCTGATACTCAGTGATCACACATTGGTGTAGACATACTGTTTATTTTCTTCACCATTCAGATTGTTTTATACCTATAGAATAACAATAGTTAAATATTTTTACTGTTACTTCTGTTCAAACAAATAACACTTAGGGTATTTTAAATTCTAAAATCCTCCCAAGTTATAGGCTGTGTTTTAATTTTTGTTTTTGTTTTTAATTACTATAGTTATGATAATTATTTTTATCGATATGCTTAACAAACTTTGCATTTACTCTTCCTCTTCTGTCTCTAACCTTTCTACTGGGATCATTTTCCTTTTTGCTAATATATATCTTTTAGATTTTTCTGTAGGAACACCTGTTTGTGGTAAACTATTTTTTAAAAATATGAATATCTTTATTTTACTCCTATTTTATTTTATTTTTTCTTTTATTTATTTTTTATTAGTTGTTCAAAACATTACAAAGCTCTTGACATATCATATTTCATACATTTGATTCAAGTGGATTATGAACTCGCATTTTTACCCCATATACAGATTGCAGAATCACATCGGTTACACATCCACGTTTTTACATACTACCATACTAGTGTATGTTGTATTCTGCTGCCCTTCCTATCCTCTACTATCCCCCATCCCCTCCCCTCCCCTCCCCTCTTCTCTCTCTACCCGTCTACTGTAATTCATTTCTCTCTCTTGCTTTTTTTCCCTTTCCCCTCACTTCCTCTTATATGTAATTTTGTATAACAATGAGGGTCTCCTTCCATTTCCATGCAATTTCTCTTCTCTCTCCCTTTTCCTCTCACCTCTCGTCCCTGTTTAATGATGATCTTCTTCTCATTTGGCATTTGTTTTTTAGGGATTGGCTGGCTTCACTTAGCATAATCTGCTCTAATGCCATCCATTTCCCTGCAAATGCCATGATTTTGTCATTTTTTAGTGCTGAGTAATACTTCATTGTGTATAAATGCCACATTTTTTTTATCCATTCATCTATTGAAGGGCATCTAGGTTGGTTCCACAATCTAGCTATTGTGAATTGTGCTGCTATGAACATCGATGTAGCTGTATCCCTATAATACGTTCTTTTAAGGTCTTTGAGGAATAGTCCAAGAAGGGCAATAGCTGGGTCAAATGGTGGTTCCATTCCCAGCTTTCCGAGGTATCTCCATACTGCTTTCCAAATTGGCCGCACCAATTTGCAGTCCCACCAGCAATGTACAAGTGTATTACTCCTATTTTAGAACACGGGTTTCAGCCAGATATGGAAGCATGCACCTGTAATTCCTTCTAATTGCAAAGCTGAAGTGAGAGAATCAGTTGAGACCTGGTGTTTGAGACGAGCTAGGACAAGATAGTGAGACCCTGTTTTAAAAAAAAAAGAAGCAGCTAGTTTTCCAGTTTGTACCTTTCTAATTAACAGATATTTTCTCAGCATTTAAACAGTATGCTGGCTGCTAGTTTTCCATTGTTACAGTAAGAGCTATCTACCATTAGTCTCATTGATTTTTTTTTTAATAGATGATCTTTGTTGCTAGATGTTTGTAAGATCTTTTTATCTTAGGTTTCTGTAGTTTCAGATATCAAGTGTAGATGTGGATGTATTTTCACTTATTGTGCTTGCTATATGTAATAGTGTGCTTAATTCATCCTAGAAAATTCTGTTACTATTTCTTGAAATATTGCTTCTCCTTCATTGTTTCTCTTCTCACACACATAAATGTGAGTGCAGGATACACTTCAAATATTTCACTCTGATCCCGGTGGTTTATAACCACTCTTTTATATTTTTAACCTTGTATTTTGTCACTGCTGGGTTTCATGTAATTTCTCAGATTCATTTGTCAACTTACTAAGCCTACCTTTCATTGTGTCTGAGATGCCTTTGAATTAGTCCATCAAGTTTTAAATATCAACAATATTGTTTTCAAATCTAATAGCTCTGTTGGATTTTATACTTTGAAATGTGCCTGGTTATTTTTTTTGCTAGTCTCTTGCTGATTATTCATTTTTGTGATTTCACCTTTTATTTCTTTAAAAAAGTTTAGCTAAGAGTTTCTTTTTGACAATTCAAATAATGTCCTTGGAGATCTAAATTCCTAGAGTGTTGTTTAGCCTGGTTCTCATGCATAACGATGGACTTTTTTCTTATTGTTTCATGATCTTTGTTTATTAAATCATACATGTTTGATTATAATCTGTGGAATACACAGCAAGCTTAAATTAGGAAAGCTTTCCTTTAGAGGGAGTTGTGTTTGCTTCTGTCTGGAGTTGCCATTGCCACGCAGGCTCTGATTATTGTAACTAATCTCAAGTATCCCTGCCTGGACATAGAAGTAAATTCAGATGCTGTCACCCCATGTTGTTGTCTGTATCACTTAGTTCATTTTTTATCTTGATATGTAGTTTATGAATATACTGCAATATGTGTATTCATTTACCTGTCTTTGGGCCTTTGGGTTGTTAACAATGTATTGGTATAATGAATAAAGTTGCCATAAACATTCTTGGCCACATATTTTTATTTCTCTTGAGAAATTACATAAAAGTAGAGTTGCTATATCACAGAATTGTTGTACAAACCTTTTAAGAAACTTCCAGTTTTTATTTTAAACCAGTAATTTTCAGGTTGTTCCATTTTATTTGATTAATTAATTAATTTCTTTGCTGGGGATTGAACCCAGGGTCGCTTAACCACTTAGCCACATCCCCAGATCCCCTCGACTTTTAAAAAAATATTTGATTTAGAGAGGGTCTTTCAGCCTCGCCAAGTTGCTGAGGCTGGCTTTGAACTTACAATCCTCCTGCCTCAGAATCCCAGACAGATGGAATTGCACGGGTGTGCCACCACATCTGATTGTTCCATTTTCTTTGAATTTCAAGTTTTAGAGTTTTAAATTTTAGCCTTTCTACTGATTGAATAGGAATAGCTTATTTTAGTTCTATTTTTATTTCAATGATGCTAATTAAATACACATTCTTTCATGTACTTTGAGCCATTTGTGTTTGCTTTTTTGCTAGTTTGTTTCCTAAATTGGTGACCTTTTATTGTTACCTTAAAAGAGCTTTTTAGATTGTTCTGCACATAATTTCATTGACAGATAAAATGTACTGAGAATATTTTTTCCAACTCAGGTTTATCATTTTATTTTTGTACTAGTGGCTTTTGATGAACAGAAGCTTTTCAATCATAGTAATATGTAATTCATTATTTTTAAGAAAAAATTATCTGGAGCTTATTGTGTTCTAAGAAGTGTTTGGCTACCTCAAGATTCTCCTGTTTTCTTTAAGAAGTTCTATAGTTATATCTTTTTTAAAAGTTGTAGATGGACACACAGTGTCTTTGTTTATTAATTTATTTTTTATATGGTGTTGAGGATTGAACACAGTGCCTCACATGCAAGGCACTCTATCACTGAGCTACAGCCCTAGGCCTATTATATCTGTTTTTTGTTTTGTTTTGTTTTGTTTAGTGGTATTGGGGATGGAACCCAGCAGCACTCAATCTACTGGTGAGATATATCTGCACATCCCCAGCGCCACCTCCCTTATTTTTTCCTTTTGAGACAGGGTTTCACTGAGTTGCTGAGGCTGTTCTGGAACTTAGAAACCTCTTGCCTCAGCCCCTCAAGTCGTTGGGACTATAGGCCTATACCACCATGCCCAGCATATAACTTTTGTGTTTAAGTGGGTGATTCATAAATGAATTCATTTTGACATGGGATAGTGTAGTGGGACAGTTCATATATTATCTCTGAGGTGGGGAAATACTTACCTAGTAAGTATTACCCAGAAAATACTTATCCAGAAGTAGAGAATGATTCCCCACCCCCATTTCTTTGTCTAATTGTTCCAATTCCTTTTTTATTTTTCAATTTTTTTGGTACTGAGGGTTGAATACCAGGAATACTTAACCACTGAGCCATATCCCAGCCCCTTTTATTTTTGAGACAGGGTCTTACTAAGTTACTGAGATTGAGTCTGGCTTTGAACTTGGTGATCCTCCTGCGCCTCAGCCTTCCGAGATGCTGGCATAATAGGTGTGTACCACCACTCCTGGCTCTAATTCTTTTTTGATGAAGGATTTTGTTTTCATTGATTTGCCTTGGTACTTCTGTTGGAAATCATTCATAAAGGTATCATAGTTAAGGTTTTTATTCTTCCATATTAACTTGTTTGTCCATCCTAATGCCAATATAATACAGTTTTATTTACTTCATCTCAGTGATTGTCAGCTAGACGTGGTTTTGTCCTACAGGAGATGTCCTTGATCTTATTAATAACTGGGTAGAGGTGTTGCATTGGCATCAAGTGGGAGGAGGTTAGCAATATTGTTAAAATCCAGTAATGTATAAGACAGTCTCCACAAGAATTATTTGGCCCAGAATATCATAATGCCAAGTTGAAAAGTCCTACTATGTGTCGCTTTAGAGTAGATCTTGAAATCACATAATACCAGTTCTTTAGTCTTGTGTTTCTTTTTCAAAATTGCCTTGGATATTCAAGGCATTTTGCATTTTTTTATAAATCATATACTGAGCCTGTCCTCTGGAAATTTGATTGGCACTGAATTTATCTATAGTATGATTTGGTGTGAGATTTGAAATCTTTATAATTGTTTAGTCTTTTCTCTATAAATGTTTTGAAGAACTCACCTATGAAACAATATGGACTTAGATATTTCTTTGTTAAATTATTTTATTATCAATTCATTATTTTTTTTAGCAAACAGAAGGTTAATTAGAGTTTTTTTAGAAACAGAGCCAATAGGTGTAGAGATAGATGAACAGTTTTTTTTTTTTAAAGGAATTTTCTCACATTGTTATAGGAGCTCACAAATCTTAAATCTGTAGGGTAAGCTAGCAAGATAGAGAGCCATGTAAGAATTTATGTTGTGGTTTGAATCCTAAAGCAGTTTGGAGGCAGAATTCCTGTAGACTGGCAAGTCTAAAATCTAAGGGCAAAGCAATAGGCCGGAAGGGAAGAGTAGATGTTTGCAGCTTAAGGCCAGAGGCACTCTGGGAACAGCAATCCTTCTTCCTCAGGTATCTCTATTTAACTAATTAGAAGAGACTCACACAATGGGTAGGGTTATCTGCTTTACTCCTCCTCTGTTCGGTATTTATAACATTGAAAACTCTCTTGCTGTGACCAAAATACCTGACCACAACAGTTTAGAGGAGGAAAAGCTTGTCTCACAGTTTTAGAGGTTCGTCCATGGTGAGCTGACTTTATTGCTCTGGGCCTGAGGTGAAGCAGAACATGGGGTGGAAGCGTATGACTAAGGAGAGCTTCTCTGATCATGGTGGCCAGAAGCAGAAAGAAAGGAGGAGGAGCCAGGGGGGCAAGATATAAAGCCCAAGGACATGTGTCTAGTGACCTACTTCCTCCAGCCAAACCCTGCCTGCCTACAGTTACCATCCAATACAGTAGACCTTTCAAATTATCAATCCAGCAAATGTATTAATCTACTGATTAGGTTGCTGCTGTCATAATATAATCATACTCACCTTTGAACATTGTTGCATTGTCTTTTAAGCTTTGGGGGGATATCACGTATTCAAACCATAACATTTTGCCCCAGCCCCCAAAAAGCTTATGCCCATCTCAGAATGCATTTTGTATTCTGAGTCTTATCTCCAACAATCCTGATAGTCTCAGTAGTTCCACAATTACCCCAAAATCAAGTCCAAAGTTTCCTCTGAGACTCACAGCAAACTCTTGATTGTGAGCTACTGTAAAATTAAAAAAGCAGTTACACAGTGGCATGATCATTTCCATTCCAAAAGGGAGAAATAGAGGGATTGGACCAAAATAAAACTAAAACTCAACAGGACAATCATTAGTTTCTGTAGCTCTACTTTCAACATTTGGGGCACATGACAGTGAGAAGTGATCTCCCAAGGCTTGTGTAGTCTCTCCCCAGTGGCCTTGCTGGTTGCGGCCCACATAGCCTCTTTCTTAGACTGGCTCTGTCTGCAGCCAGAAACTTTCCTCAGTGGACTTTCCATAGTTACAAACATCTTTTAATATGGAGGATCTGCACTGCAATCCTAGCTTTCTTCTGTGGCGCTGTCTGCAGGAATTCCAACCCTCTTGTCTGGCCTCCCAGGCCTTCCTTTGAAATCTCAGTGAAGCCTTCATGACACACTAACTCCAGCATCCTGCATGCCCACAGAACCAGCACCACATGAATGATGCCAAACTCTGATACCAGCTGCAGTTCCCAGGTCCCTTGGATCATGACTGTGGCTTCTGAGTAACTGGGTAGCTGAGCATAGTGACCCAAATCCTAGGTGAACAACTTTCTAAACATACCTGTGTGAGCAGGGTGTCCCCAAAGTCTCTTCTTAGAAGAGTTTTCCTTTTTACACCATCCCATGGGTGTGGTCTTCCTGAGCCCGGAGAAGTCCTCAAGACATCTTTCCTATTGTCTCTGTGCAAAGTACTTAGCTTTTCTTTAGGGTTGTAAATTTCTTCAGTAACCATACCTTCCCTGGCTCCTATTTTACATGCACTTTTCTACCTTAGGTTTTTAAATTCTTTCTGTTCTGTTTTCTATCCTGATTGTCACAGTAAACCTGGCTGAAAGCTGCCAGCAATACCCATGCCATTGCCTCAATGCTGTGTTGCCTTGAAATTTCCTCTGCTAGATTCATTAGTTCACCATTTCTAAATTCAGCCTCACACAAAAGTCCCAGGACATGGGCAAAATGTAGACAAGTTCTTTTGCCAGAATGTAGTTTCATTGTTCTCGTCCAGTTCCCAGTAGAGCCCTCATTTCCATCTGAACCTCATGAGCACAATCTTTACTGTCTGCACTTTTGTTGTAATTTTGGTCTTCTGAGCTCCCACCAGAATCACTTACTATATTCTGCTTACCACAATCTGCTTGCTGTAGTCTAAGGCTTCTCTACCCTGATGCAGACATGTCCAAAGTTTTCTAAACTCCTGACAAACCAGCTCCAAAGACTTCTGAACCACATGGTTGGATTTGATCACAGCAATAACCCTATCCTGGGTATATCACCTTTTTGTCACTATTACCAAAACACCTGACAAGAACAACTTAGAGGAGGTTTATTTTGGCTCCTGGTTTCAGAGGTTCAGTCCATAGTCAGTCTATTCCATTGCATAGCATCATGGTAGAAGGGTATGACAGAGGAAAGATGCTCAGCTCATGGAAGCCAGAAAGCCGGAGAAAAGGAGGAGCCAAGTGGACAAATGTAGTCTCCCACTTTCTTCAGGCTTGACCCACTTATCTACAGTTTCTGCCTAGTATAGTAATGCTTTCAAATTTTTAACATATCAAATGGATTAATCCAATAATTAGGTTATGGCTCTGATAATCTAATTGTATTAATCTCTGGACATTGTTCCATTGTCTCAGGGGTTTGGGGGGAATGCCAAATAGTGAAACCATAACACTAATCTTCACAAAAACAGCTAGACTGGTGCTTCAATAAATATTGATTACTATGTCCTAGCCATGTAATATCATAAAACTAATCATTAAGAGGGCAATGCAGATTTTTCCTTTTTCACATGTGAATTTACTTTCATTGTTTTTTTCAGGAATGGGTTCTTTTTTATCTGATATGTGGAATGTTTTTGACATAAAGTTGTTCATGATATTCATTTATGTCCTTAAATGCCTAAGATATTACCAATATTTCCTCTTTTGTTTTTGATAGTGATAATTTGTTTTCTCTCTTTCTTGTTTCTAGTTCATTTTTCCTAGGACTTTGTTAACTTGATTACTCTTTTCAAGCCAGTTTTTGGCTTTAGAATTTTTTTCATATTTTCTATATCATTGGTTTCTGCTCTTTTGATTAGTTTACTTCACTTTGGGTTTCTTTTGCTCTTTTTCTAGATTCTTTAGATAGAAACTTAAACCACTGATTTTTAAATCTTCTAATGTAAACTCTTGCAACTTGTTTTCCTCTAAGTACTGATGTAGTAGTATTCCATAAATTTTAACTTTTTAAATTTTTATCTCCTTTATGATTTATTCTTTGATCTAAATATTTAAACATGTATGATTTCCTAGATATATTAAAATTTCTTTGTCTTATTTATTTTTTCATTTAATTCTGTTATAGTCAGAAAACATTCTGTAAGATTTCATCTTTGTAAAACTTATTACTGCTGATTTTTTGTCTCAGATTTCTATCCTGGATAATGTTCCAATATAGAAAAGAATGCACATTTAGCAGGTTTTTTTTTTAATGTCTTTAGTTGTTGGTGGACCTTTATTTTATTCATTTATTTATATGTGTTGCTGAGAATTGAACCCAGTGCCTCACATGCCAGACAAGTCCTCTACCACTGAGCCACAGCCCCAGCCCACCATTTAGCAAGTATTGACTACATTGTTCTATAATGTTAATTAGGTAATGGTGATTCATAATATAGCCCAAATATGTATTTACGCCATGTATATATGTGTGTGTGTGTGTGTGTGTGTGTGTGTGTGTGTTTGTTTTCATCAGTTACTGGAAAAAGGAAGCTTACTTCCAATAAGGATTGCAGTTTTTCTGATTCTTTGAGTTCTAACAGTATTTGCTTTGAAACTCCATAGATAGCAGAGACATGTTCATTTTGGGGAATATTACATATTCAGATGAATTGACCTTTTTTGTTTATGAAGTTTTCTACTTCCCTTGCAATACATCTTATTTTTAAGTATCCTTTATTTAATACTAATATGACCACAACTAGCTTTATTAATTAATTAGGATATAATTAGGTATACCCACCAAACCTGACCATCTATGCCTTTCAATTGGAGTATTGAGACCATTTATATTTAATGTAGCTATTAATATGGTTAGATCCTGCCATGTCACTCTTCATTTTTTATTTTTCTCATTTTTTTTTGTTCCTCTGCTCTTCATTTTCTGTTTTCTTTTGGTTAATATTGTCTCATGTGTTATAAAATATAAGAGCACTGTAAAAGTATTCATTCACCATCCCATGTCATCCTCTCTGCTATTGGGTCATATATTTTTTAAAACATTTTAAAATTCCACAATTCTGTTATTACTTTTGCTTTGGATATTTATTTATTTTTTGTGTGCATCTCTCAATTCTAGTCCCCAGCACCCAACTCTGCTAGGCAAGCCCTGTCTTCCACTGAGCTGTATCCTCAACTGTCGTCCCTCCTTCCTGTAGATGTAAGTTTCTACATAGTAACATTTCTCTTGAGCCTGAAGAACTTTGGTCAACTGGCCAAAATTTTAGAATTTTTTTTTGTTAATGTTTTACTCATTTTAAAGATATTTTTAACTGTTTTAGAATTTTCTGTTTAAAGTATATTTTCTTTTACTACTTTTAAGATGTTCCATTGTTAACTGGCCTTCATTATTTCTAAGATGATATCCCACGTCATTTGTTTCTTGGTTTCATAATATGAAATGTGTCTTTTTTTCCTTGCTCTTTTATTTGGCTTTTTGTTTAATCATGATGTATCAAGATTTGTTTTTCTTTGTTTGTATCTTGTTTGAGGTTCTCTGACCTTTTTTATATTTCTTGATCCAAGGTGTTTCCAGTACAGTTTGGAAGACTTTGGCCATTATTTCTTCAAGTATTTTTTTCTGCACCTTTCTCTTTTCCCTTTCTGAGATTCTAATTTTGTACATATCAGCCTATTTCATATTGTTTCATATATCACAGAGACTCTGTTCATGTTTTATAATCCTTTAGTTTCTTTGTCATTCAGTTTTTATTTCTGTAATCGCTCTTTAAGTTCATTGACTCTTCTAAAGCTTCTAAGATGCTGTCATTCAATCAGTGAATATATTCATTTTAAATATTGTAATTTTCAGTTGTAGAATTCCCTGTTTGTTTAATTGTCCCTTCATTTTTTTCTTCCAAGATTCCCCACCCTCCTTTTAAAAAAATTATTGCTTACCTTTACTTTTGACTAAAGCAGGATATGTTGATGAGCATATTTATGATAGTTACTTTTAGTTCCTTTGTGATGTTTTTAACATTTGAGTCTTCTTAGAGTCTTGACTAAATTTTTATTTACATATGGGTTGCTTTTTCCTGCTTTACAGGTCTAATATTTTCTTTCTTGTATGCAAAATGTTGGACTGTTAGGTTGTGAGGAGTCTGACTTATTTTATCTTCTTTATGAGATTATGGATATTCATTCTTTCATGCAGTTTTATTTCAGGTACATTTAAATTCTGCCAGCTTTGTCTTCATTCAGTAGTAAGGTAGATCTATCTTGTTTTTTGTTTACTACTGATACACAACCCTTCTTCCTTTAGCATATGGTCCTTCTTCCTAAGGCATGAGCTTAACTAGGATCTTAAATAAATATAATGCCCATTTCTAGATTTAAATTTTAGTGTGGTTTCTGCACCCTGGATAGCCTAGAACTCTTAATATCTCCTATGTTGTGCAATCTTGGATATATTTGCTTATTTCTATGCCAAATGATAAAGTCTCTTTCTACTCCGCTTTGCAGGGACTCAACTTGTAGACATGCAGCTTAGGAGTGTGTGTTCAGGGGAGAGGGTAGTCCTCCATGCATATATTGCTTCTGTCCCACAGCCTGTTCCAGGAATTACAACTGCTTCAGGAACCCCGACCTCAAATTTGTGTTTCTTCAGCTCTTTGACACTATTGTGCTATGTTTATATTCTATTTCTTTGCCCCTTGCTTCTAAGTTTACACAAAGCTAGGGCAAACATGGCGGCTTACTCTAAGTGTATCTTTTTCACCAAGCATCACAGCATTTCTTTTTCTGTGTGTGTGTGTGTGTGTGTGTGTGTGTGTGTGTGTGTGTTGGTGGGGGGGCTTATTGGAAATTGAACCCAGGGATGTTCTTCCTCTGAGCTATATCCTGAGCCCTTTTTTCTTTCTTTCTTTCTTTTTTTTTTATATATCCTGAGCCCTTTTAATTTGTTTTTATTTGGATAGAGGGTCTCGCTAGGTTGCTGAGGCTGGCCTCAAACTTGGGCTCCTCCTGCCTCAGCTTCCCGAGTAGCTGGGATTACAGGCTGCACTACCGTACCTGGCCATCACAGCTTTTCACTATGTATTCTTCTATTCTACTGTATCCTTCAGTTTTAAAGTTGTAGATTGAAGAACTGGTGTAGTAACAATAAGTCTACTATGGTCAGAAGCCCATTGAAACAATATATTCTCAATTTTTTTTGTAATACAGGGATAAAATATTTATATTTCATAATTACATGTAGAATATCTTTCAGCCATACTGTGATAGCTGTTTGTAGAAATAATTTATTTGTAATCTCTTATATTTTATTTTTTGTTTCTAATTAGGTATTCCTTGTCATATATTAAAGGATATGGTTTCCAAGGTCTTTTTATGTACTTGACACTGAATTTATTTCTCAGCATGAATGTATGTGGTATGTTTTCTGCTATACTTACTTCATCACTGTCATCTGCCATCTAATGACACAGGGAATTACTTGTGTACTATACATGTATGTAAGGTATAGCTCATTTGAAGGGTATTATGTCATTTTTTTTTGTTACTAATTTGCCTTGATGTTATGTTACTTCAAAATGATTTCCCTCTCATTGACTATATGTACATTCCTGCTGGTATCCCCTATACCTCCTGTCTTTCACTTACTTCCATGTACTTGTATAGACTGTTTTCTCTTAAATTCACATTTATAATAGGTAAATACAAGTATTGGTAATTTCATTGGGTTTCCTGTGTACTTTTGCCACTGTATTTTTAATTGAAATGTGTTTTATTTTCCTATAAAATGCCTTTTCCTATATGTTAAATTAAGGATGGTTGATATATCTTAAATAATGTATATATGTAGATTAGATTATTTAAAACTTTTTTAGGATATAAATAGGGGCAAAAGAAATGTTTATTATAAAAACTAAATATTAGCTGGATAATGTTAAGAAATATTTCTTTAAATATGTCAGGATGTATGTGTTTTATACTCTGAATCTGGCCAGATTAATATCTGAAGTCTTTGGGTCTATCTACTCACTAGTTCATGATGCCTAATTTTCTTTTGTCTTTTATGACTTTTTCTTTTTTATCCATAAAGTTATGTTTCTGGATCTTTTATCTTAAGAATTCTGTGACTCCTGACTCGAAAGTACATTTCCTCTGGGGTGAACTTATCTTTACTCTGTTATGTACCTGCAGGTATTTGTACCAACTGGAAACCATGTTAAAATAAATTCTCATCTTGAATCGTAGTCCCACTTGAGCTGAGGGCCTGTGGAGGCTGGTTTGTGGTTGTCATTGCCCAAGGGAAAGATAGTTTTCTCTGGAGGAATCCTAGCACCAAGTTGAATCAGGAAAGCTTTCTTTCCATCTCCTTCCTTGGGGCAACTTCCATTTTCATTCATCTTTTCATTGCAACATAAGTTTAAGGCATTCCAACTCCATTGGGCAAGATCTCCCATTACATTCCTAATTTCAGGCAGGATCTAAACTTTGTTTCCTGGTTCCTCTGCTGCATCACCCACTTCACAAGGGAAAGCATACGTTGTTTCCACTGCTCTGCAGATTTTTCCAGAGTGCACATCTATTTCACTGCTCCTCTTACCATCCTAATTTTCATTTCATTTTTGACTTATAAGCATGACTTAACTTTCCTACCTCATTAACAAAGTATTCCAAAAGATGTTTTAAAAAATATTTTCCAGCATTTTTGATTGTTTTCAGTGGTATAGTTGTTCAGAATATGTTACTTTAAAGAATGTGTACTTCATTGATTTTTAAAAATATCTTTATTTTATTTATTTATTTTTATATGGTGCTGAGGATCGAACCCAGCGCCTCACACATGGTAGGCGAGTGCCAGCCCCAGCCCCAACCCCTGATTTTTTTTTTAATTGTTTTATATCAACTTGTGTTTTTGCTGCTGTGGGTATTTTTTAAGTATTTGTGTCATTTCTCTTTCTCTGAATTGCCTGTTCATGTTTGTTCTCCGTTTTTCTCTTGGACTCTTGATTTGCAGATATGTTACAGCTTTTTAAAGATCATCTTCTCTACTCTTAAGAGAAAATTGCTGCCTGTGGAAGATCAAATTCCTAAAAATGGTTGTCTAACTTTGAGGAAGTTAAATTTAATGCTACCAGTGTGGTCCCACTTTCATTCCTTAGTCCTTTTATATTCATTTTATATTGTACCTGATGCCCCTTACTGCCTCCTGCTTTAAATTCATCAACCTATTTTAACATCTCATCTTGTTTGGTCTCTCCAATAGCAGCCACCTTTTCAAATATAAAAGTATATTTTAGATTTTAGTTAAGGAAATACCTCTTTTGTTACATTCCTACTATTGCTCTTACTTTTTAAATAGTAATATTTCTAAAAGCATTGCCCGAATTTCTCTTCCACTTCACATGGCTTTATGTACCATGTGTTCAATGATGTCTCCCAAATTTTTGATGCATCTCTTCAGGGTTCAGACTAGCAGTCTCCAGAGATGCCCATCAAGGTACAGTTAACTTTTGTTCTTTCATTATTACTTACTTGAATAATCATTATAGCAATAACTAAAACTTAGGATATTTTTCCCTTTAAAAGAACAGTAAAGATAAGTAGATAAGGAATGGAAAATAAATTAATTATAGTTTCCATAGATATTATAGTACACTATTAGGTTATTTGGTTTGCTTTCTATACTTTTTTTTTTTTTTTTTTTTGTACTGGGGGTTGAACCCAGGGACACTTAACCACTGAGTCACATCCCTAGTGCTCTTTTATATTTTATTAGAGACAGAGTCTCACTGAATTGCTTCAGGGCCTTGCTAAATTGCTGAGGCTGGCTTTGAATTCGTATCCCCTTGTCTCCGCCTCTTGAGCTGTGGGATTATAGCCATGTACCACTGTACCTGGCTTCTTTACTGCTTTTTTTAAAGGGAAAAATGTTTAAGCATTTTGTTTTATTTATTTTCTTTCTTGCTTGCTATTCTAACTCATGTGGACTCAGTTCTACCATAAATTATCTTACCACTAGTGTGGTAGAGATGGTTCAGAAATATAAATACCCCAGAGTAGAAGAAGAAATTTCACCTAGCATCTATGTGTAGAGCTTTATAGTTTACAAAGCACTATAATATATTTATCTCACTTGAGACCAGCAGCAGCCATGTGGACTAAGTGGGAGGTACATTTATCTTTAAAAACAGATTCCAAGAGGGTGAATTTAAGGATCAGCAAATCCAGAGAGTAAGATTAGTGATTTTTATCATGGATCATCTGAATTACATGCTAAAATTCTGGAGTCTCCATTAGTAGATTTGTGGTCATGAACAGTGCATATGCACAAACTTTGAAACTCATTTCCCCCCTATTTTAAGGTGAAATATTTTAAAATATTAAATTCTAAAACATATGTAATATTGTCATCAGGTTTCTATTTTCTTTTCCAAGCCAGCCAACTTACTTTTCTAAACATGCCTTCCAGTTTTCTACTTGTGTCTAATTAATCTTGCCACTTGCTCATCTTGCATGTTTTCTTTTCTATTTCTGCATCTATATAGACCTTACTCTTTTTTCATAGCTTTTAACAACCTTACTATAGCCAGGCCAACTCCTTTGCATAGCCGCCGTACCTGTTGTTCCAATGATCATGATGATGACCTCTTCCTTTGAAAAAATTTAACATTCTTTATTACAGCAACTGTCAAAGTCTACATTTTATTAGCCATAAATATGCCTGGAAGAGTAGTCATCATCATTTATTATAAATAAATATTTAAAATAATATAATTTACAAATTAAGGATGGTTTAAAAAACCCGGAAGTTAATAAGAATTTACGTGTAACAAATCCAAATTTTTATTCCATATTTTTCTGTCATATGTATAAAAAATGGGCACTATTCTTTGAATGCAGGTAACTGCACATAGATGATTCTGGAACATACTTGTGTTATAAATACCCATATTTCAAATATATTTCTAATAAGTACCAGCTCATTATTACTCTGGTTCTTCTTTCACTTGCACCTCCAAAGTGGAATACTGTTGAAAATTTTTATGGCTCATAATTTTGATGAAGAGAAGGTAATCATTCTCCTTAGCCTGTAATTTCAAAACATGTTGTATTTTTGACACTGATTAGAATGATCATTTCAATGGTGGTGTTAATTTCTGTGCAACCTTTCAGTGTCTTCACTAATTGTGAAACTCTGAACCATCTTAAGTGATTTTCCCAGTACATGCCTTTTAAAAGGTGAAAGAATACTGTTATACATCCTTTTAGCAAAATTTTTGTTCAGAAATTGTGCATAATAACATTGTCACTGTAGAATGATCACCTAGATAGCAAATTTCCTTTTTGTCCTTAGAAATATATTGTTCACTCATTGACTCTTGAACTTGAGAGAATGTATAGAAGATATTACCTTATATGAAGTCTCATAATCTGAGATTTTGCTTACACAACTAATTTTGTCATCATATTAATGTCTGGAGTGCAGCTACTTTTCTGTTTGTGCTCTCGTTTATCTAACAGTTATGAAACTACCTCTGTCAGTTCTCTGCCTTTATGAACAGAAAATGAAAGATTCTGAATTCTCAACTGTATTCAGTGAAAGGTTAAAAAGAGAAAAGACTAAAAATGCTGTCTCACAATGTCCTCTACACATTCTTGAAAGATCAGGCAGTACCTTGAGAAATGCAATAAGAAAATTGAAGGAAGGAAAGATAGAGGTGATTTGTTTCACTATCTTATTGTCTCTCTAGTGATTATATCTTTATCTTATTTTAATTTCCTCCTTATTACTTTAATCATATTCTTATATAATATTATTTTATTATGTCTTATTAAATGTAAGAAGTATTTTTATAACAATCATATTTCTGTTACTTTAATGTCTTTTTAGTGTATTTGGAAATGATTCCCAGAGTGGTGAAATAGGAAAATGCTTCAAAATATAGGATAAATAAAATTACTGTAGAAAGAAACACAAAAACTAAATTCGGTTTAATAACCTTGAATTTTAGTTAGTTGTGCATTTAACTCATCTCCTTTCTAGATCTGTGTGCTGAAAAGAACGACGACTGTGCCCATGATAACTTCTGTATCTTATGTGACCTCTCTAGTGCATGTTTATTATATTAAAGAGTAATTTTCAAAAAAGATAACTTAATGACTCTTACACAGATATAAATGAATAAAATGTTAAAAGATTTTATTTAAATACAATTAAAGGATACAACCAGACAGATGTTATAACTAGTTCAAAGGACTAAAGAATAGGAGTATTGAAATGAATGTGCATGTGGAGGCAAAACTAACTTCTTCTGCAGTAGGGTAGGGAAATCAGTTGAGTCTCTGTCAGGATAGACTATTTCTCTCTACAGAGAATAACTTGGCATTGCTGTCAGTTAGCAGTCATGTGAAGAACTATAACATAGCCCTGATAGAGCCAGATAATCCAGAAGTGTATGCTCTGGATCTAGACAAAGCAATTGAAGAGAACTTTGCATTCATCGTCATAAATAAGTAGCATTGTACCATATGCAGCTATTATATTTTAAAATATTTGTTAGTTTTCTGAAATAAGCATAATTTTAGAGTATAATAATTAAGTATTGTTTGAACAAGTTTACTTCCTTTTACCACACCTGTTAGGGTATTATTTGAGTTTTGTTTTGTTTTTTTAGGGAAAAGTATGTAGTTGCTTTGTTTCTCTTGTCCCACTAAGAAAATAAGTGTCAAGTTCTTCATGTAAACTTCTACCAGCCAAAGCCAGAGGGTAACCAAAGGATTTGAAAACTTATCATTCAAAGACTTACAGAATTATCCTCATTAAAAAGCCACTTTAACTTTGGCTTGTACAATATGTACAAATAAGTTTGGAATGTATATAATCAAGCCCTGTGATTAGCAAACATTAAAAGTATTAGAAATGTGAGTCCATTCAAGGACTTAAATGCCCTCCTCATACTTATCTTCTGTTTTTACCTCCATCCTTAGCTCAGTGGCCATGTATTCACAGAGGCACAGCCTTAAGATGTTAAGTAGGGCTGGGCTCCGGGGTATACACCTGTAATCCCATCAGTTTAGGAGGCTGAGGCAGCCTTAGCAACTAACTGAGACCCTGTCTCAAAATAGTAAATATAAAAAGAGCTATGGATGTGGCTTAGTGGTCAAGCATCATAGGGTTCAGTCCCGGGCACCAAAAAAAAAAAAAAAGAAAAGAAAAAGAAAAAGTTAAGTAGGAAAACAAGGGATCAGTAACAGAGATCTGCAGTTATCTGGGTTTTTATGAAGCTTGACCATCAAGCTTTAGACACATATAAAGCTTTTTAACATTAAGGACAGTCTAAGCAATAAGGAGAAGAAAGGTGAAGTAGCTATGAGGTCAAGAATACCTTCCATGATTTTGTCTTCAAAAATCTCATTTTCCAGAACTGACCTACACAAGAGGAGAAAAATATCGCAGTTATAGAGATTATCTGGACATGGTAAAATTGTTCAATTTACACCTAACTACCTACGTGGTGAACAATTTAAGAACTGCTGATTTTTGGTAAAGCTAGTCACAAGAAGACCAGTTTGACTAGATTAGAAATGGACAGGGGTTATTTACTTCTCATCTCTATCTCATCATTTTCCTAAACCGTAGCTGCTGCTGGAATGGGAGATCAGACTTGATTAATCATTAGAAGCCTTTCCTTGGTGATTTCAGCAAAATACTTTAAACTCCTTCCAATTCCTGCATAGCTATCAAGGCAGGAGATGGTTTGGCACAGCTTTCTTTTGCCCTTTGCCCATGGAGGCACATTTTGGAACGATCACACCAGGCAATGTGCTCTAAGACACTGGTCGTCTATTAATATTTTTTAATGCTGTTCATATAAACATTGTCAAAATGGGATGTTTGTGAATATTTCTTAGAAATTCAATAATAAAGTACTAGTCCAGTGCTAGTAATTTAGTAATATAGCAGTAGGGAGGTGTTTTGACATCATCTTCATAAAAACCCAGATACCGTCACCATTACTTGTATTAAAGGTAACTCAATCATGGTAATGCCACAGCTTTAAATAACCCAGCAACCTAGGTTCCCTTGACTGAACCTAGGATAACATCTTTTAATCTAGCTTCTTCATTGCCTGTGGCTTGCAAACAACCAGTATAAACTGAAACTTTTATCTAACCCTCATCTGTACCATTAGTCATGCCACCAAAACTGATTGTTAGCTTCTGTGTCTTTCTTTTCTTTTGAATTTATCATGCTGTCTCCCTTCTGCTTTAACAGATGTGTGTGTGTGTGTGTGTGTGTGTGTTATATAAAAAATAAAAGCTGGTCACTATGTTATATTGAAGTCTTTATTTTTTATATGCTAAAATATTTTAAAGCTATTTTTATTGTGGCATTTAAATTCTTTTTATTTGGATGATTACATTCACTTCTCTAGGTAACAGATTATTGCTTTACTTATTAAGTAATCATCATAAAATTCTTTTTAAAATTTCTTGTGCTCCAGTCAGATTATATTTAATAAAGTTTTTTCATTGCACTAAAATCTTCAGTATGTATATATGACTTTAGAATGATTTGTAAAATAATGTCACAGATAAAAAATGATGCTGGTTTACAGAACCAAAGCCTAGAAGAAGTCATGTGATGAGCAAGAAAAAAAGCATTAATAAAAATTCATACAAAGAACTGGGGATGTCTCTGAGTGGTAAAGGATGCCTAGCATGTACAAGGCCCTGTATTTGATCCTCAGTACCACAAGAAACAAAAAATTGATACAGAGCACTAGCAGAATTATAATTCGTTAGGCCGAGCCCATCACATGTCACTACACTGGCATACCTTTGCTGGAGGTGAATTTGGAATGGTCTGGTGGAAAATAAGTGGTTCTGGGGTTTTAAGTTTTTAGCCAGGCTGCTGTAATAGATAAATAAGCAGACATTTTAATATTGCATATTATAATCTGTTTCTTATATCTAAGCAAGCATCTAATTTTAACTATTTGGAGATGAATTAATTGTTATCTTTTCCTTATATTTGATTAATAGCAACAGCCTTCTATAGAGTATAGAGTATGTCCTCTCCTTCTCCTCACCTCTCCCCCTCCCCCTCCTCTTTCAACTTTGGATGTTGTTTGTCACCTAAAGGAGATATAACATTTTAATTTCAAATAAATAAATATGATTTAGAATTCATCATTATGTACCTTTTTAAGTCAATGGTACAGAATAGAAGATGCTCAACAAATGATTATTATTTCATGGGATTGCAGCAGAATCTACCAAGTACTTTTAAATATAATGGAATGAAATACAAAAATCTGGTTTGTAATTTCCCATGATTGAAGTGCCCTAAGCCCTGATGATTTCTTTCACCCCCTGTGGCCTCTTCTAATTCAGTTGCATGTCCATCCCTATTTCTCGGTGACCTGCACTGCCATCTGAATGTTATATATCTTTACCTCATATTTTCCATCTTATCATGTTATTTCTATAAAATGAAAGGTCTACAAAAAGAGCTATTGTGTGTTTTAGCTGGTTTCCAAGATACTGTGGTACATTTTTAACTGGTATTATAAGACATGTCATTAATCATGGAGCCCAAAAGCTAATTAATTAACTGAAGACAACCCCAAAGGCAGTCAGAAGAAGACATCAGAAGAGGTGAGGTACATAAACCTTTTTACCCACCTTTCACTGGCATCTCATGCAAAATTATGCACATAATGTATCTAAATCTTTTTTTTCTTTTTCATTTGATTTTATGAAAATGATTGAATGCATATTATAAGCACTTGAATCAATTCACTAATAGGCAAGGTCTGTAGAGAGTTTCTTATCATATAACCAAACAACAAAAGAGGTTAGCATAGCAGTGGGCAATTAAAAAAACACCTTTTTAAATCAGTACAAACTCCAAATCAGTTTAGTTGGTCTAAAAACTAAGCTTTAGGCAAGACATACAGAATTCATTTCCAATGCCAACAGTTTTAATTTTTGAATTCACTTTGGTTCCATGCCACCACAGAATAAGGTAATGCAGAGCCATCCAAACACCTTTTGCTTATTATTCACTAGGAAGCATTATCTTGGGCTTTTTAAATGTTGAAAACCAGAGTGAGTAGTAGTTTCCCTGTTAATGATACTCTTTTAGGAAATATATAGTTTAAATACTAACTTTGTAAAAAAAAATAATGGCTAATAATTTTTTATAAAAAGCAGAGATCTTGTTATTTATATACCATATATACATATTTACCTACTGATTTCTTATGGGTATAGATTTATTTATACCCATATTTTGATATGTTCAGGCTTTAACTTATTTTTTAGTCTTACATCTTTGTAGCTTAGTGGTGAAGAGCATGGACTCTGAAACCAGTCCACCTGGGTTTGATTCTAAACATTTATTGTTAATAAGTATTTATTGTTATTATTTTCTTTTTTAATTATCAGATTAATATCCATAAGAAAGTACATAATTTTCTCTTTGAAAGCCAACAGAATTTAACCAATCAGGAGAAACATTTGCAAGAGCATATCGTACCAAACAAATACATATGCTTGTCAATATTGTTTTACTAAGAGACATATCAAAAATAACTGAAAATGGGAACTGAAAGAGTTATTATGGGAAATCAATTGTTGGTCAGTAATGATGATGAAGTTTAGGGAAGGTAGCAGTTGATTCAAGGAACTGTTAAGTTTTTATCCATTTTAATGACAGTGAGAATACACATTGAACCTATTCCTCATTATGAACTAATAATTATGTAAATAGCCTCAAAACAGAGAACCACTTCTGAATTTAAACTCAGTAGGTTTGGGTAGTGTTTTCCTTCCAAAATAAGCAGGGATCAGTAATGCTGCAAGGTTGTAACTGTCACAACTAGCAATTACAGGGAGTTGTTTTTGGTTCCCAGAAAAGAAATAAGATACACACTTCACTCCCTCCCTTTCTCCTTTCCTATCGTCTCTTCCCCTTTTCCTTTCTGAGGCATCAGTGACTTGTTGAAAACAGTTTTTTTTTTTTTTTTGAGCCATATTACTTACAGTAGTGATCATTATAGAGTGATCCCATGGTAAGATTGCCCTTGCATTGTGGGTTGCAGTTCTCAAGTAGCTGCCTGCCACTGTCCACTGAGGAGCTTTTTAAAAAATACCGACAGCTGGAGCTTCCCTCAACAAGATTCTGTTTGAGAGGTAGGTCTGCAGTAGGACCCAGGCATTAGTATTTTTAAAAGCTTCCTAGGTGATTCATGTGACTAACAATAACAGTGAAGATTAAATTACAAGATGGAAATGGAATCATATAATTGCTTTTTTCTTTTCTCTTTTTTTAAATATTTTTATTTGTAGATGGACACAATACCTTTATTTTATTTTGTTTATTTTTATGTGGTGCCAGAGATCGAACCCAGTGCCTCACACATGCTAGGCAAGCGCTCTACCACTGAGCCACAACCCCGGTCCTTCTTTTTTCTTTTTTAATTACACAAATAATATATTAATTCTTTCTTGTAATTTAAAAAAAGGAACTATAAAAATTCATGGGAAATGCCCCTTCATACAACTGTTTTCCTCCCCATATGTAACCAGTGTTAATTTGTTAACTTACTATTTATCCTTGTGGTGACTTTTTCATAGGTTAAAAAAATGGATATAATTACATATATCATGTATATTATCTTTGCAACATTAAGGTGATTATACTATATTTATGTATTATCCTGTTTTTTTTTAACTTAAGTTTTTCTTGGAGATCTTACACAAAGATCTCAATTTTTTATTTATTTATTTTTTGGTTAGACACAATACATTTTTGTTTATTTATTTTTTACGTGGTGTTGAGGATCAAACTCAGGGCCTCGAACATGCTAGGCGAGCGCTCTACTGCTGAGCCACAACCCCAGCCCAAAATCTCAATTTTTAAAAATTATTTTACTTCATTCCTTTTAGTATCTGCTAAGTGTTTCTTGGTGTGTGCAGGCTTGAACTTATTTTTCAGTTTTACATATTTATAGCTTAATGGTAAAGAGCATGGACTTTGCAGCCAGACCACCTGGGTTTCGTTGTTGTTGTCATTTTCCTTTTCTAACTTTTTACTAATATGGACAGTGCTCTAGTTCATATCTTAGTACCCACAATATTGTGCTTGTTGGTGAATATTCCAGGAGGGCAGATTCCTAGAATTAAAGTTGCCAGATCAGAAGGTATGTGTATCAGTATTTTGAAATATGCTATCAAATTATTCTCTGAGAGAGTCAACTTACACTCACTGCAACCAGTGGAATCTGATGGGGGTATCTCAAGGCCAAATATTTCATTCACATTATGGTATGATTTTATGGGCTAACTGAAATGTCAGGCTTCTCTTTATCTCCTTTTTTAAAATATTTATTTTTTTAGGTGTAGTTGGGCACAATACCTTTATTTTATTTATTTATTTTTATGTGGTGCTGAGGATCAAATCCAGGGCCTCACAAGCGCTAGGCGAGCGCTCTACCGTTGAGCTACAACCCAAGCCCAGGCTTCTCTCTTTTGACTTGAATTTTATTGAGTCAGTTTGGTAACACAGATTATGGCCTATCAACCTAAGGTTCCCATTTATAGTCTGAAAAATATGATTAAAGAGAATGAAAAAAATATTTGCCGATATTTAAAACAAAAATTTTCATTGTGTGAAATATAGGAGGGATAGAAATAAAACCTGGCTTTGGCAGTGAAAAAAATCTGAACTAATCTATTCCCAGCCTTTCATTTTATAGAAAGCTCAAGAGAGGAACTGGCCGACCTCTCCAGTGTAGTGACAAAATAGTAACCCAAATCTCAAGAAAAATCTACTTCAAATCATACACACACACACACACACACACACACATAGGAGTGTATGCTGGTATTTTTTTATTATTTATATATGACAGCGGAATGCATTACAATTCTTATTACACATATAGAGCACAATTTTTCCATATTTTTGGTTGTATACACAGTATATTCACACCAATTTGTGTCTTCATACATGTACTTTGCATAATAATGATCAACACGTTCCACCATCATTTCTAACCCCATGCCCCTCCCCTCCCCTCCCACCCCTCTGCCCTGTCTAGAGTTTCTCTATTCCTCCCATGCTTCCTCTCCCTGTCCCACTAGGAATCAGCCTCTTTATATCAAAGAAGACATTCAGCATTTGGTTATTTGGGATTGGCTAACTTCACTTAGCATTATCTTCTGTAACTCCATCCATTTACCTGCAAATGCCATGATTTTATTCTCTTTTATTGCTGAGTAATATTCCATTGTGTATATATGCCACATTTTTTTAATCCATTCATCTATTGAAGGGCATCTAGGTTGGTTCCACAGTTTAGCTATTATGAATTGTGCTGTTATAAACCTTGATGTGGCTGTGTCCCTGTAGTATGCTACTTTTAAGTCCTTTGGGTATAGACCAAGGAGAGAGATAGCTGGGTCAAATGGTGGTTCCATTCCTAGTTTTCCAAGAAATCTCCATACTGCTTTCTATGTTGGCTGCACCAATTTGCAGTCCCACCAGCAATGTATGAATGTGCCTTTTTCCCCACATCCTCGCCAACACTTATTGTTGTTTGTGTTCTTAATAGCTGCTATTCTAACTGGAGTGAGATGAAATCTTAGAGTGGTTTTGATTTGCACTTCTCTAATTGCTAGTGATGCTGAACATTTTTTCATATATTTGTTGATTGATTGTATATATAAGTGTCTGTTCAGGTCCTTGACCCATTTATTGATTGGGTTATTTGTTTTGTTGGTGTTTAACTTTTTGAGTCCTTTCAGGATTTTATTTTTTTAGACTTATATATTTATATATAATAAATGGCATCCATATTATTGGTTATAACACTGTGGTATAATAAAAATGGAAGTGGCTGGGAACAGTGGTGCATACCCATAATCCCAGTGATTCTGGAGGCTGAGGCAGGAGGTTCAAGGCTCAACCTCAGCAACTTGGTAAGATCCTGTCTTAAAAAAATAAAAGGGCTGGGGATGTAGCTTAGTGGGTAAGTATCTCTGGGTTTAATCCTCAGTATCCCCCCTTAAAAAAAAAAAATGGAAGTGAAACATACTATTTTCAATTAAAAATTCCTTTCACTAGGTAAATTCTTTGAGTTTCTTCATTTCTTCACCAATAAAGTATAGATATTGTGGTACCTATTTCACAGGGTTTGGAGGAAGATTAAATTATGTAACATTAAAAACCTTTAGTACACAGTGTTAAATTAATTGAATTATATTATTTTTGTCATTTTAATTTTGTTAACAGTATGTTTAGCCCTAATGTATATAGATTTGTTTTTTAAGCATTAATTAAAGGAATAGAGGAGGGTGATACTGACTTTTAGCTTTCAAAAGATACTAAGGAAAACTTGTCTGGGGTTAAATGCATATTTTTTTTCATATATTCTTTAGGAAACTTCTTAAAAGAACATATTGCCATTGATATTTTTGAAAATTCAATGTTCTTACCTATTGTACTTAGGAAGAATATTTTTTAAATTACCTTTATTAAATGTTATATAATCTGGCTTACAGTCTTAGGAGTTTGGTTTAAGAAGAATGAAATAAAAGAAGCAAACTCTATAAAGCACATGTTTCTTTTTGATAGAGAAACGTGAGTATTGTTGAAGGACCTCTCTAGTTCTGTGATTCATCAGTTTCTTAACTCTCTTCTGGGTATTTTGGGGTAGAGCCTATGGAAAGAGTAAGCCATACCCAAACGTATATAATTTAGATTGAATAAAAGCTATCAGGACAAAATGGGACCTCTGGAAGGTTGATCTCAATCCCTCTTACTCTCAGGAGGCATAGAGTGGGCACATTGTTCCTATCAAAAGCTATGTTCTGGGTCTTTTCCTTTTGGCTCTCTTGAATTCTCTGATAATATTTCTACCCACCTACCTCCAACACCACCAGGCTGGGGTCCAGCATTCCCATGTTCTGGACTAATTGACACTTACTGATTAGAAACAAGTATTCAGATTTATTAGAATCAAAAATATAAAATTGAGGAATGTTATTAGTATCATTTCTGGGTTTTGTTTTTGGTTTGTTTGGGGGTTATTTGGTTTTTGTGTGAGGGGTTTTCTCTCTCTTTTTTTTTCTTTCTTTTTTTGCTGCTGAGAGTTGAATTAAGGGCCTCATGCATGCTAAGATATATTCCCAACCCCTCCTTTCTGGATTTCACTTGAAACCTATATTAAATATGATAATTTCTTCAGAGAGTGGATTATCTTTATAATTTGGGTCCTGAAATTCTGTACAGTCTGTGACTTTTCTTAAGCCCCTCTGGCATCCCATTTGGAAACTTTACCAATGCTTTTTCTCATCTTTCTTTTCCAGGAATTTTTATCTATTCCTGGCTTATACCTTTTCCTGCCTAAAACTATCACTTTTTCCACTCTATTCTTTGTCCCTAATACTGCTTTACTTACTATTCTCTCAACATTTCCTTTCTGTTGAGAAGCTTGCAGATCATTGTATCTTTGTCCTTAATGTCTGACCCTCTTAGATTTGAATTTCCATATAAATTCTTAGTCAATGGAGAAGCACGTAACTTACACTTTTAGACAGCTACATCTGGTTGGCTATCTCTCTCTCTCTCTGTAATATCATTTCTCTCCCTAATTTTTGTTGTTGTGATCACTTTTGGGATCAAGGGAAACCTACATTTGATGAAGCCTTTAATTTAAGACATTTGAAGTATCACTTGAAAATCTCTGTATACTTACAGTGATCCTCAATTGAGCTTAGTTCTGAACATTATTGCTGTGATATCATTTGAAAATATAATTTATGTATTTCTTTGTTTGGACCTCAAAATTTGAGATTTTCCAAGGGTCATAGCAGACCTAAGTTCTTATTACTGAGCACAGTTTTCCTTTTAAAAATGAAGGCTTAGGAAATTTGGATATTTTTATTAACCTATTATCTGATACAGTCTTGTAGTCTTGATTTATAAAAGCCTAAAAGATTGGTTTCTATTTACTTGGTCATCTTAGGTGCTCTATCTGTTGATAGGCAGTTCTTCTTTCAGTTAAAAATTTTAATCTTACTTTGATAGTCTTTTAAAATGACTCCAATTTTTGTTTTACTCTTTAGAGTTTTTAAAATAAATAATACTTAGAGAATGTGTTAGCTTGTTAGAAGTATTTATAATTTTATGAATAACTTAACCATTCTAAGATTAAATAGAATATTTTTGTTTCATCTTTAGGTTTAATAGGTAAGAAAACATACTTTGTATCATTGGTTCAGCATTTTATAAAATACTTAACATGTATAATTTTATTTGTCTATTATTTTAATTTTTTTTTCTGTGCTGGGGATCCATCCCAGGGTTTCACTTGTAATAGGCAAGCAAAGTATTTTATTTTTTATGTGGGGCTGTGCATATATATAACAAAATATGTTTGTAGTTTTCTTTGGGTAGTCTGTGATTGTGACACTATACCCTTATATTTCTTAAGCATGTAGCTGTATGTGGCCACACTTGCCATTTTTATACTCACATCACAATGTAAAATTCATACAAACTAATAAAAAACAAGCTGATTTGGAGAAGTGTGGAGTGTGAACAAAAGGGACCAGAACCACATATAGCTTGGTGGAGTTTGTGGTAATGGTATCATTTATGAGCTGAAAGGTAGCTGGACATTTCCATTTTGGTGTTAGTCCCTTGGGAAGGAAGGGATTTCTTAATGGGATGTGATCTGCACTCTTAGTAAGAATGATTGACACTGAATGATTAAATAGAAAAGGAGAATAAATACCACTCCTCCCCCTTCTAAAACCAAGCACATATACACTGAATGCAAATCTTTTCAATGTGGAAGGCAAAGCCTGGCCATATGATAGCATGTATCTGAAAAGCCAAGGGGGTGAATTAACTATGCAGATCAGAATGCATGAAAACCAAAATTATATAGTATCCTTATAAACAACTCTTACAACCCAAAGGTACTAAATGCATAAAGTGTAATCAAAGACGCCATTTGTGAAAGTGGGCAGAATAGTTCCCTAGTCGAAGACCACGGTGCATGCCACAGTGACATGAAATCGACATGTCAGCAGGAGAGCCAGCTCTTTACTGAGCCCTCTGCCCTGTTTTTCTCTCTCTGAAAATGAGCTCCTAACTGTATGTTATCCTCAGCAAGTGGACTTAATTCAAAAGAAAGATACTTTACAGATGGGCAAATTAATGTAGTATTCACTTACCCATTATAGAAGAGAACTATATGGGAAAACATTATCATACGTAATGGGGTCACATTTCAAAGATGCCATTTTGAGAGTGTTATTCTGTGTGGCTTTCAAGCATTTGTCAGTAATTTTTATTCTTTAATTTGACACCATCTCTTAGAGCATATGGTTGAAACAGTATTGAATCTGTACTGAAATGTTTTTTTGTTAACTTATGAGTTAATACAATAAATAATCAAAACACATGATTTTTTTGGTTTTCCCTTTAATTTTTGTAATTTAAGTAAAAAAAAACCCCTAAACTTAAATTTAAAAAAACCAGGATAATACATAAATATAGTATAATCAATCACCTTAATGTTGCAAAGATAATATACATGATATAAGTAATTATATGCATTTTTTTAACCTATGGAAAAGTCACCACAAGGATAAATAGTAAGTTAACAAATTAACACTGGTTAATAACTGCACAGCATAAAAGCCTGTCTTGTGAATCCATTATTCTACAATCTGTAAGGTTAATATTGATAACTAGAAAGAAGACAATAGTTGCCATTGTTTTTGCCAATTGAGAAAATTCACCTGTGAAAGGGATCCCAGAAGATAAAATATTAAGTATTCCACATATACTGCTTATTAGGTTAGGAGTTTGTCTTTGACATATAAGGTAGTGTAAGTTGTTGAGCTGGATACTGCCTCACACATGTACAAATATAATTAGTTACAGTTAACTTTTGTTGTTCCTATGGTCTTACAGTAATTCTCACAGTTACTACATATTTATCTGTGTTTTTTTTAAACATCGTAACCTGTTATTTGTGCTTTGTAATGAGAATTGTGGAATCATAAATGTATTTAGAAAATAAATTTAAACTAGAAAGCTTTTAAAACATTTTACTTGAAAACAAATCACTAAATAAATTCTATCTGCAATATTCAGATTAACCTTTGTAAATATAAATTTTCCTTTATTTCTCCACTTCTTTTGTTGTTTTTAATATCTCAATTTAAAAGAAAAACATGTATTGAAATTGAGCCGAGATAGCTTCCAAATAATTTCCTTGCTCAGCTAAATTAAATTTAAATTTAAGTTAGAAACTAACTTAAATTTTCAAACATCTACTACAAAACCTTGTCCCTCCTGTGTACATTCAAATATTATGGATTACTCTTTATTCCAATGTAGAAAAATTCACCCTAAGGAAAACTAATTTCCACAGGGAAAAGAAAGCAAACTTTTCTGGTCACTAAACTAGTGCAATACTTTATTAATCTGATCTAAGTATTTAGAATGTTTGTTTTATAGTATTATCCTGGTGTTGCTATAAAATTACTTGGTAATTTGCCAGATTTTCTGACTTGATATTTTATTTATATATCAAATTTCAGTGTACTACTTAATTTTGTACAAAGGAAGAGCTTTAGTTCTGCTGGCTTCCACAGTAAAAATAATTAACACCCAAAGAGGTGTTAAATTCATAAAATTTAATTTGGTCCATATTTTCCCATTTGCTGAGCAAATTGCTATTTCACATCACAGCAAACAGTTGTATTTTTATACTGTTGTTTTCAAAGCTACCTGGCTATTTTGTTGAATATTGACTGCCCTCTAGTGGACTAACCTGTTCTCTAAAAATAACCTGATGGACCAGTTGTGGTGATGCGCACCTGTGATACTAGACACTTGGGATGTTGAACAGGAGGATTGCAAGTTCAAGGCTAGCCTGGGCAATTTAATGAGACCCTGTCACAAAATAAAAACAGCTGGGGATATAGCTCAGTGGTAGAGGGTCCCTAGGTTCAATACCCAGTACCACAAAAATAAAATATAATACCCTGTTAAATTTAAACAAGTCATCTGTAAATGGCAATGAGTATTCTTTCATGTTTTAGTACTTATGATTTTCATTGATTATTATGTTTAACAAAATTAATTTTTTAAAGTTGCCAGAATGTTTTGGTGCTGATGTCCTTGAAGCAACCAGTATAACATAACGGTATAAATAACATTACTTTTAAGAAGGTACATTAAAATAAGCCGATCTCATAGACAGTTTGTGTATTTTGGCATTTTAAAGCTAATGTCTACATTCCTGTGTAAATGATTATTTTACATAATTGCATTGCTTATCAAATTTTTACTTTAAATTTTTAACAAAGCATACTACCTACATCTAAGATGTTTTCTTCATTCTTGCTTGCAGATGCTACAACTGTGGTGGCCTTGATCATCATGCTAAGGAATGTAGTCTACCTCCTCAGCCAAAGAAGTGCCATTACTGTCAGAGCATCATGCACATGGTGGCAAACTGCCCACATAAAACTGTTGCACAGCTGCCTGCCAGTTCTCAGGGAAGACAGGAAGCAGAATCCCAGCCATGCGCTTCGACCTCCCCGCGAGAAGTCGGAGGTGGGCACGGCTGCACATCCCCACCATTTCCTCAGGAGGCTAGGTCAGAGATCTCAGAACGGTCAGGCAGGTCACCCCAAGAAGCTTCCTCTGCAAAGGCTTCTGCAGCACCAGAAGAGCAAAACAAGAAGGGGCCTTCAGTTCAGAAAAGGAAAAAGACATAATACTTCTTAACGTATCATGTTCTCTACCCAGTTGGGAAGTCTACCTCATGCAAGTACAGGGGAACAGTATTTCACAGACAGCAGCTGACCTGGGATTTTAACTACTGTTGAGGAACTGTGAATTTTTTTAAACAGACAAATCACTCTAAGTAAATTGCATTTGAGCAGGGTGTCATGTTTTATGTAATTCAGAGAATGAGATACTGTGTGTATCAGTATGTACATGTGTGAGAGGGAGAGAGCCTGAATTTGTGTGTGTTTGTATGAAGATTTTACACAGGAATGTAGACATACATATAAGGAGGGGTTATCTTTATATATGTGTGTATGTAGCTGTAAGCACACACCCTCCCTCACATAATTGGACATCTCCAAGAATTGAAAATCCACGTGAAGCATTTAAGATGGTTTCAAAAACAACCCCTGGAGTTCTTTTAAGTACCACTTCTTTTATATTACATAAAAATAAAAACATGACTGTTACCTTTTGTGTGAACCAAAGGATACTTCAGATCTCAGAGCTGCCAATCATATGGTACTAAAGGTTTTTAAGATATTCATTTTCTCTCAAGTTTGAGATTGCCTTTTTTTTTTTTTAATATATCTATGGAGTTTTTTTTTTTTCTCATTCTCTCCTGTTTGAAGGTAGTACCTTAACTCCATATGCCTCTAACTGCCATAAGCATTTTTGATTCTGGGCTACATAACTCCAGAAAAGACAATGAATGTGTAATTTCTGTGCCGATATTTCAATGTTTTTAATTCTATGTTTTGATTATAAATCACATACCTATTAAGAGAAATGAAGGGGAGGGTGATGTATAAATGTAGTGACTTGATTATTTTCAATGGTATTTTGATATCAGATCATTGTTATCTTTTACATGTTCTGAAGTTTTTAAAGGATTGTGGCAATAGCAGCTTCCCTTGACCAAGTCGATCTTCTGACCATCACGTAGGGATGCCCTCCTTTTTTTATAACTACTGAAGACCTTAGAGGAAAACTCCAATCATTTGGTATATATTTTGGTGGCTGATTTTATTTCCCCTGGAGAGTTCTCTAACTCGTTTCTAAAACAAACAAACAAACAAAAAGCAGCATGGAAATGAATAAAATACTGGGGTTGAGAATGAAAATTCAGCAGATATTCACAGTTGCCCAATAGGTATAACCTGTGAATGATGCTAAAAAGTGTTATGTTTGGTGGCAGGCAACTAGAGTGACAAGCCTGGGGCAGAGGGAAAAACCTCTCCAACCACGTAGCTGTAAGTATCTCATACAGTAGCATTGATCTGATGGAAGTTACCTTCAGTGCTTAGGCTGAAGTAACCCATATGGTGAATTCAGGATAAACAGATACTGAGGATGAGAATCTTCTGGGATTGGTTCTCAGTTATAGTAACAAACTGGCTAGGGACCAATTGTAGTACTGGTCCCTTAATGTTTCAGTCATGAACAAAGTTATTTTGGAGTCATCCTGGTTCTAGATGTTGTAGGCAAATTTCTGAAACATCTCTAAGAAGGTATCAGTTAATTATATGCTTAATATTGGCAATAAATATAGTTTTGTATGGGCCTGTTGGCATAAGCTCAGATAATCAGAAAGAAATTAGAATGACTCAAATGTGATATGTTCTGCTGAACAGTTCCTGCTCCCTCTCCCACATGTGCTGTCGTGGGATATTGGTATAGTCGCTGCTGTTTCAGCAAGCCACCAGAAGAAAATGCCTCAGACTGGCCTGCCAGTGCTTTACAGCTCAGCTTGAATTTTATGACAGTGTTTGAGAATCTCCATGGTATATATTGAAGTGTCAGTGTGCTGTGATGCAAAGCTTACCTTTGACGATATTGAATGTGATATAGCTGTAGAGAAGTACTTCCTTGCCTTATGTGAGGATTTCAAGCTTATTTAAATTATGTAGACAAATCAAAGTGGCATTGCTTAAGTTTTAGCAGGTATAACAAGCAGGTTAACAGTAAAATGCAAAATACGTCACTTTGAAATTTCAAACCAAAGTTCCTTGACTTTATAGGCATAGGAAATTATGGACTTGAACATTGGACATTCCTGTTTACATATAAAAGTTCAGAGCTGAGATCATGGTAAAAAATGAAAACAGAAACACTTGAGAACTGTGGACCATATAGGTGCAATTTAAAATCTGTTCCAGCATCAGACCAGACTGAACTACTAAAAGCACATACCAAACCTATCTTATGGTTAAGAGTTGGGATTTATTTTTTATATGAGAAAATTGCCACTATTACATAACATACTCAGGACAAAGAACTTTGCTCAGGGAACATATCATATAATGTTGTTGTTTCTTTACAGTGTAGTCTACAGTCCTGCTTACTCAAAACAAGCCAAATAACAGAACTTTGTGTGAGTATGTGTACTTGATATTAGCAACTACCTCCAAGTTTGACCGAGATCAAAATCCTGAATAGCAGATATCAGTTCTTCTGTTTTTATTTCATGTGAAAATCCCTCAACTCCTTCCAGATGTGAAGATCGCTGATGTGAGCACATGGTTCATTTACATGGGTTAAATACTGTGTTTACAGCACACAGCTACCTCATAGTTGATACATAGCACACCTTTATGCTGCTCCAGCCTCACGTGGCTGACAACTCTGGTACAGAATCTTTTTTATCTATATTATAGATAGCAAATCACAACTGTGTGTTTTTGACAAACTCTTGTGAATAATGAAGCATCTTGTTTTAGTCAGCTAAGGCTCCAAGTATTTCCTTGAAGTTATCTTGTATTTAGTTTAAAGAATTATGGGCACTCTTCTACTTAAGCAAAACAGAACACAGAAGCAATCTTGGAAATAGCTGCTTTGCCCAGAGGTGGGGGGCAAGAAGGGGTAGCAGGAATTTGAGGATGAGGGAGCTCATGCTGGGCAAACAGTTATAAAAGATGCCAATCTCCTTCATTTACATATCTCTGCTGCCCTGCAGCCAAAGCATATTGCAGCTCCCGAGGCTTAACTAACTAGCACTGGCTTGCCAAGGAGTGAACTCAAAAGTGCAATGCATTCCTAGCTACTGAGGGAAGAGGGTCTGTGAATTAAGCTGTCCCTTGACCTCACCCGCGTGTCAACACAAATGTAATTCCTAAAGAAGATGCACTACCAGTCTCTTAGCCTGTAAGCTACATATTTGCTACATGGCAGATTATAGTGGAAACATTTTTATATTTGCATTTCTAGTCTTGGGATGTATTTTTAAAATGGAAAGATTCTTAGAAAGATTTTCACCTGCTTTTAACTTGGAAGTTTAGTGTGCAATGTAAAAAAAATACCAGCAACATGTTATTAACATCAGCCCACCTCCAAATATAGGATATTTTTTATTGCCAATATTTTTTTTTCCTTGAATTCTGGCTCAGTTCTATTTTGCACCAGTGCAGTCCCAAGTTACTGCTGGTTGTATTTAGTTTGTGAATAGAAGCCCATAAGTGTTAATAGATTCTAATGTTCACTGTATGATGAGTTATACAGGCCATGGGAAATCTCATTAAGTCTTAAAGTTAACTTAAATTAATTTATCTGTTTTCTCTAAGAAATGTTTATCATAAAATATATATGTGTGTTTCCCACGGTTATAAAAATTGATAAAGTATGTACAAGTACAGCCGCACTGACTTTAATTTTCTAGATGTCTTAATGAGATTTGTTTTAGGAAAGAACACTTGTTGAAAGCTTCGAATTCTGTCTCGCATAACTGTCATCAACCTCTGTAAGATGTGGTGATTGTGTGATCTGATTCCTAGTTGTTCACTTAGGGTGGAAGGTTGACCTATGATTCCATGTTAATTTTATGTTTGGAACAAAGCTGCAAAGTTATGGTAAAGTACTGTACTGTGAGAAAGTATTATATTTAATACATCTGTGGCTTAACCCTTGTGAGAGTTACCAGCTTGAGCATAATGTCGTTGACTACCTCTTGAATCACCTACATCTGTCAGCCACCGACACCCGCTACCAAGCTGGCTTTAATTAGTGTGTGTTGCTTTTTTGGTATTAACAACTCTAACCATACTAGAGACCAAAGTGGACCCTGATTTCTATATGTCTTTAATACGGTGTTTTATCTAGTGTTTTGAAGTAATCCTGTGTAGTATTTAGATCACCTCATTGTCCATTTTGACTCATGTTGTTTACAAGTGAAGAAGAAAAACACTTGAACTGTCTGTTTCTAAAGGACAAAAATGGAGTCGATGTTTGGAATGGCACTTCTCGCATGGTCAGTCACCTCGGTGGACTGAAGCGCTATTTGTCTTTCTGTAGACATGGGTTTATAGTCTCACTTCATGCTTCATGTCTTATTCTTTCAATTATGGATATTTTGAGGCTTAAAATTACTTGATTAAAAATAAAACATATAACTTTGGCATTTATGATTGGTTTTGGAGATTTTGTTTCTGTGTGTGTTTGTGTGTGTGAGTGTGAGAGAGAGAGTTGGGTGATTCTGAATTTGAAAAATTTAGTCAGTACCTACACCATTTAGTCAGCACCTTAGTACCTACACCAGTGTCACCATAAGTTAAGTTTTTAACATTCTCAGATAGTGGTGGTTATTTATTATCGTGAAATTTGTTTATAAAAATACAAAACAAGAAAAGTGGGTCCTGCCATCATTAGGAATTATCTTGTGTTTTCCAACAGGGATTGTGAAAGTTTGTGAATCAAGTCATACTTTGGTCAGAAAGAGTGGCCTGACATAAAAAAATTTTAAAGCCTTTTGGAGTAATTATTTTAGAATTTTCTTAACAGGGTTTCCTGATAATTATGATGGTGTTGAAAGGAACAATCAAATCCTGGATTTATCAGTATCAAAAATCTAAAATGTGAATGTAAGTGGACCCAGCAATTTATGCATCATTGTACAATTTGATAAAACTGTTGAGCTCTATAAACTGGGCAATCCCATGATTATTTTAACTTGCCATCACTCTACACATGAATAATTCACTTTATTTTTTTGGCAGTCTACTAGGACTCCTACTTTTTTCTTGGCCATCTTTAAGTATATCGAATATATCCACATATTCACATTCTTGTTCAATGATATATGATTCACTTAGGATGTGAAGAACATTTTGTTATAAAAACTTTTTGTTAAAAAAAAAAAGTGTTTGCCTGGCATGGTGGTTCACAGCAGTAATCCCAGCAACTGAGGCAGAAGGATTCAAAGTTCAGAGCCAGCATCAGCAATTCAGCGAGGCCCTAAGCAACTTAATTGAGCCCCTGTCTCAAAATAGAAACAAAAAAGGGTTGGGGATGTGGCTCAGTGGTTAAGAAATCTTGGGTTCAATCCCCGGTACCCCAAAAAAATAAAAAATAAATAAAAAGTAGTATTGTACCTTTAGAGAATATGTTTAAAAAACACAATCCTATCACCTGAAAGTAGCTAGTAATATTTTAATTGATCCTTTTAAAACATGGAAACCCTTTAAAAGTAGAAATAACACATAGTTCTGTTACCTAGAAATAACTTAACATTTTATTTTTCATCTGGCCAGATAAACAGGTGTGTATACACGTACAGATGAGGATGATTTTTAAAGTTAGGTTACATTATATATGGTTTGGAGCTTATGCTTTTTCCTTATCATTTATGATACGATGTTTTGTCATATCAGGGCTGAGGATATAGCTCAGTTGGTAGAGTGCTTGCCTTGCATACACAAGGCCCTGGGTTCGATCCCTGGCACCAAACAAACAAACAACATTTTGTCATATCAATAAAAATTATTCAGAAACAACACAATAAATGCACATTTGGTTGAGGCCAAAGGATGGCCTGGTTTGAAACAGCATCCCCAAAAGACCAGAACCATATCTGGTCTATTGCATATGCCAGCAATCAGTAAAAGAGACTCACTTGTTTAGACAAAAGCATAAGTACCCATTGTTGGTGTTGGAGGGTAACCAGTGTAGCCAGGAACATGAAGGGCTCTGAACCTTAAAAAACGGCAAGCATTGGGACCAGCACACCTTCACCCCCATCTTTTCCCTAAGAATACTTGACAGCTCCCTGAGGGGTGAAGGGGAGGGAATGTAAATGTGGCAGGCTTACTGAGCAGAGAAAACTGACAAAAAGCTAGAAATTTAAAGGACAAATTCAAAAGAGGAGAGTGTACAGAGAAGGCAGGCCCCCCCCAACACATGGGGTCATTTCAAGACAATGAATCCTAAAACTCCACAGGAAACAGTAGCAGAGAGCAGCATCAAGGACTAGGGTGAGGCCAGAGGCCCCCCAGGAGTACAAGTGCTCATTTTCATGGTGGTGCCTTGCCTTAGACACCTTCCTTATCTCACCTGAATCCCACCCCTGTCTGGGAAGCTAAAGGACTTAGAGATTTCCTCAGCACAGGGTTCCTTGGCAACTAAGATGCATCTAGGCAACATCCTGAGTTTTTTGTGTTATCCTACAAGAGGGAGGGCTCAACTAGGAAAAAAGGTCAGGCCCCAGAACTGAGGGTCACATACCTGGAAAAAGCAAAATGGAAACAGACCAATCCTAACAGAGCCTAAAACTAACACTTAATGGAACCAAGGTGGCTAGCTGGACACTAGCAGCTGTCTAATTGCAAAAGCAATCTTAGCCCTTCTCATCCAGCGCCTCAATGGATTTCCATCTGTAAGGTCATATCCAATCATATGTAGCATGCTGGAAACAAAACTTACAGACCACACAAAGATACTGCAGATATTGTACAAGGACTTTAAAAATAAATGTCATAAATATAGGAGAAGTTCCAGAAGTGAAACAAATTCTAGGACTAAAACTTAGAATGCCTGAAAATAAGAATTCAACAGATGAGGTTAACAGGCTAGAAGCAACAGAAGATTACTAAATGGGAAGACAGTTCAATAGAAAGTATCCAGATTGATGGACAGAAAATTTTGGTGCAATGTGTATGAAAGTAAATAGCAGAATCTTGGTGTGGGGGGAATAGCAACATGGCCTATATTATTCATTTGAATGGGAATAAAAAGAATATAATGCAGCAACTAGAAAAGGTAAGTTGATTTTTCAAGATGAAAAGAATTGACCCACTCTTTTGTTTACTGTTTTATTTAGTTATCGGAGAAAATAACATAAAATAGCAGAAATGCAATGTTATTACAATTGAACAGCTGATTCCTTAACAACATTATTATATTGCAAGAAAATTACTTCACAGTTTTCTTGCTAAAATGATAAATAGAAACCCCATTGGGCTTCTGTTCTTTGCTTTTATGCTTGAAAGTAGATATCTTTACCCATTCCTCATTGTGAATTTGAAACTAGTCAATGTGACAATAAAACAAAGAATAGAGAAGGTGGATTTAAATGTCAGATTTTAAAACGACACTTGCTCCATTCCTCAATAGTGTCTTCTCATGACCCGTTCTTCACATTTCAAGGATCCCCTAGATTGAAGGCAGAGAGGAATGGAACCAGTGGAGTGAGTCGGAAGGTTCTACAAGAGAGGCAGACTGTGAAACTAGTTTTGTGGAAAGTCAAGGGTGAAGGGGCTTCTCATCACTTCCTTTTGTTTCTGTTTTATGTTTTAAGACATTTAAGATCACAATGGAATTATCAGTTTGTGTGTATACACTGGTTCTGAGAAAGAATTTGGGTGTTTTGTAGTTATAGATGGACAGAATATCTTTATTTTATTTGTTTATTTTTATGTGGTGCTAAGGATCGAACCCAGTGCCATACACATGCTAGGCAAGCGCTCTACAACTGAGCCCCAGCCCCAGCCCAAATTTGGGTGTTTTAATAACAAAATTCCCTATACCATCATTGAAAAGTAGGGGCATGGACGATCTGAAGTTTTATAAACATTTGAAAATACACAATGGTATTGAACTTGCACCTCCTGCTGACTTTGTAAAGCCTAGTTTACCACATTCGCCTCCCAGGAAGCTATGCTGGGGGAAGGTAGGACGTTGTAGTATATAAATGATAGAAGAACTTGATAACTAAAGTATCAGTGATCCAATCCAAGATGGCTCTCTAATGAATGTCTCTTTTCTTTTTTTCTATTAAAGAACAAATGTAAGTAAGGCCCGTTTAGAATCAGGAAGACCCAGAACCCTATCCTGTCCTCCTGTGAAGGCAGAGCATTGCATTTGTTTTACCTGCCCCAATTTGCACCTCCCATGTAATGTGAAAGTTGTCAGGATCAAAATGGAGTCATCTGTGAGGAGCTCTCAAAACAAAAATGAGTAAAGCTGGGAGGTTCTAGAGAAGGAGTTCTCTGCTCATATGCCTGATAACAGGAATTACTGTAAGTTACTTTGGAACCTCATCACAATCTCCAACTGTCCCAAGGCAATCCCCAACCCCACCCTAAAACAAAACAAATACACAGTAAATTGTGAATCAAGTTTAGATTAAGTGGCTGGGGCCAAGCCTCAGCCATAGTGCACTTACCTGGTATGTGTCAGACACTGGGTTCAATTCTCAGCACCACATGTAAATAAATAAAATAAAGGTCTATCAACAATTAAGAAAAAAATTTTTAAAACGTTTAGATGAAGAGGTTCTATTTACAAGTGCCATATTGACTTGTTTTTAGTTAAAAATTATTTCTTAATGAAAACACTTCCCCCGCTAAAATTTTACTCGAGGCTTATGTAAAAGATATCCTATATAATATATGACAATATAAATAGTGTATCCTAATGTAGTCCATTATACAATGAGTCTTTGGAAATACAAAAACTCCTTATTAGGGTGGGCATGGGCTGAGGCGGACCGGGAAAGGTTGATCAATGGGTACTAAGTTACAGTTAGATAGGTGTAAGAAGTTCCACTGTGCTATTGCATATTAGGATGACTATAGATAAAAATTATATAGATATGTTTAATCTGATTTAAACATTACACATTGTATCATGTATTGAAACATCACATGGTACTCCATTAATATGTACAATATTTTGTGTATCAGTTAAGCATAGTTTTTAAAATTCCTTATGGATAAGGGGGGTGTCTGACGTTAAGAAACTAGAAGAACTAGATTTTCATATTCTGATTTAAAGATTGAAAAATATAATAACATTGTTTAAGAAAAAAATAAGATTGAACTAATTCATTCCCGTTGTTGCTCTAAACCACCAGAGGGCGCTCTTCACTTGCTTTGTGAGTTTACCACCTCAGTTACCCTTGGTGATTGATAAAAACTTATCTAGGAGGATTTCTAACTGGGAAAATGTGTAATTATATGGATTTTGTGGGCTCTTATGTAAAAGAACTCAATGTGTAATTCATGATTCTGATAAAATATTAATATTGGTAAATGTCCAGGACACTGTTTCTCTCACTTTTTTGTGGGCTGCTGGGATTTAATTTAGGACCTCAAGCATGCTAGGCAAGTGCTTTACCACTAAGCTACACCACCAGCTCTAGGGCAAAAAAATCTTATCTGAGTATTTCTAGGTCTTATTGTAATAAGAGAATTAAACGGTCATTGCCCATATTGCATTAAACACATATCACATTACTAAACCTAAATTTCTCCTTCAATTTTCCGGCTATAAGAAATAAAAGACTTCTAAACTTCTTGATTGGGATTATATTACTTAAAACTTTGGTGTTATTATTCTCACACAGACTTCTTAGAGGTCCATCCCTGCCCCCATTATCTTAGGAGAAACAATATCTTGTTAAGGTAGCAATGCTATCACACCCAGGTGTTCTGTGTATTGAATTTAAATGTTTATGTGCACCAAGAAGCAAGGACAAATCAGATATGAGTTATGAAAGGCATTTTCAAGTATAATTTAGCTAGGAGATATTTCACCTTATGTTTTCAGTTATGTGTCACTGATTAATATACTAATAGCATTCATTTTTATAGTGATTTATAGTATACATGGTTCTTTGAGATTTGGTTCTCTTAAAACCTTGTGAAGTTAAAGATGGAAGATATTAATATTCTTAGGTTATAAAAGCATGTATGACTGGGCTCAGGGGGATTGTATTTATTGCTCAGGTCACATAACCAAGCTCAGAGCTGGAAAAGACACTTAGAATTCTGATTTGAATATTCTTTATTCCCAGATACCAGAATCAGTAAAATAAGCATCTTTCTGATTTTTTTTTTTTTTTTTTTTTTGAGACAGGGTGTTGCTAAGTTGCCAGCCTGGCCTTGAACTTTACCAATCTTCTGCCTCAGCCTCCCAATTTGCTTTACAGGTGCTTTTCTTTTTCTTTTCTTCTTTATTTTTTTTTCTTTTTTGAGTACTGGGAATTGAACCCAGGGCTCAGGGGCACTTGACTACAGAGCCACATCCCCAGCCCTATTTTGTATTTTATTTAGAGACAGGGTCTCACTGAGTTGCTTAGTGTTTCACTTTAGCTGAGGCTGACTTTGAACTTGCAATCCTCCTACCTCAGCCTCCTGAGCTTCTAGGGTTAGAGGAATGCACCACCACACCCAGCCACACCAAGCCTTTTTGACTCTTTAAGAAGCTCCAGTACAGGGAAGCTGGGTGTAAGGACACAAGCCTGTAATTCCAGTGACTGGGGAGGCTGAAGGGGAGGACTACAAATTCAAGGCCAGCTTCAGCAATTTAGCAAGACCCTGTCTCAAAATGAAAGAAAAGGACAGAGGATGTGGCTTGGTGGTGAGCACCTTGGACTCAAAGGTTCAATCCCCAGTACTGAGGGGGGGGGGGAAGCTAAAGAAAGCCAAAAAAAGTAACTATGAGAGTTAAAAAAATAAAAATTTCCTGCCAATGAGACTGCCTACATTTGCTTTGGTCCAAATGTTTGCATCCATGCCACTCACTCCTAGTCATTCTGCAAACTCACTCTAACACTCCTGCTCCACTGTACTTCCCCTAGGGGGAGGTAGGACCGTCCCTGACTGCACTAGCCTGCCTAGTCCAGGCTGGCCAGCAGCTTCACTCACATCACCTGGTGTGTCTGCATGAGGGGAGGCTCCTGCACGCTACTCTAGACCAGAGCTTCTCACATTCACTACCTATCTGAATCACCTGGGAAGCCTTTAGGGCTCCTGATACCCAGATAAATTGCATCAGAATCTGATCTCAACATGCAACCAGAGTTAAGAAACACTATTCCCAGCATGAGTTCCTGGAGCTAGAAGTTTAACTGGTTCCTTGAGTAATTCTATGAAAAGTTTGGGAACCCCTGACCTAGTACTGTAACAGTGGTCCACTTTATGATTTGAATGTAGCCCTTGCTGCTCTGTCACTGCAACTTATTTGGGAGGTGGGTACCGGGAATTGAACTCAGGGGCACTTGACCACTGAGCCACATCCCCAGCCCTATTTTGTATTTTATTTAGAGACAGGGTCTCACTGAGTTGCTTAGCTCCTCGCTTTTGCTGAGGCTGGCTTTGAACTCGTAATCCTCCCGCCTCAGCCTCCCTCAGCCACTAACTGCAACATATTTTTAAAATAGACATATATTTCTTTCTCTTCCTGTCTCCCTGTTCCTCCCTATTCTCTCCTCCTCCCTAATCTCAGGGGAAGAGGATTACCTTTATTCCCCTATTTAGGCAGAATTATCTGTCCTTGAGCACACACCCACCATAGGAACAAAGTAACCCAGACTTTTGGGATGGCACCAGAAGACCTCAGAAATATCTAGCTCCAAAATTAACAAGTGAATTACAACTCTAACACATAACAGGTGGAATGTAGTGCTGCAACATGCAACTAAATCATTCAGGGTCACTCCATGTGAATTTGGGTTGGCATGAAATAATTACACAGACACTGAAAGTACCTTTTTCTTGGGGTCCAGTGACGGCTCACAACCTTAGGCATCTGTTGGAAAGAGCGGAGACACAGAGGGAGGTTCCATGGAATATTCTTTCCAAATAAGGCAAAGGGTCAGGTTTCAGGGGCTTGAGTCTAGCTTCATGATGTCTTGTGGTCAGTAGACTGATTGACATCTTGGCAAGATTGACACTCATTCAGGTGCTGTGTGGGAACACAGGCTAGCAAGAGGAAAGTGCACATGTGTGTTGCACGGCTCAAAGAGCACGCAACACCAGGCCACTCCTCCCATACGCTCAAATGCTCATAGTTCACACACACAGCCCCTGGCTGGCCCGAGACAATGTAGCCTTTGAATCACCCCTTTAAAAGCCCCCTGTTCTTGCTGATGGGTAGAATCACATTCCATGAACAGGATAACACGATCACATGAGAATAACTTTTGAGAAACTCTAAATGGTTTAAAAGCAAACATTGAATATTGGTGATGAAAGGACCCAATACATTTCTGATAATGATATGACCTTAAGCCCACACAGCATTAGTGAAGGACAGGACAAGCTTGTAAATGTTTTTCTGGGTAGGCAGGATAGCGGGGTGGGGCAGCTGGAGACTCCAACTTTGGAGTCCCCTGTGTTTCCTCCTTTGCTTGCAAAGCAATAAAACTTCTTCCTTTTTCTCCAAACCATGTCCTTGTTATCGGCTTGGCATCAGGGACAAGGACTGAACTTTTGGTAACAGTGCCAACAAAAGCACTGGTCTGTGAACAGGAAATCTTTGGGTTCGAGCCTTAGTTGGTGTTCTGGTTTGGACGTGTCTGTGGGAAGTCAGGTGTTGGAAACTTGATCCACCTGTTCATCTCTTAATAGTATTTGGAGGTAGGGCCTTTGAGAGGTGAGTAGAACTAGATGGGGCCTGAGGTGGGCCTCCAGGATTGCATTAGTTCCTCTACAAGCAGAGACGCCTGAGCTAGCAAGCAGGCTCTGACTTGCCATGTGCTGCCCTGTGCTGCAGAATCCCCACCAGTAAGGAGACCCTTACCAGATGTAGTCCTATGACCCTTGGACCTCCAAAACTGTGAGTTGAATTAACCTTTTTCAAAAGAACTTACTCAGGCCCCACTCCTTTAACCTCTGCCGCCTCCGCTGCCAATTCCCGGGCAGAGAGAAAGCAGGAGAGGAGCCCATATCATGTTGCCTGTCACCTAGATCCTCCAACCCCACCTCCCCAAGGAGTCTAAGATGTTTACCTGCACCCCCGCTCTGATCCGAGCTGGATCCAGAGCTGATTCCAGACCAATTTCTGTATCAGTGTTATCTCGACCAGAGACTAGACCTGGAGAGGGCTCTACAGTTTTTAATGGGGCCCAGAATGGTGAATGTCAGCTAATCCCAAGGGAGTTTCAGACCAGTGCAATCAACGGAGACATTGATACTACTGCCAAATTTATTGGTTCAGGTGCTGCAACAGTAGGAATGGCTGGTTCTGGTGCTGGTATTGGAACAGTCTTTGGCAGCCTTATCATTGGTTATGCCAGAAATCCTTCGCTGAAGCAGCAGCTGTTCTCATATGCTCTCCTGGGATTTGTCTTGTCTGAAGCTATGGGTCTCTTTTGTTTGATGGTTGCTTTCTTGATCTTGTTTGCCATATAGCAGAAATTACTACTTGAAATGTTGGCATTCATAGTAATTATGGATGTAATTCTGTGTATCTTACTGTGTGACTCCAAAAACGGTAGCATTGGTGTCATGGAAGTGCACATTATTTCCAAAATCATTTCATTAAAGATGAAAAATTAAAAAAAAAAAAGAATTAACTCAACCTCAGGTATTTCATTATAGGAACAGAAAGAATAAGATAACTTGCATTTAATTTTTCTAACCATAGTTCCTCACCTGTCAAGTAAAGGGGTGAGATTGACTAGTTAAGGGCCATCAAAGTGTGGTCCCCTGTTTTATTCAGCTTTTTGTTACTGTGACCAAAAGACCTGACAAAAACAATTAGAGGAGGAAGAGTTTATTTGGCTATGGTTTCAGAGGTCTCAGTCCATAGACTAGCTTTAGAACTCCAGGCTCAAGGTGAGGCAGAACATCATGGTGGATGTTGGAAGGCAGCTCAGGGCATAGCAATCAGGAAGCAGAGCTCCACTCACCAAATATATTCCCCAAAGGCCCCAGTGACACACCTTCTTCAGCCACACCCTATCTGCCTATAGTCACCACCCAGTTAATTCATTCAAGTGGATTTTGCACTGATTAGATTAAGGCTCTCATAACTCGATCATTTCACCTCCAAACTTTCTTGCATTGTCTTACACATGAGTTTGGGGGGGACACCGCATGTTTAAATCATCACATCTCCCTGAATGAGAGTATCATCAGAATTTAGAAATGTAGATCTATGATCCCTGCCTCAGATGTACTGAATCAGACTCTGGAGGCAGGGCCCAGCAAACTGGGAGCATCCAGATTGTTCTGATTCATATACTTCAGTTTGAGACATTTGCACTAGTTATAATTTACATACTCAATTTTCTCTAAAATTCAACAATTCTGTCTTCTACAGAGGAAAGTCTTAATTAACATTATTCTGGAGGGTTTTTTTTTTAGCTGCTTTGAGGATAACTTTTGAAAAACTCTTTTGAATGGTTTAAAAGAAAAAATATTGAATATTGGTGATGAAAGGATCCAATACATTTCTGAATAGTAATAATGATGTGACTTTAATCCAACACAGCACTATTGAAGGACAGGGCAAGGTTGTAAATGCTCTTTTGGATAGGCAGGATAGTGGGTGGGGCAGCTGGAGAGACTTTGTCTAATCACCCAGATCATTCTCATTAAAAAAAAAAAAAAAAATGATCCTCACCTTCATCCAGTTGGACAACAAGAGACATATGGAGCCAAGAGAGATCATTCCAGTCCTTAAAGTGTGCACATTTGGAACCAGGGACACAGAGGTGGAAGAGCCCTCACCTGGTCTAATCTTATTGTACAGGTGAAACTGAGGCCCGAATAGGAGATATGACTTGCCCAATCCCCCAACGTAAACTAATGGCCAAATACAAGTCTGTGAATTTTTGAAAACCTGCTTCTACAAGAACTTCTCTCCATCCTTTTATTTTCTTCTTCTTCTTTTTTTTGGTGCTGGGGATTGACCCAGGGGTGCTTTGCCACTGAGCTACACACACAGCCCTTCTTATTTTTTATTTCGAGAACAGCCAGAAATTCCCAGCTCTGAACTTGCAATCCCCCCACCCCCCCGTCCTGTCTCAGCCTCCTGAGTTGCTGGGTTTACAGGCATGTACCACCACGCCCAGCTCTCCATCCTTCTTAAGGCCAAAACATACCCATCAGGTGTTCCATGCAGATCCATTCTACCTGCTCCCAGTTTATAGGTACTTGCCTTGGAGATAAGGAAGGGAATTAGTTCAAAATGTGCTAAATGCTAGCCACAGCTAAACACATTCTTCCTTCTTGCCACCTCGTGGAGATGATTGAATCAAGGTTGGTGTTTTCTACCACCTCAGCGCGTCTCCACAGCCTGATGTGGAGGATTGGCTCTTCTTCTGCCCCAGTCAAACATGTCCAGAGAAGTGAGGGAGTGCTGAGGTACCCAGCTTTCAGCCATTTCTGCAGTAAGCAGAGTGGCCTTGTAAGGGTTCCCTGTCCCTTTGGCTCTCTATAAGGATGTGGTTGCCAAGATTCCAGAAGGCTTAAGGATTCAACTTGACAATCAGAAAGGGGATGAGGACTCACCTTACTGAGAGCCAAGTATATGTTAAGGAAGTTTAAAGTGTACATATAGGATACTGTGACCCCCAGAGATTTTGACAGCTGGTGTTCAGAGACACATCTGACCTTAGAGCCGAGTCTGAGGCATGATTCTGTCTCTTTTATCTTTGTGCTTTAGAGCCGCTTTGATCTAAAAGCAAGGTCGGGGTGAACCACATAGATGAGAAAGCTGTTAGGCAAAATGTAACTGGGACCCCACATTTTCACATGAGCTGACAAATCATAGGCCAATAGTTTAAGTTTTTCTAAGAAAAGGCTGCTGTAGAAATATGTGTGCATTTCAGCATGCAAACCCCTCGATAACCTCAGGAAAGAATCTGAGACCAACAGGTGGTGGTAGCTTTATACCATCTAAGAAAACGGGAGAGGAGGGAAGCAGAGAAGTGGGGTCCTTGTCCCCAATGCCAATCCAATAATGAGGACAGAGTTTTGAGAAAAAGGTGGGGTCCTAGCTGGGTTGCATTTATGAACATGATCCGTTTGCGCTTCAGTTTAGTTCAGTTTGGGTGGTTTGTGTAGAATGGAGCTGGCTCATTGGGAGATTGGGCCAGAGGTTTGTTCCATATCTGTATCCTTCTGAGTTTTCACCTCAGCCAGTCTCTGCACAAATGGCGTAATTATATGTAGAATTAAATGGCTATAATCATTTAAGGCACAAGGTACCCTTCCTGTATGAGTTGTTTTAAAATAGCATAAAAATATGGAGTTGTGATGCTACCTTCTCTAGGGAGCAGGCCTGGGTACTGGCTCAGCAACGCTAAGTACCATAGCTTGATGAGTGAATGGCAGGTAAGAAGTTTGACAGGCATAGCTGGATACCAGACATGTAACAGGAGTTCACTTGATGCTTTGACTATATCCCTTGTGGGCTTTGAAACTTGCATGTTTTATTTTCTTTTTTCCCCAACCTTCTTCTTTCTCCATGACCTTCTCCTCCCTGATCTTCTTTTCTCGAAACTTTTCCCTGATCTCTCCTCCCTAATTTCATTTTCTCTGAAACACCTCTATAAAAGCCCCCTGTTCCTGCTGATGGGCAGAATCACAGCCTTTGGAACAGGAGTCCCCTGTGTTTCTCCTTTGCTAGCAAAGCAATAAACCATCTTTTTCCTTTTTCTCAAAACTCTGTCCCCATTATTGGATTGGCATCGGGGATAAGGACCGTACTTTCAGCAACAGAAGGAGGTGAATTTTTTCATGACAGGATGAAGAAGAGAGCTGCGAGACCTTGAAAGTCATTGAGGTTAAGTTTGTCCCAGTAAATAGCAAGTTAATAATTAATGCAGCATCAACCATCCAGGATCCAGTGACACAGGAACCAAGAGGAAGTGGGCACAGACGGTGCTGGAACTATGAAAATGAAAATGACCCCCAAATGCAATGAGAATCAGGCCTTAAAGTAAAAACACCATTGGAACAAACAGGGATTTCCAAGTTGTAAGGCAGAAGTGGAAAAGGGTCCAGACCAACCAGGTGTTGGGTCCTACTTGTGTCACCTGGAGCCATGTGACCTTAGGCCATTTATTTCTCTGTGCTTCTCTCCCTTCTAGAAAGGAGACATCAATGCCTGCTCAGCCACTTTTTCAGAACTGTTGTATGTTCAAATAGAGGGCTTAAGTGAAAGAAAGTTTTGTTAAATTCCACAAGGAGCTGAAGTGACCTTTAGAACCTAAGCAGGCCCACCCCTGCTGCGGCCATGCAGTCACCCCAGTGCCTGTGGTGGATGAGTTCCAGGGTCCCAGCAGATGCCCAAGTGCCTAAAGCAAAATGCATCCCTATTTTGCATACCACCTTCTGTATACTTTAAATCGTCTCTAGATGACTTATTGTATCTAATACAATAAAATGTTATGAACTCGATTATACTGTGTTGTTTAGGGTATTATAACAAGAAAAAATCTATATATGCTCAGTAGAAACACAGCCCCCCCCCCAATATTTTGATTTAGGGTGGGTTAAATCTGCAGGTGTGGAAAGTTCTGATAAGAACCAGCTATAACACAACCAGCCACGCTGTGGGTGGGCACCCATAGCAGCAGAGGGGGAAGTGGGGAGGAGGCTAACTCTCCAGAAGTGCAGCATGTAACTGGGAGAATTGGGAGACCCAGGAGCTTATCATGGACCCTGCTGGAGAGGGAAGAGCAGGCATTTCCAGCAGAGGTGGGCTGGAGTGTGTGGAACTCGGAGACTAAAGTCACTGCTTGCTTTCCTGGTGTGCAGGGAGAGGGATGACTAGATCGGGGCAGTGCCTAAAACATAGGCTTTTCTCTTAGGTAAGGAGACCCCATCAAAAGGTTTTCATCTCTTTGCAAATTTTCTTTTTCTTTTTTTTTTTTTTTTTTTTTTTTTGCAGGGGACGGGGTACAAGGGATTGAACTCAGGGGCACTTGACCACTGAGCCACATCCCCAGCCCTATTTTGTATTTTATTTAGAGACAGGGTCTCCCTGAGTTGCTTAGTGCCTCGCTGTTGCTGAGGCTGGCCTTGAACTGGAGATCCTCCTGTCTCAGCCTCCCGAGCTGCTGGGATTATGTGTGTGCACCATTGTACCCGGCCTTCTTGAAAATTTTCAGATTACTCTAGGAGCTGCACAAAGGTTGACTGGCAAACATGAAGTCAGAGGCTGAGGGAAAAGTTGGGGTTCTATTGCGGGAACCAGGTGAAGGTGACAGGGGCCAGAAGGGGAGGTGCTTAGAGAATGATATATTTCATTTTAAAAATAATATACTAAAGAACATTTGTCTTGAAAAATATTATAGAAAACTAAATAAAAACTTTGTGTTATATCTTTATAGAGTGACTTTGTGTTATATTTTTACAACTCTTTAAAAAGTCTATCTTAATAGAAGACAGAACTGGATTCTCACATCTGCTTTGCATTCAGTATGATGCAGTATGGTGTTTTGGTTGAAGTGTATAAAGAAAATATGGCCTGAAATAGACTTTGGAAAAGGGAGGAGACTTTAATAAACCTTACAGGCAATTGTGGATATTCCTTTTTTTTGGGGGGGGGTGCCAGGGATTGAACCCAGGGTGCTTAACCACTGAGCCACATCCCCAGCCTTTTTAATATTTTATTTAGAGACAGGATCTTGTTAAGTTGCTTAGGGCCTTGCTAAGTTGCTAAGGCTGACTTTGAACTCGTGATCTTCCTGCCTTAGCCTCCCAACCTGCTGAGATTACAGGCATGTGCCATTGTGCCCGGCTAATTGTGGATATTCTTAATACTACAAGAAAAGTCTACCAGTGAGAGTTCTGAAAGGTCAGTTGCAATGTGGAACCTGAAACCATACTACCTGCTTGTGCTGTTACATTGTTCTAGCTACCAGGGGACCTTGCCCTCTTACATGACCTTACAACATCATGTGTTAACTGTTTAAAAATGCTGGCTCTCTGAGTTATGCATATCTTTGATGTTAACACATTTCAAAATAAAAGATCAAAGAGTTACTTGTTCGTTAAATATTATTCATTTATTCACTAGGGGAAAAATAAACACCTTCCCAAAATAATCTTTGTGTATTAGGAAGCTGTCAAGCTCATAGTGCCATCTTCAGCTTGAAATCTGAATCTTCAGCCAAGACCTCTCCACTGAGTTCCAGACTTGGGTATCCAGCTGCCTACTTGACATCTCTCCACTATTCCAAAGGCCCCTCAAAAACTCAGCATGAGGAAGATACTCAGGCTTTTCACTGAAAGCTGGTCGTCTGCCATGTCACTAGCCAGGAAACGATCAGCAGGAATGTGAGCCAGAAACCCCCTCACATGTCCCTCTCCCTCACTACCACCTCTGTTCCCATAAACCCAGAGCCAAGACCTGTCAATATTACCTGATAGTAGAGTGTATCCATGCCTGTCCATAGACACAAGTGGACACACAGAAACTCTTAGGCCTTAGCACAGACAGGTAAGAGAAGCTATCCCACAATTGGCTCAGCAAGAAGTTCAGGGGCCCAGAACCTGGACATCAGGCTTAGGTGATGTGGATCATTGAGTCACTGGTTGTATAAGATGCATTTGAGTCTAGCCTTGGAGTTGACTGGGGCACGTTTTTCAGGTGCCAGAGACTGGCTCCTGAAGGCCAAGAGGTGGTCTGTCAAGTTTCCATTCCAATACCTCAGAGAGGTCATGGAAGAAAATGTGGGTTTCTCCAAGAGAAGGCTGTTCCCCATTGCCCACCCCAGAACAGATCCAGGGAAAGTTTCTCTGAAACTCCTTCATGTGACTCCTTATATTTTCCGAGTCTTTTGAAACTAGAAGGGAATATCAGATGTGGTGAAATTTTGAAGTCTTCTCAGGTGCTGCATCCAGTCAACACCGTCTCTGCTGCCTCTGGCCTTCTACCTTTCAGGCAGCCAAGATGGCAGACCCACCTTGAAATTGTGACACTGACCCAAGCGCATCACTTTTGTCACTCTGCTCAGACCATCTATCTAAATCAGAGCAATTCCCATAACCTCTGGAGGTAAGTGAATCAAACACTAAACCAGTCATTTGTAAGAGGAGTGAAATAAAAGACATGCACATTTTCTAAGAAATTTATTTGATCGAGTAGCAATATATGAAGACATTTTAAACAATAGGTCTGTATTCAGACATAATGTATTCTTATTATAATGTTATCAATGTCAATGGTACCTAAAAACACTTTGCTATAATGTGTCTGTATAAAGCACTCATAAAATCCTCATGTATTTTAAAACCGTTGTAAGGATAACAGAAAACCCTGCAAATAGTACTTAGACGCAGACTTCTTAAGTTTATGACATACCAGTTACACACAAGGTGTTGGGCTCTGTGGTCAATCATGGCTACGTCAGTGAGAGCTGTCTTTGGAGGAGTAGAATCAGGGCAGTGCATATGCCTCGGCCCCAGTCCCCTCATAACACCCCACTGAATCCTTGCTACTCTGAGTTGAGTAGGTGAGAATTCTAATTGTTCTAGTTGGTAACAATTAGAAAATGAGGTTGGAAAACCAGGGTTGGGAAGGGAAAAGGGAGAGGAAACTGAGGTGTGGCAGGATCAAAGGTTTCTATAAAGTAGCTTAAGAAATGACCAGGGAAATTAAAGGGAGAAGGAAAAAAAAAAAAAAAGCAAATCCTTGGAGCTGCACCCTGGGGTTTGCAAGGAGGAAGAGATCACCTTCCCAAGGGTGGAGGCTGCAGGCCATGTGGTTGGCTGGGAGCTACCACACAGTAGCATGGAATTTTACTGCGGGCACCTGCCTCTTTATCTGGGTGTACTGGGGACACGGCAGTGTGTAGGTTACATCAACTTTCCATAAAGGAACGGCAGTCAAATGACTGTCTTTGGGGCCATAATAGGACTTAAGAGGCAGAAACTGGTAGCTCCTAGCACAAAATGTGACCCATGGTTAAAATGAAACTGAGTGATGAGAGAAATGGAAAAGACTCCAAAACACCAAGGACAGTGACTGAAATACAATCATATAGCACCCATTATTACTAATTTAAGATATTAGATAAACATCATAGAGGATTTATATAGTATCTTTGCTATCTTATTCTTTTTATAAATATAAATTTCTGAGGGATCTCAAAGTATTTTAAATGACAGATTCTAGTATAATTACATTCTAGATTCATACAACTGACTCGATGCTATATTTAAATATAGATTCAGGGTTATATATAGAATAATTTTTTTCAGGCCATTTTCAGAACATTGATCACACAGCTAAGTAAATGCCAAAAACACTGGAAGCATCCTATTGGGGACTTTGGCAGCAAACATGTTTTTATCTATGTATTTCTGTGTTACACAAAGATACAGTTGTTCATTTATATGAATGAATTCAAAGTCATCCATAGGAGGTTTTACACTTGATATTCTTTTCTGTTTTCTTATCTGCTAACTTGCAGTCAAGTCCATATGGGAGGCCTATTCAATGGCTTGCTTAAGGCTCCTTTTCTCCGAGTCTCATTGTCTTCCTTGGCAGTGTGCACTTAAAAATAGTTTCATGTTCCCTATTCAGGCTAAGTGGCTCTTCTATCTTGACATTACAGTCTTATCTAGAGAGCCTCTCTCTCTTTCCACACATACACATCTTAGCAAAACAGTAAATTTTCTTTTCTTTTTATATCATCTACTTTTGGCAGTGTGCTTTAAAAACAGGTTTGTTCCCAGCACTGTAGAAAATAACCTGCAAAACACAACGAGGCTGTTCACTAGAGATGACCTTCTCTGCCACTTGGGGTTAACAAGGTGAGATGAGCCAGTCAGAAGATGGGTCAGGGTAAGAAAACTCCCAAGTTTCCATGGATCCATAGAACATTTAAAATGTAGCTGCAGCAGAATCTAAAATTACTTTGTCCTCAGGGAAGGATGTCATATCTAATTACTCTACAGAATGATTTTGAAAATTAGTGCATTTAGTTTACACATGCGTAAGACTACCTGACCTCACTCCAGTGGTTAAAGGAAAGCAGCGCCCACATGATCACATCATAGTTGCGTGTGTGCGTGTGCGCGAGCGCTCTCAGATCATAAAGAGATGGTTCAGTCTAATAGATGGCTCCAATCTTAAAGCCAAGGCCAAGTACACCATTCACCACGGCTTCATTTCTCCAAAATAAATTCTTAACTTAAAACACTGAAGAGACTGCCATCCTGGTAAAGAGAAGTCGGCCCTTTCACTCTGACATGAATGAGCTAGTATTTGATAAAGGTGTCAGGAGCTAGAGGACACAGCTGGAGCTGTCAGTGTCCTCGAGGAGTGACCTAGCATGTAAATTTAACTCAAGTGAAATATAAAATACCTAGCTTCAAAGAAATGGATGTAGGAAAATGAGGTGGCCCTAGACTGGCTCATTTCCTTTAGTTCTCTAACAGAAGTCACCTCATGGCAAGAGATACTGTTTGGGGCTCGGTTCACCTGAAGCTAATTTCATTTGGAACTTTGCTTAGCTATTTAATGTGATGGGGATGGTTCTAGGAGATGAGAAAAAAATGAGCACGAATGGGACGCAACTAGCATAGCCAATCAACAGGCCTCATTCAACTGAGTGGCCTGGCCATGTGCCACAGACACAATAACCAGACTATTTAAGCAAGTCATTTCCCACCCGCCAAATATAACTGTTGGCTGAAATATGATTCTAGCAGAAAGGTGAGATGTGGAATCAACCCCCCAGAGGCCTTCTAGGTTGTGTGGGCATCCATAGCATGACCTGAGGTGAACCGTGTACCCCACAGCTGCATTCGTAGTCCACAGCTCTGGAACTGAGTATCTGGCCTCTAGAGAACAACATGACACTCCAGAAGCAGACCAAAGAAGGAAGCTGACCTCCACTACCTTATCCTGTGGACCTTGCTCAGCCACTTGACTTCCCTCAGTTCCCTGCAAGTAAAGCATTTCTATATCCAGTGGTTACTTGCACTAGCAAGATGGCTCCAAATTGCAAGGAGCCCGAGTTGAGCTGAATATGATGCTGAGCTCAGAAATGCTTCTGTTATCATTCCAGCTTCAGGTTTCAGACCAATAGATACATGGCATAATATAAGGGCAATGTGAGTTCACTCAGATGAGTTTGGTCATTATGGAGCTATTTACAGTGCTCAAATGAGTAATGTAATCTAGTGAAGGAACACTTCTAGCCTGGGAGAAAAAGAAAACCAGTCGAATTGCATCTTTCTCTAAAATTTCCCATAAAAAAATTCAATTGAGCAAAGCAAACCATTCCCTGCTTTCTAACATGACCTTAGCCTTAATTTCAACTTATATCATTTATTAAAATTATCAAATGGACAACCTATTTTAGATTGCCATGGTAGAGAAAAAAAAAATTCTCCATGAGGAAAGTAAGATGCAACCTGGAAAAATAAGTGAAAAAGCATTTGCATTGGAGTCCTAAGATTTTAACAGTTAAAACAATACTAGGCTGTATCTAGAAAATACTGTGAAAATATCTATCTCAAAATAGAATGAGGTTTAGTACAGAAGGCTCAATAAAACTTAAAAAAGCTGGAGAATAAAAAGGACAGGAAAAATGACTTTTCTATCTTTGACCATTCCTCACTATCCTGCCCTCAGACTGTGCCAGCTTTAGTGCAGTGAAGTAGAATAATCTAAAAGCCATGAAAAAGTGCTGGTATTTTCTCATGATCTCTTCAGGACAGTTTCCACCTGGGTAAGTTGAATTCTGATCAAGGCAGCTGATGAACTTTCAATGTGTTTGGAGACACTGGTTCAAAGACCTCGTCATCATCCTCCACCCCTTCCTCTATGGGCTTCATCTTGGTAGAAGATCGCTGCTGTGGGGAAGACACGTCTGTGGAGAAAACCAGAAAGGAAAACTGCTGAATGCACAACCTGCCCCAATAGTGGTGTGATGTGTCAACCATGAGCCTCCACTTGAAAATAAAACTCTGGAGGAATCAATGGCTACTAGGAGGAGTGCAGTGTCCCTAAATTTAGTATTTCCACAAAACAATGAAGTCAAGAATGAGTCAAAATGGAACAGATGTGGAACAGATTTCCACCACATGTGCTTAATTGATATGAGCTTCTTAAACATAGATAGTGCCTGCCCAAAGGCTATGTAGGACTCAGAATACATTTTCCTACTTTAACGTCATACATGGTGACTGGTATCCAGTATTGGCCCTTGAAAGTTGATTTGACTCCTAATTTCCCTAAAGAATAGTTCTATTCCTAAGCTATGGAATTTAACTCCATCTGTACTATCTCCTAATGTATGTTTCTTGCCACCTCTGGTCCAGCCATTCCCTGGACTGATAAGGGAGGGGAGAGTCAAGCCCTCAGGAAGAAAGACCTTGGGGGAGGGGAGGAAAGTTTCTTGAAAGATAACTACTGACATAAACAATGGAAAATGAGCTCAATTAAAATGGTCCAAGAACAGAATCCTGCCGCAGAGTATAGAATGCAATATTCTCAGGCAAGTTTTTATCCATTTCCACTCCAGAGACATCAAACAACCCACAAGACACAACTTTAATTCACCAGTCTATTCAAATGGCAATGAATACCATCTATGTGACCTTGGGACCACTAAGTGTCTTGATTCCCTAATCTGTGAAACAGGAATAATAAAAAACAGAATCTACTTCAAATGGTGATTATGTGGGTTAAATGACAATATTTGTAAAGCTCTTAGATCATACCTGGGATGTAAATAATCACTTTGTAAATGTCTGTGAGAATATAACATTGATTAATATGGTCCTTGGAGGAAAGTGATTATATAAATAATGAGAATATCTGTCAAAACTCACCACTGCCCATAGAAACATCAATACAGGAAATGGGATTTGTGCTCAGTAGGGGTTTGTGTTTCTGGTCTCAGCTGTCCTGAGTATAGCAAAATTGTCTTTGCCATAGCCATGGTTTCCATCCTATTCCTAGCCTCGAGTTATGATCAAGTTTCATAAAATATTAGCTGATGTTGAATATTTGTGATCAGATAAAACAAACCCTTAAGGCATAAGATGGCATTGCTAAGCCAAATCAATAACACAGAGACATAACTGATGATCCACATACCAGAAACATGCTCCATTTATTTTGTCTGAGGAAGTTGGACTAATTGGTCTATAGTTGTTAAGCCTGTCTGTCAAACCGGAGGTGATAATCTATAGTTATACTGAGGCTGGTATCCACCTTAGAGCCAAAAGGGGATCGGACCCTCTCAGCTACTTCACTTATCATTGCATTGTTTTCAGAAATAAGAAAAAATTAACTTCCTGTTATGTTTTATTTGTGGTGGTGGAGACTGAACCCAGGGCCTTGGGCATAATAGGCAGGCACTTTACCGCTGAGCTATATACCCCCACAACCCCAAGTGAAGACTTCACAAGAACTCTCGGCTTTTCTGGGAAAAAAATTTATTCTGTTCTCACAATATTTTTCTGGGCAAAATAGTCATCGTACTTACTATATAACATTAAAAGGATAAGAAGAGACCACGACTCTAGAGGTGACATCCAGGGCTCTCCAACGTGGGCCTCTTTCCTCCTTCTGGTCTAAGTCCTTGGAAATTTGCTGCTCTCTCAAGCGGCCCCAGGCTTTCCCTCTTTCCTTTCCACCTCTTATCCTTGTCACCAAATTCCTATCCACATATTCCTCAAGACGGGGCTCCTTGACAGGGTTCCTTCATGTGCAATCCCAACTCCCTCTGTGGGGAGCTTCTAGCATCAATTCTGCATCACACTGTGGTAACAGTACTTGCTTCTCTCCTTCCTGGAAAGCCAGTGCCTTGAGGCTGTAGGCTCTTCTCTCCTGCAGTCTCACAGAAGTTCCCCATACAAAGCCAGAGCCATCAGAATTAAGCACACAGTGATGGGGGGAAAATCCCTCCTCTGAAACAACACATGGGGAATTTCACAAGTTGATGCTGAAGATGTGGGAAACACGCATGGCCAACATGTTTAATCTGGGACAGGCCGAGCCCCAAACTGCTGACCTTCGTCATGGCAGGCAGCCCTCAGGTCCTGGAAAAATCTCACTAGGAAACCTCATCCCCCTTCATGCAGAGATTTGAACCCTGAAAATATTTTCTAAGTCTCTTGTTTTTTGAGTCTGAGTGACTATCTAGCCTCACTGCAGTTGAAGGAAATCACTTTCACATAATTAGCTGATTCCACACTTCTTACAGCATGGCCAGAGCTCTGTCTTCTCAAGGAAACATCAATAAGGCTTCATAGTGCCATCACTTGCTAAAACCGTTTCATCGAATCAGCAAAAAGAGTCAGTGAGTGACTGCAAGGTGCTATATTCTGGGTTAAATTGTCCTGGATCAGATCTCCAAAATGGATCAGACCTGGTTTCTGACTCTCTCTTTATTTCTCAGGAACGCAAAATGCTTTTCAGAGCAATTCATCCTCACTGTGTCCACACTATTCTTTCTGTTTTATACTCGGAAGCTAAAGCAAGGAAAACCTGAGGAAGAAAACAGAAGGGTAGCTGCTGTGGATGACTTCATTTCTCATGAGGGGGAGTGAGCTACTCAGACAACTAGAGCCTGGCAAGACTTAATTTCTCTACAAAATTCTGAGAACACTTGATTCACTTTTACTTCAGACCCTGTGGTTGAGTTAGAGTCTACAAACCCTACAAGTCCCAGGCCTCAAGAACTCTGCCTGGATGTGCTTCTCCCACGGTGGCAGATGTGAGGAACAAGGCCTGCCTTGTAACTGACAGAGGCTACCCACTGCCTCTTGGCTGCCTGACCCCTTACTAGGAATCAGAGCCACACAGGGTGCACACTCTTATAGCCATGTCATTCTGGGCCTCATGCATCACTGGGGCCAACTGTGATATTAAGTCAATAAAATAAAGATCACCTGAGTCTGATCTAGAACTCCAGGGCTGTGATGCTAGCAGAAAGGCTGGCTTTGAAGTACAAGGAGCTCAACTGGCACCACTTAGATATGTGCTATTCCCTAACCCTACCAGGAGACCTCCTTGTTCAATGCATAGATCAGGTCATCACTACATGGTTGGAAATGATTTCCTTTCCTCCCTAATAATAGAAAAGCAATTTGGAGTATGAACAACAACAATAACAACAAAATCAGGGAATATCACACTGCAAGGGAACTAGCTTATATTTCATAAGCTGGCCCTTAATGTATTCCTTTTATAAGTGTGCCTGGGTTTTCATTAATTTTATGCACTGAAGCATCATCAGAAATTTGTCCTGAAGGCCCAACCGCCTTACATAAATGCAAGGAGAGAGGAAGAAATGGAGCTTATCATTAGTTAAGTGCCTTTTACATTACTTTTGCCCTTCAAGGACCTTACTAGGATCTCCACAACCTCTGAATAATGCTTTGCTTTTCACTGACTCTAAGTTTTAGAGGGGCAAACAATTCCATATCCATAAATTTTCCAGAAAACTGGTTATTAAATAATTCTTCTATTAAAGTCACTTTTACATTTGGGAGACAGGGATGGTTAACTATATCCTGAAGCATTTGTCATGATCAGGAAGAGATTATAATTATTTTTTTTTATTTTTGCTTTTAGCTAAAACTGTCTTTCAATTTGCTGGACTCTGGCTTTAATTAGCACAGTTTACTCTAAAAGTACATGAAATATACAGTTTCAGACTGAATTGTACTCCACACTTATCAGGTGTGAAACTGTTAAACAGTAATGTCAAGAGCTACTGTTGCTTGGGCCACGTTCCATATTACACCAAGTGGCAAAAAATAACATCTGCCCCATCCTTTCCTGTAGATACCAGCAAGCCGAGAAGGTGCGGCCAGTGGAGCTGCACTGGTCTCCGAGCTGGATGTCACGTGCCCAGTATGTTCAGGTGAGGGAGAAAACTATAGCACCAGCTGCACTCCGGAGGGTCAGAAAGAAAATATCAAAAGCCCAGGCTTTGAGCAAATGTAGAAGACTAACATCTAATTAGTAGTAAAAGCCCTGAATCAAAAAGAAGAAACCTCTGCTGTTCCAGAAGGCAGTGGGTGACGGCACCATGGCACCCATCCGGGTCTCTCCTCAGCAGACCTGTTTGGACAGAGGCTGCTGCCTGCTCCTAGCTGAGGAGGATGGGATCTTACTGTGAGGCACCTATGCATGCCCTCCAGGGTCCTTGCCCACAAGTGCAAACCAGATACAGGCCTCTGTGAAGGCACAGCCTTCCCTGTCTTCCTGAGTTAGGAGCCACAGAAACCTTTTTATACATGAACCAGAGATGGGTGGTGTGTGTGTGTGTGTGTGTGTGTGTGTGTGTGTGTGTGTGAGAGAGAGAGAGAGAGAGAGAGAGAGAGAGAGAGAGAGAGAGAGAGAGAGAGGGGAGAGAGTCTAAACACTGGTACACACAGTAGGAAATACGCAAGAGACATTCTCTTTGTCGTAATTCTGTCCCTTCTAAGCTCATTTCTACTTCAGTGGCCTTGTAATTGCATGAAGGTCTGAGGCCCTCTTCTAGGAAGTAAAAGCAAACATATTTTTTACTCTTAAATCCATAGTGAAAAGTCATGCGTATTCCTGAGGTTTAGTAACCTACCTCAAGTCAGAGCTGCAAATAAGCAGCACGATATGAAGTTTGTCAAATGACTTCTCTTGCTATAAGAAACACTTTTTTTAAAAGGAGCAGTGCTTTTGCGATCTATCTAAATGTAATGTTCTCAGATTACTCTCCCTCTCCCCTGTTCAATTTGATAACATTTTCTTCATTCCTCTCAGAGTGTTATTATTTTTATTATGTTTAACCATCTGGCCAATAGCTTTAGCAAGTAATTAAAAACCTTATAAGGGGTTTAGAATTTTAATTAGGTTATACAATTTTTGATGAAAGGGGATGGGGAAGAATGTAATGACTTCTTAGAATCATCATCCTTTTTCTTGCCTTTGCTTATTTTTATCAGATTTCTTTTTGTGTGTGTGTGGCGGGGGACGGTCTTGTGCATGCTAGGCAAGTGCTCTCCCATTGAGTTAGAGCTTCATCGACTATTTTCTTTTTAATTGAGTTTGAATTGAAGCTTTTTGAACAATAACATTGAAGGGTTACTATTGCCTTTCCTCCCAATTTTCCTTTAAATGGACTCAGCACCAGCACTGAGGAACTCAAGCAAAGTGTACAAAATTAGAGTAGATGGCTGGGCATACTGGTGCACACCTGTAATCTAGCAACTTGGGAGGCGGAGGTGGGAAGATCGAAAGTTCAGGGCTGGCTTCAGCAGAACCATTTCAAAGTAAAATTAAAAAACAGCTGGGGGTATAGCTCAGTGGTAGAGCCCTCCTGAGTTCAGTTCCCAGTACTGCCAAAAGAAGAAAAGGGGGTGGGGAGGCAACTAGCCTGTAGGTAAGTGGCTCCTAGAAACAGGTTTTCTCTGGCCCAAGGGGTCATCCTCAGATCATTTCCTGACCATCAGAGGGGGGTCAAGCTCTCAGTTAGAGAGCATCAGCTGTGAGGGAGCAGCTGTGGTGAAGGGAAGTCCTGCGGCCCCTTCCTGCCATGGGGTCAAGGAGAGGAGGACAAACCCAGGAGGAGAGTGAAGGTAGGCTCCAAGATGGCAGCTCTGCAGCTGCCCAGGGGACCGCCAGTCCAGGGAGAGGCAGGCGGCTGGGAGGCTCTGAGAGGGAGGTCACTGGGGAGAAAGACTCGGAATTGGTGGACTGAGAAAGTGGGGATATAAAGACAGAAAAGCCAAAGAGAAGAAAAAAGGTCTAGAAGAGAAGGAAAAAAGAAGCAGAAAGCAGTATGGAAAGGCACAGTTCAAACAGAGAAGGAACCCCTCAGATACGTTATGAAACGAAGTGGCTTTCAGCAAAAAGAATAAGAAAGAAGCTGGGAGATGGTGGGGACACAGTGGGTAAGACATTTCCTCCCAACGCAAGCAGGGCCACAAAACAACTTCAGGGGAAAGAACAGGGCGTAAGTAGTAAGCAAGCTAGCGTGACGGGTACAAGGTGACAGTAGGAACACATCACTGGGGTTCTATGGCACAGTTGGGCGACTGGAGTTAACAACAATGTGTTGCATATTTCAAAACAGAAGATTTTGAATGTTCTCATCACAAAGAAACAATGAATGTTTAAGGTAAGGCTGTTACCTTGACTTGAGCATCACACAATGTATACATGTGTCAAAAGATCACACGGTACCATAAAAAACGGACAGTCGTGTGTCCATTAAAAATAAAACAAGTTTGAAAAGTATCCAGATTTAAAAAAAAAAAACTGGCATGAGTTTATGTTGTACACAAAAAAAGAATACACTGTACTCAATGTTAGGAATAGTTTCCTTTTACAAAATAAGTCATGACACTGGAACCCAAAAGCAATAAACTTAGGCATAGCCCATTATTTGGTTCTGGGTGAAGCCATAATAATGTCAACTTTTATTTCTTTTAAACTTTGTGAAACAACCCATGCACAAAGCAAGAACAATTTAACTATAGTTATAAAAGAGAACGGTTAACAACCTTGGTAGTTAACAAAAGACCCACAACAGTCTGAAGGTCGAAGTGGAAAAAAATAAAGAAGGGTAGGGCTGCCAGTGCACTTAGCTTTAAAAATGGCAGAGAAAAAGATGGGGAGGCTTATGAAGATCACTTACTGTTAGAAAGGTAAACAGTAAAAATATAGAAACCAGTGATGTTACCCTATGGAGCAGAAAGGGGAAGGGAAGTTAGAAGTGAGCTACCTTAGAAAATAAAGGTTTAAGTGGATACACTAAAATATATTTTTTTTAAATCACATTAAGCATTCTGAACAAAACTTTTTCCAAAGTTACTGTTTCTTGGAAGCAGGACTAAAATTAAGTGAGGGGTGTGTGTGTGTGTGTGTCTGTGTGTGTATATGTGTGTGTATGTGTGTGTGTGTGTTTCAAAGTAAGGTTTCTTTTTCAAAAATAACTATCTGGTATAGATAATTTTTAAATATTTGATTTAAAATGCCCTTCTCCCTCCCCCCTCGTTTAAAATCCTTTTTCTGTCACTTTATAGATGAGAAAATACTATATGAGGCTAGAGGCCATCTGCTAGACAGGGAGAATGGGGCTCTAGAGTCAGTACAGCCACTGCTGGCCGGGGACCAAGCATGAAGAAGCATCATACTCCTCAACCTGAGAAGGGGTGGTGAACACCTACCCACAGGGCGACTGTGAGAATTAAAGGAAATGCAAACGGAAGGGCTCAGGATGTGTCAGCTGCTACAGTCGTGGTTGATATTCCCAAACTGACAAATTGATAGGGATAACTGAGGTAAAATACAAAGCACGACCTTAAAAAATATTAAACACTTCTTTGTTTTAACGCTCAAGAATGATCTTGTCTAGGTTATATAATCTCTCCAAGCTATTCATCTGCAAAAATGTAAGTATTGCTTTTCTCTTGCCCTTTGAGTTGATTTAAGAAGTACACATGTGCTCATCCCCCCTGTGTGTGACGCCTGATCACATCTCCTTTTTACTCTGTATAATTCATGCAAAGCTTGTTGTTTACAAGTCTATGGCTATTCACAGTGGGAGTGAAATACAAATTGAGTTAAAGAGATTATTTTATAAAACCAGCCTTGAAACTAAGAATGCTATATTGGCTTTTTTGTTGTTGTTGTTTCATCTTTCCAGGTAAATGAATACCTAAGAGATCTGAGAGAAACTCAATATCAGAACACATTGCTAGTCTTTACAGACTAGAATACTAACCAGATGCAAACTAACTTGTTTTAGGTATATTTGTATAACCAGGTCATATGGGATTAGTAGATTCCAGAGAACCATCATGACACTAATAACAATAAAAATATTCACAGGGATTTTCTTCTCAGTGAGAAATATCTTTCTAAATATTTTGTAGTATCTTCAGCAACATCACAAATTTAATTATTTCATGAAGAAAACAGTTTAACAAATTTTTGCAAAGATGAGTTTAATCGACTATAATGCTTATATTTTCTCTTTGCCTTCTTAAAACTTTTATTTATTTATTTATTTATTTATTTTAGTACTGGGAATTGAACCCAAGGGTGCTTAACCAATGAGCCACATCCCCAGTCCTTTTTTTTTAATATTTTATTTAGAGACAGGATCTAGCTAAGTTGCTAAGGACCTTGATAAATTGCTGAGGCTGGCTTTGAAACTCGTAATCCTCCTGCCTCAGCTTCCGGAGGAGCTGGAGCCACTGGGATTACAGTCATGTGCCCCCGCACCCGGCTTCTCTCACTTTTTAAAAAACACAATCCAGACAATAGGTTATTTGTCCCCAATTAACTAAAATAAAATTTTGCAACTTTCAAGGAAACATAATATGCCCTCCTGTTGCCACGGCAATGCTTGTGCTCAACCCCACTTACTAGTGGAAAACTGCCAAGCAAAAGCAATCTGTGTGTGAGGGAGGGGAGGGGGGAACATTTACACATTATTTGCAGGGAGATAAAGCCTTATGAGGAGAGGAGGTGGCCAGGTTTCCTGATGAGAAGCAGCTTGGCCCAGGAGCAGAGAGGAAAGCTAAGCATGTGATGGCATTAGACCCTTCTCCCACATCTTGGACTTCTTGTCCCTCTTGATCCTGCCTTTTGTATCACAATCATGCAAACAAACATGGAACCCAGTACATGAAGGAGGAATGGGAATGTGAAAAAAGTTAATTGAATGCATTTTTCTCAGGTTGTCTCATTATTTCACTTTCTACCTTTAAATGACAGTTTGAAGTGGAACACAATCTGTGTGATCGGGAGCAGAGATCTTGCTGTAGATTTAGCACTGTGTGACATGTACAAAAAGAAAGCACAATGTCAGAAGTGGAGTGGCAGTCATTTCAATGAAACAGTTGCCATAAAGTTTCCCCTCACCTTTCGGTGAACTGTATTTCTGTTTAATGACACATCTACTGTGTAGTGATACCAAGTATGTCTGTGGCATTATGTCCCACACTGGCTGAGGTCTTTGCAAGTAGTACCTTCCAGAGTCCATGCACCAGCCTGAACTCTCAGCAGATGAGAAATACAAGGACACTAATCACTCCACAGTATTCAATCTGCAGAATTCCCTCTGTTCTGGAATTCTGCAGCCTGTCAGAGGGTAGTTCCCAGACCATATTAGCATCACTAGGGTCCTTTTTAACCTTGTGGACTCCCAGCCCCACTGCAGACCTGCTGCATCAGGATCTTTAATAGGGTCTCTAAGAGATTCAATTGTACATTCAAGAAACAATGTTCTACAGGACCAAACAAAACAAAATATAGAAACATATAAGAGAAGCCAGGCACGGTGGCACATGCCTGTAATCCCAGCAGCTCAGGAGGCTGAGGCAGGAGGATCGCAAGTTCAAAGCCAGCCTCAGCAAAGGCGAGGCACTCAGCAACTTGGTGAGACCTGTTTCTAAATAAAATACAAAATAGGGCTGGGGATGTGGCTCAGTGGTCGAATGTCTCTGAGTTCAATCCCTCGTAACCCCCCAAAAGAAAAAGAAATGTATGATTTCTGAGATGCAGTCTTGCTGTATTGCCCAAGCTGGCCTTAAACTTGTGATCCTCCTGCCTCAGCTTTCCAAGTAACTGAGATTACATGCAGGTGCTAGCATACCTGCTGGAGCCCAGAAATTAAGAGACTGGAAATATATCCACCAAACACGATGTATGCATGCTGTTGGAATAAAAACAGCTGCTGAGACTAGCTCACAGAGTTGTCAAACTCAAATGCAAGAATGGATGTGAAAATGATCTGTAAATCATACAGCACTAGTCAAATGCTACTTGCATCTATTTTCTTTTGAAAATTAGAGGCAATTTTGAAACTGAGCCATAAAATGGCAACTTCTCTCTTCCTAAAAACTATTCAAGCTGTTTTTTCAGGATGCAGGCACAGAACCTTAGTACCAGACCTAAAATGACTTTGAGAGCCTGGTGGAACCAAAATTTTCTGAGAAGCAGAACCTGAGAAAGAGAACAGGGCCTTGAAAACTTAGATTAGAAGCAAGGGATGCTGTCAACAGTTCTCAATTATCCATAAGTTTCACCTTGACTGGACTATGGGGTCAGGACTATTCTAGCAAGATTGTAGTTACAACCCCTCAGCCTTTGATTTCTCCACTTAAATTCTTTTGCTAGTGGCTGATTGACAGAAAGACTTGAGCTTATTTCCCACCTTCTTTTCAGCTGGCCTTCAATAAATTTCTTTTTGCAAAAACCCAGTGCCATAGTATTGGCTTCTATGTACACTGGGCAGTGAGCCCTTGCTGGCTGTGAATCTGGTCTACAAGCATGAGCTTTACAATCAGAAATGCCCTCTGTAGGTTTATATATCAGGAAAAAAAAAACCCTTGTGGAACTGGAACACGTGAATAAGCATCTCATATTTCCCATTTCCTCATCTGTGAAGTAAAATAATAGCCACTGAAGTAGACTGGCTTGCTGTCAAACTACCTGCTTTCTTTCTCTAATTAACCCCTTTCTGCCAGCAGGGCAGAAATACAATTTCTGGGTTGCTTTTAAACCCCCTGTCATTGACAATTCTGGCTAAATACCTTCTCTGGTCTAGAGAACAAGGATGCACATAGCACATGTCACTGTGGAGCATTAGGAGCTGCTAGGACAATCTGCCACCACCATCTTCCCTCTGTCATAACAGTGGCAACAGCCCTGAGATGACTACTCCTTTGTTAGAATTGGGAAGACATGACTTGAGGTAACACTCAACCTGTGTGTGAGCCTCAGTCCATACTTTCAAAAAGTTATCATGGAATGAAATGCAGTCATTTCCAATTTCTCATGAATATTGTCCTTAAAATCCCCTTTAGGGCCAGGCATGGTCTCACGTACCTATAATCTCAGCTTGGGAGGCTGAGGCAGGAAGATTGCAAGTTCAAAGCCAGTCTCAGCAACTTTCTATCTCAAAAATAAGAAAAGGGCTGGGGATCTGGCTCAGTGGTTAAGTGCTCCTGGGTTCAATCCCTGGTACCAAAATAAATAAATAAATATAAAATAAAAATCCCATTTAGGTCCATAACATATTTTTATGCCTAGACTTTGCTTGGGAAGCTTACACCTATAGGAATTAAAAATATGCTCTTATTGGGCTGGAGATATAGCTCAGTTGGTAGAGTGCTTGCCTCACATGCATAAGGCCCTGGGTTCAATCCCTAGCACTACACACACACAATATGCTCTTATGGCATATTGACTGTTTTGAGTTAAAGGCACTAAAAAAAACAAACAAACAGCAGGTAAAAGAGGATCACTCTGACCTTCCTTCTGTTTCAATAAACAGGAGAAGAAATTCCCAGGTGAAAGGTACCCTCCATGTACTAGAAGGAAAACGGCATTTTCATCAAGGACAGGAAGTAGAGATAGAATTCTGTACAAACTTTGTTTAAATAACTCGAACTGTATCTTCCAACATAATTTAGTTGCTATTTTTACAACTTCCTATCTTTGTCCTACTCAGTATGTAGAAGTGCTTGACTCCAACTCCTTCTTTGGGTCTTCATATCCTTATGAGGGCTCCTGGGCCATGAAAAATTTACACTAAATACATCTGCTTTTCTCTTGTTTATCTGTCTTATGTCAATTTACTTCTTAGGCACAGCCAAAAACCCTAAAAGGGAAGAGGTGAAGTTTTGCCTCCCCTGCTTCACCCATTATACAGCCTTGTAAATTCCAACCTCTTGTGACTACGTAATACTTAAAATCCTTAATCCAATTTATCTAAACATAGTTACAAGGTCATTTACATAAACAGTATTCAGAGTGATGGCATTTTTTTAAAAAGTTGGTTTAGAATACAGTTGGAAATGTAAAGAGTTTTTAGTTCACGCAGTGAAAGAATTTGTCTGCCTTTTTGCAATTTCACATGAATTTCTTCCAAGTCCTTTCGCTCTCAGAATAATTCTTAAATTTTAAGCACTGAATTATTAAAATAATTTAGTTCCTCTCATTTTCCTTATAATTTTTCAACATCTGTGTTGTTAGTGTTACTTAAAATGATGTAAAGCAATGTAAACTATAAATGAGTATTGGAAAATTTACCTCCCGGTAAGTAGGTGAATGAGGTAACTCACAGGTTGTTGAATGATTTTCACCTTCAGGAATATCCCATTACCCCATAACTTTTTAAATCTCAGTGCTCAGAGTGAGATGATCAGTAGAAGTAAAACATCCAGCAATAGTTTTCCTATCTTTTTTGGGGGCGCAGGGGAGCACTAGGGATTGAACTCAAGGGCACTTGGCCACATCCCCAGCCCTATATTGTATTTTATTTAGAGACAGGGTCTCACTAAGTTGCTTAGTGCCTCACTTTTGCTGAGGCTGGTTTTGAACTCATGATCCTCCTGCCTCAGCCTCCCAAGCTGCTGGGATTACAGGCCTGTGCCACTCCACTTCTACCATTTTTAACACATTGCTGGGTCTAGCTTCCACTCCAAAATCATGAAAACAACAAAGTCAGATATCCACCAGATCACTTGAACTGTTACACCATTCCAGTGAACCAGTATTTAAGTATTTGACAGAACAAGTGAATGATTTCTGAAACAGCAATAAGTGTTCTAAAGTTGGACTGTAGCTGACACAAAGTAAAGGGAGAAAAAGCTAAGGAAGATTTGGTGCTTTCATTGCTACCTTTCGGTTTCTAAATAGTTGCTTGCACTATTTCTGACTAAAGTTGTCAATTGCCTCTTCCTGTGAACGTGGATCAGCACCCTGGAGTATTATGTTTCGAGGTAACTTACGAAGAGAAGACAAGCTGGAGGAGCCCCGCAGAAACTGGTGTAAACCGTCTTCCCCGTCGCTGGAGCTGGCTATGCTGTTCCTCATTTCTAGCATGGAGATCTGTGCGCAAAGGCTGAGCTGGTGCTCTAACTTTTTGGCCTTCTACAAAGCAAAGTTTTAATATTTCAGAGGTTTATGGAACTTGAATCACCTATTCCCTGTAAGCAGCATGTACTTTTCCTTGAAATAAGTTAGTGCAAAAAGAAAAAAGGACCTGGGACACATTTAGTGCCCTATAAATGTGAGCTATGATTTTTATTATTAGCTGTTACTATAAACACATTATAAAAATTTAATATACTCAATAGCCTATTTACTAATTTGAAATAATAAGTTCAAACTTAATGTGATAAATAGCCTAGATGAGTTAAGAGACACATGCCATAGTCTATTGTTCTTGGAGAACGGTACGTTTCACAGAAACATTGTTTTGCAAGTTCTCTTCTGTAATAAGTTCAATTTCCTTCTAAACAAATGTGGGAGATTATGATCAAATTGCAAACTGTTGATCTTTGCAGCTTTGCAAGTTTACACTCTCCCATTACCTGTGGGATTCCCAGGAGATGGAGTGGCCAGGAAGATGTGCAAGACTAGAAGACACCAGGGCTAAAAATGCCAACCTCCTGCACTTGGGGCCTTGTCTGTAGCCCTTCCCTGTCTGCTGCCTCCCACTGCCACACCACCCCGGGCCCCCTCTAACCCGAGTCCTTGTTTAAAAGACCCTTAGAGAGGACAGTACCTCATACCCATAATTTAATTCAAATTAAATAATTGTGAAATACTTCCTTGCTCTTAAGAAACAATTTGCTGAAGGATCTCTCCTTTACAAGTATCCCTTTGCACTTAGGATAGACTACTTAATAAAAATTCGGGAAAACATGGGGTAAAGTGAATAATACCCCACCCAACATATTTATTTAAGAAAAAAAATCAGAAAAGCACTTACTTTATCATTTATGGTGGGATCATTCAATGAATACAGCTTATTTGTAATGTCTTTTCCTATAAGATATCTAAATATCTCATACAGGAAAGGCTCTGATTCCAGAAAGTAAGTTAATCTTTCTCTTGACCAGCATAAAAATCTGCAGTTATCATCTGCAATAATGGTGACCTGCCAAAGACACAAAGGAAAAAACACATCTACCAATATGAATTATGACTCTAGTAATTTGGACGAAGGGAAGAGTACATTTAGCAGATATTATCATAGCAATGATTCTGTCATGTTATTTATATTCCAAGTTTCTATAATCATGTATAAAATTAGGTTTCAAAACATTTTGCATTGGAGGCTGAGTCAGGGTGATCTCAAGTTCAAAGCTAGCCTCAGCAATGGCAAGGCACTAAGCAACTCAGTGAGACCCTATCTCTAAATAAAATACAAAACAGGGCTGAGGATGTGGCTGGGTGGTTGAAGTGGTTGAGTGCCCCTGAGTTCCATTCAGCAGACTAAACAGAAGCAAATCTCTTGAGTTCTGTTGTTTTGTTTTGTGAGGTCTGGGGACAGAAAAATGGCCGCTGTCAACATGTTGCCGTAGAGTGTGCTAGACTGATATTACAATTGGACCTGTCATTTACAGGTGAATATTTCTTTATATCCTGTTGAAGATAATGAGCTTTAAGAACAGAGCTTCAAACAAATGAAATGAGGTAAGATTTGTCAGGCACAGTGCAGAAAAAGACCTTCTGCCAAGCAGACCCAACAAATACACACTTGAGACTGAGAAACTTTAAGGCCCTAGGCTGTTACCAATGAGTACAGCTGGTGAGCATCTTTGGCCTTTCAAGGCTAGCTCCATGGTAGCCCACTGGGGATACACACAGAGATGCCTCGATTTGCCAGACTGTGAAGCCATACCCTTTCTGCTAAGTATAATGCACAAGAAGTGGGGGGACACTGTAGATGTATCACCCAGAATTCAAGAATCCCTGGAATAAATCCTTTCTCCAGAGTGAGGGTCAGCTTCTCACAGCTCAGTGTCTATAAGCCACTCTCCCATGCAGGTCCTCTTCCAGCACTGAGTACTCCTCTTCATATGTCACTCATGTCACTACCTCCAAACTTATCTGTTAACACATCTGTGTCTCCTAAGCACACTGATGGCAGGGATCCTGTGTCTTCAGGTCTGAATGCCAAGCTTCTGACACACAGTGGTTCTCATGCATGATTATTATATAAAGGAATTAACAAATGAATGCAGATACTGTTGAAGGCAAAAACCATTTTTACATCCTCCACATTAAACCCAATGCCTGCCCCAGTAATGAGAATAATAAAGATTTGTAAACTGGCATGAAGTCTTATCTGAGCCTCAGAGCAAATATTTTCAAAGAAATTTTTCCCCCTTCATAAGGCACAAAAATTATACACATTTCAGATGGCTAAGAGTGTATTTAAGTGTACCAAGAGAAAAAATGAAAAACACAGCTTCTCTCCTTTACATCAATAGGCTGAAATCTGCAATCTTTAGCAAATTAGAGGGTTCAGCTATTTTAAAAAGTGGGTCAATGTTCCTGAAAAAAAGAAAGTTCAATTTTTTTTTTTTTAATGTTAAAAGTCAGTGTTGGGGCTGGGTTTGTGGCTCAGTAGTAGAGCACCTGCCTAGCATGTGCAAGGCACTGGGTTTGATTCTCAGCACCACATATAAATAAATAAAATAAAGGTTCATCAACAACTAAAAGGAAATATTAAAAGAAAAAGTCACTGTCTCCAAAACCAAACATGTTTGAATTTAATAAATTAACCAGCAGCTATAAAACTCCATAAAACACTAAATTCCATTCATTCTTTCAATTCACTAATACAGACTTACACAGAAGTTGCAAAGTAAACAAGATAAGATCCTTGCTCCATGAAGCTTATGTTCTAGTGAAGAAGGCTGATCATAAATGAAGAAATATGACAACCTCAGGTGACAGTAAGTGTCTGACAAATATAGAACATGGGAAAGTGGTAGAGAGTAACCAGGGGATGATAGTTGAATATAATGTCACTTATTTTATATATGTATTATTCTTTTAAACACTTAAGATGCCTTTACATCTATCATGTAAGTGTATCCTTAACATTGCCTTTAAAATAAGGCAGGCAATATTTCTCATTTGTCAGATGCTAAATGAGAAAGACCAAAAAACTTACTCGTGAACACATGTTAGTTAGGGGGTGGTGTGAGTACTTTTCATTGCTAGCCCAGACATTTACCTATCAGGCCAAATCCAATTCAATGCATCCCATGTTCATAGACAATCACATACTAGTAATTCAGCTAAGTGACCACAAGGTTGGCTGTACAGTGCATCAAGAGCCCTTCATATAAAGAAGAGCTAAACACAGGATCACTATTTCCGTGTTCTAATGAAGGAAGTTGATAATAAAGTAGTATGACTAAAATATGAAAAGACTTATTGGAAGAGAAGTATAAGGTCCAGCCATAGAAAATTCCCAGAAAGAGTAGGGGGTGGATAAGTAAATGAAAGGCAAATGTTTAATGGTAGAAATAATGGAAAAGTGAGCACTGGGTACTAATGGTGGCACAGCCACACACATAAGCACTGAAGAGTGAGTAAGGGGACCCAAGGTCCTTTCATTATGCAGATGTCATCTGAGACTCTAGAAAATACAATTCACCTGCAGTGGGGCAAAGAGTTACAGGAGAAGTTGGAAATCATCCAGGAGTAGAAATGTGACTTGGACAATACATGTAATGATTTTAATTTTTCTTCAACCATGTGAATTACCTCAAGTCTCCTCTGAGGCATGATACTTTTTATCATGACACTATAATTTGTCTAGCAAATCCATCTATTACTTACAGTTGAAAATTACTTTATACCTGTTTAAATTATTATTGAATATTTAATAACAGCATGCATATAACAAACTATACCTATAGTATTTGGGAGCCAGTGGCTAGTGCATTCACGGAGGCTATTTTGCTTGATAGCTAATGTTTCACTTCTGCCAAATAGATAGTTAAATTTAATGATTTCCTGTCACAACAGTCAAGTGTATTTTAATGAAAAAATTCAAATAAAGCAACATAAGAATTTTTAAAGCTTCCATAAAATAAATTTACTTCTTATTAGGGTACTTCAGCAGTACCATGTCTGAATTCTTGTGAAGAATTTTACTGAAGAAATAAAAGCAAAGCAATAAAAGCAAGAAACACAGCAAGGCAAGACACAAAAGATCTTTCAGATGGAGAAGTAGACTGTTTGCAACTGGGTTTGCCCTGATTATTTCAACGCACTGACTGGATGAGTCCCTGACTTTAGATTCCAAACCAGTTCTACACCTGACATAAAGAAAAGATAGTGGACTCTATCCTGCGGGGAAAGAGGGCATCTGGGAGACTTGCTGAATGAGCTAATATCAGAAAGAGCTGTCTGAAAAGAAGAAGAGAAAGAGCTGTCTGAAAGGATTATTCAACTGTCCTAAGGGAAGAATTTATTACTTTTTAAATGCATCATACAGCATTTTACATACCAGGAAAATGAAAACATCCTAGAATTTTTCTATTCAACTGATGCTCATTGAGTTCTCATGGGCAGTAAAATACAGCAGAGTTAAAACTGGCAAATTATTAGTCAGCGTCACTGAAATATCTACTTAGTATTAAGATACTCTTTTCTTTAAATACCAGTTAAAACTTAGCATTAACTTATTTCACAATTCATTTATTTCACATATACATATTCACCTATGCCTCCAAGACCTTCCTCTTCTCTTTTTTTTTTCTTTTTTTTTTCTTTAAAGAGAGTGAGAGGAGAGAGAGAATTTTTTTTTTAATATTTATTTTTTTTTTTAGTTCTCGGCAGACACAACATCGCTGTTTGTATGTGGTGCTGAGGATCGAACCCGGGCCGCACGCATGCCAGGCGAGCGCGCTACCGCCTGAGCTACATCCCCAGCCCCTTCCTCTTCTCTTTAAGTGAATAAAATTGATTTCCAGGTTTTGCAGCACCAGGACATGCTACTGGCTATGGGAAGGCAAAAGTATGAGATAGAATGCAAAAGAAAAATGTGCAAATGGGAATACTCATTTCGGATAAGACAACTGCATGAAGAAAAAGAAACCAACACAAAACACCATTTAAGGTGTAAGGATGGATACTCAAGATTCTTCTTCTTCTTCTTCTTATTATTATTATTATCATTATTTTTGGTCTGGGGATTGAACCCAGGGATACTCTACCACCGAGGCACATCCCCAGTCCTATTTTGCATTTTATTTAGAGACAGGGTCTCACTGAGTTGCTTAGCACCTTGCTAAGTTGCTGAGGCTGGCTTTGAACTCACGATCCTCTTGCTGCAACCTCCTGAGCTGCTGGGATTACGAGCATGTACCACCAATACATGGCTGTGATACTCAAGATTCTATCAACAAATTTAAGTGGCAGCTTTGATCTGTATGTACCTACCAGTACCTAGGGAGAATGAATTGCAAGTTCAGAGTCTGTTTCCTCACCCCCATCACCATGTGTATTGTCATTATAATTACTACACATTTACCTGAGCAATACTCTGTGCTGCTTAGGGACTTGCCTTTTCTTTTCTCCTTTTTGTCCTATTATATAATTCATCAGCACTCTGGCCACAGAATGAATTTAAAGATATAAAAATTCAAAGGATGAAGCTCCTTTTTTAATAAAAATGTCTATTTTTTTTTAGTTGTAGTTGGACACAATAACTTTATTTATTTATTTTTATGTGGTGCTGAGGATCGAACCCAGGGCCTCTCACATGCCAGGCAAGTGCGCTAAACACTGAGAAACAGCCCCAGCCCCTGAAGCTCCTTTTTAGAAAACTCCCTAAATAGAGTTAGGGAAGGAGATAAGTTTAGAGGTAAAAAGCATATGGGGAAAGAAGTTTGACCAGTGAACACTTCAAGTGTCCTCTGTGGTTGGCACAGGGAGTAAGAAGTTGACCCTGGAAGCACATAGTATTTTCCATTTGTAAACTTGCTTCAGTAAGAGGCCATATACAGAGTACTCCTACACAAATGTGCACCAGTTAATTCTTACTCTTGAGTATCTGTCAACAGGAACATTTATAAACAATCAAAGCGCCATCTCTCCCAGAGCTTACCCTGATGGAGTTGGCTCTGACAGTACAGGCATAGGCTGGTTGATACCAGAGTAATTTTCACCCACTGGCCAATCATGAAATGCCACCCAGGTTCTATGTAGAGAAAAGCTGACTGGGATTAGCCAAGGACAAATCAGTGTCTTTCCTTAAGCTACTGTATCTCAATTTTGGTCATGTTCTTAGACTCTCCATATTAGTTTTCAGGAATAATTCTCAACTACCAAAATCCAACCCTAGTCCCCAAGAAGAAAGAAAATTACAGCTATAAGTAGAAGTGAGTTTTCTTTTTCTCTTTCTTTCTTTTAAACTTACTTATAATATAATTTGAAATCCAGTGGAAAAAATGGTGATAATATTTGCATGCCTGGCCTCTTGGGCACCACTTGCTTCTGGAAACAAAGGTTTAGTCCTCAATCCCAGTATCCTCAGGATGAGACTGGGTTATCTCATAAAACCACCTGCAACTATATACAAAAACAGATGCAGGAGATAAATATTGTGCTTTGAAAAAATCAGTTATAAGGAGGACAGAGGAAAGGAGAGGAGAAAGAAGTGGTCCTGCTCCAGTATGCAGATGGTGGTGATTAAAGATAGAATAAGAACATAAATCTCTGGCCACAGCTGACCCCCACAATAACAAGAGTGATAGGGGCTAGGATAAAAACCATCATTTTCTTTCTGTATCTTAAGTAGAGTTAGCATGGGAACATTGACACACACAGTTGGGGAACTTAAATGAGACCTCCTAGTACATGCACCTAAATTTAACAAGCTGTGTGATTACTTAAGCCAGATGGGAACAGGGAAGGGCTGAAGTCATTGTAAATGAAATAAACTAAAGTATATTCCTCCAAATTTCCTCTTTTATCTTCACTCTGTGGCATCTCAAAACAAGACTTTAAGATCTTGCCATCAAGAAATACTGCCATTTCTTCTCCCTTAGCTGAGAACATGCCCTTCAATTCCACTTCCCACCTGAATATTTGTACCATCTTGTTCATAAGCAATCCTATTCTCAGGGTATTTCTTACTTCTGTTTTTCCTGAGGCTGAGACTAAAGGACATCCTCAACCATGTTCTTGGTTATTGTCCTACTAACAAAAAATACAGTAGGAGGGCTGGGCACTTACAGAAACAAATCAGAACAAAGGGCCATGAAAGGCAGCAATGAAACACACATACACACAGAAGGAATGACACTGAACAGGCCATGTTCAAATTATTACTACTGTGAAGGATTTTATTCTTTTCCTTTAAACATGTTCACTGAGTATAAAAGGGTAGTGATTAGTTGTTTTTTTTTTTCTCCACAAGTGTCAACAAAATAAATTCTCTAGGGCAAAACTGGTTTTCCATTTTTCCCTAATAAAAGTAATCAATTATATGCTTCAGGAACACCGATTATCTACAACTGACATTTTCCTACAATAAAAATATTCAATGTTTTCTATAGGAAAACTAGAAATTCAAATAAGCAAAAAGGAAAAATACTTAAAAAGCAAGTAAACTCACAACACAGAAACAACAGTGTTAACACCATGGCTAACACTGGATATCTTTTTAGCCCTCTATTTGTACATATACACACAATATTTTAAACCTTTTTTTAAAAGATGGGATTATACTATGTATGCTATGTGATGATCTCTTTTTTAAAAAAATAAATCATGGTCACTTTTCTATTAATATTCATTAGATTTTGATGATATATGAATTAGTGTTTATCTTTTTAAAAAACCATGCCAAACATACCTGGAATTTTTCACCTTTGTGCATCTGAGTTGATCTAAATTCAGGAGAATCTATAAAGGCACAGGGGTAAATGTTATGCAGAAAATGTCCTCGATAGGAGACCTTCATTCTGATAACAGAAATCAATGTTAATATACATATATTTCACAAAATAACATGACAACCCTTCAAATTACCATATGCTTATAGGATTATATTTTGTGCAAAAGTTTTAAAGATTCTACAGATGATAGACATGATTAAAAGCTCTTCCTGAGGCACACCATCATTTAAAAAATAATGGAAGGAAAAAAAAACTAGCTTTCACTATTAAACAGGTTATCATTGCACTTACGGCTGGAGTGACTATGTAATTTGTTACTCAAACTGGGAGACTTTTAAGAGGAAAGGGGATGCTATTAATAATTACACCTGTACAACATACACTGGCTCTTTCCCCAGAAGACTGACATCCCTGGAAGATATATTTTTGTGATATTCAAAAATAAGCAAATCACCTCTATTGCAGATATAAGCTTTTTAAATGTTAGAGCCAAATTTAAACCTATTTTGACTTTGAGTCATTAACTTAACAAAATTTGAAAATAGTTAAAAATGTCTGCAATTGAAAACTTTGACATCTACAAGATTCAGAGTAGTAAAGTCTACCTAGTCTTAACATGGTGCTCCACTGAGTGCCAGAGTTGACTTGTAAAACAAAACTGCATCAACACCATACTCTGAGACTGCTTCCTGCATTGGTTGGCAATATGTCCTTCTACTCCTTTCCTTGCCAAGGGCTATGGAAAGATTTCAAGGCAAGCTAAGAATTCCTGCTTCCATATAGCACTTACTTTCCTTTCAGGAGAATACTCAGACGGTCATCAACTGAGGTTTTATCCTCTGCGGCATACGTCTGGCCCTTTTTCAAGGTTTGGATCATGCAAAACTGTCCAGTCAATCTTCTGAACAAATCTGGAGGCACATGGAGTGGTTCAAATAATCGACGGTAGATGCCAGTGAGTTCCCTTTCAATCTTGACCTGAAATGGAGCAATGACCAGATGCTGCACTAAAGCAACAACCCCCAAACACTCACTTCTGTGGTCTAAATGTGGTTGGAAAATAAACAAATCTGCAGTAAACACCATCACTCTTCTGCATGTAGGTCAATGGAGTCTTAGAGAGTAAGTAGTGATGCGAGGTTATACTTTATGTGCTAAAACAGCACTTTTGCAGTAAACACAACTCTGAGAGCACAAGGGGGAAGACTGACAGTATTGATCACACCTCTTTTTATGGACCCTGATGCAGCTGTTAAGGTTCTGAATATTGTCAGGACATGTACCTTCCCAACCCCAGAACGTTTTACAAATAACACAAAACCTTTGTCTCACCAAAAGAAATTACATTAACTTTTAAATATTATAGCAAGAAAATACATTATATAAAAATAAGAATCAATGTGAAAACAAATTGACGAAAATAATAGTCAGATACTCTAAGCATCTAATCACCATGTAATGATTACTTAATGTATCAATATAGGAAAATAAACATCTACAACTGCAATCACTGCTTCACATTTATGTCTTCATGAGCAAACTGAAGGGGAAAAAGGTTTCAGTTTCAGTGCACTGATCTTATCCTAAACTAAAATGAACTCTGCAGAATGGAGAAAGCCCACCGGTGAATAAGGCTGGTTACTGGAGGAAGAGAAAAGCAAAACAGCTTAATCGCCTGTTTTCAGATTCTCCCAGGCCCATCTCTGGGCCCAGCAATGTCTCTGGAAGCCACACTAATTGGGTGGATGGAAAGCTGCACTGCTCTGTGAATGAACTCTGTCCCAGTTAAAGCTCTGGCAGATGTACTTGTAAGCTTACAGACCAGATCACAAGAGCTGCTCCAACCTGCCATTGCTCCAACATTTGTAGTGATCTTAGTTGTCCTCTGTTTCATTTTGATGAAGAACCAGAATTTATATTTTTCAGAATATAGGCCGATAGCCCAAGAAGAAACAAAAGCACAGATGTGAAGTACCTTACCTTTTTGGCACTTCAATCACATCAGCAACTCCTGAACCTTGTATTTTGGGGTTCCAAAATATTCTGGTATCCAGGAACTGTTATCCTCATTTTACAATCACTTACCTCCCCCAACTCCAGAGCTCTAGTAATGAGAATCTAAGACTATTTGCACACGTCTTTCTTCTAGCATGCACATTCTCCAATATGGCACAGTCAGATCTGAAGTCTAGTGGCACATACTCATATTCTGCTTATCCTACAAGTCCCAGATTTCTTTACGAAGCCCTCTTAATTCTGCTTCTCTTTGAAAGCATCCACTCATCAAGTTTTTTCCAAGCACCTACTATGTGCCAATCATGCTTGACAGAAACAAGCAACAACAGTTAAGTGTGTTAGATTATATTATTGTTCCCAACCCCTGTAAAAGGATTATACTTGCCCTTACTGCACCCACCCATTGTCAAGCTTGGCCATGTCATTTGCTTTGGCTAATGAAATATGAGCAGAAGTGACATGTGTCTCTTCTGAGCAAACATTCTAAGAAACAATGGGTATTTTCTTTTTCATTTTCTTGAACCTCTCCCTCTACCATGAGAATGCATGGCTCAAACAGAACCTGCTCCTTAAGAGACTCTGAAATGAATATGATAATGAGACAGAATCACAGCTGCACACGGCTGCGAGTCAACACATTAGATGAATGAGGAAAAAAGCCCATAGCTATTATATATCACTGAGATTTTCAGGTTGCTTATTGGCCAGCATGACCTAGAGAAAACTGAGTAATACAGTAAAGTAACAAACTGAGTTACTATGTTTGAGGAGGTTACAAAGTGGATGCCTACTGTATACATCTAATGTATCATTCAAATTGTGGCTTCCTGTAAATCACTGTGTTTCCTAGCAGCTCTCTACGAGCAGGTCTGAACTTGGACATAAGATTAGAGCAAGCGCTACATCCTTCACTAAATGTTTGTGCTTAGGACAGTCAGGAATCATCCTCAAGTAGTTTCTAGGAGCCCTGCTGTTTTCCTATTCTATTTTTGTTCTGGGTATGACCAAGGAAACATAAGATAAATCAGAATTGAAAATAAACAGTTAAATAGGGGTGTTTTGGCAACTATTCACCCAAAATGAATAATTTGGGCATATGAAAAAAATACATAACCATTACACTAAGAAAATAGTATAAACTCATGGGGCTGAGGTTGTGGCTCAGCGGTCCAACATTTGCCTTGCACATGCAAGGTCCTGGGTTTGATCCTCAGCACCACATAAAAATAAATAAATAAAATAAAGGTATTGTGTTCAACTACAACTAAAAAATAAATACTAAAAAAATTTTTTTTTAAAGTATAAACTCAGGAAATCATTAGTAGATTTATGGAAGTTGCCATAAATGTTTTAGATCTAATATGAAATTATCACTAATGGCTATTAGTTAGCCATTTTAGAAATAGGCAAAGATATTCCCAAGTGACATTTGAGTACCAATAGATAAAGATATAATCAAGTAATAGATTTTAAAAAAGAGAATATTATTCATGTTTTTTCATGTTTTAATGATTTAAAAAGTTTTAAAAACTCATTTGTAGGACAAATTTCACGGTTCTAGAATGTTTTACTTTCAGGCAATATATAAACAGAAAGTCTAATCTTCAGAGAAATGATATTAAAGGGAATAAATGTGTTAGATGTTCACTTTCAAGTCTGAATGAAAGTACTTTTAAAAGCTTTTATCTTTAAAATATTTCCTTTTAGATAATTTTAGTAATTACCGGTCTTTTCTTGTATAAAAGATATGAAAGATGCAAAATGTTGATGCCCAAGAACACAGAGTTCCAGATCATTATATCCAAGGCACATCGGTAGAGAGTGGCCCAGACGATATAAAGGGTGCAACCTGTTGAACAACAAAGTTATCATGTTAGATGTCTAGAATGACTTCTGCAAGTGGCTTGACAAATTTACCCTCTCTATATAAACGAACACATTTTAGAAGTATTTATACTGAATATTGCATTAAGTTTCCTTTGGGTTTTCTACTAAAAAAATATTTGTTAAAAGGGGACAAAGTTCATAATTCTACAACTTAAAGAAAATCATTGCTGATATTTAATACTGCCTTAAAACTTTCATGTAGTTCTACCTGATGGAAAACCTATGGTACAGATAATTTTTTTTTTGAGCAGACAATTTTAAAACCTATTTTTAAAACTTATTATAATGATTTCCCATCTTTAAAAACTCTTTGTATGTGTAGTTTTTAATGGCTGTAACTGATTAAAACACAATTTATTTAACCATTTCCCTACTGACAGATATTTTGGGGGTTATAATTTTTGATAAGTAGCAAAAGCAACTTTATATATAAAACCATATCTTTTATTTGTGATTAGGAATGAACTGCTTAGCTTTGGATAATATTGAAGAACTGTTTTTCAAAACATTTGTACAAATTTATAAACCTACTAGTTGGGAATGCCAGTATAAAGTTGTGATTAATTAGTAGACAACTTCATGCTTGTCATTAATTAGTGGAAGGTGAATCTAGGGAATGAACCTACTAGTTGGGAATGTCAGTATCAAGTTGTTAATATTATAAAATTTGAAAATTCTTAATAGTGAGGAATTAAATACTTTATTTTGTATTTTTGTGATTACTAGGGAACCCAAGTGTTTTACAAAATGTTTTAGTCATCTGAATTTACCTCAGCAATTATCTATTCAACTGCTGGAATCTTCCCACTTTTTCTCATCAATTCTTGTTTCTTATATAAAATAGCCTCAGTTTCTTTAAATTTTATGGTGGGAGAGTGAATATTTTAAATCTAATATGAAATGATCACTAAGAAACACATATATCAATATGTGCACACAAAAGCTTAGCTTAGATATTAAAAAGTCATTTATTTGTAATTTTTAACTTCATCATTTTTTAACTTCATTTTTTAGAGCATCTGAATAAAGCCTATCACTTTACTGTCTGTGTCTTCACTTATCTCTTTATAAAGTATTGGACTAGATGATCCCTTTGGACCATTCCATCTCTAAACTCTGATTTTAAGATTCGTAATTGGATTTAAAAAAAAATTGTGGGTTTTGCTTTTTCTTTTTCAACCTAACATCCTGCTCCTTCTGCTACTATGTCTACCTTGTCTGAATCACACAGCCGCAGAAGACACTCAAGATGCTTTCTAGCTACCCTTCCAGCCTCCTCTTGTCATTTCTCATATATTTCAGGGACAAGAGCTACTCCTCATTCACTCTGATATGCTGAAATTCCTTTCCTCTCTTCTGTGCCCCTTAATAGGGACCCTATACTCTCAGAGAAGTCCTGCTCATCTCAAAAGCCAGCTGTCGTATGACTCCTTCAGTGGGACCTTGCTCCAACCTCCTACTAATGCTGACACCTTCCCCACACTCCCCCTCACCCAGGCACTGGGAAAACACCTGCGTCATAGACTCCGACCCCCCATACTGTGACTGCCCATCGTTTTTCTCCTGGTCCCCATGACAGTCTTTAGAAGGATGGAGATTGCCTTCTTCAATCTTGATCGGACACATTACAGGTGTCAAAAATACACCTGATGGGCTGGGGTTGTGGCTCAGCAGTAGAGCGCTCACCTAGCACATGTGAGGCCTTGGGTTCGATCCTCAGCACCACATAAAAATAAATAAATAAAGATATTATGTCCAACTAAAAAATAAATATAAAAAAATACACCTGAATAAATGGATAATCAGAAATAATTTCATGGAGAATAATTTTTCAAGAATTACTGGCTAAAATAATAGACTCAATTGTTTCAATATTTTGATGTGAATCAACTTAACCTGTTTCATCAAGGTTACTAGGCCAAATCAATCTTCCTACCTATCTACCTACCTATACTATATATAGTTGTGAATGTCAATATCAAGTTTTACTTGGAACTATTATATGTGGGTAATTGTTTTTATTCCCAATGTTGCTTTACTGGCCATAGCAAATATCTTTTCAAATAATAATGATTGAGATTGTATAGTACCTACTATGTGCCAGGTACTATTCTAAGGCAAATATATATCTCACAGACTCACCTCATTTAACTCTCTAAAACAACCCAGGAGGTAGTTTTATTTTTAACACTTGACATGTAAGGAAACTGAGGTGACAGAAAAACTAAACTATTTGCCCAAATTACACAGTTAGCAAGCAGTGGAAATAAGATAAGAATCACACAATCGTGTACACTTTTGCATATGCATGGGTTTTCTGATATCTGGAAAATCTAAATATAGGAAAACACAATAATCTTTCAAATTAAAAAGGGAGATACAGTATGTGAAGGCCTATGTTCTAAGTTACCTGATACACGACTGATTTGATGATAAAGATTTAGAGTTTGGGGTATGCTATAGACCTGACAAGGAATACTCTGAAGCCCCGGTCAAGCCCATTTATATAAAATCTGTTAGGCAGCTCACCTATAGTTAACATCCCTCTAAGAAATATCATATGAAGGTGAAGAGTAGTTGGAATAACCAAACCAACTGCAAAACAAATATTTGCCACATGAAAAACTAGATGATGTATCTCTCTCCAGTTTTCACAAGTGGTCTCATTGGAAGGCACAGGTGTGAGACTTTCTAACCCAGGTGTAAAACCTATTGCAGTTGATTCTGCCAGAGGGCTGGACTCTGTAAAATTCATGTTGAAAATTCCTGTAAAAACAAATAAACAAAAGGAAAATCATAAAAGTAGCAACTATATCACATCACCCCTGTGAGAGGGGCTATGCCAAAATTATTTCTGTGAATTGAATGTTGGTAAATAGTCTGTTTCAGTGCTTAAGAATTAGATAGGCTCATTAAATATACCTCTTTGCTTATCTGTTAAATGATGTTAATAATACCTCATTTGTTTTATGCTCAAATTAAATGAAATATATAAAATACTACACATAGTGCACAACTGTTCTCGATGTATTTTGATGTGTATGTGCATATTTTATGTATTTGTGTGTATATATATATATATATATATATATATATATATATGTACTTGATGGGGAGGAGTGAAGGGAATTAACAAGTCTAAAAGAAAATCACCAATGTTCATAAACAACAACAGTTACAAATTTATTCAGTATAGTGTTTCATCATATTCACAATGATGATACTAAATCTAAACACAGGAAAAATAACTGGAAAACGGATTTTTTTGAATACTTTCAAAGATAATTGATACCCCCAAATTTGCTATTTGGAATCTTAGGCTATTTAGAAGGCTTGGGATATTTGAATGCTCTATTTTTATTACATCATTAAATCATATAACATTATATTCATACTAAGTAATTATATATGCATATAATATCAGATACATTATTTATATATATGTAAAGATATAATACATAAAGAAATAATAATTCTAGTTGATGGCATCTCACAAATTAAAAAATTGTAAACTTACAATTTATTTATATGCAGGAGGGTCATGGATACATATTCGACTAATATTAAGATTCATTTAAATACATTTCAAGGAACATATATTTTATGCCTGCTTATATAAAACTTAACACAAAATAGCACTCTTTCCTGACTATATTACCTATCTTTGATGTCTGGTCCTTAAACTTTATTATTAAATATACAAATTTGGTCCTTGACCAAAACTATATAGGTTTATGGAAGACATGAATTAATCTGTTTAGGAAAAGAATGACAAGTGGGCACCCAGAATACCTTTAAATCTAATTTAGAAATATATACTTTTTTTTCAAAATAATGCCACACAATTAACATTACTTTTTCATTCATTGTTTTTTTTAACATATTAAAGATTTTAGGTGGTAAAATAATTGAAATAGGTTGGGTATTTTGAAAGGATATTAACAGACAAACGTGAAAGAATTTGACATTTCTTAAGATGACAAAACACACACATACATGAAACATACAAATTTATAAACTGTCAATGAAATGATAGTCAAATTAAAGATCTCTTTGTGTAATTCTGAAATAGCTCACAAATAGAAATAATTGCCTTAAATGTTGATTTGCTACAAAAGGAAAAAAAACAAAAATTCAACTACTTTTGAAATCTCTAAATGAATAAAAAGCCTATTGGGATGGAGAGGAATCATTATTTTAATTACTCTATACCAAGTTTGCTTTTGAGAGCTAAACCAAAATTCATCTCATAATTTCTGCAGGAGAGTGGATGATATTAAGTGTCCCCTTACTACTCATAAGCTAAAGTCAAGTCCCCTAGCATTACATAAATGAATAACAAGTACCATTTCTATGGTACTCTAGAACATATTTGCATCTCCATTGTCCCATTTGTCCCAACTATTCTATGTCTTCTATGAAGAAGGGTAATGCTTATTCATCCATGACAAGGCCTAGCCTCTATAAAGAATGCCACTGAGACAGAGATGAAAGCCACATGGAAGGGATATAAACATGACACATACTTTTAGAAATCACTTTTCACTGGTGAAGACAAGAGAGTGCCTAGCTTTCCTAGGCTGACAGTCAGCTTCTGCACAAGCCACCAGGGAGCCACATAAGCCAGGCAAAGTTACTGCTGTTCCTCAGTCTGTTTCTGCCTTGGAATAGAGGCAGCTGGACTAGATGGTCTTTGAAATTCCTTCAAGTTTTAAAGGTCTATGGTTTATGTAATGACTTAATCACATTCCCCCTTGCAGCCACTCCATTATACTAATATTGCCTACTAAGTCCACTGTGATTCAATTTTAGGCATCTGAAAGTTCTCAAAGTGGCATTAAAAGTCCCAATTTCTGGCCCAGGAAAACTACAATCCAGGACACAGGAACCAAAAAATATCAATGGCAAATTTAAAAATTTAGGATCATCCTAAAACATATCTTGGTGCACCACACCTTATTAAAGATATGCAGATACAGCTAGATATATAGATATAATATATATCTATTGTGAAATGCCACTTACCACTTGTCATTAAATATTGATGGGATCTTATGGGTTTCAGCTTATTTTGACTACTCCTGAGTGGACTTAAATGTCTTATGTTGAACTGCCCCTAAACAGAGAATGAATGGGTGTAATGAGGAAGGTTAGACGGGTAAATTGGTAAACTTTCATATTAATTTTGACTAAATCAAGAAGAGTTATCTTTTTCTCATCAGATCCTCAAAGTCTAATTCCTTAAATTACCTGTTCTAGTAAAATCCTATATAACTTGTTTTTCAAGTAGGTATTGGCAAGGCTAAATAGCTAAATGGTGAAGCTAATGTTAAACCTTAACCAAACTACAAAAATTAAGATAAACAGCACAGGGTAAAACCTTGCTAATAGATTTAATTAATTTTGTTATTCTAACTGAATCTTCAAACATCTCCGAAATGGCAAATGGCATTATGGCTGAGAGTCTTTACGCAGTTATTCATGCTCCAAAGCAGGCAGTTTCTGAGACTTGTCTGGCCAACAACCCAATTCCCAAAGGCTCGGGAACTAAGTGGAGTAAGTGGGGAGGACATTTGCTCCCCTGAGGCCCCGCTCACCTTGCTCTTTAAAGAACGGTCGAGGTCAATTGATCTCGGGGACTAAAGGATCCTGTGCCTGGAGAAGTGCGGTGCTAGCAACAGTGCCCCACCTCGCACTTCTACCTTGGACCCGGGATGGGCGACACCCTGCACCTGACTGCACGCAGTCTCCGCGGTCGGGGAAGATGTGGAGTGCTCAGGGACCGGGAGCCCCGGGAGCCCCAGGGAGAGAGACTCCGAGCTCGCCAAGGGATTTGCCCGCTGCAGAGCGCGGGAGCCGGCAGCCGGTGGGTCAAGCGCCTGGGGACGCGGGCACTGTCTGACCCGAGCTTTGGCAGCTGACATCCAAGGGTCGGTGGTCGCGATGCCCAGATCAGAGCAGATGGGTGGCCTCCAAGGACAGGAGCGTCGCCAGGGCGCGGACAGCGATCAGGGCAGAGGGCGGCGCTCTTGTTGGCCGGGGCGCGAAACACTGGCAGCTGCCCCGGAGGCCAACAAAGTTGCTCCCTGCGGAGCTGGGTACAACTTTCGCTTCCCGATTTAGCTCGCGGAGCTCACGGCTGCAAAAGAGCGGCGCCCAGGGAGAGCCGGCGGCAGCTGTGCCTCCCTCCCGCTCCTTACCTGGTTTGTCTCCGGCACGGAGCCCGGGCGTCGCTGGCCAAAGTTTGGCGATGGAAAGGCAGGGCAGCGGAACAGCGACGCAGCGGCTCGACGGGCGCCCAAAGCACGAGCCTCGGCCGGTAGGCGGTTTCGGAGACTGGGTCGCCCCGGGCAGGTCCCAGCGCCCGCCGCGGCTTTGACTAAAATAGGCATCGCGGCGGCGGCTGCGGCAGGGGATGGGGCCGCACCGCGCACGCGCCGGTCGCCGGCTCTCCCCGGGCAGGCGGAGCACAGCGCCCGGACCCCGACCCCCAGCGAGGCTGTTCCAGCTCCAGCACCCGCTCCGCGGCCTTTCTGCACACACGTGTTATCAGTTTGAAACGCCCGCTTGTTTCTTCCTCACTTCCTTTCTACTTCTGAATTCTGCCCTTGTTTGGGCAAGAATTGGGGGCGGACGGCCTTTTTGAGCCAGGGGTCTTGGTCTCCCATCCCCATGAGGATAATTCGAGACCTGGGACAAGATAGGAAAACTGGTTCTTCATTTCCCCCCAAAGTTGAACGACCCACTCACATAACTCTTTTCTAGGACACTCGCCCACAAGCAGGGAATGTCCCCCAGAGCGCGCAACTGAGTCTGGCGGTGGAGGCTGGACATTGATTTCACAAAGACGCAGGACACCACCTTCCAGCGAGTGCCCCGCCCTACTGCTGTCGCTCTAGAGGCCACACAACACAGACTTTTCACACATGCCACCTTATTATTTTTTAATTTATTTTTTCTTTTTCCAAGAAGGGTACTTATCCGAAATTGGCCTTCCCGTGGTGCTGCAGGGCCCTTGGTTGTGGGCAAAGCCCCACCTTGCATTTTTGCCACATAGATTTGGGACCAATAATTGAAAAGTAAGATATGAAATTATGCTCCAATCAATCTTGACTGTTTACTGGACAACAATATTAGGTAAGAAATGCAGGAAAAATTACAGAAATGAAGAGTTGACATTGGTTGGGAAGAGTTGTAGGGCAAATGAGAACTGTGAGACAGGGATCCAGTTTCCACCAGAAGTGTCCCATTATATTATAGAATTTTCCCCAGTTATTGGAATATGAGGTCATTCATGCGTGCCAAATATAGTTGATCCAAGTATAAAAAAGACCACTGTGTGTACATTGTAAAGAGAGTTCTGGGGATGTGGCTCAGCGGTAGCGCGCTCGCCTGGCATGCATGTGGTCCGGGTTTGATCCTCAACACCACATACAAACAAAGATGTTGTGTCCGCGGAAAACTGAAAAAATAAATATTGAGAGAGAGAGAGAGAGAGAGAGAGAGAGAGAGAGAGAGAGAGAGTGTTCTGGAAGATACTGGCCAAGTCTCTAGCGAAGAGGCATGCAGCCTGGCCTTCATGAATATGGACTGTGGTACCAACAAGGTTTGAATTCTGTCCCTAGTACTAGCTTACTGTGTGGGATAATTTGGATCTGGAGAACCCCCAAAAGCCCCTATATTGAAGGCTTGGTTTCCTGCCTGTGACACTATTAGGAGGTGGTGTGGCCTAGTGGGAGGAAGTTACCATAGCCGCTGTCCAAAAACTGGCATGCCCTTGAAGGAGTTATTAGGACCCTGACCTTTTGCTTGTGGGCTGCTATGTGGTAAGAAGCTTCCCTCCTCACCTCCTCCTCCTGCTTCCACCTTTATGTACTGTATGGCCACACACACATAAGCAACCTGATCAAGTGGCCATAAACTGAAACCCCTGAAACTGTGAATCAAAATAAACATTTCATCCTTTTAAGCTGATTTTCTCAGGTATTTTGTAACAGTGATGGCAAGCTCGTACCCTGTTTAGTATATTATTTCGTCTATGTTCATCAGGGAATTTGAAGTTTTCTTTCCTTGTCTTTGTCTGGTTTTGGCATTAGGGTGAAACTAGATTTATAGAATGAGTTTGGAAGGGTTCCCTCCTTTCCTATTTCATGGAATAATTTGAGGAGTATTGGTATTCATTCTTCTTTGAAGGTCTTGTAGAATTTGGCTGAGAATTCATCTGGTCCCGGGTTTTTTTTTTTTTTTGGTTGGTAGGCTTTTGAAGAAAGGGAAGTTTTGAAACAAACTCATCCTCTTTCTGCAACCCATTTGTCATAGTTTGGATCTGAAATGTCCCTCAAAGGCTTCTGTGTCAAAGACTTGGTCTCCAGACTATAGTAGAATCTTTAGGAGAGATAGGTATAGTTGGAGGATGCTAGGTCATTGGGGGTATACCTTTCAAGAGGATATTGAAACCCCCCTCCTCCCTCTTTCTTTCTTCTTTTTTCAAACAAGACACTTTTTTAAAACTTTTTTTTTAACATTTAGTTTTTAGTTGGAGGTGGATACAATACCTTTATTTTATTTTTATGTGGTGCTGAGGATCAAACCCAGTGCCCCACGAATGCTAGGCAAGTGCTCTACCACTGAGCCACAACCCTAGCCTGACACTTCTTTTTTTAAATACCTTTATTTTGTTTATTTTATTTTTTATGTGGTGCCAGGATCAAATCCAGTGCCTCATGCATGCTCAGCAAGCACTCTACCACTGAGCCACAACTCTGCCCTGCCTCTCTTTCTTTTGCTTCCCACCTACCATGAGGTGAGTAGCTGCTTCCAACTCACAGTTATGCCATGATGTGCTGCTTCTCACCACAGGTCTCACAGTATCTGGACCAACTACTATAGAGTGAAACCCCTTTAAACTATGAACCCAAACAAACCTTTTCACTTCTAAAGTTGATTTGTCTCATGTATTTTTTTTTACTGTAATGGAAAGCTGGCTCACACCCTCTTTTAGGACTAAAACCATAGTTTATAACAAATATCTTATCGTGTTTAATTACTTATCATAGATACATGAATACCAACTCTATAATATAAATTCAAAATAAAAATTCTGGACAAAACCCTCTGGGTTTGCCTCCCTGGTCTCCTCCTGCTAGCCATAGAAAGGCCAAATTGAAAGGATCTGAGCATTACTTGAGAATTATATGAAACAAGGAGGTGTCTCACACAGATGTGTACAATGAAAAGAGCAAGATGCATAAAGAACACAATATAGGGCAGCCTGTCTATTTTGTAAAAACTCTGGCCAGTATAGTTTGGATTGGCATAGACAGTTATTTCTAACTTTATTTCTCTTTTTTCTTTCTTTCTTTTTCTTTTTTCTTTTTTTTTTTTTTTTGTGATGCTGAGGATTGAAACAAGGGCCTTGTGCTTGTGAGAGCCATATCCCAGCCCCTCTACCTTTATTTCTCTATGGTTATTCTAGTCTACCTCTACCAGTTGGACAAAATCCTGATGAGACTTCAAAGTTCAGACAGAATAAGTTTTGTGGAAGTAAAACAAGACCTGAAAGAGTCACTGGTTTTAATGGTATGAATGTAATGTCAAATAGCAGTATTTTCTTAGCCAGTAAGTGCCCATGGGTTACATCAGAGGCTTTATTTCAATTGTCACTCCTAATTGCATAGAGGCCATAGCTTCTTCTGATATAGTCTATAGACAATGCCAGTCAAAGATGGATCAGTAAACAATTTAATTAGATTCTTTCTGAACTCAAGTTTCTCTTTTTTCTTTTCTCTTACCGTCTTTCTTTCTGTGGTTGGGGGGGACATTTTTGCTACACTGTCTAGGCTGGCCTTAAACTCTTGGGCTGAAGCAATCTTCCTGCCTAAGCCTCCTTAGCTAAGATTATCATCATATTCCAATATACCCAGCTCCAGGTTCTCATTAAATGTTGCATTAACTTTTTCATTGACCAGTTTGACAACTAACCTCATTGCTTACTCTTCAATTTCTTTTGCTTTTAAAAAACATGAGTAGACTTAGATCAGTTTAAGTTTAGAGATGATTGAATAGATAGTAGAGAAAGTTCCATACCTACTCTCTCGCCTGCTCATTATTACCCTGATAATTGACATTTTATATTAGTGTGGCTCATTTGTCACAATTGGAAAGCCAACAATAATACATGTGTTAGTTAGCTTTCCATCACTGTGACAAAATAGCTGAGGAAATAAACTTAAAGGGTGAAATATTTATTTTGGTCCATGGTCACTTGGACATCATTGATTCTGGGCTTGTGGTGATGCAGAACATCAAGGAGAAAAGCATGCGAATGTGGAGTTGACCTGCCCAAGAGAAAGGGGGCCGTCTTATGAGCTTTTGTAGTGAAACACAGTGTGTGTGTGGGGGGGGTGTCGGGTCTCAGGGAGGGGAACCATGATGCAGTGATATTACAATGAACCCTGGATCACCTAAGGACAGCATCTCTGTGCTTCTGAGCATGCTCCAGTCCCTGAGACTCTGACTAATCCATTTTCTCCAGATTGACAGGGAGCTGTTTGACCAAAGGAAGGCAGTCCCCAGCAGTGTAACTGCCATGGGACACGGCCCAGGGGCACCACCTGAATTTCCTTTCCCCACCTCCCCTGCTCATGTCTGTCTAGCTACCTACTCTAACCATAGGGTATCTTTTCTATCCCCCCTTGTAGTGCTCTGCACATAGTACACAACGTACACAATAGTATTCAATCGATGAAAATTATTTGCACTTCGGTTTACTTGTTTAATTGAAATGAATCTCCGTCATCAAAATTCTCTGGTCTGAAGAACTAATTAAACTGTCCTGTGAACACGTGGAATAGTTAAGGCATAGCTTCATTTTCTATGCATTTGACTATTTTAAATAGATGAAATACAGCACACATAAGACATTTCAAACAAAACTTGCTATAAATTACAAGACTTTGCTGCATGCTAAAATTTCCAGTGGTTTGGAATTTCCCTGGAGTAGCCAGAAATGAGATATTGACTTCAAAGGCAAACTTATGAAATATGCAAGAATATAGATCCTGGAAACTGGGCATTGGCAGAGCTAAGTTACAGTAATTCACCCATCTTTGGGTTGGCAGAAATGTGCATACAATGACTTAATGTCAAAGATTAGAGCGTTGAAATTCCCTCTGTCCATTCTTTCTTACATGGCTTTTCTTCTAAAACAAAGGAGTTCTACTTGTGAATTTTTTTTTATTTTAAATGTTAATAATTACAAAGGCCACAGGTGAAGCCTTTAACAGGCTTTCCTAATCCTTTAGGACATTATTTCAAAATGAAGAAATTCATTATTTCAAAATGAAGAAATTCAAGTAACCAGGCAGAACAGAATCATGTTTTAAAAAAGTTTTTTTTTAAAGATCAGAGAAGTTGCTCTGAATTCCATTTGATTCCCAAAGAAGCCTCAAAGGCAGGGAGCCAAGTTGGATCTTCAAAACAAAACCTGATCCAGGCCCAGTCAGCCATCCCCAGAAAGCAGACTAAAAGGTTTGGCAGCAACTGTAGTGACAACCTCTCTTGTTTCTTGTTCTTTCCCTTTCGTGACTTCCTACGAATCCACAGACCCCGGAAGACTACCTCTATATCAACTTGCACCTCTACTTTCTGGGAAGAGAAATGTGGCAGCCATTGGGTCCCTAAGGATGCAATTGTTAAGGTACTTTTTTTTTTCCATATGTAAGTAACTTGTTTATATGAGGTATTTAATGGTTAGAAAGGAAAAGATATAAATGGTAGAAAAATTCCTTTTTGGCAGTTCTTAATTACAATTCTTAATACGATGGTATAGATGAGACTATCATTGAAAGTAAAGCCATGGAATGACTTTTAAACTGTATCTGGTGAAAGCAGAATTTTCGATCATGGAGTTTCTATTATATAATATCATTGTTTTACAAATCAATTCTCAAAAATGGCTGGTTTTGGAGGCAAATGGGAGGCCTGATAATAGCCAGCCAAGTCATTGACATAGGGCTGAAACAAAACCCAAAGCAACACATTAGAAAGATGGAATAATAAAGTTGGGAAGGATGATACTGCCATCCAACATTAATTGATGTGCAAAAGCACTCAGAATTCCCAGGAGAAAAGAATTATTTAAATGCAAATTTTTATTATTACTACTACTTAAATTGTTGTAATAAATTCATGAGAATAAGACACCTCTCTAGCTAAATACATATATAATACCTGATAAAATATTTATAAGCCACATACTTGCAGTTTCATCATTTTTCATAAAAAATAGTAAACAAGATGAAACATTTCTTTAATCCAAGATCAATTTAGCACAATCTAGAGCTCCACACAATAATCATGATATTTGGTTTGACAATTACAAACACCCTCACACACTTCTATGAAAGAAGAAAAACAGAAGTGCTTTGAAAAGTGGGATTTTAGTCTTCAAATCTCCTTTTAATATATGAAAGGAATGAAAATACTTTGGGTAAAAGTTTCTGACAGAAGATAATTTTGGCTTATATACAACACTGCTTGTGTGCATTTTTACTGCATACCTCAATTTAGGGATTTCTTATGATTTTTTACATCCACCATTTTATCTGATGGGAAATATATGAATATATTATAAGCTCAGAAGATGGCATCTAAAAGAAATGGAGCATTTCTAATTTGGACTTTATCCTTTAGTCAATTAAGAGCCCTAAGAAGAATATAAGCAGGCTAGTGCATTAATAGGATTAGTTTTCTAGATAGATGCAAAGAGGAAGATGAATTGAAATGAAAGACAAAGAGCAGTTAAACTGTTTGAACAACCCAGATAAAAAATATTAATGGTTTATTCTAAGGCAGTGGCAGTAGACATGAAAATAAGGCCAGATATGAGGTTTTTGTCCTTTCTATTTTTCCCTATGGTACTGGGATCAGTATCTGCTGAGCAGGTGCTCTACCACTGAGCTCCCAGCTCTGATTCATAAAGCATTTTGTCGACCAGTTCGGAATGGGTGACAAATGTATGAATTAAGCATTACACTGATATTTCATGTACCACTGAGTTCCAGCTCCAGCCCAATACTGATATTTCTGCCTTGCAGGATCAGATAGATAAATGGTGATGCCAGTCACTATACTTGGTGATAAATAAATAGGTATAAAATAAATATTTGATGAAATAAATTATTAATATTATAGTATGAAAAGTGTTCCTCAAAGGAGCAAGAAGATACAGGATTCTAGTTCCACCTCTGTTATTAACCTGCTGGATAATCTTAAGCACATGGCTTTACCTCTCCAAGTGCCGTCAGTGCCTCAGTGCCGTCACTTTTACAGTGTTTCTGAGTGAGGTCCCGAGGTTTCTCAGGGGTCCACAGGCCAGAAATATTTTCATTGTAATAATAGTAATAAAATGTTATTTTCAGTTTGTCATTCTCATTTTCCTGTGAGTGTACAGTGTTTTCCATGGGCTGTATCTCTTCTCTCTACATTTTTTTTTGCTTTGAAAAATATATTAATTTTTGTTAAAATATCTATGTTAACATGTAATGAGTTTGTTATTTTAAAGTAAACATGATTTTATAATTTCTTACCTTTAATTTTTAAGATCTTAAATACTGATAAAAATAGAAGTTTTTTTTTTTTTTTTTTTTTTTTTTTTTTTTTTTTTGCTCAATAACGTTTAAAAATGTAAAGCGGCCCTAAAACTAAAAACTATGCAAATTGCTTATCTATAAAATAGGAATAATGTCAGCACTTTGTATTTTAGCTTGTTTGCTATGGAGTCACATAAGACTCTACAATTACTTTTAAAAACTCAAGATGGGCCCAGCACGATGGCACACACCTGTAAACCCAGTGGCTCAGAGACTGAGGCAGGAGGATTGCAAGTTCAAGACAAGCCTCAGCAATTTAGCAAGGCCCTAAACAACTTAGGGAGACCCTGTCTTAAAATAAAAAGTTTGGTGGTAAAGCCCTTATGGGTTCAATACCCAATACCTCCAGCCCTGCAAAAAAAGCTCAAGATTCTATATAAGATTGAGTGTTGTTACCATGATTAATTTTGGTGACTTTTAAAGATGGAACAGATTAAGGTTTCAAACTTTCTAGATATGAAAGAAACACATCAGTGAATCTCCCATATGTTTTGAACTTTTCATATGACTTGACTTAATGAATAAATAAAACTTCTAGTACCTAGAAAATGGATGCTGAATGGGGAAAAATAGTAGAAAATATTACTATTACTCACTTGACATTCAATACTTCTTTATTATCAATGACCTAACAGGTTGGCATGTGTTTCCCACTTACTTTAAAGTGATATTATGGAAGTATATATTCCCCAGAGTTACAGATTCTCTCTTTATTTCTGTTTTGGTCTTTATCACTTGCTACCTTTTACATATTTGTCTAAAAGTGTCATTTCTCCTAGGTTGTAAGTTCTAGAGGGTAGGAATTGTTTCTCACTCATATTTCTTATCTACAGGGTACCTATCATGTTATTTGCATACATTTGCAACTCAGAAATATTGGTTGATTGAATTATTGTATGCATTTGCAATAGAAGAATTAGTAAATGTTTTTCTAGTAGAAGATGTGGTACATATTTTTTTAAATTGTGTTTTGCCTTAACATCAACAAAACAAAACAAAACAAAACAAATAACCCAATCAATAAATGGGCAAAGGAACTGATCAGATACTTCACAGAAGAAGAAATATAGTCAATCAACAAATATATGAAAAAATGTTCAATGTCTCTAGCAATTAGAGAAATGCAAATCAAAACTACACTGAGATTCCATCTCACTCCAGTCAGAATGGCAATTTTCAAGAATACAAGTAACAGGGCTGGGATTGTGGCTCAGTGGCAGAGCACTTGCCTTGCACATATGAAGCAATAGGTTTGATCCTCAGCACCACATAAAAAAAAAAAATAAAATAAAGGTATTGTGTCCATCTACAACTTAAAAAATATATATTTTTTTTAGAGAGAGAGAGAGAGAGAAAATTTTTTTAATATTTATGTTTTAGTTCTCGGCGGACATAACATCTTTGTTGTATGTGGTGCTGAGGATTGAACCTGGGCCGCACGCATGCCAGGCAAGCGCGCTACCGCTTGAGCCACATCCCTAGCCCCAACTTAAAAAATATTTTAAGAAAAGAATACAAGGGGAGATCCAACATGGCGGCTGGCGAGGAAGCAGCGATTCCAATGTCTCCACTTTAACGGGATCAGAAAGACCCATTGGAATAGCTGCAGCCTACCTACGGAGGAACTTCTAGCAAAATTCCCTTAAGAGGAGAGCTGCCGAGAACTGGTAGGTTTATTGGAAGTGACAGTTTGTCCCAGAGAAGTGAATCTTGGCCGGCCACGCGGGCACAGAGGTCCAGTCTCTCAACCATCAGCCGCTCCTGCAAGGGGCTCTCCCGGGAGGCCCAGCTCTCGCTCTGCGAGCGGCTGCCCCACCTGCCTGGCTCTTAACCACGCGGCCGCAGCTACCCAGCTCTACAGGCAGCCCCACGGCGGCGGGAGCAGAAGTCCAGCCCCGAAGCCAGCAGCCACTTCTGTAAGCGGTCGGCACCCAGAGCGGCGCGGCCCACCCCGCCCAATCCGGCAGAAGGCCCCCACCATCCGGGCTCTCACCGGAGGCCCGGCTCTTGCTCTGCGAGCGGCCGCCACACCCGCCCGGCTATTAACCAAGCAGCCGCAACTGCCCGGCTCTACAGGTGGCCCCCCGGCGGGCGCAGAGGTCCAATCCCGTGGCCACCAGCAGCTTCTGCAAGCGGCCCGGAACGGAGTGGCCGCCCAACCGGCAGACGCCCCCGCCATTCTGGCTCTCCCGGGAGGCCCTGCTCTCGCTCTGCGAACAGCCACACTGCCCGCCCGGATCTTAGCCACGCAGCCGCAGCTGCCCCGCTCTTCAGGCGGCCCCCGGCGGCCCGACTCAGCTAGAAGGGTCCCCGCATGGCTCAGCACATGGCCATGCCCTCTGGGCTCTGCTAACTGCCCCGCCCACCTGACGAACGGCTCCCCCCCCTGAGACGACGTGAAGGAAATATAACCAAGCCTTTACGAAATAGCGAACTGGGAACTAAAACCAAAGATAGTGTCAGACTAGAGACAAACCAGTTCCACCCCTCCCTTTGGACACTCCGACAAGGAGCCAGGGGCCCACCATAGCAGAGAGGGGAAGTCACCAAAGCTCGGCCAAAGAGATTCCTTCCCAGCGGAATCTACTATAGCAGGTGTGTGACTCCCACCCACATCAGATACAAACAAGCGGGAAACTTCAAAATCTCTCCATGGGTGTGACCGTAAGGGTCAAAGGACTCTCGACCCCCAACTCCCCCTACTGCCAGAGACAGGCAGACCTGTGACCCACCAACGGAACAGGCCTAGAGGCCTGCCAGCATGGTAGACACGTCACACCAATTGGAGTAGGGGCAGAGCACAGCAGCCGCCCGCATCCGGATCAGGCCCAACGACCCGAGGGCGTGGTAGTCATGTTACCACAATTGGAGTAGGGGCAGAGCAGAGCCGCCACCCACGCCCGCAGGGTGGGCAGACCTGCGACCGACCGGCAGAGCAGGCCTAGCAGCCCGGCAGAGCAGGCCTAGCAGCCCGCCAGCACGGTAGACAGATCACCCCAATTAGAGGAGGAGCACGGCCACTACCCGCCCAGCAAGGGAGATTTTTCAATTATACAAGAGCAATATAAATAATTAGGAGGAAAATTTCAAAAACAACAGTTTCACCAAGCAGAAAGAAACACGAGCAGTATGAAAAGACAAGGAAAGAAAGGACCACAAGCAATGCAGGTCAACTCAAATTTAGAAGAGGTAATAGCTGCAACAGATGGAATGTCAGACAAAGAATTCAGGATATACATGCTTCAGATGATCTGGAGTCTCAAGGAAGACATGAAACAGCAAAATCAGACAATGAAAGATCACATTGACAAGGAACTACATAAACAAATACAGGAAGCAAAAGATCAATTACACAGGGAGATAGAGGTAATAAAAAACAAACAAATAGAAATCCTAGAAATGCAGGAAGCAATAAACCAACTTAAAAACTCAATTGAGAATACTACCAGCAGAGTAGATCACTTAGAAGATAGAACATCAGACAATGAAGACAAAGTATTTCAACTTGAAAAGAACATAGACAGCTCAGCAAGACTGCTAAGAAACCATGAGCAGAATATCCAAGAATTATGGGACAACATAAAAAGACCAAACTTAAGACTCATTGGGATACAGGAAGGCATAGAGCTCCAAACCAAAGGAATAAACAATCTATTCAATGAAATAATAGGAGAAAACTTCCCAGACTTGAAGAATGAGACAGAATCCCAAATCCTAGAAGCCTACAGGACGCCGAATGTGCAAAATCATAAGAGATCCACACCTAGACACATTATAATGAAGATGCCCAACATACAGAATAAGGAGAGAATTCTAAAAGCTACAAGAGAAAGGAAGCAGATTACATTTAGGGGTAAACCAATCAGGATAACAGCTGATCTTTCAACACAGACTCTGAAAGCTAGAAGATCCTGGAATAACATATTTCAAACACTGAGAGAAAATGGGTTCCAACCAAGGATTGTGTATCCAGCGAAATTAAGCTTCAGGATGGAAGATGAAATTAAAACCTTCCGCGATAAACAAAAGTTAAAAGAATTTGCAGCTAGAAAACCATCTCTTCAAAAAATCCTTGGCAAAACATTACAGGAAGAGGAAATGGAAAACAACAATGAAAACCAACAGTGGGAGGTAGGACAGTAAAGGGGGGAAAGTAATCAAAGAGGAAAACAAATCAGGTTTAGTAACATTAATAAACAAATATGGCTGGAAGAACAAACCATATCTCAATAATAACCCTAAATGTCAATGGCTTAAACTCATCAATTAAGAGACACAGGCTTGTTGAATGGATCACAAAACAAGACCCAACAATATGCTGCCTACAGGAGACTCATTTGATAGGAAAAGATATACATAGACTGAAGGTGAAAGGTTGGGAAAAATCATATCACTCATATGGACTGCGGAAACAAGCAGGAGTGTCCATACTCATATCAAATAAAATAGATTCCAAGCCAAAGTTAATCAAAAGGGATAAAGAGGGACACTACATACTGCTCAAGGGAACCATACACCAACAAGACATAACAATCATAAATATATATGCTCCAAACAATGGTGCAGCTGTGTTCATCAAGCAAACCCTTCTCAAGTTCAAGAGTCTAATAGACCAACATACAATAATCATGGGAGACTTCAACACACCTCTCTCACCACTGGACAGATCTTCCAAACAAAAGTTAAATAAGGAAACTATAGAACTCAATAACACAATTAATAACCTAGACTTAATTGACATATATAGAATATACCACCCAACATCAAGCAGTTACACTTTTTTCTCAGCAGCACATGGATCCTTCTCAAAAATAGATCTTATATTATGTCACAGGGCAACTCTTAGACAATATAAAGGAGTAGAGATAATACCATGCATCTTATCTGATCATAATGGAATGAAACTGAAAATCAACGATAAAAGAAGGAAGGAAAAATCATGCACCACTTGGAGAATGAACAATAGGTTACTGAATGATCATGGGTTTTAGAAGACATCAAGGAGGAAATTAAAAACTTCTTAGAGTTAAATGAAAACTCAGATACAACATATCGGAATCTGTGGGACACATTGAAAGCAGTTCTAAGAGGAAAATTCATTGCTTGGAGTTCATTCCTTAAAAAAAGGAAAATCCAACAAATAAATGATCTCATACTTCATCTCAAAATCCTAGAAAAAGAAGAGCAAAACTACAGCAAAAGAAGTAGAAGGCAAGAAATAATTAAAATCAGAGCTGAAATTAATGAAATCGAAACAAAAGAAACAATTGAAAAAAATTGATAAAACTAAAAGTTGGTTCTTTGAAAAAATAAATAAAATCGACAGACCCTTAGCCATGCTAACGAAGAGAAGAAGAGAAAGAACTCAAATTACTAGCATATGGGATGAAAAAGGCAATATCACAACAGACACATCAGAAATACAGAAGATAATCAGAAATTATTTTGAATCCATATACTCCAATAAAATAGAAGATAGTGAAGGCATCGATAAATTTTTTAAGTCATATGATCTGCCCAGATTGAGTCAGGAGGATATAGACAACCTAAACAGACCAATAACAATTGAGGAAATAGAAGAAACCATCAAAAGACTACCAACTAAGAAAAGCCCAGGACCGGATGGGTATACAGCAGAGTTTTACAAAACCTTTAAAGAGGAACTAACACCAATACTTTTCAAGATATTTCAGGAAATAGAAAAAGAGGGTGAACTTCCAAATTCATTCTATGAGGCCAACATCACCCTGATACCTAGACCAGACAAAGACGCTTCAAAGAAAGAAAACTACAGACCAATATCTCTAATGAACCTAGATGCAAAAATCCTCAATAAAATTCTGGCGAATCGGATTCAAAAACATATCAAAAAAATTGTACACCATGATCAAGTAGGATTCATTCCTGGGATGCAAGGCTGGTTCAATATACGGAAATCAATAAATGTTATTCACCACATCAATAGACTTAAAAATAAGAACCATATGATCATCTCGATAGATGCGGAAAAAACATTCGACAAAGTACAGCATCCCTTTATGTTCAAAACTCTAGAAAAATTAGGGATAACAGGATCATACCTCAACATAATAAAAGCAATCTATGATAAGCCACAGGCCAGCATCATTCTGAATGGAGAAAAATTGAAGGCATTCCCTCTAACATCTGGAACAAGACAGGGATGCCCTCTCTCACCACTTCTGTTCAACATAGTCCTCAAAACACTTGCCAGAGCAATTAGACAGACGAAAGAAATTAAAGGCATAAAAATAGGAAAAGAAGAACTTAAATTATCACTATTTGCATATGATATGATTCTATACCTAGCAGACCCAAAAGGGTCTACAAAGAAACTATTAGAGCTACTAAATGAATTCAGCAAAGTGGCAGGATATAAAATCAACACGCATAAATCAAAGGCATTCCTGTATATCAGCGACAAATCCTCTGAAATGGAAATGAGGACAACTACTCCATTCACAATATCCCCCCAAAAAATAAAATACTTGGGAATCAACCTAACAAAAGAGGTGAAAGACTTATACAATGAAAACTACAGAACCCTAAAGAGAGATATAGAAGAAGATCTTAGAAGATGGAAAAATATACCCTGTTCATGGATAGGCTGAACTAACATCATCAAAATGGCGATATTACCAAAAGTTCTCTATAAGTTCAATGCAATGCCAATCAAAATCCCAAAGGCATTTCTTATAGAAATAGATAAAGCAATCATGAAATTCATATGGAAAAATAAAAGACCCAGAATAGCAAAAACAATGCTAAGCAGGAAGTGTGAATCAGGCGGTATAGCGATACCAGACTTCAAACTATACTACAGAGTAATAGTAACAAAAACAGCATGGTACTGGTACCAAAACAGGCGGGTGGACCAATGGTACAGAATAGAGGACACAGAAACCAATCCACAAAACTACAACTATCTTATATTTGATAAAGGGGCTAAAAGCATGCAATGGAGGAAGGATAGCATCTTCAACAAATGGTGCTGGGAAAACTGGAAATCCATTTGCATCAAAATGAAACTGAATCCCTTTCTCTCACCATGCACAAAAGTTAACTCAAAATGGATCAAGGAGCTTGATATCAAATCAGAGACATGGCGTCTGATAGAAGAAAAAGTTGGCTATGATCTACATACTGTGGGGTCGGGCTCCAAATTCCTCAATAGGACACCCATAGCGCAAGAGTTAACAACTAGAATTAACAAATGGGACTTACTCAAACTAAAAAGTTTTTTCTCAGCAAAAGAAACAATAAGAGAGGTTAACAGGGAGCCTACATCCTGGGAACAAATCTTTACTCCTCACACTTCAGATAGAGCCCTAATATCCAGAGTATACAAAGAACTCAAAAAATTAGACAAAAAGACAACAAATAACCCAATCAACAAATGGGCCAAGGACCTGAACAGACACTTCTCAGAGGAGGATATACAATCAATCAACAAGTACATGAAAAAATGCTCATCATTGCTAGCAGTCAGAGAAATGCAAATCAAAACCACCCTAAGATACCATCTCACTCCAGTAAGACTGGCAGCCATTAGGAAGTTGAACAACAACAAGTGCTGGCGAGGATGTGGGGAAAAGGGTACACTGGTTCATTGTTGGTGGGACTGCAAATTGGTGCGGCCAATTTGGAAAGCAGTATGGAGATTTCTTGGAAAGCTTGGAATGGAACCACCATTTGACCCAGCTATTCCCCTTCTCGGTCTATTCCCTGAAGACCTAATAAGAGCATGCTACAGGGACACTGCTACATCGATGTTCATAGCAGCACAATTCACGATAGCAAGATTGTGGAACCAACCTAGATGCCCTTCAATAGATGAATGGATAAAAAAGTGTGGCATTTATACACAATGGAGTATTACTCTGCATTAAGAAATGACAAAATCATAGAATTTGGAGGGAAATGGATGGCATTAGAGCAGATTATGCTAAGTGAAGCTAGCCAATCCTTAAAAAACAAATGCCAAATGACTTCTTTGATATAAGGGGAATAACTAAGGACAGAGTAGGGACGAAGAGCAGGAGAAGAAGATTAACATTAAATAGGGATGAGAGGTGTGAGGGAAAGGGAGAGAGAAGGGAAATTTCATGGAAAGGGAAGGTGATCCTCAGGGTTATACAAAATTACATACAAGAGGAAGTGAGGGGTAAGGGAAGAATAATACAAGTGGAAGAAATGTTTTACAGTAGAGGGGGTCGAGAGAGAAGAGGGGAGGGGAGGGGAGGGGAGGGGGGATAGTAGAGGATAGGATAGAGAGCAGAATTCATCAGACACTAGAATGGCAATATGTAAGTCAATGGAAATGTAACTGATGTAACTGATGTGATTCAGCAATCTGTATATGGGGAAAAATGGGAGTTCATAACCCTTTTGAATCAAACTGTGAAATATGATATATCAAGAAAGATGTAATGTTTTGAACGACCAACAATAAAAAAAAAGAAAAGAATACAAGTAACAGTAAATGTTGGCAAGGATGTGGGGGTAAAGGTAGACTCATATATTGCTGGTGGGACTGCAAATTGGTGCAGTGACTATGGAAAGAAGTAAGGAGATTCCTCAAAAAACTTGGAATGGAACCACTATTCGACCCAGTCATCCCACTCCTAGTTTTATACCCAAAGGACTTAAAATAAGCAGACTACAGTGATGCAACCACATCAATATTTATAGCAGCTCAATTCACAAAAGCTAAACTATGGAACCAATCTAGATGACCTTTAATAAATGAATGGATAAAGAAACTGGGGGCGGGGCTGGGGTTGTGGCTCAGTGGCAAAGCACTTACCTAGCACGTGCAAGGCCCTGGGTTTGATTCTCAGCACCACATAAAAATAAATAAAATAAAGGTATTGTGTCCAACCAACTACAATTAAAAATAAATATTAAAAAAGAAAGAAACTGTGGTATATATACACAATGGAATATTACTCAGTCCTAAAGAAGAATGAATTTTAGCATTTGCCGATAAATGGATGGAACTGGAGAATATTATGCTAAGCGAAATAGGCCAATCCCAAAGAACCAAAAGTTGAATGTTCTCTCTGATGTGCCAATGCTAATTCACAATAAGGAGAGATGGGAATAGAGGTATTTTGGACTAAACAGAGGGGAGTGAAGGGAGGGGAGGGATCCTGGGGGTAGGAATGATAGTAGAATGAATCGGACATTATTACTCTATGTGTGTATATGATTACATGACCTATACAACTCTATGTACATCATGTACAACCAGTCAGATGAGAAGTTATACTCCATTTATGTATGATGTGTCAAAATGCATTCTACTGTTTGTCATGCATAAATAATTAGAACAAATTTTTTAAAATTGTGTTTTACAACTTAAATTATTATGAATAGGCAAAATAACATAAGAAATATATACCAATAGGTCAATAGAAATTGAGTTAGAATAGTGAAAGTTTTCTCTTTTTCTATTCTGACTCATTTATAATGTGGTCACATTATCTTTCTAATAGAATAGATAAATATCAACAAAATGGCAGTTAATATTCTACAGGGTTATATCAATTTGTTGAAATTATACTGGCCTTCCCACTGTGATTTTGAAAGCCCACTCCCCTGCCCTCCTCAGACTCCCCATTGTTACCTCCATTTCCTCCTTTCTCCCTGATTAATGATGGAACAGCAAGAACAATTTGGTAAAGACAGATTTGGAGAAAGTAGGAAGAGATGATGGAGCCAAATGATTTAATCCAGAGATTCCTTCACGATTCATTGGTTCCTTCATAAATACCGAGTGGTCTGGTGAATGGGAATTGCCTGAGTCAGGCTGCTGTAGTTAGGGAAGAAGGTAGAGAGCCCAATGTCAGAAGCAACAACAGAGGCAGCTACCTCTAGGGGCCAACAGCCAGATACCCAGAGAGAAGGACTGGTCAAGCAACAAAGCAGCTGACCCAAGGACAAGGTGACATTATGTTATGCCATGGGGCCATATCCCTGAATCCCTGAAACAAAGAGGGAAACAGAAAGATGAGGGATTCATTTTAAATAACTGCCTAAAATAGAGAGAAACTTATTTTAATGATCTGGATGAATTTTTTTCTGTCATCATTGGGAAGGGGGTGTGAGTGCAGATGGGGTCAATAGCAAGTTAAAGGAAAGGTGTGTTTTGCACATGCTGAATCAGTGTCTCTTCAGTTCATACCTGCTGCACATTGTATTCATGTTTTTCAGAAAGAACTTAATCAGAATTTACTTTATACCGAGCACTAGACCAGGGATGAATTTTGCAAAGAAAATTTCAAATAGAAAGTGAGGTCAGAGGCACTCCCAAACTATTTGTTTTTCAGAAAAATGAAATACAAATACCAGCCACATTATTTATCACTTAAAAGGAAATTATTTACAGGAGACATAATAATTTATTTTCACTTTCTGTTCTTTAAAAAATTTAATTGGGAGTCCATTAGGGCTGAGAGGGCTCCAGTGCCTTGAGTTCCTACCTAAGCAAACCAAAGCCCAGAATATGCTGTAAATGAAACATAAGCCAACCTACCAGAAACCGCCAAACAACCTCCAAGTAGAGGCGCTACCCACCAGAAACCACCAAACAACCTCTAACTGGGGACTTTCCATTTTAACCAGTCCAGTACGTTCTATTTGTCTCGCCCTGAACACATACATACAGTTTCCAGCCCACAAACAGGGGAGTGCTGAACCTCTTGTGCTCAGGTGCTGCCCAGTGTGTGAACTGTCTATTCACATAAATTCTTCCAACTTCCAATATGCCTAACTTCATCTTTTAACACATCCAACACAAAGAGTCTCTAAGCAAATTAATTTTGCAGATTTTCAGGCCTGAAGTGTGATCTTGGAACCAAAAGACTAATAAATGTGCATCTGAACAGGTGCTGTTCAAGCTCATTTCAACAGCTTCAGCAAGAAAAAAAAATGGCATTTTTTTTTACAGGTCTTAGGCCTTATTCCATGATAAAATTGCCAATGGCACTGCAGAATTGAAATCAAATAGGGAGCTGGATTCAGTGTGAATATCCAGATACAGATTCAAGAACAGGTATGAGGACTTTCCTTCCATGCCACAAATATTTACAAAGTTGTTATGTGTCAGGCCCTGTTCCCAAGTGAAGAATGAGGTATACAGACTGTGAGAGAATTCCCTTATTTCAGAAAAACAGATATTGTGCTTATTCATTGGCTAGACTTTTCTCTCAAGAGAACCAATGTACACCCCATAGTAATAGCCTGTTCTTTAGAAACCACTTTTATCAAACCAAAAATTTCTTCCATATCTTGGAACCCTTACTGGCTACTATTTGAAAAAGCTTTAGCTTACAAAGGCTCATTGAAAATGAAGTTTTATTCTACCTGAGGTAAGAGAGAGAAACAGTATCACAAGGAGCATAAAGCATCTAGAGACATCTTACACAAGCTGTGGAAATATCTGAAATGAAATTGGACAGACCTCAAATTTAAAGAACCTTTTAAAACTGTATCAATGAAACTTGGCCCTGCTCTTTCCCTGTATAAACTTCCAAACATTTTAATAGCATTACACTTGATTACACAGTTTACTTGTAGACTGTGTTTGAGCTCCTGCTAACTGCTGACGATTCAGAAGACAGGTTCTCATTTGGCTCACTTTCCTCATGGGATCACTGACAAATTTCAAGATATGTAATTAGCATTTTGTAATTAGCATTCTTTATTCAATTCAGATTGGGGGCATTTGACTGCTCTCCAAGTCAGGAATACAATCAGGAGAACCTGTAGCATGAAAAATTCGAGTATACTGACTTACAGCTAAGCTTGAGTGTCACCGTTTCTGTGATTCAGCCTCTAATCCTTCTCCATAAAATAGGATTCCAGGAAACAAGTGAATGAAATCATGTGTAGGCATGTGCTTTGTAAACTATGAAGTACTAAATGGATGTAAAACAGTGTTTTATAATTTGAGAGATAATTTTTACATTTAATGAATAGTAATTTTGGCTTTGATGACCCCAAACATCTGGTTTTGTATCAAGTGGAGCTAAAATCCTACTATAAAATTATGTTTAAAAAATATTTTGGAATCCTATGAATAAAATAAAATTACCCTTATTAAGATCACCAAAGTCTTAATTGAAATAAAAAAGTAAAGGGGTAAATTATAGTTCAAGGCACAAATCAGTTCTTAAGAAGAAAAATCATATTTCAAAGTTCCCTGTCAATCTTTACTAGCTAGCAGGTATTAAAAGTAGTCAAACTTAGCATAATAATAAAACTTCAAATTATGCTCAAATCATGTGGATATTACATGCTAATGTACAATTCATTATTAAAATGACAGTAATACTAATGGTGAGATGACTAAGAACTAAAGTAACTAATGTTTTAATTTTGCATCTTTTCATAACTTAAGAATTTTGGTCTTCAAGTAATGTATAATTTTATCAAATTAAACTGTTGATTTATTATATAAGGTCTATATAATACTAATATTTATTTTTATTTTATATGTATATATATTACATTTTAGTATGACAAAACAATAGTGGAATTAATTTGGTACATTGATCTCTTTGATATGTATAGATAGTTTTATAAAATGTAATATTAATTTGGTACATCATTTCTAAAGGTTCATTTCTTTAACAGTGTACAATACAGGGGAGCATGGAACATAATTAGGAAGAGCATCCAATGCCATGTATGGATGTATGCTCAATACATGAGCGTAAATTGGCTCAATCAGGCATCTCCTGGAGGTCATATTGTATAATGTATTGCTTTTACAATAACATGGACTGTCTGCCTAGTTTGTTTTTCTTATGGTTTCTGTCTGTTTAGTTAGGAGTATCACTTTGTAACTGCTCTGTCAAATCAATTCTGTCCTTCTGAGTCTGGGCACTGTTACAATATGACATCCCGGACTATCTAGATGAGTAGAGGGCAAATGAATTTCCTTTTGCTCCACTATTGAAGGGGAAAGAAAAATTCCTCACTCTGTAATGGCTCAGAGACATACTTTCAATTAATTAATTAATCTGTTCTTAGATTAATCTCAGAACAATGATCTCCTTGGGGTGCAGAGTGCATGGAAACAAAGACTGTGAGGTTTCAAGCATCCCTCTCTTCCCTCTTTCAGCATCCCTTCATCCCATTTTGTGTTCCTTCCTCCCCATACTAAAAATAGTTAGATTTCTGGAAAACTTGTATATAAAGTCTTCTCATTCTCCACTTGCCAGGTAATTTAAGCCAAAAAAAAAATCCCATTTCAGTGTGGCTTTGTTCTCAGTTGACTTTCATGGTTAGAAAGTTATCTGATAATTAGTCCCTATTAAATTAATACTTAAATTAGTACCTGGTATTCACTAAGATGGAATTCTCTTATTTTAACACTTAATACCATACAGTCTTAAAGATGAAAAAATCTGAATTTCTTCCAATGCCACTGTGAAGCCCCATGGATGAGCCAGTGGGTTTCATAAAGGCCTTTGTACCAGCAGATAGCTGCCACTGTGTCTGCTTGTAAGAGCTACCTGTGATGGCCATGTGTAGCCAGAGACCGGAACAAATAAATCATCCCAGCTGTTCCCTTAGCTCAAGCTGACCTTGAATCATTCAGTAGCTCACTCAGGTTAATGATTCAGACTTTGTCACAGTGTCCCACTTACAGTGCATGCTAACATACAGAAAAAGTAATATACTTTACATAACCCCAATACATTGTCTCCCATTTCCCTCGATGACTGTGCCTCCTAGGTCAGTAACAAAATAACAGTCCTCCCTAGGGAACTCTCATGAGCTCGTACCACCTCTCTCCCTTGTTAACAGCCACACTCCCCAGGGCTCTGCCTCCTCTTCTTACCCACGATCAATTCTCCATGGTCTTGTTTAAGTCCAGTGGATCCCATCAGCAGTTCACCTGCTCAAGGTCCTCAGTCCAGACACTCACCCTTCACTTTTGGGCCATTCCCATCCACAGGCCATTATTTCTTGCCTTGAAAACAGCAAACAATACCTCTCTGGACTCCACTTCCTGTTGAGATTACTGTCCCTTTCTCTTTCCCTTCACATCAGAACTGCTTAAAACACATACCTGTTCTTGTTCTCCCTACGCCTTGCCTCCCTCATTAACCTGCCTCACTAAAGTTTTCATCCCTAGTCATTCCACTAAAACTGTTGCTGCTGAGTCCACCAGTGACTTCTGTGTCACTTGACCCAATGGTGTCGTCTCAGCCATGTTTGACCCAGTTTGTCACTCCCTTCTCCTGGAAACACTTTCTTCATTTGGCTTCTGGGACCCCATGTTCTCCAGGTGTTCTTCCAGTCTCACTGGCTGCTCCTTCTCATCTCCTTTGCTGACTCTTCCCCACCTCCACCTTCCCATCCCCTCCACATTGGAGTGCTGGACGCAGGTATTGAGGCTTCTTCCCTTGGCCATGTCATCTGGGTTTATAGCTTCAGAAACCATCTATATGCTAAATATTCCAAAGTTGTGTCTCTAGCTCAGATCTTTCTCTCGAATCTGGATTCATAGCTGCCTGTCTACTTTAATGGTCAGTGGACATCTCACTCTGAATCCTGATCTTTCTTTCCAAGTCCACTGTTGCCCTGCCTGTTCCCAACCAGTTCTTCACAGGCTAGCCAGAGTCCTCCTATAAACCAGGCCATATCACATCACTCTTCTATTTTAAACCTCACAATGGCTCTGGTCACTCTCTGAAGTCTAAATGCCTGCATGACTTATTAGGCCTTACCCAATATGCCTGTAGTTACTTCTTGCTCAATCCCTTGTATCTACTCTGCTGCCATCTTGCTTGCCTTCCAACCAGTCCTGGAACAAGTCTGTTATGCTCTGAGGGCCTTCTCACATGCTGTTCCCTCTGCCCTGATTGTTGTCCCCCAGGTGTCTGCATGGAATGTTCCTTTGCCTCCTTCAGATCCTTGTTCAGACATTACCTTCTTGCTAAGGCCTTCTTAGGGTTTAGATGTGAGGTGTCCTCCAAAAGATCATGAGATGATGCAAGACGGTTGAGAGGTGAAATGATGGGGTTATGAGAGCCTTATCCCAATCAGTGAATTAATCCCCTGGTAGGGATGAACTGGGTGGTAACTGTAGGCAGGTAGGGTGTGGCTGGAGGAGGTGGGGCCTGGGAGTGTGCCTTTGGGGGTATATATAAACAGAGTTCTCTTTCTCTGTTTCTTGATGTGGTGTATTGAGCTGCTTCCCTCCACCACACTCTTCTTGCCATGATGTTCTGCCTTATCTCGAGCCCTGAGAAATGGAGCTGTCTGTGGACTGAGACCTCTTAAACTGTGAAGCCCTCAAATAAACTTTCCCTCCTCTAATTGTTCTTGAAAGATCCTTTGGTCAAAGCAGTGAAAAAGCTGGCTGCAACACCTTCCTTGAACACTCTGGTAAAATGGCAGTGCTCTTTCCTATCCACCTTCTCTGATTTATCTTTCTTCACGGCCACTATCATTTCCTAACCCTGGGCTTTTCTGATTTATTATCTTCTCCCTCACCCTCAGAATGTAAGCTCCATGAGGAACGGATCCCATCTGTTACTGGATGTACACTCAGTGCCCAGGTCTGTACTGAAGCCATAGAAAGTGTCCAATACCTACTTATTAAACGTGTATCTTTTTATCAAAATAGCCTGCACATCAATTTCAGAGACAGAGACCAGAGCTACAAGTCAGGATGTGTCTCTTTCTCAACATCTTCTTCACCAGACCGTAGGAATGGTGTAAGGCAGACTCCTGGGGGCATGTGGTGGGCTGAGTATTCACCATGAGGCTTTGTCTAGTCAAACCACTGACACTTGACCTTTCAGCCGAACATTTGAAATTGAAATGCTGCGCAACATTTTCACTATTTGTTTATAGGCAGTCTTTTAAATTCAGTAATTATTATGTAGTTTTATTTCCTGTGTAATGCTTCTTTTTAAATGGTATTATAAAGATTAAGCTTCGGACTCATTTGTAGCAAGAAAATAGTCTTCAAGTTTGGCATATTGTTATCTTTCGAATTTATTCTAGTTTTTAGGCATATCAATTAACTTCACATGTAAAATAAATAATTGCTGCTCACCATGGTAATACATCTTGCTTTCATCAGAGATTGTAGCCAAAGAGTGAATTCTGGAAATGATTATGGGGCATTGGCAACCTGCAGTGATGCTGTGGGAACTCCTAGGCAGCTGCTTGAGAAGCAATGCCTAAGTCAACGGGGCAAGATGATGAAGAATGTGCAATTTACATTCTCCCAGTTCTGATGCAGAAAAGGGCAAACTTCCCACAGTTATGCATTGCCTTCCCCCAATGGTAACAATAAGAAATACAAGAACAATTTGTAAAATTTATTCACAACACAAAAGTTGAGATGACTGAAACAGTTGGTAGTGTCCTCTTGCCTCTGAATTCGTTTTATAAAAATATCAGTGAGCTCAATTTACTTTATTTTGCTATTTTATTTGGGGAATGATGAAGAGTCTTTTTAGTAGTTAGAAAACTTCAGACTTTGATGTCATTCATTACCGTTTCCCTGGAATTCCGAAACTGTTCTGTCAGTGGCAATCGCGACATTTGTGGACTTGACATGTGATAGTAGTTGGGTAACCGAATGTCATAGTGGTATCTTTTTCCTACATACACCCTGTCATTCAAGGCATAGAGTTTATCTGCAATGTCACTGCCAATTAAAACCGAAAACAGGCGGGAGATGTAACGATGCTGAGCAAAGAGCAAATATAATTTCTTTCTTCTCCAGGTCACATATCGACAATCAGTTTCTGCTGTGAGGGTTACCTAAAAAACATAAGACCACATGTAAACAAAGATTAGGAAACAAGAAACCAAATCACATTTTTTCTGCTCCAAAGTTTGAGGGAGTCTGACTTGATATCTTCTTTAGGTTAAAATAATCCCACTAACACGCAATATTTGTAAAAAAATATTGTAAAAAATAGAAAAAGAAAACCATATAACTTATTATGATATACATAATTTATAATATGAATATTTATGATGTTGTGTTCATCTCCAGCTTACCTATTTTTCCAAGTTTGGGGATTTATATTTTGCATTTTATTGAAGGCAGATCTAATTGATATTATAAACATAAAGTTGGCTATTGTTAGGGAAGTAAATCCACATCAATTCTGAAGACTGTAGACATTTAACCCTGAGTTTCTGTAGTACAAAATTTATAGTTCTGTTGTATACAATTTATATAACTATTTTGCATATGTATATTAATTTGTATTTACATGCATGCATATGTATTATCAATCCATAGGAAGAAAGTATAACATAATAAATGGAACCCACCAAAATGATTATCTTTCAAAACTACTGCTATGTGATGGCACAATAGTAACAATAAGCACTTTGATGCTAGAAGATATCTCAAGTTCATCAGCATCTTAAATTTTTAAAACATTTATTTTGTCATCAGTACAGTTTTTTGTTCTTGCTGTTTTCTAAATTGTCACACTGGCAATTTTTAGGCTATAGTCAAATCTCAATTAATTATTTTTTTTTTAATTTTTTTATTATTTTTATTTTTATTTTATTTATTTATTTATTTATTTATTTATTTATTATTGTTGGTCGTTCAAAACATTACATAGTTTCAATTAATTATATTTTAATTCCTAAATATGCAGTTATACAAAGGAAAGCTTAAGAATATTTATCATTGGGCTGGGGATGTGGCTCAAGCGGTAGTACGCTCGCCTGGCATGCGTGCAGCCAGGGTTCGATCCTCAGCACCACATACAAAGATGTTGTGTCCGCCGATAACTAAAAAATAAATATTAAAACTCTCTCTCTCTTTCTCTCTCTCTCTCTTTAAAAAAAAAAAAAAAGAATATTTATCATGGTTCCTTTCTGTCTTAGGGAACATCTATTTTCCTTGTTGCTGGACCTGTATGGCGGGCGGCATTAATCAGCAGGAGTCAAACAGAATTGGGAATTCATGTAGGTTGCAAAGTACATCCCAAAGTTAAATATAATTATTCTTGTGTTTTCTGTTGTTCTACTTGTTTGTTTACTTATTTTTAAGCAGACACTGTTGATCTGTTTGGAGAGAAGCATTAACGGTGTGGTCTGTGTCCCTTACCTGAAAAGTGCCTTCCTCTGTGGGTCTCAGTGAGTCCCACTCAGGAGAGTCCAGGAACTGAAAGGGGTAAATGTAGTGCAGAAACTCCCCATCAACTGTCACTCTGATCCTACCAAAGCATAAGAACGACATTTGAAGGAAGGAGAAAGTGAACACATCACTAGGGGTAGGAGGATGGAGAAATGTGCTTCAGATCTCTGGTGACTTTTTTGTCCTTTAGAATTTTGAAGGGAAAAATACAAAATTCATGCATCACAGTAAGTGACACAATATCCTGTAAAATTCACATAGTGATGTTCTTCCCTTGGGAACCTGGAATATGGAGTGAAATCCACCAGAAAGTTTATCAAGTTGCACCCTTATGGTTTGTGTCCATTTGTTTGTGTACAGTATATGTTGACAAGTTTTGATGCCCTCAGTCAGATTTTAAATTAAGTAGAACATTTAAGAGCATCATGGTGTTCTGCCATAAATACCTCTGTAAACTAAAGTTTTGACCTTTTCAAATATGAATAAACACATTATTATTTCCTCCCCAAAGCTTTTCAAAGTTTATATTACTATATATATTCTTGAAGTTCTCCTATTTTCTAACAAGTGGGCAATTGCAAGAACTTACTGAATAAATTAGATAATTACAAAAACAAAAGTTCTCTGTTATTTAAAAGATTACCCTAGCAAAGAGTCTATTTAAATACCTTTAAATAAGTATTTTAAAAACATAAATATTCTATTAATTCAAGGAGGCATCATCCTCTTTTTTGACTTGCAGTGATCAGATCTGAAACCAATATTGTATTCAAATAACTATATTCATCGTTTTGTTTTTAAGATTCACATCATTTGACTTCTAAGGTGAAAGAGTAAGCCTCTGGATCACGTACTGCTTCAAATAAACAAAGCTTACATCTAGGCTTCACGTCTCAAAAGACTTTCCCAAGCCTCTGGGTGCAAAATGCCACCCAGGACTATGGCACAATGGAGAAATGTAGTGCAAAGAAACACAGATAGATAATTCATACAGAGGAAAGACATGCAAGCACCAAGGGTACAAACCTTCCTGAAACAAGCAGGGAGAGTTTATCAATGGAGGTTTTCCCCTGCATGGCATAACAGTGCTCCTTTTCCAAAGTAACCACTTCAGAGCTCAAAGCAATCGTTCTGAAGACGGGCAAAGAGATCCCCAGGGGCTGGAAAAGGGAGCTGTACAACACCTGGAATTCTCGGGCAAAGGTTATGCTGCGAACTTGATATGCAATATGAACAAATTGCATGAAGCAGATGACAAACAGTACAAAATTCCAGGAAAATATGTCGGCAGCACAGACATCTACCCATGCCCAGACCGCGGAGCATAGAAAACCCAGCCCCAGCAAACTGAAGACATAAAGGAGCCCAAAGAATCCACTGCCACCCATGAAACCTACTACAAATAAAATACTGGCAAGATGATAAATGGCTCCTTCGGCCTCTTGCTTCCAGGTTGTGCAGACTGGATGTTCATCTATCAGGTTCTTCCATAAACTTGAATTCTTTTCCATGGCTGTGCTTTGGCTGGTTCACTTTTCAGTTGACTTTAGATGATACTGAAGCAACAAATTAAGTCCTTTGCTTTTCCATTATCAGAGTCTTCACAAAACCAGAGGGAGCCTGGACACTGGAGCTGACAGTGATTAAGGTTTGGTGGGTGTGGATCTTGAAAAACTAAGAATCCCAGGTGAATTTCTTCAAGTTCATCTGGGCTCCTGATTTAGACTAGTCCACGAATACTTTGCTATTTTCTGTGCAAGAGAAAAAAGGATAAAAGATCTAATTAAAAAGAATGGAGAGGTACTATATTTAATGAATCAACAGTACTACTTATGTAAGTTGACCTCCTGTTTTCTACAGTTAGAATATTTTAAGCACAAATGCTGCTAAGTGTTAATTAAATTTTTATCATATAAAAACATATTTATTAGAATTAGCCTCATATTTTTCAGTGGAGCTAAGTGCTCTGTAATCAGCTTGTAGCAATAGCAGTTGTTCAGTCTACTCAGAATCACTTGGGACTAAAATCACAGACTCACAGACTGCCTCCAGACATGCAGAATTGCTGAGGGTGGGGCCCAGGTGTCTGTATTTTGAACAAGCTCCCTATGTGATTCTGATGCACGAATACAGGGTCCTCCATGCCCCACACCCTTTAAAAATATTTTTAGTTGTAGATTGACACACAATATCTTTATTTTGTTTATTTAGTTTTTTTTTTTTTTTTTTGAATGTGGTGCTGGGGACCAAACCCAGTGCCTCACGCATACTAGGCAAGCGCTCTACTATGGAACCGCAACCCCAACCCCAGCCCCCTCAAAGGCCCTTTGAGGGATGCTGTCTGATGCTGATTTTTACTCTTTAGACATGAAGAACTTCAGGCTCAGAGAGAACTTGTAGTTTATCTGAGGCCACACACAGCGGTCAGTGGCAGAGCAGAACTTTAGCACTGGTGCCCCTGTGTTGGATCTCATCATGTAGCTTCTCCCAAAAGATGTTTTAAATTTGGCACTGTATAGTAGGAGCCCTACTAAGTCAATCATCATAAAAAACACAAAATGAGGACTCAGATTTTTAGAACACATAATAGACCATGAAAATATTTAGTAAATTAGATTGAAATTATTTGAGAAATATAAATTTAGTATTATTTTGCTGTATTAGTGGTTATTTCAGGTTAATGATTGCATCCATATAACTAAATAAATATTAATATTCCTGCTACTTACACATTTATTTACCAGATGGTCAAAAATGTTTCCGACTCTGCTTCTCACACATATATTCTCTACCCTTTCAGCCATATGGTAAAAATGCTAATATGTGATCTGAGTCAGGAAAGAATTAGCCATGATGACAGAACTACAGGATATATGTATTATTTGCCACCAGATTTCCTAACAGTAAACGGTTTCAGAGTAAAGCATTCATTAGATGGACTTTTTAAAAACACAGAAACATTCAAAAGTCTTGAACTTGTGTGCTATATTTAGCATTTTATTTCTGAAATAAATTTCTAGAACACTTGTCCATGGAGTATCAGATAGCACAGATCCTGTCCCCAGGGGTGTGTGGCAGGGGGAGGGAAGTAGAGTGCAGAGTAGAGGTGAAATGACTTCGTTGGAGTAAAAAGGAGCTGTGTCCTCACCAACAGAACTAGAAACAGGCAGAATGAAGCGCCTGGTGTTGCAGCTGCTGTTTTTTTCTTTTTGGTCAGTGATTCTTTGCATCAGGAAATGATGAACTTAAGAACACTTCCAGGTAAATCAGAAAAGAAAGGAAGAGGAAAGCAGAAAGAAAGGGAGGGGAGGAGGGAAAAATTACTCAGACCTACAACTTACAGTCATATTTTTATTTTTACTTGTTTTCAAATACATTTCAAGCATTCTGAAGATCCCTCATTATTCTCTCCCCCACCCTACTCAATCTGTGAGACCATAAGATTCAAGGCAGACCAGCATCCTGAGCATGTTCGATGTCTCCTCTTTTAAACAAAATACAAAAATCTACACTACTGGATTGTCACAACAAAGAAAAGTTTTTAAAAGACGCAAAGAGTAGTGAGAACTGCAAAATACCAGTCTGCAAATGTCAGTGTCCCTGCTGTTTTACTTTTGAAAACTAGAGTATTTAAAATCAATCAGTTCTTCAGCATACCAAGCATAGCCAGGAAAGCCAATATTAAAAAGAATGGCCAGTGGAGCTCTGAACTTTGGTTTGAACTTCCTTAAAAATTTATAATCCTCGATGAAATGTTAAACTGCTGCTAACAGAGAAAGGCCATGGGAAATGTTTGCAGCGATTCAGAAGGATACTTACAGGAATCTTGCCCCCTTAAAAATTTTGATGGGTCGGAGAAATTGGGTCCCCTACATTCCAGAAATGTGACCCTGTATGATTATAAGAGGAACTGTGCTTCCTTCCCTGTCTACTTCTGTTTCATTAAGCTGTGACCAGACATCTTTCTATCCTTGACACTATTGCTCAAGCGTGCTGACTTGCCTGATTAAATTACTCCACCAGCCTTTCTCCACTTGGTGTGTTTTTATTCAGTCACCAAAACAGATGTACTTTATTGGAGGAGGAAGAACTGACAGGGGCAGGTGATGAGCAGGAGCATTCCTCTGATCTGTGCCAGCAGCGCTATGTGAATGTTGAAGATGATTCATCAACCAGCTGCCTGCCTTAAAGGCCCTCAGGCCTTAAGTCATGTTTGTGCGTAAATAAATGCTGAAATGCCCCAGTGGCCCAGTGTATTTCTTCCCTAAGCAATAAAGTTGGCCTTCCCTGCAAAAGAAGTGAGTACACTGGGCTACAAATGATGGAGACAAAATTCAGGGCAAGTTAACACAAGAGTTCCCAGCTCCTAGGCTTTTTTATTTTTCCCCTCTTTAAGTTGTAAAACTGTGAATCATAAAAGGAATCGAAAAATGTCGAAGATAAAGGATGCTCCATGATAGGCAATATAAAACCCTGTGATGAATTGATCAAATTAGCTCAGACATTGCATTTATCTATTCAAAACTTTTACATTTATTATCTCATGGCATCACTCCCATTGACCGAAGGAGGCAGAATCGGAACCATAATGCCCAGGCTACAAATGAGAAAAGCGGGGCACAGATCGGTGAAGTCACTGGCTTCAGGTAAAAGTCACACTTGAGGTCTGGGGCACAAGTCCCCTTCCAGCCAACTTCATGCCCTTTCCAACAGGCCAAGTCGCCACTCAATAAGGCTCTGAGTCAAGTAGTACAAATGTGTTGGGAAACCCAAGTGGGAAGGACTGGTTTGCCAAGAAAATAAAAACCCGAACAGTGAATATTTAAGACCTGCTATACCTGCTGTACTTCTCATTCCATAATGCTCAGAATACTGGAGACACAACCACTCATGAAATAATCTGCTGTATTGTTAAACATTGACTGATTCCTCCCTTTGATGCTTAAATTCTAAAGGGAAGCAAGGGCAAAGAAAAATGTTCTAGTATGCCTGACCCCTGGCACTCCATGAATGTTGATTGAATACTCTGGGAAAGGAAGGCAAGCACTCTGCCTTCTCTATCCCTCTTTATCATGGGATGTCCTAACATTTTCTGTCTCCCAGGGGCGCAGAAGTGAGGAAGATGCCAACATCTGAGATATTTCAGCACAAACACTCTGAAGAGTTGGAGCATCACTTTTTCAAAATGTCTGGCACAACTCCAAATTCACAGGGGAATCCTTTTGTCTGCTTATGACCTTGAGCTTCTTAAGAGCAGTTTAATTACTGCTTTGATTAAAAACAACAACTCTGGAAGCCAGTCGTATTGAGTTAGTTTTGGTTGCTAGGCAACCCACAAGCTCAAAATTCCATCAATATTCTACTCATTAATTAGAATCAGATCCCAACTTTGGTATGTGTCCCATATGCTAAATTCTCATTTTTTTAAGCTCTTTTTTTTTCTATTTATCCCTGAGATGGTACATTTACTCAGCAACTATGTGTAAGACATATTTTAAAAGTTATCTCATTTAACAATCCCAGGAGGAAGGTACTATAATCTGCATTTTACAGATGAGAAAATTGAAATTCAGAGAAGGTAAATAAGTTGTTCAAGGTCACATTCCATCCAGGTCTGCTTGAGTGCATATGTATAAGGCATCCATGTATAAATAAATTATCCAAGATTATGAACAGAGTTGATATAAATGTAAATGATATTGGCTACAATATTCAGATGCCACAGTCAGTAAGATGTTACCCAAGGCATAGATGTTACCATCTGGTTGATGCCTTTTGGTTGGCCAACCCCCTAAAGCTCTTAGCCCCTTTACCCTACCAGGGGAAGCACGCTTCCTCCTTTTGCCTTAGGAGAGTTCCATTTTCCCGAGCAATTATGTTACTTGATTCAATTTTCTCATCTCATCTTCCAGTGACACCTCCAGTATACATTGAAAATACCACACAATCCCATAATTTTTATACAGGCAATTGGACTGTATCCTTCTGGATTCCAGAGGGTCCACACCAGCTTGTGCTTCCACAGAATGCATGGAGATTCCTCATGCACCACTGGTCCTATGGCTGCAGCATGCCTTCTATCCTCCTAACCATGAGAGCCTGGAGTCTCCTTGACACTTTCACAAAGCATATCCATAGGCTATGCTGGACTTTTCCAATTCTTGCGTCTCAGTTGATATCACATTTTATTATCTCCAACCACGATTAATCTCTTAATTTAGCACACACTATAGTAGGAAGAATTCTAAGATGGCCCTCAAGATTCCTTCATCCCCATCACCACACGAGGTGGATATGCCCTGTATAATTCCTTCCAAGGTGGGCAATACTTGTGTATGGGATGGGATAGATGTTCCTTTATTTAGGGAACATTATGTGGCAAATGGTGACAGAATAGTCATTCCCATGATGATGTTAGATTATGGAGGACTCCACATAAGACTGGAGAAGGACTAGAAATCAGAGATGTGCTCCTGCTGTCCTGGAAGAAGGTAAACATCCACTTATGAACTGTTCATGGGGTCCCTGAGGAAAGGAACTGCAGGCAGCCTCTGTGATCTGAAAAAAAATTCCCAACCACCAGGGTAACTTCCAAGATAACCAGAACCTTAGCCTATAACCATCTGAAAGTTTGGAAGAGAACCCCCAAGCTCCAAATGAGAACAAGACATGTGTCTGACACCTTGATTATAGGGTTGTGAGGGGCTGGGCAGAGGATCCAGTTTAACAGTACCTGAACCCTGATTCCCTGAAACTGAGATAATAAATGTGTGTTGCTTTAAGCCACTATGTGTGTGGTGCTTTTACACAGCAACAGAAGACTAGTCACACACACATACAGTTATGACCTCTCACTATGCTTGAGGCTGTTCACTAAACTAATGATCTACGTTACAGATAGGACAAATACTTGATGTTTCACACACATCCAGAGACTGACACTCAAAATACAGTTTAACTCTAAACAAATAAGTCTATAATTCTTCAAATTGTGTGATTCCACTCAACTTTTTCTGTTTAGGTTCTCAAGTTCTTCCTGGAAAACAGCTCCAACAAGACAATATATGCTAGCTAGTTGGCTATATAATATTTTCTTTATCTTTTTGCTGGGTAAATAACCTGGGTCAGGGGAGGTACTTTTGACCCTTAGTCCCAACAAGGCATCTTTGGTACATGGAATGCCATGAGCAGGTATCACCCTTATTCTCTCAATAGTGACACTTAGCAATTTTGTGTTATTTTTAATTGCCTAGAGTCAGTTCTGCTAACACATTTGTGATTTCCCCCAAAATCACTGCAGTATGCAAAACTCCAATAAAAACAAAAGGGTTTATGAGAAAAATGGAGTGAGAAATATAATACTAGAAATCTTCATCAGTGGTATATTTTTAAAAGACAGGAATTTAATAAAAATAATAGTACAAACATGACATCCGACCTTTAAAGGACTAGCAGTTTGCTTAGGGAAGTGGCATGGGAAGGGTTGAAGTTTGTAAATTATTGGGAAGTGGTGGAAGAAGGAATAACAATCTGTTCTATCTCACATCCTGAAATTCTGGGGCATCTTTTTTTTTTTAACCTTTGAAGTATAGGTCCTTGAGGTATGCCTTTATAGTAGATACCTGTTCCATCAAAATTGAAATTTTGATGCAGTAGGTAGCCTTCTTCGGTTACCTTCTGTATTGTCTCTGGGAATTCTTTTGTTTTATCATTTGACATCTTGTGGAGTTTGAAACCACCAACACAGTAACAGCCAGAGCTAGGCCTGAAAAGATCATTTCTGCAGTTGTGGTCATTTCTTTATAAGGTATTCATCTAGGGCTGGTGCTTTCTCTCCCATCATAAGAAAGATTGTCCACAGTTTAGTACTCAATCCACATACCCAACAATCTCTTTCTTTAAGCTTTTTTTTTAAAAAAATCTATCTTTGTAGTACCTAAAGTTATTCCAGCCATTTACCTTTTTCTTTTTGTGGTGTTGTCTCTGATAATCTTCCATGTGAATTATTTCCTTGTTCTTGATGCTCAAGAGATAACACATATTCTCTTGATTCTTTCAAAATGCTCAGTTATTTCCAGCTTCTCCTCAATATTAAAGCTTTCCCTTTTACATGCACTATTTGACATTTTTGAACCAAGATGCATAGGAATACTAGAGTGATGAATGAATGTGTTTTTTTTTTCTTTTATATAGGAAAGTTCATAGGTATGAAAGAGTAGCAAAGATGACTGGGAGGATAATGCACAGAGAACCAAGATAGCTTGCAGATGTCTAAGCTGTGGGTTTGCATTTAGTATTCCTCCATGGCCAAGTTCAGATGTTGTCAGTTCAATGCACACACCCTGTCTAATGGAGTCAATCATACACAAACAAACATTAAGTTTGCAGTATGCTCAAACTGTTTTCTAATACATCAGCTGTGTCAGAACAATGCCTGTCTTCAAAATATGCAGTGTAACATAACTGACTGTATCATTAACAGTCAAAATGGCAGTAAAATATTATCAGTCAATATGTCAATGATTCAAATCCCCTGCCTGCTCTCAGGGAAGTTGCATTTTGATGAAATTCATATGTTGACACTATTCAAGTCCGGTTTCCAGATTATGTGGTCTATGTTACATATACTATCTTATATAGCTAAAAGTATATCTTATATGAAAATAAACTACTTAAAACTCATTTAAAGTCAGTTGTTGATTACTAAATTTTAAATAAGTGCTACTGTTTAAAAGACAGTCTAATGTCTTAAAAGTCAGAAAGCAAACAAGCTTGTCTTTTATAGTTTGCATCAGAGACTAAAAACATCCTCAATCCCCTCAAACATCACTGGAGAAGCACATTGTATTGATATATATCATTTTGGATAACAAAGAATAGGTTTATTGAGGTATAAACTAACACATAGGTAGTATTGTTTTTCTTTCTAAATCCTTAGTAACAAAACTCATTTTGCCTAAAGGGTATACTGAAATTCTTCTACTCACCACAAAAAAACTATCATTCTCGTATGGGTTTAAGTATTAAGACATAAGTTACATGACACTGAAAAAATCTTCACATATAAATTTCATTAAATAATTGAAGTGTTTCATTAAAAAACAATCAGACTTACCCTTTTATTAAATTAGCCTATGAAAATATTTTATTAGCACATTGACCTTTTAATTCTTGTCTTGTTGCATATTTTAATGGTGAATATTTACTATATCTGTCAACAATTCCTGCTATGATACATCTGTAGCTTTACAATTTTGTTAGTTCCACAAAGACTGTGATGAATATTAATACATAATAGTAAAATATTTCTTTGCTCATTAGATGTCTTTGGTTACACGGAAATCAGTCTTTGGCATCGGCTGTCAATAATACACTGACAGGAAAAAATCACAAGACCTTTTTATTGAGTTAGTCTGAAGTGGTCAAGAAGGAGGGGAGCATGATGCAGTTAAAGTACAGAACTGGACACAGAGGACCTGGGCTCTATTCCTGGTTTTAACCTCTGGACCTCAGTTTACATCCTTGAGATAAGGAATAGAGTATGCTGTCATCACCAGGGGACACACTAATGGTTCCTAGACAACGGCAGCCCACATAAATGAGTGAAGCCTGGTAAAAGGAAATCCACCTGAACTGTGTATACTCCATCCAAGGTACCAGTCCGTCCTTAGCCCTAGCTGACTGTGGTGAGCCCAGTGTTAAAAGATCATCTGGTTGTGCAAGAAAAGCCAGAAATCCAGAGTTTATTGGCAATCTCCTGATTTTAAAATGCTGGTAAATAATACTGTTAAGAGCTAGTGCTAAGCAGACAAAACTTCAGAGGCCAACTCTGGCTGCAAACTGCCATTCTGCATGTAGTCTTGAGAACTCAGCTGCTAAGATCTGTATCAGGTGAAATAAATCTAGACTAAAATAACTACATTTACATCTGTTTATGGTTATCTTTCTCATTCCCAAACAAAAGTTCTTTTTTCAGGAATTATTTTCCCCCACAGTGAAATCAAAATCTTTATATTCAATTTCCTTTCCTATCTGACTAGGCATTGGTCAAAGATAATGCATTAGTTGATGGGTTTCCTTGAGTTTCTAAGATTTCATTTAAATTTGAAAATGAACACAAGGAACAGAAAACAAAGCTTAGCTTCTACAATAAGATAAAATTCCAAACAGAAGGTTTAAAAGAATATTTGTTTATCTCTTTTTTCGTGGAGATTAAATTTCCCTTTGTAACAGAGGAAACAGGAACTATCTATCATTCATGCACCATGGCTTCCAGAACAATTATAATGTAACATGTGTTTGGAGCTTGGTTTTTAACATCATCCATCCCTGATCTTGAATGGAGAGGAAAATATTAAGTAATAACAACCAGCATCTGTTGAGCAGTAACTGTCAGGACTTGCATGCATGAAGTGCTCAATCTATGTGGTTTCTTAGCTGTGCAGATCCTGGGGACTTGGGGAGGTAGTGGCAGCTGTGCAGTATTTTTTCCTGTTTCAAGCAAGGAAACCTCTTCATGGAAGTCTGTATGAAAGACTTGCCCAAGTCAGAAGATGCCCTGACATCTTCATTCCTGGCCTATTGTTGTTTATGCCATGCTACATTTTTGTTTATGAATGAATGAATTATTTTTTTCCTTTTGGGGTACTAGGGATTGAACCCAGGGGTGCATTACCCTTGAGCTACATATTCCCCCACACTTTTCATTTTTATTTTGAGACAGGGTATGGATCGAAGGTGTGGGCCACTGGGCCCAGCAATGAGTTATAATTTTGGGGTGGGTGGGTATTAGGGATTGAACCCAGGGCCGCTTAACTACTGAGCCACATCTCTAGTCCTTTTTTATATTTTATTTTGAGACAGGGTCTTGCTAAGTTGCTGAGGCAGGCCTTGAAATTGAGATCCTCCTGCTTTAGCCTCCGGAGCTGCTGGAATTACAGGCATGCAGCACCACCCTGGCATGAGTTACATTTTATTTGTTTGTTTGTTTGTTTTGGTACTTGAGATTGAACTCAGGGGCACTGGACTATTGAGCCACGTTGGCAGCCCTGTTTTGTATATTGTTTAGAGACAGGGTCTCACTGAATTGCTTAGTGCCTCGCAGTTGCGGAGGCTGGCTTTGAACTCAAGATTCTCCTGCCTCAGCCTCCCGAGCTGCTGGGATTATAAGCGTGTGCCACTGTGCCCAGCTATGAGTTACATTTTTAATCATTAGACAATCATTCTAGAGAAATAAATGCAGACCATAAATGATATGGAGGACAAAGATAAGATGTAAAAATTACTGGTATCTTTGAAGTAGAAAATTACAAAATGGAAAGAAAAAAATATAAGGAATAAAATCATCTTGAAATTAGGAACAGATTATTCCTATAGAAAGGATGTAACAAGTTCCATGAAAAAAATAATGCAGAACTTAACCATGATGTAGAGTAGCCAAGTTGTGAAATTAAGCAAGTCATTTGCAGAGGGGAAAATCCAGATGCTGACCTTAGACTTCTTTACAGCTACATTAGATACCAAAAGCAAATGGAGCACAGGCTATATAATTCAGAGGTTAGGAGTCTGTGGCTGGACAATGTTACAACTAGCCAAACAATGATTCAAATATAGGAATAAAAGATACATTCCAACCATAACAAGACACTGAAAATGAGCCCTTTTTTAAACACTCATGTGAGCACACACACACACACACACACACACACACAGAATGGTGCCAAAATCTAGCCATGGATATATGAATCAAAATTTAAAAGTTGATATGTAAGACACCATTGTAAAAAAAGGACCAGTAAATAGCTGTGATTCTATTTAGTTATAAAACTAAAAATAATTTTAAAAATGTCTGAAATGAGGCTTGTAAAACAGTACAAATGTTATGGATCCTGACAAGATGAAAACATAAATACATGAAACAAAATTGGGATAGGAGGAGTGAAAGTATGGGAGGGATAGATTAAAAGTGCCAGCGCTTTGTCTTTTCTAACAGGAAGCCACTGACTGTCCAAACCAGTACATGTTTTAAACAGTCTGATCTTGAGGAGTATCCAGAAGCCTTTTAATCTGGAAGATTTGTTTAGGACTTGTTATCTCTTAGTATGGAGGAATACTGATGATAAGTTCACCAATTTCTCCATTTTCACTACAGTTTTTTCTTTGTATCATAACATTTTTATTTAGAAAGCAACTCCATTATTATTCTGTGAAAAGAAAAACTTGAGACAAATTGAGTTTATTTGAACAAAAAATTATCCATGAATCAGGCAGAATTTAGGACCAGAAGAGATTCACAGATTTCTACCCAGTAGCATAAGTAGCAAAATTTCATAGCCTAACAGGGAGCCAAAGTAAAGGAAGAAATCACTTGACTGGCCACAGTCGTGGTATGATGAGTTGACTACCTATGATTGACTGAAACTTGGCTGTTTGTTACCAAAAAATACACTTTTATATAAGGTTTTGCTTCTTTAAACACAAAATTAGGCTACAGTTTGTTATAAAGGAATGCAAAGTAGGGAGACAGTTTATTTAATAATCCTACTTTTTTGTAAAGTATTTCTGTCTTTTTTTCAACATATCTTGTTTGTATAAATGCATAGACATAGAATGATTTTCCTTTAAAGTTAAAGACGAGTATTTCTGGATAGTGACACTATTTTTACTTTTTTCTTTTCATAAACAGTATCTGCATTATTTCCATTCTTTATAATGATATTAGAAAACAATAAGGGGACTTTACATTGGAAAATTTTTAAATATAAAAATTTCAAATAGTACAATAAAAATCCATGAATGGAAGAACCAGAACTAACAAATATCAACTTTGTCATATTTCTTTAGATCATTTCATGGTAGATTTCACAAAATAATTGATGATCACCATGGATTCTTTTCTCCATACCATTCTTATCCTACCCACTCCCTATTTATAATTAGTGCTTACCCACATTTAAATACCCCAAATAAAAAATAAATAAATACCCAAGATACATATACTAATAAGAAAATCATAATTTCAAATAAAATGCTGAATTAGAAAGGTTTCTTATAATGTGCTCTTTTCAGATTCACTTAAATTTTGTTTTCTAATAATTTTAAACATACACAAAATAGTATAAAGTAAACTCATTATGCCATATAACCATTACCCAGATTCAAAAAAATACCAAGATTTTTCCAATCAAAATTTTGAAATTAAAAGCAAACATTGAAACCTACTATTCTGCCTACAATTTATTCAGTCAATAAACACCTTCTAAAGAGGGCAGAGAGAACCAAGATTATCTGTGCTCTTACTAAGCACAAGCAATCTTACTAAGTGAGGGCACTAGCTCTTACAGCAAACTACCTAGGAGTCATGGCATCTCCACAATCTAAATATTATTGAGTATCCCTTATCACCAATGCTTGGGACTTGAAATGTTTCAAATCTCAGGTTTAGTGTGTGTGTATACACACACACACACACACACACACACACACACACCAGTTGAGCATTCTTATTTCTCTCCAAATCCACAATCAGAAATATTCTAAAATCTGCAACTTTTTGACCATCCTACTGGCAGTCAAAGAGTTTCATATTTTGGAACATTTTGTAGTTCACATTCTTGGATTAGGGATGCTCAACTGGTATCAGCACTGTGCAGAATAGAAAACAAGGTTCAGAGAGATGCAGATTTTCCTTCAAGTTTAGCCAGTGGCTTGTCCTTCTAGTACTGTTCCACAGTTCCTTTCTTCCTTGGCCAAAGTCAGTGTGTGGGAGCCACTGGAGGTTATTGTTGGGTTACAGAACACAAAGTGTCATGTCTCATTTTAGGTCTGTAAATTAATCCTTGGATTCTCTAGATATATTTGCTGATATAAACCAGCAAATTTGGGTTATTTATTTTAGAAAATACCTGTTATAACTTTCAAGATATTTTCCTATGACTATTCAGAGAAATATTTTCCCTTTTTCTTAAAAAAATCAAATTCATGACTCTTCTATTACAGGTAAATTAATATTCTGTATAGCCCATAATCCCTGTTGGCCAATACCATAATTACAAAACAACCTCAATTGCAATTTGCAGGTTTGCAAATCTATCAGATATTTTCCAAAGCAGTTTTGAAATTTCTTGCCTGCCATGTTGCTTATATATTGTTATATACTGTAGCAATGGCTTCATAACATTCTTAATGTTTCTTGCAGACTGTTTCAAAATAAGCAGGCAGGAATGCTCTAGTGTGTCAACACCCTTAAGCCAGTCCTGTAGTAAGTGGTTAAGAGATTTTTGGTTTCCCATGACACATTTTTACTTGTTTAGAAGCACTGGGTGTACAATGATTCAGCTATTTTTTTTTTTTTTTTAGTTGTAGATGGACACAATATCTATTTATTTTTATGTGGTGCTGAGGATGGAACCCAGTGCCTCACAAGTGTGAGGCAGGTGTTTTACCACTGAGCTACAGCCCCAGCCCCTGACTGAGCTATTTTAAGAGACTTATCTATATGACTAAAGAAACTCAACTATCAAATATCTCCCATTTAAAAATGTACATTTTGAGGACAGATGATCTTAGCCTACATTTCAATTAATGTTTGTGGTCCCAACTCTTGAAGACACAAACACAAATTTTTTCATAGTTTATCTAGAATCAGGTAGATCTCTTAATTTTGCAAATATAGTAGCTGAGATCCAATTTTTGTTCATGTAGTTCTTGTTTGTTTTTCTGATGCCATAAAGAACAATACCAAATTTCAATACTATTACAAGACAGTTTTTTTTTTCCATGCAACAGTCCCTAGCCTTAACACTAAAAGCAAAACAGCCACTAAACTTAGTGTGAATAGGCAGCCATAATGTTTTAAGGCTGCCATAAAACTCAATTGCGATTTGCAGCCTTTCAAATTTGAAATGATGGAAGAATGAGAGTGAAAATTCAGGAAGGAAGCTTAGTAATTTAAATTACCTTCAAAAGTGGTCTTCTAAATATACTTCCCAATAGATTAAATAAAATTTTAAATAATTGAGAAACAGTATTTTTCACTTTTTGCATATGTCTCCTGGCTAAATTAATTCTTTACCCTGACCCTCTTACTGTATTTTTATTCTGTGGCTTCAATCTTTCTAAAATGTAGACCCTCAAAACTATGCCTCTGTAACAGACTTTGGTGAAGAGGAAATTTAGTGGTTTACAAATTCCGTATTTTTTTTTTTTCTTTCTTTTTGGCATGGGGGATCCTCAAGTATAGAGAACAAGTCAGAGCTCTCTTGATGAGCAGTTTCTTCGTGCCAACTCCATTTGGAAACACTTGATCCCAGTCAGGGCCTTGGTTTACAGACAGGGGAAAAGAAACTCGGGGTGGTGGCAAGACTTCCCCAAGGTGAAACCCCAGACCTTCAGGCCCCTCTGGGCAGCTTTTCTCCCTTGCAAATCATTTGTCCTTTTTCTTTGAACCCAAAGTGCCTGGGGTAAAAGAGGGACCTGTGGGAGATTTAGAAGGAGTATTCTCCTGGAAGCCCTTAGGGCAGATGATTCGCGTTTCGGGCCAGCGCTGGCGGAAACCGCAGCAGCTGACCCCAACCCCTGAGCAGCAGCGAGCCGCGCCACGGGGACCCCGGAGCTCTCAGGTGGCGCGAGTGGGCGGGCAGCGCTGGAACGCAGGAAGGCAAAGCACCTGCGCACCCTGTGGTCGGGGGGCCTGGCAGCCCCCACCCCCGGGAGGGGCCCAAGCCAAGCCAAGCCTCACCCGTAAAGTTGCAGAAGCGGTTGCGAGGTGCTAGGGTGCGGACAGCTCCGGAAGGCGGAGGCCACGGCACCCCTGGGCTCCTCCTTACCTGTCCTTCTCCGGCCCTGTGAGGAGCTCCGGCCTTGCACCTGCAGAAGTTTCCCAGCTGAGTGCGCAGGGCCAGCTGGTCGGTGGAAGCCCTCAGCGCTCGCCCCGCGTGGTCTACCCCGCCGCCGGGCTCAGAGTGACCGCAGCCCTCTTCGGAACGGAACCGCGGCGCGGGCGGGGGCCCGGCACGGGCGCGCGCTCCGGGTCGCAGCCGGGCGGGCGGGGGTGGCGGCCGCGCCTCGGCCGGACATCCCCAACTCCTCTCTGGAGCTGGCCGTGAGGCCCCTGGGGTGCAAAATTGCTGGGGAGTCTCGTGACCCCTGAAGACCAAAGTTTCCAAAGACGTCCTTCCCCAAGTGTAAATGAATCCAGAATTCGCTATTATACTACGCAGAGAGCAGTGGAGCTAAGTAGCAGACCCAAAAGCCACTGTCTCTGCCCTCTCACCTCCTATTCCACGCACTCCATAAGCAAAATGAAGAGGGAAACGATCAGAGGGGGACTGAGAATATATGGGTGTATAAGATAGAGGAAGGTTTACCTCTTCATCCAAATCAATGAGCATGGTTATTTATGTTTCATAGGTTAAGAAAAATGATTAAAGGGCATAGACCAATGGATAAAGAAAAAAAAATTGAAAACACGATGAAAATTTCAAATAATAAGTGAATGCATGCAATTTAAAGCAATAATCAAGTACTTTTTTTTCTTTCTAGGAAATTAGCAAAGTTTTGTTTTGCTTTTGCTTGGGTAACCAAACCACGTGGTGGTTGGTGAGATGTCAGTAAAACACAGCTTATCCAAGGATTTTTCTCCACTACTTCTTGCTCGCTTTCATCTTATATAACCATGTTGCTATTAGTAATTCCAGGAACAAATATTTATTGAGTAATCGGTGTCTCTTCTGAGTCCCAGAATAACCACAGAAGTAATGAATGACAAATTGTCCCTTTTATTGATACTAGAACTAAGGGTCAAAAAAATCATATTCCTACATCTCATAAAGGGCCAGAAACTACTGGATTCTCAGGCCTTAGCTCTTTGTCTTCATTTTAGGAATTTGTTCAAATGTTGGAAATTCAGTTTGAACTGGATCTAATCGTATATATATATGTGTGTGTGTATGTGTGTGTGTGTGTGTGTGTGTGTGTGTGAGAGAGAGAGAGAGAGAGAGAGAGAGAGAGAGAGAGAGAAAGAGAAATATGGCTAGGGAAGTGAGAAGGCTCTCAGTTTTGACATCAGATGTACTCTGGGTTTAGATCTGACCTCTTATTTAATGTTCCATATTTAAAAATTTTAAGGATTATATTCAGGATTATTATAAACTTAAAAACTCAAAAGCAACAAAGACATGCTATGTGATGGATTCTGGGGTGGCCCCTATGATCCTCTGCACTGATCTTTCATTTGGATCCCCTCCTTTTGAATGAGTTGGGACCTGTGACCTGCTTCTAAAAAATAAATATAGTAAAGGCAAAGAATGTCACTCCTGTGACTACAGTTCATTGCAAGACTCCCTCTTGCTGGCAAGCTCCTCTAGAGACTGTCCTGTCCAGTTGATGAAGCTGCCATGCTGGGGACCTAAGAGTGGTAAGAAAGTGTGAGTGGCTTCTAGGAGCTGAAAAGCAGCTTCCAGCCAACAGCCAGCCAGCTAGAAGTCAGGCTTCTCTTTCCTAGCAACGCACAGAAGTGAATTCTAGCAACAGTCTAAGTGACCTTGGAAGTAGATTTTTCCAAAGTCAAGCATCAAGGTGAGAAACAAAAATAGACTATACCTTATTTGCAGCTTTGAGAAACCCTCAGCAGAGGACCCAGATAATTCATGTTTGGGCTCCTGATTCATCCCCAAATTGTGAAAGTGTACATAAATTACAATCTGTTTATTGGTAAGTGTGTTAAATATTGCTGCCTTGTTATGTGTTAAGATTTTTCTCTTTCTTACCCCTTCACATGTATTTTCCTGCCCTGATCAGACACAGAGTCTTCACAGGACAAAAACTCTGATGGAATGGTGCATCCCCAAAAGTCTAGGATTCCCAGGGACTCCCAGTTGTGTTTTTGCTTCAAAGACTGTGTGTCCAAGATCAATAGTCTTCCTCCTTCAGGTCCTTCAGGTTCTTCTCTTGACTCCAACTGCTGTGGCTGGACAGCTGTCTGGCTTCTCCTGTCTAGAAGCTGTTTTCAGCTCCTAGAGGCCACCCACACTTTCTTACCATACCTAGGTCCTAGCACTTCAAACAGGATCCATGAAGTAGGCCACCATGACAGTGAACTCTGCTTACATAAAAAGTTGTTCAGCAATGTGTGGAATGTTTATGGTAAAGAACTAGGAGCAGGCAAAGTACTTAAATCAAATCTCACTTAATCCGCTTGGTAAAGCTTTAACTTGAGCCTTCCAAAGTCTCCCCTTTTCCTGCCCCTTGACATCAACTTGCTCCTCCTTCAGTCTCAACCCCTTGCTAATTGTCCCTGTTTCCAGATCCTATCTAGTCTGGCTTGCTCTCCCTTGCTTTCTTCCTTTGATGCTTCTTTGATTTTTTTCTTTAATCCTTTAATAATTTTCTCTAGCTCTTTTCTCTATATCCTTCATTTTCTTTTTTTATTATTATGTATTTTTACTATACAAATAACATGTGTATATCGTATCATATACTAATATATATTGTATGGCATCAAACTGTATTTGTTAATTATCTTTTTGGACAATAACATAGCTTGGTACTCATTTCTCTCCTAACATATAAATCATTCTTTTAAATGACTTCATGATATTATTCTATTATTATTATTATTATTATTATTATTATTATTATATTTGTATGTCACAATATATCCTTTCCCTTAACTATTTAGATTGTTTCTGGAATTTTGAAATAACAAACCAATGCTGTGTGCATGACTTCTTATATACATATGTGATTTCCCTAAGGCATGTATCCAGAAGTAGAGCTCTGAGTTATATCCATTTTCATTTTACTACTATCAACAAACTGTTCTCTAAAGTGGCTATGGCAATTTACAGGACTGCCAGCTGCATAGTAGCATTGCATTCACAAAATAACTGCTAGAACTGAATGGAATAGTAGATCCACATAGAATACCATTGGAATAAAGTGTGGCTGATTCACAAACTCTTAACAGTTCTGAGATTGGACAGCTAGTTCCATCATTGTGCTTATGACATTGTTGAATTTTCAGATTACTAGAGCCTGGAGGCTGATCAGTTTTAATTTTCATTAGTTCTCTTTAGGTCTTAATATTAACCATGCTTCTAAGACTATAATTATGATGATAAGATGATTCAGATGTATAGTATCATTTCTTTTTTTCTTTTTAAGGAAAGGGTAAAGAAGTTTATCTGGATCTTTAAAGGTGCCAGATTGAACTGGACCTGGAGGAAGTGTCAAGCATCTCCTCTCTGGGTTTGCTTTTATTCCATGAAATGAAGTGAAGTAAGCTCTTAGCAGTATTTGGCACATAAGCTATTTCACAACTAATTGTCATTAGTACCCACATACATCTGAGTTTTGTAAGGGAAAATATGTATAGCAAATATATGATCTTTGATATTGAAAGTGATATTTATCTCATTTTTACACCTTTTTCCTTTTTATATGAATCATATTGTGTGTATAATTAGGAAAAAAGCAATTAAAAAGGCAAAGAACTCTTTAGCAAGAGCCAAAAGCACAAGAAAGGATTTTGAGCCAAGTGCTATGGTGCAAGTGTTTAATCCCAATGGCTTGGGAGGCTGAGGCTGGAGGATCACAAGTTCAAAGCTAGCCTCAGCTTCTTAGCAAGGCCCTAAGCAAATTAGCAACACCCTGTCTCAAAATAGAAAAAATAAATTAAAAGGGGTTGGGTGGTGGCTCAGTAGTTAAGCCCCTCTGGGTTCAATCCCTGTACACCCTTCATCCCTCAAAAAGAATCTTGACTTTATTGTGGACCAGGTGATAATTATCCCCTTTTACAGACCTATTTAAATAGCAGAGAAGGGCTGCTCATAGGGCCACTGGAAGATGACACAGCCACAAGCAACACTGGACAACCTTTCCTCTAATCGAACCAACCCACCAATTGGGAGTGACTAAGTACCTCTGTGTACCTCCTCCAGGCCTAGACATTTTTCCCATAATTGTTGTCATCCCCCCCTCCTCTCTTTCAGTGATGTCTTTGGAGTCTGAGAAACTGACATGAAAAGCATTTTCCTTTGGGGCTTCCTGGTCATCGGAAGTGTCCATTAAATAGACATTTTCCTGTGAATTGTATCTCTAGGTCTCATTTACTCATCAGTAAATGTGAGGAAAAGAGTCCTGTCTGTTCTCCTTTAGAAAGGCCTTCCAGGAGTCAGCTGATGGTGTCCAATCTCTCTCACTTTGCTACATTTATTAGCAATGCCTGGGAGTGGATTCCTAGAATCATAATATAGAAAGGCACATATCAGGAGGCCATTCACCCAGCCAACCCCATTTTCCAGAAGGGCCGAAACCAAGCAGCAATAAGCCAGGGCTGATTTTCCTTCATTTTCCTGCATGAGTTATTTATGGCCCTAAAACCCAGCAGAGTCAGTAATGCCCTTTCTGTCCCTCTCTAAATCTTTCTACTCTTCAACTGAATCCCTCTTGGGACTTCTTTCAAACTGGTTCCTTAATCTTCTCTGGATTGTCTCCAATGTCTTCGTATTCAATTGAAGTTGAGGAGCTCTAAACTTAGAATTCTCTCTAATACTAAGCAGTCTTGAGCAGAATATAAGACAATTTGTGTCCCTCAACGCCATCTAAGAGTGACTCCAGGGAAAGGGAACATGCAGTACAGGGAAACAAGGGGCTTTCATGTCCATGAGAATTGAGATCAAAATTATGCTTTGTAGTTCGGCTGCTGGTGACCACTGGCAAGTCATTGGCTTTGCCTGGTCTGGGTCCTTCCCAGATGAAATGAACAATAACACTTCTTTAAGTCATTATAATGAGAAAATAAGATGGCATATATAAAGTCCTTGGTTTATGTTGTATATATTTTTCACATAAAAGTTCCTTATATACAAGGCAATTGCTTCATAAAGTATTCAGTGGAAGAAATATTAATTTTCAAAGCTGAGAAAAAATGTCAACTCTGGATTTGCTAAAAAACAGAACTGTCCTGTAGTCTAGCAAATTTTCAAGAGTTTTTAAAAAACTGTCTTTAATTTTTGCCTTAAATGCTCAGTTTAGAGCCTAGCTCTCTATGATCAGAACCAAAATTCATAGATAAGACTTGACTATAGTTTTGCATCCCAGAAGTTTATAAAACATTCCTAAAACCCATTTTTAAAAACGCAGTGATCTTTGAACTATTGCCCAAAGATTAATAATTTAACATATATATATTACTCAAAGAGAGATGACTTGATTTAGAAATATCTCCTGCAGTTCCTGGAATGCCCTGCAATATAGAAAATACAAAGATAAAACAAAAACTCATACGTGAGCAGTGTTTGAAGAAGTCAATACTAAGAGATAAACGGTCCATATGCAGATTTTTAAAACAAAATAGAAAGTGTTGCAAATAAAGAAATTGCCTGATATCTAATAACAAACAAATGAAGAAACACAAAATCTTAGGATGCCTATCAAAGTAAGTTACAGCTAACAACTGCTTATAGTGGGGTCAGGCACTCTTCTAAGCAAGCTCCATGTATTAAGGTGTTTAATTTTCCTATGTGTTTATAAGCAGATATTGTTTCCATTCCCAATTTCTAGATAAGGAAGCTTCAGTGAGGAGAGATTATTTTTCCAGTGTTTAACAGCCTATGTGGCAGAGCTGGATTTCAACTCCAGGGGCTCCAACAGGCTGCACCTATTAAGGCTGCACCATATTGCTGCTCTAGCATGTTGCTGGGTGGGAAATTCTAGCAAATGGCTGTCTCTGGCCCTAACTTGGGAAGCAGTCTAACACAGTAATTGAATACACATATTTTGGTATCTAAATGACTCATTTTAATCCCAGCTTCACCACTTAATGAAGAATCAGGAGGGGTTATGAGGTTATCTTGTCTGCATCTCAAACCCTGCCTGCTAAAGAAACTGAGATCTAAAGGATTCAGATGTTTAAAATAGAAATCATGTTCTGTACCCAAACACTGAGTTGTTTGCCACCTTCTGAGTCAGATTGCTGTCATCAAATCATCATGTATTCAGAAAGCATTCTGTACATCAGTTTTCTCCCATGTACAAAGTGTATATATATAAAAGCTACTAAATACACATAAAAAAGTCAGTGTGAATTATGTAGAAAATTAGTGTATTAATACTTTGAGTTAGCACTAATATAAATAAGATAAATTCTCACTATTTTCTTCAATTCGGTGTGTCACCATTACCATCATCTAAATCACATTCATTCAATATTTAAGCAGCTAGTAGGAAAAGCTACTATTTGTCGAGCACTTACTTTGCTTTACTTAGACTATTCTCATTCAGTTTCTCATTGAGGTTGTTGATGGGAAATTGAGGCACAGAACAGTTTCTGGCAACTATTTTCAGTTCCCACTGTGCCCTAAAGTGATGGAGACCATGTTCAAACTCTCTCACTCTAATTCCTAAGTATGCATATGTAGCCATACTCCTCTGCTGATTCCCCACGTATAAAGACCAGATTATGTTCATAGCTTCTGACCTACCACACTGTAGCTTTGAAAGCCATTATCTATCTAATGTCCAGTTTATTACAAAATTTGCATAGTTGTCAATACCCCTGAGTCCTCTGCAACTCCAGATGAACCTCTTGTCTGGCAAATTCCATATTCTGATTCTCACTGAAAAATCTTCAAACTGAAAAAAAATTCTTCAGACTGGAAAAACAAGAGTCTTATTTATGACTGTCTCAAAAAAAAAAAAAAACAACCTATTATCCAGAAAGGAAGGAAAATCAAATGACACAGTTCTGCAAATGTGAACAAAAGATTAGCCCTGATTAACTCAACCTCTGGCTCTGAGTTATTTCACAGTAGCAAGGGCAAAATTGTTGGCTGTGTTAATCACATTTGGATGAAACATCAAGTTTTATAGAAATCATCTCCAGATTGTTGTTTTGTTTCTGGCACATTAATACAACTAATTCATCAGCAGAATGAGCAAGCCATCCTTGCAATGGAGCCAGGCTTCCTTGGATCAAACAGGCACCACAAGCTGTTCTTCAGAATCTGGGAAAGGCTGTGTGAAGGCTGTGCTACGCAGGTTTTGCTTTTGAATTCACTTGGCCACTGACAAGTATGTGCATGTAAGAGACATTTAATGCAACAGGAAACTGGGTTACATGACACTGATTCCCGGTATCTTTCAAATACAGTATGCTTTTTCTAAATTACCTAAACAACACACACACACACACACACACACACACACACACACACTTTGTTTTGGGCCATATGAATTCCTTTGTTGTGTTACCTACTGCTCTCTAACCAAAGTGATTGATAGAAAAAAAAAAAAAACAAATGAACCCACCTGTATTGGAAATGGAACCAAAGCAACTGATCTTAGTTTGAGAGACTTTGACTTCCTTCCATCTCAGAGGCAAACATACAAGTGGGCCAGATCTGGTTAACTTGTATAGACAACCAGCATCAATTCTTTGTCATCCCTGAGCTGCCAAAGGAGATTGGAGAGTAGAGAAGCTTAGAAAGGGATGTTAAGAGAAGGTATCCCTCCCCTCCCTCCAATGTTTCAAGAAACTCCAGTTCCCTATTGAGTAAAGAAAACAGCTTGTCAATGTGTAGGTAACCACATTCCCTAGAAAAATTACCTAGTTAGGTAAATTGTATAAAGTATATCTGGTGCACGATTCTCCTCATGAATTGAGATTATTGACTCAAAGAGTAAATTGATCTTTGGGACTAAGTAGGTTGTGAGGTCCTTCCTGGATGCTATGAGGAATGTTTCTGAGCTACATGTATGTTATTGGCTCCTGTGGATTAGGATTGACTAATTTGTATGCTTGTGTTCTGCGAGGGGTGGAAGAACTTGTCCAGAGTCATAACAGGAGGATTTGAGAAGTGAAGCTGTCCTAGTTGCAGAAAGAAAAGAAGTGGATGTAGGGATTTAAATATATCCAAATGTAAAACTGTCCCTTAGCCAGTCCTGAGTGTGTAACTCTTTAATGTATCCATCTTTAAAAAAAAAAAAAAAAACGTTTGTTTTAGTTGTAGTTGGACACAAAGCTTTATTTAATTAATTTCTTTATTTTAATGTGGTGCTGAGGATTGAAACCAGTGCCTCACACATGCTAGGTGAGTGTTTTTCTGCTGAGCCACAACCCCAGCCCTTTAATTTATCCGTCTTATGCCTTATAGAAAAACATGTATTTGCTAGACAAAGGAGAAATTATAAAAATTCCTCTAAACACCTAAAATATAATATATGTAGGCCACCTCTTAATTGTGGCTTTTTAAAATCTGCTCATAATGGCCAGTTATTGAGTTCCATTGAGATTTATTCTAAAAATCTCTTTTATTTTTTGATTTGTGCAGAAAAATCAATTTATATGATAAACTTGCAGATTAAATACCAAGCTCAAATTTAACTGAAATAATTTCACACTCCCATGAAATATATTTAATTATATTTATTAGTATGATATAATTATTTTATTTATTTATTTTATTTTGTCTTGACTGTGGAAGAACAAAAAAGGCAGGAATAATAAGTGGCCTTTCAAACTTCTCTTACCTTATCAAGAACAAAGGAGAGAGGTTGAATTTATATTACTTCCATTTAATGTTTGAGCTATTTCAGAAAATAAATTGGGTAACAATACAGGGAGCAATTCTCACTCTTTAGTGTTCTTTATTTATGATGTGCGCCCTCCAATGTGTTCTCACCATGTTCCTCTTGAGCATTAACCAAAATGACTAAGTTAAGGTCAAAATATCCTCTGAGTGGCATGTCCCTGTAGAGATAACCATGGCATAAGTGGCAGCAGGCAATAGCTTTTCTTGTTCTCCCTTGACTCCAACCTCTTCATTCCATTCTGGGTAGACCCACTTGGCCTAGAGAGAAGAAATAAAAACAGCAGGACGTGTCTCCATTTGCTTGTGATGGTGGACTGGGTGACAGAAGTGGCCTTCTCCTCCACTCAAAGAAGCTTCTTCAAATGATGACAATGCCCTGCTTTCTCCCTGGGGGTGGGGTGGGGAGAGGATCAAACCTAATCACATATTCAATTTACAAGATTTGACTTTCATCTCCTTTAAACTTCACCATAAGCTGGTGAGGGAGGCGGGAACTGGCATAATGCAATATATAACCCTCCTGTTTATTGAGTATGAACCAGGGGCCAGGTACTCTGCTGGATTATAAATACAAAGATAAATTCAGTGAAATTCCTGTTCTGAATAGAGTGAAATGCATTCTAGTGGTTATGTAGCAGGGAAATTGAGACATGAAATTGCTGTTAGTGCTGGTATCTATTTTGGGAAGAAGCTAAGCTTGAAGAAATGGACTTAAAGATTCAGTCTTTGCAAGAAAATGAGAGATTTTGACAGTCTTCATACCATTAAAATTCTTTGCTATATGTTTTAGCAACTAGTATAAATAATTTTCCTTCATATTCACTTTATTATAAAAAGTATTTGAAGTATTCAAGGATAAAACTACTAAGTTATATCAAACTAAGTCTTTCCCTTAAAACAGATAAGGAAGTATTCAAATGATTTAAGTTGTATCAAGTTTATATTGGCAATGCTGAATTCACTTTTTAATGTTTGTTTGTTTTATACCAGGGATTGAACCCAGGCCACATCCCTAGCCCACTTTTTAATTTTTTAAGTTAACTATTGAGTAGTAAATCAAAAGGACATTCATAAAATATAATCATCCCTGGTAACTTTAGAAATATTCTGATATGAAAAATTTCGAACAAACACAGAAAGGAAGAGAATGATACAATGAAGCTGTGTACCTGCACACAGCTCCATCAATTACAGTCAATCCTGTAATTATGAATTATAATTTCCTATGAATTTGTCTCTGACTTAACAAAAAACTGACTTAAAGGAAATAGAATACCTGATTTCCCCAGATAAATTGCATTAATGATTTGAAATCTTCTTACATTGCGTGTATATTACTAATTCTATTCCTTGACTTGTACACTAGGTAAAATTTTGCACCTGTGCTCTTGGAACATGTACAGGATATGTTAAGTACACAACACATGAGGAATATACACTAAAAAGAGAGAACTGATATATTTTAAAGTTCCATTCAAAGTCCTCAAAAATACTGCCAAAAAATCTGAATTATTGCAAAAGATCCCACATACTCACCAAAAGGGCACATGGAGTATCTGCAACAATGTTGTTGTTGTTTTTCCTGTCAAAACTGAAAATAAGGACAAACATCTGTCACCGGTGAAATACTATACACTAATGAAAACAAACTACCACCACGTGCAACTATATGGATTTTCATACATAAACAATTTTTTGTTTGTTGTTTTCGGTATGAGGGATTGAACACAGGGGTGCTCTTCCACTGAGCTACATCCCCAGCCCTATTTTATTTTTTATTCTGAAACAGGGTCTCACGTGCACACTTTATATATACTTCAATAAAATTTTACAGTTCAAAAAATATTCTAGGGTTGTGGCTCAGTGGTAGAGCACTTGCCTATCATGTAAAAATAAATAAAATAAAGGCATTGTGTTCATCTACAACTAAAAATAATTTTAAAAAATACCAAATGAAATAAAGTCATAAAAATATTTAATAAAGAAATACATGTACATGAAACTGCTCTTGATTTTTAAATAAAGGGTGGTGCTAACAAAAACATTAACATATTAAGTTATAGCTGTTTAATTAATTTTCCAGAAAGCTTGGGGGTCTTTCTTGAGAAATGAGAATAAATAGACTTATTCTTCTAGGTATAGGAAAACACTACTTTTCCCTAAATGATACCACAGGCTTATGAAGTACCCTGTTCTCTTAGGGCATCAGAAGTCTGACCCATGTATTAATCTTATTCTCTGACAGTTATTCTCATAACTGTCCACTCTGAGTATGTTTCTTCATCTATAGAAAAGGAATCCAAATACTCTTTGATTTATGACAAGATCACATCCCAATAAACCCATCATAGCTGAAAAAACATTTAATACACCTGACCTATAGAACATCATAGCTTAGCAACACAGTAAAGCAGAGAATATCAGTTGCTGACCCTCGTAGTCATGAGGCTGGTTGGAAGCTGCCTCTACCTGGCATCTTGAGAGAATATCACAAGGCACATCGTTAACCTAGGCAAAGATTAAGATTTGAAATTCCATGGGGCTGGGGATGTGGCTCAAGCAGTAGCGTGCTCGCCTGTCATGCGTGCGGCCCGGGTTCGATCCTCAGCACCACATACCAACAAAGATGTTGTGTCCGCTGAGAACTAAAAAATAAATATGAAAAATTCTCTCTCTCTCTCTCTCTCTCTCTCTCTCTTTAAAAAAAAAAATCCAAGTATGGTTTCTAATAAATGCTGACTGCTTTTGAATCATTGTATAGTTACATGATCATTAAGCCAAACCACTGCAAGCAGAGAACCATTTGTATATATGAACCAACTTGTCTGGCACTTGATGATTGATCTTTTATTTCTATTATTACTAATGTTATTAGAATATGTCAAAAAGCAAGTTTAGTTCTAGGTTGTTTTAATTTGTGCAATGACAGTTATCTGAGTACCGCTATTTTCTTGGGAATTCTGAATCATTCCTCTGTCTACCAGAAAAATGTAAGTGGCTTCCATTTCCTACCCTTTCTCTCTCTGTAACATGTTCTTTGTTCCTACTAAAACATCATCATCTTACTAAGAAATGCTGTGGTCTATTTCATTCTAGATCTATGGTTTGTCTTGTGCTAGAGAAAAATCCCAAGTTGTCTACGGAGGTATTCCAACTCTGCATACTCATGAAGACTTGTCATAAGATTCTTGAACTCTTTATGAGAAGAATTTTGGTTCTTCCTTTATAAAAAATATTTTTAGTCATCAATAGATCTTTTTAAAAAATATTTATTTTTTAGTTGTAGTTGTATCTTTATTTTATTTATAAGTGGTGGATCGAACCCAGGGCCTCGCATGTGCTAGGCAAGCACTCTACCGCTGAGCCACAACCCCAGCCATATCAGTGTATCTTTTATTTATTTATATGCAGTGCTAAGGATTGAACCCAGGGCCTCACACATGCCAAGGCAAACGCTCTACCACTGAGCTGCAACCCCAGCTCCATGGTTCTTCCTTTTTAATTTATCCCCTTACTTTAAACATAGATTATCCATTATTCTGCTGTTTGTCAGGATTCCTACATTTTTCATTTTAACCTCATTTTCTGCATCGTAGGTTTCCAGTCTGAGATGGAGATAAATCATGCTGTCCCAACATGTTTGTAGTGTATTAATCATCCAGTTCTCCTCAATGGGCTTTTCATATGGTTGCCTGTTTTACATCTGTTCATTCCTTTCTCCTACAAAATCCACGGCCCACTCCTATTTTCTATTTCTTTTAAAATTGGATGCAAAATAGTGTATTTCCCCCATGACATTTCCACTGGTTGAAGACTTATCAGAAACTATTTGGATTAAGGAGATGCTGTCATTTCTATTTACATTGTTTCTTTGCTTTTTCTGGGTGTTCATGCTTTCACCATCCTCTTATGGAAAACAGTGCCTGCAATGACCTGAACTGATTCTTTCAAGCCTTCCTTCTCAGAGAGTAGGCTGACCTCAACTCTTTTCAGGGCAGTGATTACCTCTTTTCATTTCTCACCTAATCCAGAGATAAACTGAGTGATTCCTTTGTTAAGGTAGGATGTAGAGAGGAATTTATTTGCAAAGCAAATAGAAAACAGTAAACATAACTTTTGTACTCTTAATACAGGCTGGTGGGAGAAACTTATTCTTCAAAAATATTATCTTTCCTGATGACTCAGTTACTCCTGAGGTGATGTAGTTTTCACTTTAAAATTAGAGTCAAGATAGAAAATGTTATTAATGCCTCCTATAGAAAATCTGCCAGTGTAATGCCAGTTATTTCATGGCATCATTGCTATAACCTAATATTCCCTCTGCGTTTGGATTATGTTAATTGACAGTGACTTTACCTGTGTTTTTGAAAAGACAGGATAGAGATTCCTGATTTTTCCCCCCCTTCAGACAAACATCAAAAGGTTCTCCTTGGTTTATTTTAAGACCACAGTTTCTGCTGTCATGTAAGTAGATGGTTGAAATTAAATACATTTGCAAGTACTTCCAATTTGTGCATCTGCAATTCGGATGGGGTGAGCCTTGGGCAGCTCAGTTATGCTTCTCTTTCCCCTCTCGAATTTCCAGCTTTTCTCTTAAATATCAGTCATCTTCAAGATTCCATCCTTAGGCTTCACAGTCATAGCCTGAATAGTTCCAAAGCAAGGCTGTATAAATATATACAAGATTTAAAAAATAGATGGAAAAATGAAGTGAAGGGGATTGAGACAGAAGAGTTTAATCCACAAAAGGCAGAAGTTAAACAGCTACAGAATGGCCAGCAAATCTGTCCTGAACTTTCTAGTGGCAAAAAAAAAAAAAAAGGGGGAAATAGTTGTGATTTTTCTCCGTCTGGTCTTTCTACTTTGGTCTTAAAGTTTCTCTGTCAGGAGAGGCCGGAAGTCGAGATAGCTGTGAATTTGAGGGGAAGTTAGGTTCTAGTTCTCTCATTACAAACTCTCCTTGTGCCCAGATCATCACTACCACCTACACCCCTTGACTCTTACATCTTGCTTCTCTTCTAAGTCTCCTTTTGTTTATAGCCAACTTGTGATTAGCTCTGGAAGATGTTTCCCCTTAGAACTCACTGCCTGAGGACAGGTGAGTCTCTGAAACCACTGATTCCTTGCCCTGCCTCATCCCTGTGCTAGGGAATCAAACCCAGGGCCTTGTGCATGCCAGGCAAGGGCTCTTCCACTGAGCCACACCTCTAGCCCACACAGACATGCTTTTAATCTGAGACTCAATGAACCATGTGCTTAATTATGTTTCTATCACAAATTTAAGGTAGTTGCTGCCTTGACATGCATTTATAGGTTTGGCATTAAATTGTCACATTTGTCTTTGTTAAAACTTTCCCTCCATGTGTGTGTGGTTGTTTATAATCAGAGCCCCTTGTTCCTCATTCCACAGACCCCAGACCAATATACCACACAGCTGCTGACCATGATGAACCTACAGGTCAGCACCAGAGTCAAGCAAACAAGCCCCCCCACCTTGCACGAGTTTTCCTTAAATCAGCCAATCCATGAGGCCTGTGGGCCTTACTAAAAGAATAGTCCCATAGTTCTCTCCAGCTCCTTGGTGTTGGCTCAGCTCCCTGACGTCTCCTGGATTTTCCTCTGCTACTTGTCAGCAACCCTAAGCTCTCTGACTCTGTAAGGAACACTTTTGTTTCATGCAATTTAGTTTTTATCTCCTCATAGCGTCTCATTTGATCAATACACTGGAACCTAACTTTCCCCTCAAGTTCACAGCTATCTTAATAAATGGCCATTCTTGACAGAATAAATGTTAAGACCAAATAAGAAAGACCAGACCAAGAAAAATCACAATGATTTCCCTCTGTTTTACCACAGGGAAGTTCAGGACAGACTTGGTCGTCCTTCTTTAGCTGTTGTTGTGTAAGGTCTGTCTTCTGTGGATTAAACTCTCCTGTCTTAATCTCCTTCACTTTATTTTTTTCATCTATTTATACAGCCTTCAGAACTATTCAGGGTATGAATGTAAGTAACATGATGTGATGTATGTCTCTCACTCTCTTTCCTTCCCTCTCTCTCTCTCTCTCCTCTCTGTCCCCTCTCTCTCCTCTCTGTCCCCCCCCTCTCTCTCTCTCTCTCTCTCTCTCTCTCTCTCTCTCTCTCTCTCTCTCTCACACACACACACACACACACACACACACACACACACACACATACCTGCACACATATATATCCCTGCTGAATATTTCCTCCTTGATGGTCCACTTTGAATTCATGGTTGTTATAGTTTAGATATGAGTTATCCTTCAAAAAGCTCGTGTGTGAGACAAAACAAGAAAGTTTAAAGGTGAAATGATTGGGTTATAGAGCCTTAACCTAATCAACGCATTAAGCCATTTGTATGAATTCACTGAGTGGTAACTGTTGTAGGCAAATAGGGTGCTGCTGGAGGAGGTAAATAGGGGGGCATGCCTTTGGGGTATATATTTTGTCCCTGGTGAACAGAGCTCTCTCTGCTTCCTAGTGACCAAAACCTCAAACTGTTTTCCTCTTCCACACCTTTATGCTGTGGTGTTTTGCTTCATCTTGGGCCCAGAGCAACAGAGTAGGCCATCTGTGAATTGAGACTTCTGAAACCTTGAGCTACAAATAAACTTTTCCTCCTCTAAAACTGCTATGGTCAGGTCTTTTGGTCCCTTAGTGGAAAAGCTGACTTAAACAATTACATACTTTGAACTCATCCTACTTGAAATTTACTTTCTTCCTAAATTCTCTGCCATGAACTAGTCTGACCAGTCTCACAAATTAGCAGTGATTGTAAACTTCAACTCTTTCCCTTCTTCAACCTCACAACTAATTGGTCACTAAGTACTCCCAATTTGTAGTGGGCTTTCCCCTCCAGCTCCACCGTCACTGTTCCAGCTGGACTGCAATGATCTCTTGCCACTCCAGCTTATTCTGTGTTCTGCTTCCAGAGCAACCTTCCTAAAATGCATGCTTGGTCTTGTTAAAGATGCTTCACTGTCTTCCCAAAATACTTTGAACAAGGCTTTTCATGATTAGAATGTTGAGACTTTTTTCTCTCAAGGGACATTTGTCCCACTTTATAGGGGTCACCACTCATGGGTCATGTTATGGTTTGTATGTGAGGTGTCCTCCAAAAGCTCACGTGTGAGACAATGCAAAAATGTTTGAAGGTAAATTGATTGGGTTATAGCCATAACTCAGTGATTTAATCCCCTGATAGGGATTAACTGATTGGTAATTGAAGTGGTAACTGAAGGGTGTGGCTGGAGGAGGTGGGAATTAGGGTGTGGCTTTGGGTGTATATTTGTATCTGGCCAGGGGAGTCTATCTGCTTTCTGATCACCATGTGAGCTGCTTCTCTCTGCCACAGTGTTCTACCTAAACTTGAGCACTAAGGAATGGAGTCTGTTGTCTATGGATTGAGACCTTGAAACCATGAGACCTTAAATAAACCTTTAATCTTCTACAACTGTGCTGGTTGGGTCTTTTAGTCACAGTGATGAAATAGCTGACTTAAAACAGGTCACTACATGTCACAGGTTGAATCCTTAAGAAACAGGCTTTGAGATGGAATGGAGCAAGAGTTTCATCAGCATATGCTCTTGAGATTACCACCTGTAGAACAGAAGGGAAGAAAATAGAGGCTGAGGGAGAAGCTATGACTCAGTACACTGTAGTTGGCTTGCATGGAAATTGGTAAATGCTTTAAATCAGGGTTCCCTCCCCACCTTCTCCCAGGGAGCCCCCTTGCCAACTTACCCTTGGCTCCAGTGCATCTCAGTCAAGATCTTAGCTGAACCCACAGAGAGTTCAGTCACTGGGGAAGCCTTTAGGAGTTGTCCTGAGATTGAAGTGAAGGATCAGGCAATCATACCCCTGTGTCCTCAGTCACTGGATGTGGACTTCCCATTGAAGAAGTTTTGACCTTGGACAGGACAACTGTCTTCAGCTGCAGCAATTCTAAAGAGGTTGGACAGCTGAAGGGTTTGTGCAGGCACCACCCCAGCAGCTGGGGGTGATGGGTCTTAGAATGGACTTGCCCGAGTTCCACATGGCCTCCCCATTTGCAGCTCTTTGAGTAGCACTGACCCCATTAAGTTGGAAGCAGGATTGTAATTTGAGACTGGCCTTTGTCTCTAATAGACTTGTAGATAAGAGATAAGGGAGACTTTTGGCCAAGTAAATGGAGTCCATTGTTTTCTCTATTCCTAGGACTAAGGACTGGAAAATGAAGGATTATCATTATCCTTTACCAAGCTACACATTCAAAAGTCCTTCAGCTTCAAACCAGAGCCGTTGTTGCTTGCTTGGCCAGGGGAAATGGCAATGTCTGGAGACATCAGTTGTCATTACAGTGTGTGGTGGTGTTATTGGCATCTAATGTATAGAGGCCAGGAATACTGCTAAACATCCTCCAATGCATGGGATGGCCCCATAACAAAGGATGGTCCAGCCCCAAATGTCAACATTGCTGAGATTGGTTAAACCTTGCTCTGTGGCAATAACCACTTAAGAGTACTTTGTTCCATATGGCCGTGGGAAAACAATGAAATAAATTCACCTCTTTAGGTCCTCAGAAGGCTGGAGTCCCTCCCACTGCCCATCTTTCACTACTAACTGAATTCTTATTGCTTTTTACTTCAACCAGGTCAAATAATCAATTGCAGATTTCTCCCTATTTCCTATGATCATTCTTGTATCAGGCTGCTTTTGTAAGAAAAATGAGCCAACCCACCTCGATTTAAACAGTAATTTATATAAAACATACTTGGTGCCTCACATAAATACCAGAAGATTGAATTCTGCTTTCCCCACTGAAATTAGGTAGCCCTGATTGGATCAGGGATATCCGAAATTACAGCAGAAAGTTGGTCAAGTGAGGACACTGCTGTTGGTACTGCACACAGGATTTTACAGCTTGGGTATTGGACAGCACACTCTATCATGGCACTGCCACTGTGGCTCCATAGCACTGGGTGCTGCTGATGGAACAATTCCTGCTACCCCTGCTCCTCCCCATTCCTTGATTTAGTCTGTATCTATTTGATCGAGCCTAGATTGCTAACAGCAATTGATGCTGTGAGAATGAATCAGGAAATCTTGGCTTGGGTGGTGAAAGGTGGACTTTACCTCTGACCACAACTCGTAAAGTAGAGAATTCCTAAGACTCATGAAAATGTTTTGATGGCTGGGGAGCAAATTATGATAACTTTCAGGTGAAGATGTTAATTCCTTCTGTCATTTGCATACAGTTCATGCCATTTTATTGCGCACAGTTCTAAGAACAAAACTTCTATGTATATAGCACTCTATAATTCTAGCATTTAGTGTTATCTCAAGTTAATTAATAGATTTCTGATGATCACAACTACTATTATACACACACAAACACACATACACACACACGCCCTCCAAACTCAACCTTGAAACCCCTTCAGATAATCACTATATTTATTTCCTTAGGATAAAGATAGATGTATGTCCCCCAAAGAGCTTACCTTTCTTGTTCTAATTAATTTCCACATGTGTTAGTAGTGCTGAAACAAAGAATGCTAGAAGCATTCATAATGAAATAAAGCTAGACAGCATGGCTTTTCATTTGTGTCCTTGATTAATTGTGTGCTTGTCTCCTCTTTTATGGAAAATAAATATATATGAAAAGATATATCAATGCAGAAAAACAATAGACCCTTTTTAAGTGTTCTTAGTGCTACTGTGACATTTTTCTACTTATTGTCTCTTGATGAATTTTTTCCATTCACCTTTTCTGACACCATCAAAGATGAAAAACTATGTGCCTCACAGATGAGCTGATACTCTGACAGGCTACCCAAAATTCTTGCAAAGCCGTATCTCATGAAATATTATCTGGAAGCCTTGAATTGCCAGTGTGGGAGGGTAGTTATTTTTCTTTGGAAGTTAATGAGGTATCTTAAAGGAGGTAGCCAGAGGCAGGCCAGTTTAGACTTTCCTGTGAAGAATGGAGGCAGCCAACTTGCCTATCATTGTTGGAGATATTTTTTGAGTGTTGTTGGTAAGAAAGCAACTTTCTGTTGCTTTGACAGAAAAGTTTAGTTCATAGCCTTGGAGACTTAAGAACTCAGTATCAACATCGCTTGGTTCTGTTGAAGGCCTCTGGCTATACCACAATATGGTGGATGGCACGTTGAGTGTGTGTTCAAGGGAGAGGTCACATGGTGAGGCAGAAAGCCAGACAGGTTTAGGAGCCAGAATTACTGTTCTCTTGACAATCCAGTATCACAGGAGCTAACTGGCTTTAATCTCTTTCAAGGTTGATACCCCAGTGACCTAATTGCATCCTAGTGGGCCCTGCCTCTTAGAGTTTCCACCACTGCCCAATATTGCATATGGACACAAGGAGACACATTCAACTCCTATCCAAACCATAGCACCAATCTTACAAGTTCATCTTTCCAAACATGTATTTTTTAAAAATCATTCCCTAAGCTATTTTTGCATACTGCCTCTATCATCACTTTAACTTTATGGATGAAAACTGAATTTCAGGCAAAGCAGACCACAAGACTCAGAATTAAAAATCAAATACTTAAATATGAATGAGTAAATAAAGCCCAGTGCTTCTTCATTTATAAAGACTGGTGCAGGCAGAAAGAGAATCTTTATTAGTCAGACTAGAAATCACAACTAAGCCTCCCTCCTCAAGAGGTAGCCCTCCTGCTTAAGCCTCAGAAGTAGCTGGGACTTCAGACACATGGCACTGTGCCCAGGTACATCTAGTTTCTTGAAACTTACTTTGAAATTAACTTTACATTCATTTATGAATTCATTTATCATAAGTTTAATAATCTTTTGGAGAATCCCATAGGTTTTTCTATAGAGAATCATAGTTTTATATAAACACAGAAGATTCACAAAGGTTGTACAGAGTTTCTACATACTCCATGCTTAACTTACTAAAACATTGGCAGTAGGAGAAATTGTCATAATTAATGAGCCAATATTGGTACTAACTAAAGTCCACAGGTTTCCTCATATTTCCTTAATTTTTACTTCATGTTCTTTTTCTGCTCTAGAATCCTATTGGAATACCATATTACCTTTAGTTACCATGTTATAGGCTTCTATTGCTTATGACCATTTCTTAGACTTGCCTTGACAGTTTAAAGGCATACTAGCTGGGTATTTTGTAGAATGTCCTCCTCCCATTGGAGTTTTAAAATTTTATTATATTAATAATATAAGTAATATGTATAAAATTAATATATTGGGGCTGGGGATGTGGCTCAAGCGGTAGTGCGCTCGCCTGGCATGCGTGTGGCCCGGGTTCGATCCTCAGCACCACATACAAACAAAGATGTTGTGTCCACCGATAACTAAAAAATAAAAATAAAATAAAATTTTAAAAAAATTAATATATTAATGAGATTCTGTGCCGTTTCCATACATATAAGTGTGCATTAATCTAACCTCCTTTTGTCCATGCTCCCTTCCCCTGACCAATCTCTAGTCACTATCCTACCTTCAGGTGGACTTTTTGAGCATCCACATATGAGAACATGTGGTACTTGTCTTTCTGTGTCTGACTTATTTAACACAATGATCTCCAGTTCCATCCATTTTGCTGCTAATAACAGGAATCAATTCTCTTTTTTTAAAAAAATTTTTGTAGTTGTAGATGGACAAATGCCTTTATTTTATTTGTCATTATTTTTATGTGGTTCTGAGAATTGAACCCAGTGCCTCATGCATGCTAGGCAAGCACTCTACCACTGAGTTACAGTCCCAGCCCAGGAGTCAATTCTTTATGGCTGCATTAATATGCTATTGTGTCTATGTACCTCATTTTGTGGAGTGGGTACTGGTGACTGAATCAAGAGGCATTTTATCACTGAGCATGTCCTCATTTCTTTTGACTTTTCAATTTTGAGGCAATCTTGCTAAGTTACCCAGGCTGGCCTTGAACTTGTGATCCTCCTGATTGAGCCTCTAGAGTTGCTGAGATTATAGGCAGCCACCATCATTGTACCCTGCTTATATCACATTTTCTTTGTCTACTGAACTGTTGTTAATGGGCACCAAGGCTGATTCCATATCTTGGCTATTGTGAATAGTGTGAAGAAACGTATAGGTATCTCTTTGGTATGCTCATTGCATGTCCTTTGGAGATATATATCCAGAAGTGGGATAACTGGATCACATGGTAGATCTACTTTTAGTTCTTTGAAGAACATCTCTACTCTTCTCCATAAAGACTGCACTAATTACCTTCCCACCAAGAGTGTGTAAATTCCTTTTTCTCCATGTCATTGCCAGCAGTTGTTTTTGTTTTTATAAAACCCATTCTAACTTGTATCTTGTTATGGGTTTGGTTTTGTTTTTTGGTACCAGGGATTGAACCCAGGAGTGCTTAATCACTGAACCACATCCCTAGCCCTTCTTAATCTTTTTTATTTTGAAATAGGGCCTCACTAAGTTGCCAAGGCTGCCCTTGAACTTGTGATTCTCTTGCCTCTGGGAATACAGGTATGTGCCACCATGCCCAGCTCTCATTGTGGTTTTGATTTGTATTTCCCTGGTGATCAATGCGATATTTTCATATATATTATTCAAATATATATTTCATATATTTGATTATTTGTATTTATTGTAACTGGATTAAAAAAACTAAAAAAACTTTTAAAAAGTTTTCTCTTTTTTATATATTCTAGATATTAGCCCTCTGTCAGATGAATAGTTGCCAAATATTTCCTGTAGGTTCTCTCTTCACTGATTGTTTCTTTTGCTGTGCAAAAAATTTTAGTTTGATGTCATCCCATTTGGCAAGTTTTACTTTAGCTTTCCATGTGTTGGGGTGCTTGCTGTCCAGAAAATCATTGCTATACCAATGTCTTGAAGTGTTTCCCATATGTTTTATTCTGGTAGTTTTAGATCTTGCACTTAAGTCTTTGATCCATCTTGATTTGCTTTGTACAGGGTGAGAAAGTGGTTGAGTTTCAGACTTCTGAACTGAAGACGGAAATATCCAGTTTCCCCAGCACCTTTTACTAACGAGGCTATTCTTTATCCAGTATATGTTTTTGGTGCCTCTGTAAAGAATCACTTGGCTGTTGGATATGTGGGCTTATTTTAGGATTTCTATTCTGTTCCATCAGTCTGTGTCTGTTTTGATGCCAATGCCATGTTGCTTGGGTTACTATGTCTTGAAATTAGGTATTGTAATGCCCCCAGCTCTACTCTTTTTTTATCTTTTATAAAATTTCCATATAAATTTTAGGATTTCCTTTTCTAGTCCTGTGGAGAATGTCATTGGTATTTTGATGTGGATTGCATTGAATTTATAGATTGCTTTGGGTAGTATGTATATTTTAACAACATGCTTCTGGTACAAGAATGTGAGAGGTCTTTCCATCTTCATGTGTCTTTAGTTTCTTTCATCAGTGTTTTGTCATTTTTATTATAAAGGTCTTTCACTTCCTTGGTTAAGCTTGTTCCTGGGTATTTTATCTTTTTTGTAGTTGTTGGGAACCAGCTTGCTTTCATGATTTCTTAGTAAATTTGTTATTGGTGTATGGAAAAGCTATCATTTTTATCTTGATTTTTGTATTCTGTTTTACTGAATTCATTTATCAGTTTAATAGTCTTTTGGAGAACCCCATAGGTTTTTCTATAGAGAATCATATCAAAGGCAAATAAGGACAACTTGACTTATTCATTTCTAATTATGTCTTTTCTTTCTTTCTCTTGCTTAATTGCTCTGGCAAATTTTATCAAATGCTTTTTCTGCATCTATTGAAATGTTCATATGAATTTTATCCTTCATTTTGTTGATAACATTTATCTTTGCATCCCTAGAATGAAACTGACCTGTTCAATGAACGACCTTTTTGATGTGCTGTAGAATCTGATTTGCTAATATTTTGTTGAGAATTTTTGCATCTAATAAACATAGTTCTTTTGTTGTTGTTGTAGTCATGTTAGGTTTTAGTAACAGAAATGTTGGCCTCATAGAATGAGTTTGGAAGGGTTCCTTCCTTAATCTTTGGGACTGAGAAAAATTAGCATTAGTTCTTCAAAAAAAATGGGTAAAACTCAGTAAGGAAGACATCAGATCTGATTCAATCTCATTACTTGAAATTGGTCTATCTAGTTCAGTGTTTCTTTTATGTCCTCATGGGCTTTGGGTAGGTCATATGTATCCTGAAATTTTCCCATTTATTCTAGTTTTTCCAATTTGTTAGTATATAATTTTTAAAAACAATCCCTAATAATCCTTTGCATTCTCTGTTATTGGTTGTATTTTTTTTTCCTTTTTCACCTGACTATATTTGAGCATTACCTTTTCTTTTTGGTTAGTCTAGCTAAAGTTTTGTCAATTGCATGGATCATTTTGAAAAACCAACCCTTTCATTGATCTTCTGTATCTTATCTATTTCATTTCTGCTCTGGTCTTTGTTATTACTTCCCTTCTTTTAATCTCAGGGTAGGTTCTTTGTTTTTTAAATCCTTGCGATGTATAGTTAAGTTGTTTATTTGAAATCTGGGATTTTTGTTTTTATGTAGGCACTTACTGCCATAGACTTCCTTGTTAGTACTGCTTTTATTGTATCCCACAAGTTTTGGTATTTATTTCCATTTTCATTTGTTTCAAGGAATTTTTAAATCCACCCTCACCCCCCTTTTGGTGATCATTCAGTAGTGGATTGAATCTTCATGTATTTGTGTAATTTCTAAAAATTTCTTTTGTTAACTTCTAGCTTTATTCCATTGTGATAAGAATAGATACACAGCATGACTTTAATTTTTTAAAATTTGTTCAATTGTTTTGTAGTCCAATATATGGTCTATTCTAGGGAAAGTTCCTTGCACTGAAGTACATTCCTCAGCTTTGGGATGGAATATTCTGTAAATATCCGTTGAGTCCATTTGATTTAGAATGATAGCATTGCCTTTTTTCTAATATGGATGATTTGTCCATCAATGAAAGTAGGGTGTTGAAATCTTCTATTATCGTATTAGAGTCTACCTCTCTCCTTTTAGGTCTATTATTGTTTGTTTAATAAAACTGGGTGTTTCAACATTAGGGTTATAAGGATTTACTATCATATCTTTTTAAATTGATCCCGTGTTACACAGTGACCTTCTTTTTTCCTTAGCTTTTTCTTAGTCTGTTTTGCCAGGTAAGTATAGTTTTTGCTCACTTTAGATTTCCATTTGCTTGCAATATCATTTTTCATCCTTGTTAGTCTATTTGTGTATTTATTGGTAAGTTTCTTGTACTCGGAATATTGTTACATTTTGTTTTTATATCCATTCAGCCAATCTGTGTCTTTTTTTAAAAAAAGAGAATTTTTTAATGTTTATTTTTAATTTTCAGTGGATACATCTTTATTTTATTTTTATGTGGTGCTGAGGATTGAACCCAGAGCCCCACGCATGCCAGGTGAGCGCATTACTGCTTGAGCCACATCCCCAGCCCAGTCTGTGTCTTTTAATTGGAGAATTTAGTCCATTTGCACTTAAAGTTAGTGCAATTGATAGGTGAGCATTTAGTGCCTATCATTTTGATTTTCTTCAACTTTTAAATGTTCTTTGTTCTTCATTTATTTTGTGGTTTGATGGTGGTTTACTGGATTGATAATGTTTGGTTCTTTTCTCTTTTGTGTGTCTACTATTATTGTTGGATTTATATTTTCACGAAGGTAGTTGGGTTTCTTTCACTTCTAGATATAGGACTCTTTGAAGCATCTGGTCTGGTGGTTATGACTTCCTTGTTTTTGCTTGTCTTGGAAGGACTTTATTACTCATTTCCAAAGGATATCCTTGTTGGTTATAGTATTCTTGGTTGGAAGTTTGAACTCAGAATATCATTGCACTTCCTCCTGGTTTGTAGGAGAGTTTCTGCTGAGAAATCTGCTGTGAGTCTTACAGGGATACCCTTAAATATGACTTGGTGCTTTTCTCTTGCAGATTTTAGAGCTTTCTCTGTCTTGTAGTTTTGCCAGTTTGACTATAATATGCTATAGTGAATATCTTTTCTAATTATGTGTATTTGGGGTCTTATAAACCTCCTGTACATTAAAATCTATATCTTTCCCAAGATTAGGGAAGTTTTCTGATCTTATTGAGTAGGTTTTCTGTGCCCTTGAGTTTTTTTTTTTTAACTTTTATTTATTTATTTCTATGTGGTGCTGAGGACTGAACCCAGTGCCTCACACATGCGAGGAAAGCACTCTACCACTGAGCCACAGTCCCAAAGTTTTTTCTCCTTAACTTCAGGTATCAAAAAATGTAGATATATGGGCTGGGATTATGGCTCAGTGGTAGAGCACTTGCCTTGAATGTGTGAGGCACTGGGTTCAATTCTCAATACTGCATATCAATAAAAAAATAAAGGTCCATCAACAATTTAAATAAATAAATAATATTTTTTAAAAAATGTAGTTATTTGTTCAGTGCTGTCCTAAATGTCTTAAATAGTCTTTCTTTTTCATCTGACTGGTATATTGTAAGAGACCTGTTCTTCAGGTTCACATATTCATTCTTCTGCTAGATCAAGTCTGTTATTGATGAATGTTCTCATTCCTAGGAGAGGGAGAAGTGATTTCCCATCATTATTCCCCAGCAGGCGAGGAGAATGGAGGACTTCTTAGTATCAAGCAGAAAACTTCAAAAATGATGCCTAAGGAGTGATAACCAACTTTGAGAGTTCATGGTGCTTATAGCTATTCATGCTCAGTGGGAGTTAGGGTTCTTATTCTGGTGCATTCAATATTAAACACCTCATTATTGACTAAGATTTTTAATTTTTAGAACACATGAAGTTCTATTGGTTATGAAGATCTGATTTTCTCCTTATCTAAGACTCAGAGCAAAGAATTAATCTATTGCACTGTAATATTGAAGCAAGGACTTAACTGTGACTTTCAAGTATCAAATAAGATATGTGGATTTTTGAGATCTATAAAATGAGGCCAATCCTCAGGAAACATGAAACACAAAGAAAATCCACAGGAATTTTCCTTTTAGAGGAAAAAGAATAAAATATTAGGGCCTTATTCAACTACTAGCAATGTGAGTTCTAGTAATGCAAAAGTAAATGTTTAAAGATAAAAAAGGATATGTAGAGTCAACATAAAAAATATGCGTACTGTTTCCCTCTGTACAGCAATAAACATTCTTTTAACATTCTTTTGCTGTATCACTAAAGAAGATATTTTCCCACATGCACATATAATAATTTTTTGCAAGATTTCCTATATTACATTCAGAAATTTTTAGCACATATGAATTCAAGAATGCAGCCAATTTTTGAAGAAAAAAAGGCTTTTACCACAAAGTAAAAGAATTTTTAATAGAATTATGAAAGAGGATGTTGAAGAATTTGATTAGACAGTATTTGTAAGTATCCACTTTTTCTTTTTTGACAGTGTAGATTTTACCCTTAAGGTTTTCATAATTAAGGCAAATAAGAAAAATTGAGTAAGAACTTGAAGTGTTACAGTACTTAGACTGCAAAAATAAACCAACTCTCAGAGGTGTTTGTGGAAAATGATTTTCAAAGCACTGGGTAGAGGTCTTATTTAATTTCTGATCAGTATTCCCTTTACCTCTTCTAACTCAAAGGTTAAAAGGCATTGATGTCATTAACCTAATGGAATGTCTGACTATATTTCTGAATTCAATATTATATCTTGAAATAATTTAAGAAAAAAATCTGCACTGGAAGTTTAAAATTATCTCAAACTGTTCATGGGCTGATTGGTTGGAGGGGAGAAAGCAGGATGAGATTGGAAGGGAGAGTGGGCATGATCAATGTGTAATTCATGCATATGCATGTAGGAAAGTATCACAGTAAAACACACTTATTTGTACAATTAGAAGTGTTAATAAAAAGTATTGTTCACAAGGCTGGACCTGCAAAGTCCTGATGATTGATTTGTAGACCTATCTCAAAGAAGGGAAGGGAACTATTTTTATGTGCCAGTAACTGTTTGAGGAATTTTACATAAATAGTCTTGTTAAATTTTCTCCACCACGGACCCTAATCATTATTATTTGCATAGTGCAGAAGTGGTACAGAAAGGTACTTTGGTCAAGGTTTCATGGCTGATTCATAGAAGACTTGGGAATGAAGCCTAGTTCCTGTCTCTTATTCTTTCAAGATCCTCCCTCCCCCCTTTGGCTTTCTGCAATGTCACTTTGAGTCCATGGGGGTATTTAAAACAAATCCTTCTTGGACTTTGTCAGGTTTCCTGAGTCTGTGGATTAAGATCTTTAAAGTCTGGGAAACTCTGATTTTATTTCTTCTGGTATTACTCTGCTTCTTTCTTCTCTCTTTCTGTGACTCAAAATGAATGTAAACTTCTGTACTGTATCTTCTGCCTAATACCTTCACTTCTCTTGTTTCTCTGACTTCACTGTAGACTATTTTAAAAAGCACTAAAAGTTTCCAAGGTTGCCCTTTATTATTATGAACGTAATTGTATTAGTTTTTCTCTAATAATTCTAATGTTTGTGGCTCATGTTGTCTTACTTCTTTATGTACCACTTTTTTTGGGGGGGTGCTGGGCATTTTATTTGGAAAAAAAATACAGAAATAATTTAAACTAGAATGATGTTTTTTCTTTCCTGAAGTATTTCCTTCTGCAAACACCCGAGGATGATAATAGTACAAGGTCAATGTTTGATATTTGATTAGAGGTCAGTATCCTCTCTTTCATTGTGTCACCCTTCAGAGGCCCAGCCCTGGACCTTGGGAGGGAGTGTGCAGCTTCTAATCTCTGTTGGTACTAGACTTTAATTTTAACATGCCTTCCTACCACCTCCCTGTTCTTACAAGATCACCTTGTAGCTGCTCTTTCCAGATTGGCCAAAATCTCCAGGATAAAAGAGCTTCTCTCTTCAAAATTTTGGCCTGGTAAATCCTTCTTATCATTTATTTCTATAATGCTTTTAAGATTAAAAATTTTTAATCCAGATTTTGTAGGGGATGTCAGTGAAAGAATTGGTCCAAGCGACCTCATCTGCTCTTTTCAGCTGGAGGTGGCCTTCAGCTCTTCTCATGATGCCTCTTGCTACCTAGATTCCCACAGGCAAACTGTCCTTTACTGAAAAAGTTTAGATGCAGAGAAAACTGAAGCCTGATTACCACAATGAAAAGCAAGAGCTAACTAAATGCCTGGCAGGCTTCAGTCGTCCTGTGATGTTCACCTTTTGCTTTTGGTGGGCTCACCAACTCTCATGCACACAACAGTTCAGAAAGCTTGTGGCCAATTCATTTTCCTGGTTGGCTTGGTGGTGGGATGCAGGAGGGGAGGAAGAGAGAGACTGTGTGTAACTGAGTCTGGCTTATATTATTTTCATTTATTTGGAGAATCCATGATCAAGACCTGACCAGACCATATGCTAAGAATCACTGAGGCTATGTTGAGGGAATAAACCACCTTTGCTCTTCCCTCCGCTTGGTGTGTTCTCTCCAGATCTTCACATGCTTTGTGCCTCACTGTGGCACAAAGGTCTCTCCTCTGGGCCCTTTCCTGACTAGCCTATCTGGTATGGCCTCTGTTCTGTCCTCTGACCCTGCATTATTTTCCCTCATTTACAACATTATGCATTTTTTTAAACTTTAATTTTCCCCCTCCTCTTGCACTAAAACAAGAACCTGATGGGAGCCAACAAGCTCTCAGCTTCGCTTGCCACGTTCTGACTTCCTCCTTACTCAGTTAAGATGTTCTGCCTTGTTTTCTGTAAAATATAACACTTGATTTGGTAGCACAATCTACTTTTCAAATTTTATTTTTATGTAAAGAAATTCAAGATGACTATTTTAGCTCATGTTTTTATACTGATTTCTTGGCTGAGAATTCTTTGTGCCGAAGTGTGTTTTAAGCATTATGCTTATTTCACAAACTTACTGGTGACATAAAAAATGAATAAAAAATATCGGCAATTGTACTATTCTGTTTTTTTTTAATTTTTATCTGCCACGATCCAATTCTTATCTATATGGATAAATGTTTTTAAGTCAGTTACAGAGATCTGCTGAATAAATTGACAAATATAGATATTAAATATAGTTTCTCAGAATAAGGATTTGGGTGCTTTTGTCTTCATTTTTGTTTTATGTTTTAAATATTTAAACCTTTAAATTTTTAACTGATAGTGAAAAATGGAGTATTTTATCAAAAATTCAGTGTCTCTGAGGAAGTTGAAAATACTATTCCAACTTGCAAAGGGCAGAAGGGCAAGGAATGAAAAAATACAAGGGTGGTATCAAGATGATTTCTTGTTCACCACATTCAACGAAGCATGACAAATTCATGAATATAAAAGAAAGCTTATTTGGTAAGACAAGTAAAGAATGACTTTTACAAAAAGAAGTCTTTAAGCAATGAGCAATGTATCTCCCATTGCAGGTAATATAATACAACAATGTTACAGTTAGTAACATAATACTGGTCCTTGTAATCATATTGTGTTCAGTGTCTATTCAATTATTTAAGCCTTTAAATATTATTTTCATATCAGTTTAACCAAAATTACAGTCAATACAACCATTTGAACATTTTCATAGTGATGACACTGGATACATCTAATCAAAATCTGGCATCTGTTTAAAAGTAGGAAATTCTCAATTTACTAATTGTACTGCATGATAAAAACAACTGGTCCAGAGAATATATTTGAAATATACACCCAGTGGATAACACTTAAAACAGAAAGAAGTTAATTATTTTTTCATGCAAAATTAGCTGAATCTCAAAACCATTAATCTGAACAAAAGGCAGCCACATTCTGTGTATTTTATGATCCTAATTATATAAAATTCTAAAACAGGCAAAAATAACCTAAAGTGGCAGAAAGGCAGATTTTTGTTTGCCAGGGGAAAGGTGAACTACATGTAAAAGTATATGAGGAATCTCTTTAGCATGAGGGAAATGATTTATATTTATAAATGATTATGGTGATGATCACATGGATATATGGTTATCAAACTCAAACTTTATGCTTAATATGGGTACATTTTATTGTATGTAAATTATACCTTAAAGTTGATTGGAAAAAGATAGGCAATATATCTTTCCCAAATTGTTTTTTTTTTTTATTGGTCGTTCATAACATTACATAGTTCTTAATACATCATATTACACGGTTTGATTCAAGTGGATTATGAACTCCCGCTTTTACCCCGTATACAAATTGCTGTATCACATCAGTTACCCTTCCATTGATTGACATATTGCCTTTCTAGTGTCTGATGTATTCTGCTGTCTGTCCTATTGTCTACTATCCCCCCTCCCCTCCCCTCCCCTCCCTTCCCCTTTTCTCTCTCTACCCCTTCTACTGTAAATCATGTCTTCCATTTGTATTCTCTTGACTTACCCCTCCTTACCTCTTATATGACATTTTGTATAACCCTGAGGATCGCCTTCCATTTCCATGCAATTTCCCTTCTCACTCCCTTTCCCTCCCACCTCTCATCCCTGTTTACTGTAAATATTCTTCTCAAGCTCTTCGTCCCTACCCTGTCCTTGTTTACACCCCTTATATCAAAGGAGTCATTTGGTATTTGTTTTTTAAAGATTGACTAGCTTCACTTAGCATAATCTGCTCTAATGCCATCCATTTCCCTCCAAATTCTATAATTTTGTCATTTTTTAATGCAGAGTAATACTCCATAGTGTATAAATGCCACATTTTTTTTATCCATTCATCTATTGAAGGGCATCTAGGCTGGTTCCACAGTCTTGCTATCGTGAATTGAGCTGCTATGAACATCGATGTAGCAGTGTCCCTGTAGCATGCTCTTGTTAGGGCTTTAGGGAATAGACCGAGAAGGGGAATAGCTGGGTCAAATGGTGGTTCCATTCCCAGCTTTCCGAGAAATCTCCATACTGCTTTCCAAATTGGCTGCACCAATTTGCAGTCCCACCAGCAATGAACAAGAATGCCCTTTTCCCCGCATCCTCTCCAGCACTTATTGTTGTTTGACTTCCTAATGGCTGCCAGTCTTACTGGAGTGAGATGGTATCTTAGGGTAGTTTTGATTTGCATTTCTCTGACTGCTAGCGATGGTGAGCATTTTTTCATGTACTTGTTGATTGATTGTATGTCCTCCTCTGAGAAGTGTCTGTTGAGGTCCTTGGCCCATTTATTGATTGGGTTATTTGTTATCTTATTGTCTAATTTTTTGAGTTCTTTGTATATTCTGGTTATTAGGGCTCTATCTGAAGTGTGTGGAGTAAAGATTTGTTCCCAGGATGTAGGCTCCCTATTTATCTCTCTTATTGTTTCTTTTGCTGAGAAAAAACTTTTTAGTTTGAGTAAGTCCCATTTGTTGATTCTATTTGTTAACTCTAGCGCTATGGGTGTCCTATTGAGGAATTTGGAGCCCGATCCCACAGCGTGTAGATCATAACCAACTTTTTCTTCTATCAGATGCCGTGTCTCTGATTTAATATCAAGCTCCTTGATCCATTTTGAGTTAACTTTTGTGCACGGCGAGCCAAATTGTTATTACTGTTTTTCATCAAAACAATTCCAAACCATATGAGACATGATTGTTACATTATCTGTTAAATTACTGTTAACATTCCCAATAGCAAGTTATTAGCCATAATTTCTTAAACTTTTTGGCATTTAGTAAACATCTTTAGAATCTTCCCGATAGGATCCTCCACACTTAAGCAAACATTCCCAGCAGACTTTGAACAAAATTGGTTTTTTGCTTATTCTCTTTGATTGTTAGTGGATATGATAGTTTTAATCATTTTAATATAAATATCTAGTTTAAAAAGTACATTGAAAGAGTAGGGCAGATTGGAGAATGCCAATTTCCTTATTTCTTAGGATAGTTATTGCAAATAATAATTTATTGAACATTTTTGTTATTAAAATGTCAGCAGAATGCATTACAATTCTTATTACACATATACAGCATAGTTTTTCATATTTCTGGTTGTATATGAAGTATGTTGACACCAATTCGTGTCTTCATTCATGTACTTTGGATAATGATGTCTGTCATATTTTACCATTTTTGCTAACCCCCTGCCCCCTTTCCCTCCTACCCCTCTGCCCTATCTAAAGTTCATCTATTCCTCCCATGCTTAACTTCCCTATCCCATGACGAATTGGCCTCCTTATATCAGAGAAAACATTTGGCATTTGTTTTTTTGGGATTGGTTAACTTCACTTAGCATTATCTTCTCCAACACCATCCATTTACCTGCAAATGCCATGATTTTATTCTCTTTTATTGCTGAGTAAAATTCCATTGTATATATGCCACATTTTTTTTCTCCATTCATCTACTGAAGGGCATCTAGGTTGGCTCCATAGTTTAGCTATTGTGAATTGTGCTGCTATAACCATTGATGTGGCTGTGTCTCTGTAGTATGCGGATATTAAGTGCTCTGGTATAGACCAAGGAGAGGGATAGCTGGGTCAAATGGTGGTTCCATTCCCAGATTTCCAAGGAATCTCCATTCTGCTTTCCTTAATGGCTGTACCAATTTGCAGTCCCACCAGCTATGTATAAGTATACCTTTTCCCCCACATCCTTGCCAACACTTATTGTTGTTTGGCCTCATAATAGCTGCCATTGGAGTGAGATGATTGGAATGAGATGATATCTTAGAGTAGTTTTGATTTGCATCTCTCTAATTGCTAGAGATGATGAACATTTTTTCATATTTGTTGATTGATTGTATATCCTCTTCTGAGAAGTGTCTGTTCAGATCCTTGGCCCATTTATTGATTGGGTTATTTGTTTTTTTTTGTTTTTGTTTTTGTTTTTTGGTGCTTAGCTTTTTGAGTTCTTTATATACCCTAGAGATTAGTGCTCTATCTTATGTGTAAGGGGTAAAAATTTGCTCCCAGGATGTATTTATGTGTATTATTATTTTTAGTTGTTATTTTTCTTATATTTAGGAATTAGGTTTATATTAGCAAAATAGAGCAAAAAAAAAAAAAAAAGAGAGATAGAAAATCCCAGTGGGGCTGGAGGTGTGGCCTAAAGGAAGAGCATTTTCCCAGCATGTGTGAGGCCTGGATTTCAATCCCCAGCACAAAACAAAACCCAAAGCAAAATTACTTACATTGTGAACCTCACAGTAAACAGTACAGAATAAAACAAAGAAGTCTTGGAATCAGTCTGTGCTAGCAGCTTCTGTGCAGCTTGTTACAAAGTCCCCACTTTTTTGCACTCAGACTGAGAAAGTCATTAATTTTCTTCATTAATTCTGCTGATGCTGGTTCTCTTATAATAGCCATCCTGCAGCTCAGTTTGCTAGAATTGGTTTGTAGACTCTGGGTCTATTGATAACCCTTACTGACCTTGTAAAATTCAGATCCTCATTATGGCAAAAGTCCAAAGAGCTTCAAGAAACAAAATATTTTGGTACAAATATGTGATTCTGTAAATAATGGATGGAGAAGGGGTTTCTCTGCAATGAGAGGCCATGCTGCCCAAACCAACAATGTTCTTGAGAAGCCCGTGTGTGTGTGTGTGTGTGTGTGTGTGTGTGTGTGTGTGTGTGCGCGCGCATTTTCCACTAGGCCACAGCTAGCTCCCTATTCCAGCATCTTTAGTACTCTCAGAAATTAAGGATAAAGCCTGTGCCAACGAGAAAACACTAAATCTCATACTGATCTGTGTTATGGGAATCTCTTATTGCAAAATTGAATTCCTGCATAAGAGAATTGTTCCATGCAATAAGATGTAATCTTTTAAATCTTCTACCATTGGTTTCTTAAGTCTGGAGAATTTTTAGAATTGTGAATGTGTTAGTGAAAATAACTTTGTGAAACCCAGAGAGCCAGCTTTTTATTCACATTCATAAAAACTAAATCCTTATTTCCTAGAAAAGCCAAGCAAATTATGACATTCCCTACTGTAACTCATCAGCTCGTTAATAATTTTCATTGAGTGTCCACCCACAGTCTGCAGAAGCCTGTTTTGCATACTCTGGAGGATTAGGAGAGGAAATAACGGAGGAGGTTTATACCCCACCCCTGAGGCACATAAATTTTAATTAGGATTAAATGAGAAACAGAAGAATATGGTGTGTGTCTATCCGTTCACACATATATACACATATCTACTGCCGCTTATTTTAGTCAGACATAGATTAACAAGGGATGGTGGGTGTGTTTAGGGAACAGAGGAATACCTGGATTAGAAAGTAAAATAGGAAAAGGAGAAAGACTCTTCCTCCCACCACAGAAACCAGTGCGCAGGCATTCTCTCTACCTGCTTCAATTAGGAGGAGTATCTACTTATCTGGCTTGTGATATTATCAGTCACTGATAGATATAAAATAACAAGCTCATTTTATAAGAGGTAGCAAAATGATGATGTTCTAGATCTATCAAATTTTTCTGCTTCAACCATTTATTTAGCTATGAATTCCCTAAGTTCCCTAGACCCCGAAGCCTGAGGGAAAGTTGCACACAGGTTTTATTGGGAGACACAACCCAAGAGCAGCTGGAGTGAATCTGAAGAGAAATGATGTGGGAAGGAGGAAAAGCAAAGGCAGGAGTGCATGTTACTGAGCTGGCATCGCCTTGCAAAAATACACAGCTGCCTTCTTGGTCACATAGGACATCTTCCTGGGTGCCAGGGGGAGATCCTACACTTTGGAAGTGTCCATAGGGGAGGGAGGAAGGCAAGTTTATCTTGATGATTTCCCATATACTATCTTTCACTGGTGAAATTTCACCTTAGGAGCTGTTATCACCTTTAAACTTCTGGAGTTACAGACTGCCCCCGGCAGCAGCTGGAGAAGCCAGATCCCTGCATTAATGGTTTAGCTCTTCATCTGGGCCCAGAAATAATGGGAGGAACCAGAGCTGTGGTGCTCACCTCCTCAGGCTGGAGCTGGGCATCAAATAACCATGTGCCAGACCCAGGCCCAGCCTGACCTCTGGGGAGGCAAGCCAGGTGGCAATGTTAGGAGAGCAGGAACAGTGGCAATTGGCCAAGGAAGAGATGAGGTATGCAAACATGAGGACACATTATATGCTTTGAAGTACACTTCAAATAAGGAACATAAGATTAATGCTTGACTTTTTTTCTCTTCTAAATCCATGTCCACCTTCCCTTTGTTGGCCAGTGGGAGCCATGGCAAGTCGTTTCCTGACTCCTGAGATGTGTCCTCCAAAGTCTTGGAGAACTTCCATGCTTCTGGGCATGTTTACTGCCCCACACCTGGAACGAATGCTTCTGCAGGGAGCCACGGTTCATTTTGGTGGGGAATGGTATCCAGAGCCATAGTCTGAAGTGTGAAGTAGCAGGATACAGAAGGTAAATCCAAGTGGGGAAAGAAAAATCTTGTTAAAGATTTTTGGAAAGTTTCAAAAAGAAAAAGAAAAAAAATTAAGTTCTCAACAGGAAAACAATTGACAAGTGCATGAGGAAAAAGCACATGCAAAACAAGGGGACAGAAAAGAGTTTCTTTGGAATGGCGACGTATTTGTGTGGAAAAACAGAAAGGGCCCATGGAAGAGTCCTGTGATGAGGGAGAGGGTAGAGGAATTGAGTCTGGATATGAACATAGTTGTCAGTATGTGTTGTGTTGCAAGCTGTGCTAACATGTTAGAATTGTGTGGGTAATTAAGAATGCTTGAATTCAGGTGAGAAGCACCAATTGGGAATATAATTTGGTCACTTACAAATGAGATGTTGACCTTGAAACAACTTTTGGGTTTAGCTTGGCAGAGCAAAGACTGCAATTCTCTGCATAGATGGTAGAAATTTAGGCAGTGGCAGTTAGGACATGAGGGCACACCTGGAAGGTAGCTGCTGCAGATAGCCACGAGAATCTCTCAAGTCCCCAGAGCTGCCTCTGCAGTTTCATCTACAGCTCATCTCTTGATTTCTAGCCTTGATTCTCATAGTGACCACTCATTAGGAACTCTCTTCCTCTTTTCAAGTTTCTGACTTAACTCCTTCTTCTTGGACAAGGATTCCCACTTAGCAGTGGGAGCTACCTTTTGGAAACTGAGGTCACACCTGGTGGATCCTCAGAGTGCAGACTTGTGGGCAGTGTTTTAGGACCCAATGACTTTAGAATAGGGCCTCCCCAGGCAAGTTTAAAATGAGACCCTGTAAACAGTATCACATTACTGAAGGATAAATCTAAGCATCGGTAATGAAGACAGTCCAGATACCATGTCTTAAGTAAAAGTTTCTTCCGGTTATAAAGAGTAGCAGAGTGAACATTTCAGGTCAATGGGACAGCTTTGATCACAGGAGGACGTGGGTCCATTCCAGGCCTCAGCTCTGCCATCCTCTGGCCAGCATGTGTATTGGATTCCTCTAGGAATCTTGTTAAAATGCAGATTGCTTTAGTATGTCTGGGGTGGGACCTGGGATTCTGATTTTTAAAGAGTTCCCAGGGGATGTGGTGCTGCTGTTTCCTGATCACACTGGAGTAGTGAAACCCTAGGGTACTCTGTGCACTGTCAAGGCTAAGACTGTCACATCTGGGCTCTAACCTTCAGGAATGGGGAAGGCTGAGAGTCCCTTTGGTGTCTTAAATCTCAGGCTGGAGGTGGCACGTTATCACTTCTTACATTCTTTGGGTAAAAACTTCTATGGCTACACTAGTGTGATCTTGCTGCATAGCAGTGTATACAGCTATGGTTCTATCACTATCAAAGAGTAAAGAGCAGATGTTGGCAGACAAATGGCAGTCCCTGCTACAATGGTCTAAGATCCCCTCCCAGAGAGACCTCTGGTGGTCACCCAATCAGTTGAGGTACACTCAGAAGCGTCCAGGAGGTTTTCCAGAACAGGGCTCCAAAGCATTCTTTCCTTCAGCACATACTTGAAAAATTCCACCCCCAGAATTTTCCTGAGTGCAGAGGTGGCCTATCTGGGAGAGAGAGCGTGAACAGACTTTCTTTTCACTTCCATGACTTTGGAAGTGAACAAGATGACCAGATTATGTCTCTTCAAGATCTACTTGTTTAATGCTGCCTTTTTCAGTGAGAATAAATTGATGCTTCAAACCCAGTTTTATGTTATTCCGACAATGACAGGCTGGATCTGCTATGCTGCAGCTTTTTCTCTCTGATAAGTGAGATAGGATAATAATCGAGTCTAGGCAGTTGGCAAGATGCACAGGCCTGAGAGTTGAATCATAATCATAGTACATTTACAATAAAGCCCCGGTTTATTTCACAGACAAATGGGCAACATTAGATGGTGAAATAGCACAAGGATATTGAATGTACAGCTTATATTGTTCATAAGTGGTATTTGCTCTTCTATTTTTATTTACGTGATTGAAAGTGTCTGGTTTATTTACTGAAGGAAATTTTCATTTCCTGATATTCTTAATAATCAAGCAAATAGAATTAACTAAAAATGGAACAATATAATTTGCTTTAGCCAAAAGGCTAGAAGGGAAAGGAATAATCAAGTAAGCACTCATGGCTGCTTTAATATGTCCTTCATAAAAAAAAATATGAAGGCAGAGATACTAGAATGTTCTCTGAAAAAAATTAAATATGTATATTCTCCCCTCAAAATACAGGACTAGAGGACAACGAGCTGCTAGTTGGATTTTCTTCCTGGCATGGCATTTTTTTTTGTACTGCCTTTCATTGAAATGAAAAATTTCAGTGTAAGACAAAAAAACTGGAATATAACTTGAAATCAGATAAAATCTATGTCCTTCTATTAGCTCCCAACAGTTGTTTCCAATTATTGTGACCAGATTTTCTCATTTGTGCTTTTTAGAGAAATAACATTTGTATTTTAGGAAGACAGTTGAGAATCACTTTATATAAATGCTCCAGACGGTAGCAGCAGTGTGGAAAAGTAGGAAAAGTTCTCCTTGGATTGAGTCAAAAGATGTAGACTTAATCCTTGCTACTGTGTTTTTTAGTAATCATGGTAAAAATAGCCAGGGTGAAGATGGTAAGGACAATAGCCGGTGTTTACGGCAGATTTACTGATTTCCAGAGCTTTCCATGTGTTAGCTCACTGAACCCTTATAAAAACTTTGCAGCAATATTTTATTTATTTATTTTTTAATAGAACCCAGGTCTTTGCATATGTTAGCCAAGCACTCTACCATTGGGCTAAACTATCAACCCACAGTCTTCATTTTATAGTTGAGGAACAATGAACTATAAAGATGCTAAATGTTTCTGCCAAGGTCACCCAGCTAACACAGCAGACATTGCTCACAGGGTGTTTCTTCTTGATGCATCACCAATGGGTATTTCCTAGCCCCCCTCAGATGAGGATGGCAGCTGGAAGGTGAGAGTGTGCCATTTCTAGATGAAAGTTTTAAGAAGTGCTTTCTTTGTTCTTTCAGTTTCTGCCAGCTGAGTACAGACTGTGACGATCCCTGGGAGATCGTGGGGCCACAGGTGCAAGGAACCTGGGTCTCTGAGTCTTCCTTGGAATATCACATAGATGAAAAATGACCTTTAACTCTGAACCATTACACCTTTGAGGGGCTACTTATTGCTAAGGTGTAGTCCCACTGCAGGGGACTGAATCTGGATTTGAAACCAGGCAGTCTGGCTGCATAGTTCACTTGGAGTAAATCACTTCATCTGAAAAATGGAAAGGGCTGAGGGTGTATTCCCGTGGTAGAGCACATGTTTGGTATGTACAAGACCCCGAGTTCAATCCCCAACCCTAAAAAGTAAAAACGAATCATCATTACAACTTCTGTGTCTCCAGGCTTCTAAACCCATGTTCCTGAGGTCTATATAGGAGGCTAATTCTGTGTAGTTCCTGATTCCATTTAGGACAGAGTAAGAAGTATCCTGTCAAGGTGTTAGCCTGTGGTTTTGGTAAATATTCAACCGAGGATCAAAGCTTGTCATGGCAAGTGCCAGAATACTCTCTTGGGGGAGTCTTAGTCATCAGCTGGGGGGCTTTCCAGGCTCCTGAATGATTGCCATGCATGGTCCTGATGAGATGTCAGGGTAAGCCCAGCACATCCTGTCTCTGTGATGTGAGACAGTCCTATCCTCTCAACTCCAGTTCCTTCCACCATGAGAGATTCTGCCAACCTACCTGACCATCTGCCCTGCCTGCATTAAAAGGGTTGTTGTAAGACAGGGTTTTGGTGTATGAAAGTGTGTTGCAAAAAGTGTGGTATAAAACTATATAGTAACATTTTTTAAATGTTTGCTGTCATGTAGAGGGGGATTTTATTTTGTTAAAATATTGAAGAAATGATCCAGATGATTTTTAAATACCCTGTGAACAATGTCTGCTAGGTTAGCTGGGTGACCTTGGCAGAGTCATTTAGCATCTTTGTAGCTCCTTGTTCCTCAACTATAAAATGAAGACTATGGGCTGGAAGTTTAGCTCAGTGGTAGAGTGTTTACCTAACATACGCAAAGAGCTGGGTTCTATTAAAAAATAAAGAAATGATCCAGTGAATATTTTTTAGAAATTAGATTTTGCAGATAAAATTCAAATATTCCATGTTCCAAGAGAGCTTTAGAAGAAATTGGAGTGAAAAATGAAGGTGGTGTTGGAGTATGAAAGTAATTATCAAAGATCACAACTGAGAAGTGTTAATAGCTGCAAATAACACATTCACTAGCAATTTTTAATGGCATAGGCTGCTGGTTCCTTTGCGGATTCTTTTATGCTGAATTATGGCACTGAAATAAACTGTTAATTACAAAATGCTGAGAGGAAGCCTTCTCAATGATGACCTATAACTCTTATTTGCTCCTCTTTGGCAGTTGTTGCCCCAAAGCATCATAAGTGCTGTCTCTAGGGTTGAAAGTGTTTCTATAATACTAATTTTAATTCATGAGGAGAGGGCTCTTGTCCAGATCCACTTATCCTGGTCGATTTTAAGGAATTGGGTTTCAGCTTCCAGGCAAAGCAAATTCAGAATAAATTAAGATAGAAACATCAGGATAAAGAGAAGACTGATTTGCTTGAAGTACTTTTATCTGCTTGAGTTGGCGCCCATTGCAATGCGCGCACACAGAGTAGCCCCCTTATCTGCAAGGAATGCATTCCAGGCCCCCAGTGGATGCCTGAAATCGGAGTCCAAGCCTCAAATGTACCATAGCTTTTCCTATGCTACCTATTATAGTTTAATTTGAAATTAGACATAGTAAGAGAGTAAAGCAAAGAATAATAGAACAATTGTAACAATATACTACAATAAGTTATGCAAAAGTGGTCTTTCTTTCAAAAATTAATTGTACTGTACTGTACCCATCCTTGTGAAAATGTGAGATGACACATGCCTATGTGATGTGAGGTAATGGGAATGACAGAGACATGGTGACAGATTTATTATTGATCTTTTCCATCGATCCTGGGAAGTAGTTCTAAATAGCATGATGAAATCTTCTATCCCAACCAGGAATTGAATCATCCCTTTGTCCAGTATATCCATACTGTATATGCAACCTGTCTGCTAGTCACTAGCCATCTCAGTTATTAGAACTACTGTCATGGTATTGTGGTTTGCATTCAAATAACCCTCAGAACATTGGGCAGTTGAAAACTTAAGAGTCATTTAATTCTACAATTTTTTATTTAATATTTTCAGACCACTATTGATGGCCCCAAACTGAAACCACAGAACATGAAACCAGGGATTGAGATGGGTCTACTGTGTATGCTTATACCTTAAAGTTTTTTATTTTGGAATAATTTCATATTTATAGAAAATTGCAAATATAGTACAAAGTTTCTGTATCAACTCCCCTGAATGTTAGCATCTTATGCAACCACAATATATATATATATATATATATATATATATATATATATATATATATATATATTTTGTCAAAACTAAGAAATTACACTGGGATATATCAACTGCTGATTTCATTGAGATTACACTGGTGTTTCCCACTACTGTACTTCTGTGTTCCAAGGTCCTAGCCAGGATGCCACATTGTGTGGAATTGTGGTATCTCCACACTCTTCTTTGGTCTAATATTTCGCAGTCTGTGTGTGTGTGTGTGTGTGTGTGTGTGTGTGTGTGTGTGTTTGTTACTCTTCTCATCACATCAGATTGAAGGGTATGTACAGTGAATGTGACTCATCATGGTGATGTTAACCTTGATCACCTGGCCAAGGTACTGTTTGCTAGGTTGCTGCTACTTTGTCCCGGCTCCCCTTGCTGTTCAGCCTTTGGAAGCAGGTTACTACACCAGATAGAAGGGTGGTTTAGACTCCACCCACTTGGGGGTGAAGTATCTACATGTTATTGGGAGGTCTTTGTGAGGAGGTTTTGTCTCTTCTCATAAATTTATTCAATTGTTTCTCAGTGAGGACCCAGGAATATTCATGTTGTACTTTGGGTTATAATCCAGTGCTACGTTATTTATTTCATTACTCAGATCATTCCAGTTTTGTCCTGTGGAAGTTCTTTCAGGCTTGTTCCTGTGTTCCTTCCATATGCCCCATCTTTTAAACTTTCACTTAGTTTTTGAATACTTCTTTTCTGGCCTGAAAGGCTTTCCTTGTACTTTTGCTGCCTTACAGTCATTTATTATATAAGCTCTGGTTCCTTTTATCAAAGAATTGTGCTATATATTTAACAATATTCTAGAAGCTTTAATGGTGCTCTTTGTAGAGAAAATTTTGGCACAAGTGAATCTTCTTTGGGCCCAGACAGAGGATTAAATGACACCAGTATCAAATGGCCCTAAAAGGGGCTTCAGGGCATGGATCCAGAGGGTTTAATGGTGTGAGGTGTCAGGAAACCCCTCTCAGAATTTCAGCATTGATGCAGAGGAATGTAAATCTTTTTGCCCAGTCTCCCAACAGGAACTGGATACCTGAGTCCAATAAATCTAAGTCAAATAGCTTTTATGGTTATCTGTGATTGTTAGTTTTCCAGGATTAATTTTAATGCCTCTAGTGTCAACAGTTTCAGTTAGAATCTTTTCTCAGTTATAGATCACTGTTGGAAGTTGTGTGTGTGGATGTTATAGACAAAGAATAAGCTGGAGATGTCCTGTGGAGATGAGGTATCAGAGAAAGTTTGAGTCATAGTGAATTGCCTGTTAGCTGCAGTGAGATAAAGAAAGTTGCTCACTGATATTATGAAGTAGATGACTTTGGTCAGAATGTTCCTTAAATAACAAAGTTTACTGTATTTGTAGCAGGATAACATGTTAATTTATTATGTTTTATTCATACTGTTGCAGAAGATTCAAATAATAAAGGATTAATTTGTAGCCATTCTTCCTTTATCTCCAGGCTTTGTTACACACACACACATACACACACACACACACACACACACACACACGTGCCTTTTACCCCTATATATTGGGTATTATTTTTGCTCTTGAACACTGGATTCCTAGCCTATAGAGGTCATTAACAGTTACTGGGGACTAGGGACCAAATTTTGAGGAACTAGTATGTAAACTAATTCTCTGAAAAGGAAGGGGAGGCTGTATCCTTCAAGTAAGGAAGGGGCTGTGATGAAATTCCTAGAAATGACATCCTGGTTTTGGGGTTCTATTTAGATAGGGTTGTCTGAACTTTGGTAGAAGGGTGGGATAGGAGGCATAAGGCATCCATATTTCAGCTTGTAGACACCACTGCAGACTGCCTGGGCCATAGGAAAAGAGGCCATGGTGAAATAGCAGCCGTAGGCTGGAAACTTCTTGTGGGATGCTTTCATAATAATAGGGAGGAGAAAACCTTGAAAATGATGATAGTATGCATCAGACTTGAATGATGGATGTGGACCAAAATTGCTTTGAGTAGAAAAGTGAGGGAAAATGACAGCATCTGAACTGTACCAATGACTTTCATGACTCACAGGACTCAGTTATAATTATGGCAATGATTTATTACAATGAAAGGATACCAAGCACAGTTGCAAAGAGAACAGCACATGAGATAAAGTCTAAGGAGGCCAGGCACAGCTTCCACAGGTTCTCTTTCAGTAGAGTCACAAGATGTGCTTAATTCCCCCAGGAATGAGTTATAACAACACATGAGTAATGTTGCAAACATTGGAGACTCGGTGTCCTGGTTTTTATTTGGGGTCAATCACAGAGGCACCCTCTGCCTGGCATATATCCAAAATTACTGACTCCTGTAAGGAATACATGTGTTCATCATAAAACATGTGGTGCAAGTAGTTTAGAAACGGTCATTCTTATCAGTTAATGTTGGTAAACCTCACAAAATCTGAGTCCCCTGATGCTAACCAAGGGCTAGACTTCAAAATAGGCCCTCTGAAAGAGAACATCAGACTTACTATGTAAACCCCTTTTGCACAGTATGGTTTTTGGGTTTAGATGGGGCAGTTAATAAAGAACCTTGGCACTGGTCTTCCTATCAGAATGTAAGGAACACCACTGTGGTTTTGACTGGCCCTTTATTTCTACCATACCTGCAGCGTTTTTAACTTATGGAGGTGACTGAGTGACAACACAGGTTAATGACACTGAAAGAAGAATTAATTTCTTACAGCTCCCAAGGGAAGGGGGACATGACATGTCAAAGAGCCACATGAAGAAGCACCAAGTTATGTCATGAGGCAGAAGAAGTAAAAGGAAAGTCCAGCCAGGGCCTTCACTGTGCTTTCCATAGGAAAAGCAAGATAGGGCATGGGAAACTGCCTAGCGTTAGCTAGTCCGAAATAATGTTGGCATATCTGGGCCACATGAGTGGCTTATGTTATCTGGTATGTTGTTTGGTCCTTGGTTGATTTAGGGAAAGGAAAATATTGGCCTTTGTATGTTTGAGTCTGATAAAGGAAGTGGTTGAGAATAGGGACTTGGGGCTGGAGGGTTTCATCTATGAAAGACATATCTGTAGATGTGGTGTTTATTATTCCTAGGAGTTAACCAGCTCTGGGAGGAACAGTCACTTCCCAAACCAGTAAGGCCACAAAACGTCAAAACATAAAATAGAAGACATACTTACCTATCCTTAATCCAAGTTCTTATTGCACAACCCTCATGTAGCCATTTACAGTTAGCCCCTGAATCTCCATTGATCAATTTCCACAAATAGACAAATCTACTCATGACCAAGAGCATTTTTGGTACAATTAATGACAACTTGGACTTGTCAGAAGCTCATAGAAAAAATGGTTTATGAATATTCAAAGAAATGCTTTTAGGAACATGTGAAAAGATGATTAGAAAGGGGGATATTAGGATATTAACTAGGTAGAAAGATCTGTTTTATAAGAATAAATAAGTGATATATGAATACTGGTTAGCTATTTGGTTTAACCAGAGTATAGAGTGAAAGAAATCCAGTTAAGACAAGGAGGAAGGGGTATTTGTCATTGATAATTCTTAAATGTGTGGATTGAGAAGCAACTGGAAGTTACCTTTTGAGTTGAAAGATGAAGAATTCAAGCAAGGGAACAAGAATGATTAAAGTAGCCAAGGTGTAGTTTGCAGGTTGAAAGATCAACAAAGAGCCTTGGAGGGAATTAAGCTAGGAGTGAATAGAGGCTAAACTAAAAGAACAAAGAAAAGGAAGACAAATTCTCTAGTCTTGGCAGTGTGAATATTAGATGGCAAAAAGGTGGAATTAGCCCAAGTGTCCATCAACAGATGGATAATCAAAATGCAGAATGTTCATAAAAAAGAATATTATTCAACCATAAAAAGTAAAATTCTTACATATAAAACATGGATAAACCTTGAACCACTATACAAATGAAATAAACCTTGAGGACCACTATACAAATGAAATAACTTGGACATGAAAAGACAAATGTATGATGCCACTTATTTGAAGTATCTAGAAAAATCAAATTCATAAAGACAAAAAAATAGTGATTATCAGGGACTGGTGGGGAGGTGTGAGTGGGAGTTATTTTTTATGAGTACAGAGTTTCCATGTGGGATAGTTAAAAAGTTCTGGAAATGGAGGGGATGGTTACACAACCTTGTGAAAGTACTTAATACCCCTGAATTATTCACTAAAAGTGGTTTAAATTGTAAATTTGAGGAGATAGACACACATACATACTCAATTTTAAAAAATTATTGCTATAGATATATAAGAGAAGCGTGAATGGCAGTGACTTTGAGGTAAGCATGGAGAACAAGATGGTGGTGGTAATATGATTTGTAAAATTGTCAAGGTCATAGGCTCTATAGACCTTACCTTTCTCTAGTGTGTCACTGATGCCTCCATTATGCTAGTTGAGAACTGTGTGACTATATGGTTTGGATCCAGGGAATATAAGAGATATGACAAGAAATGCATTTTTGTCAATGCTTTTTTAAAAAAGCACTATATGACAATTGGTTAGGAAACTGACCTGTGTGTGCGTGTATGCATGTATGGGTGTAACATACATTATGATAGCATTACACCACCATGGTTTCATTACTAAGAATGTAAATCAAGGACCACAATTTTTATGAAAAAAGTGCACGATTAGGCATCCATATCTCTGGGTTCTAGTTTTATCTCTGTGTTAATTGTTTGACCTTGGATGAATCACTTTCCCTATCTCCATTTGTTTTCTTAATTTATCTCTACTTTAATCTAAAAGTTTAATCTAAAATAAAATTTATTTCTATTTTTAGTAGTTATCTTTAAAATGCATGCTTATTAATGTTGTCTAAAATTAACCTGTGTCTCTTTCTACCTTTGGTGCTGGCATTGTTGACAGTCAGACTAGTGGCCAACCTTCATCCCTTGACATAGAGTTGGCTTCTCACCAAGGTGTTTGAAAATGCCAGATGCTCACATGGCCAGCTGTCTTCCTTCCAGACATACACATGTGACAATCCTCTTCCATAGGCTTAAGAAAGAAGTTCGTTGGGCAGAAAACATTTTCCCATCTAGAAAGACGAAATATGTGAGGGAGCCATGAAGCTCTCTTTTTTTCCTAATGGTTAGTTTTATGTATCAACTCATTATGGGGTGCCCAGATTAAAGAATATTTCTGATATGTTTATGAGGGTGCTTCTGAATGATATCAGCCTTTGAATTGGTAAATGGCCTTCTCCAATGTGGGTGGGAATTGAATCCATTTACCATTGAATCAACTGAGGGCCTGATTAGGACAAAAACCAGAGGAAGGAAGACTTCCCCACTTTTTGGCTCATTGCTGGAGTTGGAATATCAATTTTCTCCTACCTGAGGTACTCCTGGCCCTCAGCTTTCAGATTTTGGATTGGATTATACAAGATAAATTCTCCTGGTTCTCTTGATATAGAATCCAGTTCATTGTAACTTTGGACTTGGACTGGATCACACCATCTGCCTTCCTTGGGCTTCAGCTTGCAGAGCCTTTATGGGACTGCTCAATCAACACAACTCACAAGCCAGTCTCTCTCTCTCTCTCTCTCTCTCTCTCTCTCTCTCTCTCTCTCTCTCTCTCATATATATGTAAAATATCTCCATATTCTATTCATTCTTTCTAAGTAACCTTGAAGAGTACACTCATCTATGCTATCCTTGTTCAGCCAGATACTACTAGTTCTGCCAAGCCATCTTACAACCAGCAAGGGACAAGTCAAAAAGACCAAGTTAATACCATGAAGATTTCAAATGTAAATCTGGAAAGAGCTTGATCTGTGGAATCATCCCTGAACTACTTGACGAAACCTGGAACTGTCTACCTTGGAACTTATTATATTAATCCCCATTATTATTTAAGCCATATTTGCTTGGATATTTTGCTTTTTGTAGCCAAAAGTATCTTAGATTTTATAATTCATTTCCCCCCAAAATACAGCTTTATAAAACAGAATTGAAAGACAACCCACCCTATTAAATCTAGTAATCTGCTCCTGTGTGCTTAACGCTGCCCCTCTCCTGTTTCAGTGGATGAATTGTCCATGCGTAGATTTGCATAGATTCTATCCTTTTCCTCTCAGGATAGCACTTTCTTTCCTCATTGCTATTTCCCCCCTCTTTTGGATTATTCCCATCAATGTACAAATGCAGGGTAATATTTCCCATCCAAAACAGAACAAACAACAAAACCCCCTTGACTCCATCTTCCAGTTACAGTCATCACCCATTTTTTTGCCTGCCATTATACCAAAACTTTTCTGTACTCTTTTATATTTCACCTTCTCCACCAACCCTCCTCTTCTCTTGACCCCCATATATTCAGAATTATGTTATTCAGATATATTAAAGACACTAATGACTTCCATGTTACCAATCTAGTGGCCAATTCTCATTCCACATAACCTATCGGGAGCCTTTGACCCAACTGGTTACTCGCACACTGAAACATTTTATTCACTTGAGATTCCCTTTACCCTTCTTTTATGGCTTCGTGCATGCTGGGGCTCTTCCTCAATCTCCTTTGCAGGTTCTTTTCAACTTCATAACCACGATATGTTGGAGTGCCACAGGGTTCAGGCTTCAGAACTCTTCGACTCTCTCCATTCCCTGTGTGGTTTTATTAAAATCCATTTCTTTTTTTGTGTGTGTGGGTGGAATATTATTTATTTATTTATTTATTTATTTTTTGCTATTTAATCTTTTAAAAAATTTTTATTATTGGTTGTTCAAAACATTACATAGTTCTTGACATATCATATTTCATACATTTGATTCAAGTGGGTTTTAAAATCCATTTCTATGATGATGAATCTGAAATATCTCCACCCAGAGCAACAGTTTATCCAAGCGTCTAACAGACATTTAGATTTGGTTGTCTCGTGGGCATCTCAATTTTAACATTCTCTGAAAGTGTAGTTTTTATTTTCCTCTTAAAACTACTTGCATTCCTTTTTATTCTCAATAAATTGCCACTCCATTCTACATGCTCTGGCCAAAAATCTTGCAGTCATCCTTGATGCATTTTTAATCAACAATGCTTCTTCTTCTTCTGCTATCCTTGTCCAAACCACTATCAACTCCCACATTATTTCAACAGATTTTAAACCAGTTGAAGATTTAATTTGGCTCTGAAATTGTTCACAAAAATATTCTTCTTTTGGGTGAGGATTATTCAGTTGGTAGAAGTTATTTGACGCTACAAATCAATAATCAACTGAATGTAAGATCTCTTTCCTAGCATCACAGTCAGGATTATTGATTACTTCTCTTCCTATCACCTTTGTAAATATTGGCAATAAAAGCTAGACCTACTCGTTTTTCCTGAAAGATTGCTTCTAATTCTTAATAATGCTTCACCAGGACAGAACTGTGACTTCCCATTTTAATTTGCACTTATACAGTGCTACGAAGGGTGCTGCTGAAGGCTGTCTTGGTTCAACCTTGATACCTTCCAGCTTTAATAAACCGGAGGGAATTTGAAATTGCAGGAACAGCAGGCAGTCATAACTTGACCCTTGCTTGGCCTCTCACAGAGCTGAATACTGTGGCATGCATTAAATATTCAGCAACCTATTCCCAGTTTAAAACAAACGGAGGTGATCTTTTCAGGCTGTCTAGTGGGTCTGCACTGCAACTGAAGAATGACTTTCCTGCTTCATTAAACATTTAGGCTACTTCTTGGCTTGGTGCAGCCGCCTGTCATCGTGACAGCAAACAGTGAGCAGCATAGACTCCCTTTTTAGTGCAGGAAAACTTCTTTCTGATTTTTATTGATGATCTTTGGCAAAGGTGACAGGAGGGGGATGGAAGTGTCAGGAAGATAAACTATTAATTCACCTAAAATCGGCACATATTCTCAAACAAATGTTAGAACATTCAAATACGTGGGATGCTGGACAAGAGCGCTATGACTTCTCATTTTGGAGTACATTCTTTCTTGCTCTGTACTTTTGATGAGAGCATGAGGGATTTCTAAGGGTTTAACTAAAACCATTCATATACTGTACTAATATTAATGATGACCTAAAGACACTAAAAATTTAAACTCTTTTTCTTCCTTTTCATTTGGAGTTATTTGGCCCTTCTAAAATTTCAACATCATTATTTAAACATTTTGTTATTTTGTCAGATAGTCTTAATTGGTCTATGTATGATATCGGTTGTCAACTTCGTGTTTTTGTAACATGTATTCAAATGTCTTCAAGACCAGAGTCCACTGGGGACTCAACCCATGCTCAACTGAGCTGGTTAAATGATACTGAAAATATGAACTGCTGGATGTTTATGAAGGGCTTTGAAATTGAGCTCACATTTTTTTTTTCCCCAAACAGGAATTTTTGTCACTATTAAAAATACAAACAGATTTTTTGGACTCATGATTCCTAACAGCTTTTTAAGAAACTACCACTTTTACCACAAAGCTTCATAAGTTTTCTAAGTTCAAACTTAATGCTTCTTCACCATTTTTGCTTTTCTAACAATGAAAAACTGGTCTGCCATTTTTTTGGCCATGGAACACATTTGGTCATGGGTAAGATTCATGCTATGGAAGTTAGGCAGTTTTTCCCTGAGCAGTCTCAATAATTAGTTTGAATTTTTAAAATGCAACTTTTCATTCTGCAGATGACCAAGGATTACTTTAAACACACAGTTCTTGAGGCCATCAGTGCAATTTTGGTTTCTTGGGTCCTTATGACCAGTGTTTCTTGGATATTTCTTACATTGAACATTGTAGGTGCTTTCACATAATACCAGTCTTCAGTAAGGTGATTGTTCTTGCCAACTACCATGGTGCTGCTCAAAGAGCCAACAAGCAGTTTTTTTAAGATTTATTTTCTTTTTAAAAATTTAACAGATACATCAAAACATAAAAATTGTACACATAGGGTCCCATGTGATATTTTGATACATGTATGCACTGTGTAATGCTTAAATCAAGTTCAACATACATAATTTCCTCAATATTTATCACTTTTTCATGGTGAAAGGATTTAATTTCTTCTAGCGTTTAGAGATGTATAGCACACAGTCACTCCTATAGCCACACTACTCTGTGGTAGAAGAGCAGCTTCCTGCCCACTGACCAACATTTTCCCATCCTCCCCTTCCCTACATTACCAGCCTCTGATAACCATCATTCTGCTCTCAACTTCTATGAAATCAAAATGTTTAGCTTTTGCCTATGAGTGAACTCATGTGGTGCTTCTCTTTCTATATGTGACTTATTTCACTTAGCATTCCCAATTTCATCCATGTTGTGCAAGTGACAGGATTTCATTCTTTTTTATAATTGGGTAGTATTTCATTATGTATGTGCACACATTTTTTTATAATCCCTTTATCAGCTGAAGGACACTTGAGTTATTTCCATTTCTTGGTTAGTGTGAGTAGTGCTTCAATAAACATGGAAGTGCAGCTATCTCTTCAACATACTGATTCCAGTTTCTTTAGCTATAGGTCTAGGACTGGGTCACATGGTAGTTCTGTGTTTTACTTTGAGAAACGTCTATACTGTTTTCCATAATGATCGTATAATTCACATTCCCACCAACAATGCACAAGGGTTCTTCTACAGCACTTGTCACTTTCAGTTTGTTTGGTAATAGCCATTCTTACTGGAGAGGTGTGCTATCTCACTGGGATTTCAATTTGCATTTCCCTGATTAGGGATGTTGAACATTTTTCATTTTTTCATATACTTTCTACCATTAGTATGTCTCTTCAGAAATGTCTATTTAGGTCTATTTATTGCTCAGTTTTTAAATTGGCTTTTTCTTTTTTTTTTGGTTATTGAATTTTTGAAGTTCCTTATATATTCTAGATATCAACCCCTTGTGAAATGAATAGTTTGCAGATATTTTCTCCTATTGTGTAGGATGTCTCTTCACTCTGATTGTTACCTGTATTGAAGCTTTTTAATTTCGTGCAATGCCATTTGTCAAGTTTTGCTCATTTCTTGTGCTTTTCAGGTCCTGTTCAAAAAAACTCCGTGCCCATTCCAATATCCTGAAGCATTTCCTCTGGTAGTTTTCTTGTTTTGAGGCTGACATTTAACTATTTGATCCATTCTGAGTTGATTTTTGTAACTGGTAAGAGATAAGGGTGTAGTCTCTCTTGTCAGTAGAGACCTAATTTTCCAGCAACATTTATTGAAAAGACTATTCTTTCCAGTGCATGTCATCAGTGCCTTTGTTGGACATCAGTTTGCTATAAATGTGAGAGTTTACTTCAGAACTTTCTATTTGTACCATTGGGTTTATTTTTTTTTTTTTAATGTTTTAGTTGTACACAATACCTTTATTTTTGTTTATTTTTATGTGGTGTTGAGGATCGAACCCAGGGCCTCGCACATGCCAGGTGAACGCTGTACCGCTGAGCCACAGCCCCAGGCCTGTACTATTGGTTTCTGTGTCTGTTTTATGCTAATACCATGCTGTTCTGATTGCTACAGCTTTGTAGCAAAAGGATGACCACTTTGCATCTTTTTGCTCAAGAAGGCTTTGATTATTTGGGTTTTGTGGTCCAATACATATTTTAGGATTTTTTTTCTTTTAATTCTATGAGAAAATATCACTAGTATTTTGATAGGAATTGCATTAATTAATTAATTAATCTGGGCAGTATGGACATTTTAACAATACTGATGCTTACTATCAATGAACATGGGATGTATTTCCATATTTTTGTCTTTTCCAATTGCTTTCATCAGTGTTTTATTGTTTTCACTGCAGATCTTTCACCTCTTTTTAAATTTATTCCTAGATATTTTATCCTTTTGGAGCTATTGTAAATGAGACCATTTCCTTGATTTCTTCCTCAGAAAATTCACTATTGGTATACAGTAATGCAACTTATTTTGGTATGTTGATTTTTGTATCCTGCAATTTTCCAGAATTTGTTTATTCTAATGTATATATTATATATATAACATATATAATATATATATTAGAATATACACACACACATAATTATTTTACAAAGTCTTTGGGTTCTTTTTGTAGATCATATTATCTACAAATAGTGACAATTTGACTATTTTCTCTTGCCTGATTGCTGGGGCTCTGATCTTATTTCTTCATCTTATTTTCTATCTTCATTCTTATTTTCTATCTTCATTCTTATTTTCTATCTTTGAGATGTAGTGGTAGGTGGTTCGTTTGAAATCTTTTTTTGTGTGTGTGGTGGTGGTGGTTGTTGGAATATTCTATTGAATGTCTTTTAAATAAATAGAGGGGTTCCGGGTGCACTCACTCTCTTGCCTTCAGCGTGGAAGAGGACCCTTGAGGTCACAGAGCAGTCCCACCCTCGACCTGAGAAACTCCTGTCCATGTGTTGTGTGATTTGTTCGCTGTTTTCTTAGTTGCAGCCAGTTTTTTTGAACCCAGCTCATCTGGCTAGCACAGGCATCTGGCGAGATCTCAGTGTAGTTTTGACTCTATCTCCCTATTTACTAAGATTGTTAAACATGTTTTCGTATGTCTGGTGGCCATTTGAACTTATTCTTTTGAGAAATGTCCCTTAAGATCTTTTGCCCTTTTACTGAGTGGGGTTTCAAGTATGTTTTTAGTGTTATGAAATCTTTCTGTTTTTATGAGGTAGACATTGCTTGCTATAAAATTTCCCTTTAGTTCTGCTGTTGTTGTAACCTACATATTTTGATATGTTTTGTCTCCATTTTCATTTGTTTTGAGAAACTTTTAAATTTCCTTCTTGTTCTTCCTAATCCATTGATTGTTCAATTGTTAATTGCTTAATATCTATGTATTTGTTTTGCTTTTCAATATTATTGATTTTTAGTTATTCCATTTTGGTTGGAAAAGATACTCAATATGATTTTCAGATTTTAAAAATTGGTTGACACTTGTTTTATAGTCTGTCTCATGATCTGTCCTGGAGAATGTTCCATGTGTTGATGAGAAGAATGTGTATTCTGCAGCTGCTGGATGGAATGTTCTGTACATATCTTTTAGTTCTGTTTGGTCCAGAGGGTAGTTTGACTGTTTTTGTTGATTTTTCTCTCTGGATGATCTGTCCGTTGCTGAAGGTAAGGATATTAAAGTCCACAATTGTCATTATGTCTATTAATACTTACATTATATATTTGAGTGTGCCAATATTTGGTGCACATATATTTAGAAATATTTCATCTTTTTTAATTGACCCTTAATTATGTAATGACCTTCCTTGTCTCTCTCTTGCTGCTTTTGATTTGGAGTTTTAAAATCTGATCTTAGTATGACTATTCCTGCTTTCTTTTGGATACTGTTTGCATGGAATATCTTAGTTTATTGTTTCACTTTCAGTTTATGCATGTCCTTAGAGTTACAATGAGTTTCTTGTGAGCAATGTATAGTTGGGTCTTATCTTTTTATTCAGTCATTCTGTGTTTCTTTTTTAAAAAAAAATTTTTTTAATAATTTTTTAGCTATAGTTGAAGACAATATAGCTAAAAAATAAAGACACAATGCCTTTATTTTTATGTGGTGCTGAGGATTGAACTCGGGGACTTGCACATGGCTAGGCGAGCGCTCTACCACTGAGCTACCATGCCAGCCCCACTCTGTGTTTCTTAATTGGAGAATTTAATTTATTTAGATTTAGGTAGTAATAGATAAGTAAAATCTTATAACTATTTTGTAACTTTTTTTCTAACTTTATAGCCCTTCATTTCTTACTCCCTTTCTTAGGATCTTCCTTGTGGTTAAGAGATTTCTTCTATTAGTGTTGATTTCTTGCTTGGTATTTTTGGTATTTCTAATTATAGATTTTTGCTTTGTAGTAAGTGTGAGGCTTCTAAAAAACATGTTTTGATTTTTAACTAAACTATTTTGGAATGATAACATGATTGTAAAAATAAGAAAAAAGAAACAAAAAAATACACTAATTAAACTCTAACTTGTATTCCATTCCTCCTCACATTCTGAATTTTTGGCCCCTTTTGACTCTATTTTTTGCCTATCAACATATTAATGATTTTAATTACTTCAGGTTTTAGTTCATGCTAAAGATATGAATGGCTTATGTGCCATGTTGACAATATTAGTGCATTCTAAACTTGTCTAAAAACTTACAAGTAATTATGCAATCTTCTGATGTTTTCTTCTTACTATTTAATATTGTTGTAGGGACACACGAGGCAAGGCACCAAAGATAACAGGAAAAAGTTTTATTTGGCTTCAGCCAGGTTCAGTGGGCACAGCTTTTGCTGAAATCAATCAATCCCCTGAACCCTGAGTTCAGGTAGTTTCAGAATTTTATGTCCATTGTGTAAGAAGAGAGGCTCAGAAGTTCCCAGTCTGCAGAAGTTCACATAAAGCAGCTTTTTACTTTCACTGTTCTGGGTAAGTTAACCCTTTAAGGACAACACCTGAGAAGGGGAGAGCTTCTTCCCCCTTTTTCCTCCCCTGCCAGCTGTTACCATGGAGTCCAATTGACAACTTCTCTTATCTTAAAAATGTAGACATCTCTGTGAAGCCCCAGCTCAAGGCCAGAGACCTTGCTTACACATTTCTACAAACTACTATACTGGATACATGTTTGTGAAAAACTAGTAAAGGGGTGTCCAGCACCTGGAGTGCTGATTTCTTCCTGGTCAGTGGCCAAGTAAAACAGGGCAACACGAAAATTAGAAGTTTATCTACACTGAACTCTTTTGTAAAAACTCTTTTGCTGACAGTCCTAAAATCAGTCATGGTGAAGATTTCTGGAGAAGCCCAGTTAAGACTTTTCTGTGGAGAAAAGGGTTCCACTAAAATATCTCTCTCATTTTGAAGAACCCTGTAGGTACTTCTTATAGAATAAATTTAGTGGAGGCATGTTCTCTCAGCTTTTATTTGGGCATGACTTTATCATTTTTATAGTTTAGCTTTTTTGAGTACACTATTATTGATTGGTCATTTTTTCCTTCAGTATAGTGAAAATCTCATACCTCTTTCGTCTGGCCTGTAAGATTTCTGCTGTCAGGCATATTGGGTGTGTGTGTGTGTGTGTGTGTGTGTGTGTGTGTGTGTGTGTGTGTGTTTTGATACTTTCAGAATCTTTATTTCTCAGTTCTTGAGAGTTGAGTATAATGTCCCATGGTAAACTTGGTTGAGTTAAAACAACAACAAAAATGACTGACTTTGACCTTCCTATACCTGGCTATTTTTATTCTCTATTTTAGAAAAACTTTCTACTATTATCTTTTTAGATAAGATTTTTATTTCCATTTCCAAGTTCTTAATGAACCCCCAATAACCTAAATATTTGCTATTTTAATGCTCTTCTAAAGTTCTCATGGTTTTTATTCATTTCTCTTCATTCTTTTAACTTTTTCCTTCTCTTTTTCCAAATAGCCTAACTTGGAGCTCTTTTGTTTTTTCCACCTCAGTGCTGGAGATTGAACTCAGGGCCTCCTGTATGCTATAAATGCTCTTCCACTGAACTACATTCCCCAGCCCCTTAATTCTTTCTTCTGTTCGATTTATCCTGTTTTATTGCATTTTTAATTTTGCTTGGTGTATTTTTAGGCCCAGGGTTTGTTTGACTTTTTAAAAATGCTTCTATCTGTTAAAATATTAAATTGTTTGTTTTCTTAAAGTGTGTCAACTTTCCTTAAATTAGCTATTTGAGTTCTCCAAGACCTCACTCATACTAGTTACTGTCTGCTCCTTTTCTGGCACTTTATTTTTTATTGTATGCAAGATTTATCTTGGTAGTAACTATATAAACATCAACAACAAAATATTTTGAAGTTGAGAGCTCTCCAAATTTTGTCTTTTTCAAGATTGTTTAGCTATTCTGTTCTTGCATATGCATAAAAATTTTAGGATCCACTTGTCAATTTCTGAAAAAACAGGAAAAACCAATATTTTGATAGAAATTTTTAAATCTGTAGATTAATTTGGCAAATATTGACATCTTAACAATATTAAGTTTTCCAATCTGTCTTCATATATACTTAATTTTCCTTAATTTGCTGACAATTCATTTCCAGACTACATGTTTTGAACTTACATGTTAAATTTATTCCTAAATATTTTTTGATACTAAGTAAAATTTGATCTTAATTTAATTTTTGGATTTTATATTCTAGTTGTTTAAAAAAAAATTTTTTTCTCTACTGACCATGTGTTCTGAAAACCCGCTGAACTTGATTATCAGTTCATAGTCATTTTATGGATTCTTTGGATTCTGTATATACAAGGTCATATCATCCATGAATAGAGATAGGTCTTCTTATTTCACTTCTATCTGGCTGATTTAATTTATTTTTCATGTTCAAGTGTCTTAAACAGGATTTTCTTTACCATATTAAGTAGAATTGGTGAGGTTTTTCCTGATTTTAGTGATTGTGATTTTTTTATTAGAGCCTCATATTTATACATAGTATTTGGGCTCCTTTTGACATAATTATATATAAAGGAGTTTCATTTCAATCCTCATTTCTTCATCCCTTTTTTCCTCTCCTCCCTCCCCCTTTACTCCCTCCTCTACATCTATTCTATTGATCTTCCTTTCACTCATTTACTTTGATTGGTACTTTCTACATACACATAAAAATGATACTGCCTTTAGTACATTTATATATGTGTATAACATAATTCTGTTAGATTCATTCCATATTTCTTTCCCTTTCTTCCTCCCTCCCTCTCATTCTACTTCTACTCCACATATCTTCCCTATATCTTTTCTTATTAATTAATTATTTTAATTAGGTATATATGGCAGCAGAATGCATTTTGATTCATTGTACACAATTACAGCACAACTTTTCATTTCTCTGATTTTACATGATGTTGTATTGCACCATATGTGCAGTCATGCATGTACCTAGGGTAATACTGTCCTTCTAATTCCACCATCTTTCCTGCCCCCATATCCCCCCTCCCCTTTGCCCAAAGTTTTTCCATCCCCACCCCTCAATTTATGGGTCAGCATCCACTTATCAGAACATTCGGTCTTTGGTTTTTTGGGATTGGCTTACTTCGCTTTGCATGATATTTTCCAACTCCATCATCCATTTACCTGTAAATGCCATAATTTTATTCTCTTTTAATGTTGAGTAATATTCATGTGTGTGTGTGTGTGTGTGTGTGTGTGTATCACAGTTTCTTTATCCATTCATCTATTGAAGGGCATCTAGGTTGGTTCCACAGTTTAGCTGTTGTGAATTGAGCTGTTATAAACTTTGATGTGGCTGTGTTACTATAGTATGCAAATTTTAAGTCCTTAGAGTGTATAGACCCAGGAGTGAGATAGCTGGGAAAAATGGTGTTTCCATTCCAAGTTTTCTAAGGAAATTCCATACTGCTTTCCAGAGGGTTGCACCAATTTGCAGACCCACCAGCAATGTATGACTGTGCTTCCCCCCCAACATTTTCACCGACACTTATTGTTGTTTGTGTTCTTTTTTTTTTCTTTTTTTTTTTATTGGTCGTTCATAACATTACATAGTTCTTAATACATCATATTACACGGTTTGATTCAAGTGGATTATGAACTCCCGCTTTTACCCCGTATACAAATTGCTGTATCACATCAGTTACCCTTCCATTGATTGACATATTGCCTTTCTAGTGTCTGATGTATTCTGCTGTCTGTCCTATTGTCTACTATCCCCCCTCCCCTCCCCTCCCCTCCCCTCCCCTTTTCTCTCTCTACCCCTTCTACTGTAAATCATTTCTTCCATTTGTATTCTCTTGACTTACCCCTCCTTTCCTCTTATATGACATTTTGTATAACCCTGAGGATCGCCTTCCATTTCCATGCAATTTCCCTTCTCACTCCCTTTCCCTCCCACCTCTCATCCCTGTTTACTGTAAATATTCTTCTCAAGCTCTTCGTCCCTACCCTGTCCTTGTTTACACCCCTTATATCAAAGGAGTCATTTGGTATTTGTTTTTTAAAGATTGACTAGCTTCACTTAGCATAATCTGCTCTAATGCCATCCATTTCCCTCCAAATTCTATGATTTTGTCATTTTTTAATGCAGAGTAATACTCCATAGTGTATAAATGCCACATTTTTTTTTTATCCATTCATCTATTGAAGGGCATCTAGGCTGGTTCCACAGTCTTGCTATCGTGAATTGAGCTGCTATGAACATCGATGTAGCAGTGTCCCTGTAGCATGCTCTTGTTAGGGCTTTAGGGAATAGACCGAGAAGGGGAATAGCTGGGTCAAATGGTGGTTCCATTCCCAGCTTTCCAAGAAATCTCCATACTGCTTTCCAAATTGGCTGCACCAATTTGCAGTCCCACCAGCAATGAACAAGAGTGCCCTTTTCCCCGCATCCTCTCCAGCACTTATTGTTGTTTGACTTCCTAATGGCTGCCAGTCTTACTGGAGTGAGATGGTATCTTAGGGTAGTTTTGATTTGCATTTCTCTGACTGCTAGCGATGGTGAGCATTTTTTCATGTACTTGTTGATTGATTGTATGTCCTCCTCTGAGAAGTGTCTGTTCAGGTCCTTGGCCCATTTATTGATTGGGTTATTTGTTATCTTATTGTCTAATTATTTGAGTTCTTTGTATATTCTGGTTATTAGGGCTCTATCTGAAGTGTGTGGAGTAAAGATTTGTTCCCAGGATGTAGGCTTCCTATTTATCTCTCTTATTGTTTCTTTTGCTGAGAAAAAACTTTTTAGTTTGAGTAAGTCCCGTTTGTTGATTCTATTTGTTAACTCTAGCGCTATGGGTGTCCTATTGAGGAATTTGGAGCCCGATCCCACAGCGTGTAGATCATAACCAACTTTTTCTTCTATCAGATGCCGTGTCTCTGATTTAATATCAAGCTCCTTGATCCATTTTGAGTTAACTTTTGTGCACGGCGAGAGATAGGGATTCAGATTCATTTTGGTGCAAATGGATTTCCAGTTTTCCCAGCACCATTTGTTGAAGATGCTATCCTTCCTCCATTGCATGCTTTTAGCCCCTTTATCAAATATAAGATAGTTGTAGTTTTGTGGATTGGTTACTGTGTCCTCTATTCTGTACCATTGGTCCACCCTCCTGTTTTGGTACCAGTACCATGCTGTTTTTGTTACTATTGCTCTGTAGTATAGTTTGAAGTCTGGTATCGCTATACCGCCTGATTCACACTTCCTGCTTAGTATTGTTTTTGCTATTCTGGGTCTTTTATTATTCCATATGAATTTCATGATTCTTTTATCTATTTCTACAAGATATGCTGTTGGGATTTTGATTGGCATTGCATTGAACTTATAGAGAACTTTTGGTAATATCGCCATTTTGATGATGTTAGTTCTGCCTATCCATGAGCAGGGTATGTTTTTCCATCTTCTAAGGTCTTCTTCTATGTCTTTCTTTAGGGTTCTGTAATTTTCATTGTATAAATCTTTCACCTCTTTTGTTAGGTTGATTCCCAAGTATTTTATTTTTTGGGGGGATATTGTGAATGGGGTAGTTGTCCTCATTTCCGTTTCAGAGGATTTGTCGCTGATATACAGGAATGCCTTTGATTTATGCATGTTGATCTTATATCCTGCCACTTTGCTGAATTCATTTATTAGCTCTAATAGCTTCTTTGTAGACCCTTTTGGGTCTGCTAGGTATAGAATCATATCATCTGCAAATAGTGATAATTTAAGTTCTTCTTTTCCTATTTTTATGCCTTTAATTTCTTTTGACTGTCTAATTGCTCTGGCCAGTGTTTCGAGGACCATGTTGAACAGAAGTGGTGAGAGAGGGCATCCCTGTCTTGTACCAGATCTTAGAGGGAATGCCTTCAATTTTTCTCCATTCAGAATGATGCTGGCCTGTGGCTTATCATAGATTGCTTTTACAATGTTGAGGTATGATCCTGTTATCCCTAATTTTTCTAGCGTTTTGAACATAAAGGGATGCTGTACTTTGTCGAATGCTTTTTCTGCATCTATTGAGATGATCATATGGTTCTTATTTTTAAGTCTATTGATGTGGTGAATAACATTTATTGATTTCCGTATATTAAACCAGCCTTGCATCCCAGGGATGAATCCTACTTGATCATGATGTATAATTTTTTTGATATGTATTTGAATCCGATTCGCCAGAATTTTATTGAGGATTTTTGCGTCAAGGTTCATTAGAGATATTGGTCTGTAGTTTTCCTTCTTTGATGTGTCTTTGTCTGGTTTCGGAATCAGGGTGATGTTGGCCTCGTAGAATGAATTTGGAAGTTCTCCCTCTTTTTCTATTTCCTGAAATAGCTTGAAAAGTATTGGTGTTAGTTCCTCTTTAAAGGTTTTGTAAAACTCTGCTGTATACCCATCCTGGGCTTTTCTTAGTTGGTAGTCTTTTGATGGTTTCTTCTATTTCCTCTATTGTTATTGGTCTGTTTAGGTTGTCTATATCCTCCTGGCTCAATCTGGGCAGATCATAGGACTCAAAGAATTTATCTATGCCTTCACTATCTTCTATTTTATTGGAGTATAAGGATTCAAAGTAATTTCTGATTATCTTCTGTATTTCTGAAGTGTCTGTTGTGATATTGCCTTTTTCATCCCGTATGCTAGTAATTTGGGTTCTCTCTCTTCTTCTCTTCGTTAGCATGGCTAAGGGTCTGTCAATTTTATTTATTTTTTCAAAGAACCAGCTTTTAGATTTGTCAATTTTTTCAATTGTTTCTTTTGTTTCAATTTCATTAATTTCAGCTCTGATTTTAATTATTTCTTGCCTTCTACTTCTTTTGCTGTTGTTTTGCTCTTCTTTTTCTAGGATTTTGAGATGAAGTATGAGATCATTTATTTGTTGGTTTTTTCTTTTTTTGAGGAATGAACTCCAAGCAATGAATTTTCCTCTTAGAACTGCTTTCAATGTGTCCCATAGATTCCGATATGTTGTGTCTGTGTTTTCATTTAACTCTAGGAATTTTTTAATTTCCTCCTTGATGTCTTCTAAAACCCATTGATCACTCAGCAACCTATTGTTCATTCTCCAGGTGATGCTTGCTTTTTCCTTTCTTCTTTTATCATTGATTTTCAGTTTCATTCCATTATGATCAGATAAGATGCATGGTATTATCTCTACCCCTTTGTATTGTCTAAGAGTTGCCCTGTGACATAGTATATGGTCTGTTTTTGAGAAGGTTCCATGTGCTGCTGAGAAAAAAGTGTAGCTACTTGATGTTGGGTGGTATAGTCTATATATGTCAATTAAGTCTAGGTTGTTAATTGTGTTATTGAGTTCTTTAGTTTCCTTATTTAACTTTTGTTTGGAAGATCTGTCCAGTGGTGAGAGAGGTGTGTTGAAGTCTCCCATTATTATTGTATGGTGGTCTATTAGACTCTTGAACTTGAGAAGAGTTTGCTTGATGAACACAGCTGCACCATTATTTGGGGCATATATATTTATGATTGTTATGTCTTGTTGGTGTATGGTTCCCTTGAGCAGTATGAAGTGTCCTTCTATATCCCTTTTGATTAGCTTTGGCTTGAAATCTATTTTATTAGATATGAGTATGGACACTCCTGCTTGTTTCCGCGGTCCATATGAGTGATATGATTTTTCCCAACCTTTCACCTTCAGTCTATGTATATCTTTTCCTATCAAATGCGTCTCCTGTAGACAGCATATTGTTGGGTCTTGTTTTTTGATCCATTCTACTAGCCTGTGTCTCTTAATTGGTGAGTTTAAGCCATTAACATTTAGGGTTATTATTGAGATATGGTTTGTTCTTCTATCCATATTTGTTTATTGATGTTACTAAACCTGATTTGTTATCCTCTTTGACTACTTTCCCCCCTTTACTGTCCTACCTCCCATTGTTGGTTTTCAATGTTATTTTCCATTTCCTCTTCCTGTAATGTTTTGCCAAGGATTTTTTGAAGAGATGGTTTTCTAGCTGCGAATTCTTTTAACTTTTGTTTATTGTGGAAGGTTAATTTCATCTTCTAACCTGAAGCTTAATTTCGCCGGATACACGATTCTTGGTTGGAGCCCATTGTCTTTCAGTGTTTGAAATATGTTATTCCAGGATCTTCTAGCTTTCAGAGTCTGTGTTGAGAGATCAGCTGTTATCCTGATTGGTTTACCCCTAAATGTAATCTGCTTTCTTTCTCTTGCAGCTTTTAAAATTCTCTCCTTATTCTGTATGTTGGACATCTTCATTATAATGTGTCTAGGTGTGGATCTCTTATGATTTTGCACATTCGGCGTCCTGTAGGCTTCTAGGATTTGGGATTCTGTCTCAATCTTCAATTCTGGGAAGTTTTCTCGTATTATTTCACTGAATAGACTGTTTATTCCTTTGGAATGGAGCTCTGTGCCTTCCTGTATCCCAATGACTCTTAAATTTGGTCTTTTGATATTGTCCCATAATTCTTGGATGTTCTGCTCATGGTTTCTTAGCAGACTTGCTGAGCTGTCTATGTTCTTTTCCAGTTGAAATACTTTGTCTTCATTGTCTGATGTTCTCTCTTCTAAGTGATCTACTCTGCTGGTAGTATTCTCAATTGAGTTTTTAAGTTGGTTTATTGTTTCCTGCATTTCTAGAATTTCAATTTGTTTGTTTTTTATTACCTCTATCTCCCTGTGAAATTGATCTTTTACTTCCTGGATTTGTTTGTCAATGTGATCTTTCATTGTCTGATTTTGCTGTCTCATGTCTTCCTTGAGACTCCAGATCATCTGAAGCATATATATCCTGAACTCTTTATCTGATATTCCATCTGTTGCAGCTATTACCTCTTCTAAAGTTGAGTTGACCTGCATTGCTTGTGGTCCTTTCTTTCCTTGTCTTTTCATACTGCTCGCGTTTCTTTCTGCTTGGTGCAACTGTTGTATTTTGAAATTTACCCCCTATTTATTTATGTTGCTCTTGTATACTTGAAAAGTCTCCCTTGCAGGTGCGGGCGGCGGCTGTGCCCCTACTCCAATTGGGGTGACGTGTCTACCACGCTGGCGGCTCTCTGGGCCTGTTCCGGGAGAGGAAGGCGGCTCTGCTCTGTCCCTATTCCAATTGGGGTGTCGTGACTACAATGCTGGCAGGTCGCTGGGCCTGTTCCGGGCGTGGGCGGTGGGCTTGGCTGGCGGGATTCCACCTAATGGCAGTCCCTAACCTCCCTGCTTGCTAATTAATGGCTTCTCTGAGGCGCCACACCTTCTGTAGCTGCGGGGCAGGCCGCGCGAATCAGTTGGCCTGGATCTCCGGGGTCCTGCTGCTGGCTGTTTTGATGTTGCAAGCTGTTGGAGAGTGTGGTGTATTCTTCAGCTTTCCCGGATGGTGGCCGCTGACTGCCTGGATGGAGTGTCCGCTGTTTTGATGTTGCACTCTGAAGGAGAGTGGTGGTGTATCCTTCAGCTTTCCCGGATGGTGGCCGCTGACTGCCTCGGTGGAGTGTCCGCTGTGGGGGATGGGACTGTACCGCTTCCTTCCCCTTCTGAGATCCCGTGCTCGGCCCAAGGGTCCGTGTGGGCTTGGCTGGTGGGATTCCACCTAATGGCCTTCCCTAACCTCCCTGCTTGCCAATTAATGGCTTCACTGAGGCGCCACGCCTTCTGTAGCCGCAGGGCAGGCCACGCGAATCAGTTGGCCTGGATCTCTGGGGCCCTGCTGCAGGCTGCTGGGATCCCTGGCACTCTATCACTTTGATTTTTTCTGCTTGCCCCTCCCCCAGCGCTGGCTAGCCAGGTTTCGTTTTGGCTGCTACTGGGAGGAGGGGTTGGAGGTCAGGTGTCTCTGGTTTCCCCCTAGTCTTTATGGAGGCTCAGCTTGATACTCCCTCTCCCGGCAAGCCTAGGAGAGATTTTATGCGAATTCCCGCTGTCTGGGGGGTGAGCTGAATGACACCGACCTGTTTTGATGTTGCACTCTGAAGGAGAGTGGCGGTGTATCCTTCAGCTTTCCCGGATGGTGGCCGCTGACTGCCTCGGTGGAGTGTCCGCTGTGGGGGATGGGACTGTACCGCTTCCTTCCCCTTCTGAGATCCCGTGCTCGGCCCAAGGGTCCGTGTGGGCTTGGCTGGTGGGATTCCACCTAATGGCCTTCCCTAACCTCCCTGCTTGCCAATTAATGGCTTCACTGAGGCGCCACGCCTTCTGTAGCGGCAGGGCAGGCCACGCGAATCAGTTGGCCTGGATCTCCGGGGCCCTGCTGCAGGCTGCTGGGATCCCTGGCACTCTATCCGTTGTTTGTGTTCTTGATAACTGTTATTCTTACTGGCATAAGATGAAATATTAGTTTTGATTTGCATTTCTCTAATTACTAGAAATGCTGAACATTTTTTCATATATTTGTTGATTGATTGTATATCATCTTCTGAGAAGTGTCTGTTCAGTTCCTTAGTCCATTTATTGATTGGGTTGTTTGGCTTTTTTGGTGGTAAGTTTTTTGAATTCTTCATATATCCTGGAGATTAGTGCTGTATCTGATGTGTGTGTGGCAAAACTTTGCTCCCAAAATGGATGCTGTCTTCACCTCATTGATTTTTTTTGTTTTTGTTTTGCTAAGAAGAAGCTTTTTAGTTTGAATCCATCCCATTTATTGATTCTTGATTTTATTTCTTGTACTTTAGGAGTCTTGTTAAGGAGGTCAGGGCCTAATCCAGCATGAAGATTTGGGCCTACTTTTTCCTTTATTAGGTGCAGGGTTTCTGGTCTAATTCCTAAGTCCTTGATCCACTGTGAGTTGAGTTTTGTGCATGGTGAGAGATAGGGGTTTATTTTCATTTTGTTGCATAGGGATTCCCAGTTCTCCTAGCACTGTTTGTTGAAGAGGCTATTTTTTTTTTCCGATGTATGTTTTTGGCACCTTTGTCTAGTATGAGATAACTGTATTTATGTGAGTTTGTCTTTGTGTCTTCTATTCTGTACCATTGATCTACATGTCTACTTTGGTGCCAATACCTTGTCATTTTTGTTATTAGAGCTTTGTATTATAGTTTAAGGTCTGATATTGTGATGCCTCCTTCTCACTCTTTTTGCTAAGGATTGCTCGACTATTCTGGGTCTCTTATTTTTCCAAATGATTTAATGATTGCTTTTTCTATATCTATAAGGAATGACATTGGGATTTTAATTGGAATCACATTGAATATGTATAGTGTTTTGGGTAGTACGGCCATTTTGACAATATTAATTTTGTCTATCCAAGAGCATGGGAGATCTTTCAATCTTCTAAGGTCTCTTCAGTTTCTTTCTTTAGTGTTCTGTAGTTTTCATTGTACAAATATTTCACCTCTTTTGTTGATTCCCAATTATTTTATTTATTTAAATTTTTATATTTATTTCTTTGTAGTTGTACACAATAACTTTATTTTATTTATTTATTTATTTATTTATTTTTATATGGTGCTGAGGATCGAACCCAAGGCCTTGCACGTGCGAGGCAAGGGCTCTACTGTTGAGCCATAACCCTAGCCCCTTATTTAATTTTTTTTTTGAGGCTATTGTAAATAGGGTAAGTTTTATGTGGTTTATTTGATTCTTGCGGTTCAGAGGATTTGTCTTTCAGGGGACTCATCACTGATGTGTAGAAATGCATTTGATTTGTGGGTGTTGATTTTATATCCTGCTACTTTGCTGAATTCATTATTAATTCTAGACATTTTTCTGGTGGAGTTTTTGGATCCTCTAAGTATTGAATCATGTTGTCAGCAAATAATGATAGTTTGAGTTCTTCTTTTCCTATTTGTATCCTTTTGATTTCTTTTGTCTAATTGCTCTGGCTAGAGTTTCATGGACTATATTGAATAGAAGTGGTGAAATGGGGCATCCATGTCTTGTCCCCATTTTTTGAGGGAATGCTTCCAATTTTTCTCCATTTAGAATGATGTTGGCCTTTGGTTTAGCATAGATAGCTTTTACAATGTTGAGGTATGTTCCTACTATCCCTAGTTTTTCTGGTGTTTTGAACATGAAAGGGTGCTGTATTCTGTCAAATGCTTTCTCTGCATCAATTGATAGTCACGTGATTCTTAATCTCTAAGGCTATTGATGTGATGAATTATATTTATTGATTTCCGTATGTTGAACCAACCTTGCATCCCTGGAAAGAACCCAACTTGATCATGGTGCACTATTTTTTAAATGTTTTTGTATGTGATTTGCCAGGATTTTATTTTTTTTTTTTGAGAATTTCACATCAATGTTCATCAGGGATATTGGTCTAAATTTTTCTTTCTTTGTGTCTCTGCCTGGTTTTGGTATCAGAATGATACTAGCTTCTTAGAATGAGTATGGAAGAGTTCCCTCTTTTTCTATTTCGAGGACTAATTTGAGGAATATTGGTATTAATTCTTCTTTGTAAGTCTTGTAGAACTCAGCTGTGAATCTGTCTGGTTCTAGGCTTTTCTTCGTTGGCTGGCTTTTGATGCCATCTTCTATTTCCTTGCTTGATATTGATCTGTTTAAATTGTATTTGTCCTCTTGACTTAATTTGAGTTGATCATATGCCTCTAGAAATTTGTTGGTGTCTTCGAGGTTTTCTATTTTACTGGAGTATAAATTTTCAAAATAGTTTCTAAATGTCTTTTGTATTTCAATAGTGTCTGTCATGATATTTCCTTTTTCATCATGAATTTTAGTAATTTGAGTTCTCTCCTTTACATTAGGGTGGCAAAGGGTTTGTTTTATTTACTTTTTCAAGAAACCAGCTTTTTGTTTTGTCAATTTTTTGATTGTTTCTTTTGTTTCAATTTCATTGATTTCTTTCCTGATTTTAATTATTTCCTGTCTTCTACTTCTTTTGGTGTTGGTTTGTTCTTTTTTTCCTAGGGCTTTGAGATATAGTGTCAGGTTATTTGTTTGTTGACTTTTTCTTCTTTTAATGAATGAGCTTAATGAAGTGAACTTTCCTCTTAGCACTGCCTTCATAGAGTTCCATAGATATTGATAAATTGTATCAGAGTTCTCATTTACTCTAATAATTTTTTAAAATCTCCTCCCTGATGTCTTCTGTTACCCATGAATCATTCAATAGCATATTGTTTAGTCTCTAGGTATTGGAGTAACTTCTACTTTTAATTTTATCATTGATTTCTAATTTCATTCCATTATGGTCAGATAGAATGCAGGGTAGTATCTCTATTTTTTTGTATTTGCTAAAACTTGCTTTATGGCATAACATATGGCCTATTTTGGAGAAGGATCCATGTGCTGCTGAGAAGAAAGTGTATTTGCTCATTAATGGATGGAATATTCTGTATATGCCTGTAAAGTCCAAATTATTGATTGTATTATAGAGTTTTTTGTTTAGTTTTTGTAGTGAGAGAGGTATATTAAAGTCACATAGTATTATTGTGTTGTGGTTTATTTGGCTCTTGTGGTTGAAAGGGTTTGTGTGATATATATAGATGCCCCATTGTTTGGGGCATAGATATTTATGACTGTTATGTGTTGTTGATGTATAAATCCCTCAGCAGTATGAAATGTACTTCTTTATCCTTTTTCACTAGCTTTGCTTTTAAGTCGACTTGGTATGATATGAGAATAGAAATCCCTGCTTGTTTACATGGTCCATGTGGGTGGTAAGTTTTTTTCCCATGCTTTTACCTTTCTGTGGATGTCTTTTTCTGTGAGATGAGTCTCTTGAAGGTGGCATATTGTTGGGTCTTTTTTTTTTTTTAATCCAGTCTATCAGTCTGTCTTTTAATTGAGTTTAGGCCATTCACATTCAGGGTTATTATTGAAATATGATTTGTATTCCCAGACATTTTGGTTTATTTTGGGTTTTAACTTGGTTTCTCCTTTGATTGGCCTTTCCTTAGTGTAGTTCCTCCCTTTGCTTGTTTTCATTGATGTTTTTCATTTGCTCCTCCTGAAATATTTTGCTGAGAATGCTCTGTATTATAGGCTTTCTCACTGTAAATTCTTTTTTTTTAATTTTTTTTTGAGAGAGAGGGAGAGAGAATTTTTTAATATTTATTCTTTTTAGTTTTAAATGGACATAACATCTTTGTTTGTGGTGCTGAGGATTGAACCTGGACTGCATGCATGCCAGGCGAGCGCACTACCGCTTGAGCCACATCCCAGCCTAAATTCTTTTAATTTTTGTTTATCATGAAAGGTTTTTATTTTGTCATCAAATATGAAGCTTAATTTTGCTGGATATAAGATTCTTGGTTGGCATCCATTTTCTTTCAGAGCGTGGTGTATGTTGTTCCATGATCCCCTGGCTTTGAGAGTCTTGGTTGAAAAATCTTCTGAGATCCAAATTGGTCTCCCCTTATACATGATCTGATTCCTCTTTCAGCCTTTAAGATTCTACCTTATTCTGTATGCTAGGAATTTTCATTATAATGCCTTGGTGTAGATCTGTTATAATTTTGTACACTTGGTGTCCTGTAAGCCTCTTATATTTTATTTTCCAATTCATTCTTCATGTTTGGGTAATTTTCTGATACTATTTCTTTGAAGAGATTGTGCATTCCTTTGGCTTGAATCTCTGTCCCTTCCTCTATCCCAGTAAATCTTAGACTTGGTCTTTTGATGCTATCCCATTATTCTTGGATGTTCTGTTCATAGGTGTTCTGTTCATGGTTTTTTACCATCTTCACTGTGTTGTCAACATTATTTTCAAGATGTATATTTTGTCTTCAGTATCTGATGTTCTGTCGTTCAAGTGATGTCTGATGGTGATGCTTTATTTCATTTATTGTTTCCTTCATTTCAAGGATTTCTGATGTTTTTTTTTTTCAGAATCTCTTTCTTGAAGTAATCTTTTGCTACCTGTGCTTGCTCCCTTATCTCTTTGTTGGTGTCATCAATGGTTGCCTGCATTTGTTCTCTTATCTCTTTGTTGGACTAATACATTTTTGCCTGTATTTTCTCAGTTAGGTCATTCTTTAATTTGTAGATTATTTTTAATTATGTACATTCTGAACTCCTTCTTTGACATTTCATCAACTGTGCTGTCCATGGAGTCTGTTATTGTAGTATTTTGGTTTTGGGGGGGCATTTTCTTCCCTTGTTTTTTTCATGTTGTCTGTGTGTCTTCCTTTTTTGCAATGTGGATCTGAGGTATTACAGTTTCTAGCCTATAATCTTGTAGTATCCATGCAGAATACCTGTACCTCACCTTGGTATTGGACTTCCTGTCCCTGGCTAGGGTCTTAAGATGGATGCTATTGCAACTAAAGGTGGTGGTGGCAATAGCAGAGGTAACTCAAGATAGCACTGGGGGTGTTCATAGAGGGATACAATCACTTTCATAGATGGAACTGAAAGGATGGGCTGCCCGTTTGGAGATGCAGCTGTCTCTAGGCCCTATCTGTTGTCCCAAGGTGGAGGATACTGCATGGGGAGGGTATGGCAATAGCTGCAGTGTCCCAAGTTGGAGGTAGGATAGGCCTGGGATCTTGTGGGTCTGCTGGTTGATGGGGTGATCCTGTGCCTAACCTTGGCCTAACCTCATACATGGGTCCGCAGGGGTGGTCCTGATCCAGGCCCTGGGATCTGGCGTGGGTCTTCCCTATATCTTTGATATCTGATCCCTTCCCCCACTGCCTTCTTTCCCTTATTTTGCTCTAACTTCCACATATGAGAGAAAACATTTGATCCTTGCTATTTCTGAGTCTGGCTTATTTCACTTAGCATGATCTTCATTTTCATCCATTTACCAATAAATGCTATTATTCCATTCCTATTTATGACTGAATAAAACTCCATTTGTGTGTGTATCATATTTTCTTGATCCATTTATCTATTGACAGACACCTGGGTTCTATAATTTGGCTGTTGTGGCACTTTATTTAGACTACTAAATGAGTTCATGGTTTCCTGAAAGTTCTTGATGTTTGTGTGATTTCAATCTTCTTAATCTGGCTTTGTTTGTACTTGTCTTTCCAGAAATTTTAAGTAATCTGCTTATTTTCTCTGAGCCTGTAGACACTTCTATTATTTTAGCACTAGATGATACCCTTGGTCCTGGTTTGCCAGGAGCTCGTTGTTGGTGTGTTGTCATTGTTTCTGCACTAGAGGGTGATCCAAGTCCAGCTTTGTCCCAAATCTGCAATATATGCAGCCTAAACCAGGAAAGTGCCTAAGAGTGTGGTCTATTTCCCCCAATTTGCTCTCTGTGGTCAGTGTAGGACTCAATGCCTTCTTTACAGTCACCAGCCTCTGATCAGGCACTAAGAGGTTCTGCACAGTTCTGGGCAGGATCACTGTGTAGGATCAGCCTCAGACTTCTATGCTACTTGTGTCTAACAATACCATAACACTGTGTCACATCCTGAGCCCCCAACCCACCTGACCCCAACACAGGGCAAGGACCAAGGCCCATACTGCTATGGACTGCCTACTGCTGAGGTGTGCTTGTGGCTCAAGACTGCTGCAATTAACCAGGTGATGCTGGCCAGAAGAAAAGTTCGATAGACCCAAGCCTTGTGTCTTCACCTGGCACTGGGGTGATTCCAGAGACTTCATCTGTCTGGTATTAGGTTCTACCAGTCTGGCACCAAGTTCCAAGGCAAAGTCCTGTGCTACCTCAGTAAACCCTGTCCTACTTTCAGTAAATGGAGTCTTGCTTCATGCTATGGTGTCTGAGGTTGGGACAGCGTTGGTAAGGGCAGTCTCTTGGTCACTAGGCTGACACTAAGCTTGGTTGCACCCGAGTCTCACAGCTATAAGGACCCGCACATTCTACAAGGCAGGTTCCAGGGCCACTCCAGGCTGGAAATGATATAGAGCAAAACTCCAGTCCATCCTACCAGTGTGTAGGTCTCTGCCTGATTCCAGGGCAAGTCTAGAGGCTCTATGAGGTCTGGCCTGGGTATAGTGACCTTTGATATCTGCCTGGTGCTGAGCCTTACCATGGTGGGCTCAGCACTGAGCTCCAAGGCAAAGTCTAGTGCTAGTTTTCATGCTCCCCACTAGGTTGATACTTACTCCCTGTTCTGCCATTCAAGTTTGGAGAAGGATAGTGGTGGCAGTTAACAACCTGGCCAACTGGAGTACCGTGACTTGGTCCAAGGTATCAGCCTTGGGGTAAGGGTCATGCTGCACTTACCAGCCTTGGGGTTTATTGTGGCAGGGCTGGTACTAGATTTCAAACTTAAGGCCTGGTCCTAATTCTTTATCCCTCCCCCAAGTGGGAGGTGTTTCTTTCCACACTGTTTCAAATTGGAGAGGAATGACTGGCAGCTCTATCCTTCCTGCCTTCTTTAGTGTATCTGTTCTTTGTAAAACACTAAAACCAGGCTTCATGCTGGTTCTTCAGTATCATTTGGTAATGATGCATCTGACCTCAGAGATTGTCTAATACTGTTTCTATGTTTTGAAGATTTACTGAGGTCTAGACAGGTGGCATGAACTGCCTGAGTATTATTTCACATCTTTCTCAATGTTCTCAATCAATTTTCTATCCCACGAGATAAGATTTTCCTATTTGTCCCCAGACTTTTGGCCTTTATGCTGTTCTACTTTGTTCCACTTAACATAATCTTTTCCAGGACATGCCTTTCTGAGTTTGTACACATCTTCCTCCTCTTCCTTGGTGTTTCTCCAGCATCAATATTTACGTGGGGCATGTTTTGACCTTTGACACTCAGATCTTGTCATATTCTGCCCTAAAAACAATTTATTGAACTGAGAAATAATCATGTTTAAACAATGCCTTACTTCCTCTAATGACAGAGTCAAGAAATGTTTCTGGAGTACTTGTCCTCTTATCATAGGACTTTTATCCATATGATCTTCATAACCTGTTGGGGTGAGCCTTGTAGAATTAGCACACAGAAAGTGATCATCAAGAAATTTCTTAGTTTAAGATTTGGTCTGCTTCCTTCCACTAACATCCAATTCTGACATTTGTATTTTATCTTTTCAACTTTTTGTTCTATAGATTTTTCAGAGATATTTTTTCTATTCAAAGGATATGGCAAGACTTATCACTTATCCTACCTCCCATGTGTCCATCTTCAATAAAAATCCCTTTTTCCACCTTCCTTTGTAGTTTGTTGAACCTTGCATCAGAGTTAACAGGCCTCACTGGCAAGTCAGAACATCAATTTATTCATTTGCATAGAGACATAAAATACACAGAATTGGCATCCCCTTTCCTGGATGGGCCTGGCTAAATCTTATATATCTAGCCCTTTGACTCACTTTTTTTTCTAGGCTTTAGACAGAATGACAGTTTCCTAAGCATGTTACTCCTTGCTGTCAGATTATGATACAATGAAGTGAAGTATAGCATTCTTTGGCCACAGCTCAGGCCTAGAGTTGTACCCTGCTCACTCTGATAGGGCTTTGCCAGCACCCAGCACATGATGTGAAATAAGAGACCCTTAAGTGTTTATTTAAATTGGTCTGTTTTAATTTCCAAGTTCCTAGTAACATTTCTCCAATCAATGTTTGGGTTGCTTATTCTGAATTTTGTTTGATTTCTCTCACTACATTTGTTAGCTTCCATCCTAGGGGACCTTTCTAGCTCTGTATTCCTTATCATCCTTGCATGATTTATTCCAAGTTTATCTAAAATATAAACTTCTGGCTTCAATATTTAGTAATGTGAGTGATTTCCAGTTCTTAATAATTTCCCTATTTGCTTTTACATTTAACCATTACTAGCTCTCCTCATTTTTGCTTCTTTGCTGTCACTGTTCTCTATAGACCCCACTCTTCCTTTTAACTGGATGAAAATCCTGGGGGTAAAAAGTGTGGTCTCAAGTTTCAGGGTATAATAGCAGCTTTATCTCCCACTTATCTGGTTTCCAAAGCCAGAGTCCACTCATAATCAGAAACTTGGAACACCACATGGAACAGCAGCAGATTTCTATGCTGGCCATTGTATTCTATTCCTGGCTCCCTTCTCCATCCAGCTTCTAATACCACTTGGCAGTGGTGCCATTTAATTTGAGGGTCTTGTTGTACTTCAACCTCCTCCACTTGATCAGAAGCCAATGGACATGAGCACGATGGTTTGTGTCAAGGAAGTTTCCTTAGTAACCATTAGGAGAACTCAAGTCCCATGGATTCTCCTTCTACTGGATGTTTAATAGTTGTTGGGGCATTTTCCAGACTCGGTGACCTTGATGTGACAAGTGCCTCCTTTGAATCCTGTTAGAGTTTCTGTAGCATTTGGTACTTGCCATATTTTCCATTGCTTACAGCTAATTACGTTGCTCACTTCCCTTCTCTGTCCCTCATTCAATTGTTCTTTCCTGGAATGCAGGACTTACTCATCTCTACATTGCTCACAAGGAATGAATAAAATGCCTGTATAAGGAATTTCACAAAGTCCTCAGTAGAACCATGGTTGAGAGTGAGGAGTGACAAACAACCACTAGGGCAGCAAAAGGACTTTCTGTAACTCAGAGGTTTGAAAATGTGTTCTGAAGTTCTGACAGCATGGTGTCCATTATTTTCTGAAATAGTATCAAAAGGAAAGGGGCTGGATCCAGTTGTCTTAGGGTATAGACGTGACATAAAGGCAGTAGTTGTGAAAAGCAAAGAGCCACACTGACTTGCTTATCCTCAACTACCTTTTTCTATCTCAATTTCCCTCAAGTTCTGAGCGGAAGTTATTCCTCTTAGAGGAACTTTTCTAATGAGGAGAGGGATAGTGTGAGATGGACAGAAATTGTTATAGGGAGAAATGTGGCATTCTGGAGAATATGCACATTTTTTGAAAAATGTTAAAATACAGATTTGCATTTTCTGACTAGAATTGTTTGGCTTGGGGGAGGACTAGGATTGCCACAGTGGGAATATAAACAGAAAGATCAATGTTCCGTCTTGGACTTCAAGAGTTGGACTTCTGTATCTTCAGAAAATCATGAGCTTTTAAAGCCAAGCTCCATGGATAGAGAATTTCTTTAGTACTTTCCAAGAGCTATTCTGATGGATAAGATCTTAATAAACTTGATGGTTTGAGAGAAATCAGTGAATGACTTAGGGTGGGTAGAATGTCTAAAAGAGAAGAGAAAAAAAGAGGCGAAGCAGGTGATGAGATGTGTATCCTGACAACTCCTCTTTGGGATGATGGCCAGAAAAAGGAGTCAGGGTGCAGATGCTATCACCCGTGGGCAGATGGAGGGCCTGTTGAACCTCAGCTATCACCAGTACAGGGCACAGACCAGACTATGTATGACTCTGCAGCACAGGGATAGCCCGTAGGAGGAGGATGTAGAATAAGATCAGCTAAAGAGGAAGACCATCGCTGGTCAGGGAAGTCATAGTTGAAGAGGCTGGGGCTCCTGAAGTTTAGAATGATTCATCCAAGTTCATCTAGGAGTTAAGATCGGTGCAAATTCAGTGTTCAACTTCAGATCAACCCTGTAACTGAACATCAGTTTCTCTGTTCCTTTAAGGTTTTATGTGTTTTTTTTTTTTCCTGGTTTCTACTTTTTCATGTCTCACTGAATTTCAGAATGTGCCTGTAATTCTTCCAGGGTACACACATGAAACAAATAAAATGCAGTGGTTTGACCCTATGATGTAATAACTCAATCTTTTTACTAAAGACATTGTGATAATCCCAAATGTAAAATTCTACACAGTATAAGCCCTGATAAGTTCTTTCAACTGATTTTATAAATACTTAATCTGGAGTTTGTTGGGTTTACATTTTAGCCTCCAAACTCACAAGATAATAAACAGAATATTTCAAATTCATCATACTTTGTTTGTTTTTAATTTCTCACTTGTGTGTGGTCAGAGTATAAGATAAAGATCTTCTCCCTAAACCTTTATCTTACTGGTTAATTAACAACAAAAAAATGTATTATCTATGAGAAAATTCATTTCTTTCCTTTTGGGGAGGTGGGGTGAGTACCAGGGATCTAATTTGGAGGTGCTTAACCACTGAGCCACATTCCCAGCACTTTTTATTTTAAAACACGGTCTCACTAAGTTGCTGAGGCTGTCTTTGAACTTGTGATCCTTCCACCTCAGCTCCCCAAGTTGCTGGGATTGCAGGCATGTGCCACTGCACCTGACAAAACTTCATTACTTAATTAAGATTTTTGTCATATTTTAAGTCTCCTATTTTTTTTCTTGAAAGTTAAAAAATGATGCATTTGTAGATTTCCAGTTTTCCTTCCAAATGTAAGGAGTTTGGAAATCACCATTCTGTCCTAACAGCATTTAAAAGCTGAGCAGACTGAAAAATCAAGACTTCTTAGATATGTGAGAGAAGGGCAGACCCTGGGCAAACTGCTGACTCCAAGATGGGAGTGACAGACAGGTAAATACAGGGAGTCCTGGAACCAGTGCTGGGGCAGGAAAATCTGAACCATTATGATAAGTTGCTGGAGGTTCAGTGCTGACAACTGACAGTTAAAAACATCTGGAGGACCTGGTCACAGGGTGTCCCTACAATATTGTGAGATTTACCTCCACGAGCTTGTCCAGGTTCTCATGGTTAAGTCTCAGAGAAATCCCCTTGCACTTTGGCAGAGGTAGAGGATAAGGAACCATATGAAATTTTTTAGAGCTCTCTGTTCTTAACCCCTACTACCTTTTTAAATATGTGTGTGTATATTTTTTTAAGGTGTATGGCATTTTTTACTTAAAATCTTTTCAACTCTTAATGAGTTTATTGAGATACAACTGAACTGTATGTAAGTCAAGGGAGCGTCTATATAATGGATATGCTAAGAAAGGAGAGGAAATGGAATCATAAAACTATAAAAGGCATAAAATGTTTGGAAGATAAAAATTGGAACAAGGCAACGAGCAACAAGAAAACTAAGATATGGTAGATACTAATCTAATGATACCAATAATAACTTTGAATAACAATGGTCTAAAATATACCAGTGAAAAGACATGTGGTCAGAGTGGATCAAAAAAGAAGAGCCAACTTGTTGTCTACAAGTAACTACTTTAAATGTGTATTAGAAGTAAATGGATGAAGGGTTGGGGTGTAGCTCAGTGGTAGTGCTTTGCCTGGCATGTACAAGGCCCTGGGATTAACCTCCAGCACCAAATAAGTATGTACCATGCTAAGAAAAAGAAAGCAAGGGTAGCTATGTTAATTTCAGATACAGCAGACTTTAAAGCAAGAGAAGTTATCAAGGATAAACAAAAGCATTACATAGTGATAAAGGAGTCAGTTCCCCAAGAACACATAATCCTTAACATATACAACATATGCCCTCAACATATACAAACTATGTGAGGCAAACACTAATAGAACTATATGTAGAAATAGATGAGTCCACATTGTTGGAGACTTCACCCCTTTACTGGAAATGAACAGAGCCAGCTGGCAGAAAATCAGTAAGAACATCGTTGAACTTAACACCTTAAGTCAGCTGTGTATAATTGACTTCCCCAGTCTACTTCATGCAACCAGAGCAGAATGCACGTTCCTGTCAAGCTCACATGGAACAGATCACCTTCCAGGCCCTGAAAGACACCTTCACAAAAGAACAGAGTCATACAGTGTCTGCTTTCAGGCCACATCAAAATTGAACCAGAAATCAGTAACAGAAAAATAATGGTAAAATCCCCAAATACATGGAGATTAAATAACACATGAGTCAAAAAATTCTCTAGAAAAAAAATATTTTGAACTAAATAAAAATACAACATTTCAAACTATGGGATGTGTGAAATTAGTGCTTAGAGGGAAATTGTAATAGGAGTCCTTGTGGGTTATATGGTAGTCCTAGGCTTTTAGTTTTTGAGGAATATCCACAATACATGCAATAACTAATGTTCCCAGTAAACAATATGTAAGAGTTTCCTTTCTCCACACTCTTGCCTGCGTTTACAAAAATTTTTTTTATAGCCATTTTAAGTTAGGTGGTATCTCATGTGTTTGATTTGCATTTTCCTGATTAGTAAAAATGAGTATTATTTTCATATACTTTTTGATCATTTGTATGTCTTCTTTTTAGAAGATCTATTTAGATCTATAGCCCATTTTTAATTGTTATTTGTCTAGTACTGGGGATTGAACTGAGGGGTACTTTCCCACTGAGCCACATCCCCAGCCCTTTTTAATTTTTTTATATTGAAACAGGATCTCACTAAGTTGCTTAGTCCTCACCAAGTTTCTGAGGCTGCCTTCAAACTTGTGATCCTCCTGCCTAGCCTCCTGAGTTTCAGGGTTATGTGTCCATGCCTGGCTTGGATTACTATTATATTGTGTGTATTCAGCTGTTTGGGTTCCTCATATATTCTGGATATGAATCCCATGTTGGATGAGTAGCTTGTAAATATTTTGTCCCATTCTGTAGGTTGTCTCTTAACTCTGTTGATGATCTCTTCTGTGCAGTCTTCTTAGTTTGATATAATTCTGTATGTCTATTTTTGCTTCCATTGCCTGTGCCTTTGGGTCTGATCTGAAAAACCATTGCTTACACGGCAGTCTTGTAGTGTTTCCTCTGTTTTCTTGTAGTGATTTCATAGTTTCAGATTTTTACATTTAGGTTTTTGATCCATTTTGAGTTGTGTGGAGTGATAGGAAGGAATCTGCATATGTGTATCCAAATTTTCCAATGCTGTTTATTAAAAAGCACCTTTGTCAAAAAACAGTTGGCTGCTTTTATTTTTTATTTATTTTTTATGATTAAGTAAGCCTTTTATTTCAGTGGGAAAGTTGGCATTCACTTATGCTAATGCTTTTAACAGTATTCATGGTACCTATGTAAGTGGAATATCTTTGATTTTTTTTGGTGTGTCCTCATTATGGTTTGGATGTGAGATATCCTCCCAAAACTTCTGTCAATGCAGGAACATTCAAAAGTGTTATGATTAGATTATGAGAGCTCTAACCTGTCCATCCCAGTTTGAATGAACTGACTGAGTGGTAACTGTAGGCTGACTGTAGGCTGATGGAGCATAGATGTAGGAGGTGGGTAACTGGGGGTAGGATGCCCTGAAAAGGTAGCCCCTTTCTTGACCCCCCCCCCACTTCCTGACCCCCCACCATGAGCTGAGCAGCTTTGCTCTGCTGGGCCCAAAGCAATGGAGTCTGCTGTCTATGGGCTGAAACCTCTCATACAGTGAGCCCCAAATAAACTTTTCCTCCTCCAAGTTGCTCTTATTGGGTATTTTGGTCACAGTGACATGAAAGCTGACTAGAATAGTCTGCTATAATTTCTTTAATCAGAGTTTTATAATTCTTTCATTTTAGAGATCTTTGACTTTCTTATTTTAGCTTATTCCTAAATATTTATTTTTAGTAGTTATTGTGAATGGGATTGCTTTCTTTTTTAGCAAGTTCATTATTGGTATATAAAATGCTACTTTTTGGTATGTCTATTTTTGTATCCAGCAACATGAATTTTATTATCAGCTCTAACAGCTTTTTGATGGAGTATTTAGGTTTTTCTATGTATAAAATCCTATCATCTGCAAACATGGGTAATTTAACTTCTTCCTTTCCAATTTGGCTGTCGAAAGTTTTTCTCTTACCTAATTATTCTTACTAAGACTTCCACTACTATATTAAATGAGGGTGGTAAACGTGAACATCCTTGTCTTGTTCCAGATCTAAGAAGAAATGTCTTCAGTTTTTCCCCAATAAATGATATTTGCTGTGGGTTTTTCATATATATCCTTTAGTATTTTTTTTTTTAAGTCACCTCTATGCCTGATTTGAGAGTTTTTATCACGGAGATGTTGACTCTCATCAAAAGCCTTTTCTGCATCTATTGAGATGATCATATGGTTTTGGTCCTTTCTTCTGTTGATGTGTTTTATCATATGTATTGATTTGCATATGTTGAACCATCCTTGCACCTCTAGGGTGGATCCCACTTGATCATGGTGTATGATCTTTCTGAAGTACTGCTGAAATTGGTTTGATAGTTCCCCCATGCTCCCCACCCCATGGTACTGGATATTGAACCCATGGCTTCAAGCTTGCTAGGAAAGAGCGCTACCCCTGAGCTACATCCTCAGCCCTTTATATTTTATTTTGAGATGGGTTCTCATTATGTTGCCCAGCTGCCCTTAAACTTGCAATTCTCTTGCCTTGGCCTCTGAAGTAGCTGGGATTATAGGTGTTTGTGGTATTTTACTGAGAATTTTTACATCTGTGTAAAAATGTTTGTAGTTGTCTTTTTGTTGTTGTTATATCTTTGTTTGGTTTTTGGTATCAGAGTAATGCTGGCCTGGCCTTATAAAAAGGAGTTTGGCAGAATTCCTTCCATTTGAATTTTTTAGAATAGTTTAAAAGAATTGGAATTCTTTCCTTAAATGTTTTGTAGAATTCAGCAGGAAAGCCTGACTTTTTTTTTTTTTTTTTAAGATGGAAGTCTTTTTAAATTACTACTTCAATCTCATCACTCATCTGTTAGATAATCTAATCTATGTCTTCTTGATTCAATTTTGGTAGGTTGTATGTGTTCAGAGATTTATCCGTTTCTTCCAGGTTTCCCAGTTTTTTTTTTTAAGCATATAATTGTTCCTAGTATTTCCTTATGATTCTTTGTATTTCTATGGCATCAGTTGTAATGTCTCTTTTTTCATCTTTGCTTTTATTTGGATCTTCCCTTTTCTTAGTTTAGCTAAAGGTTTGGCAATTTTGTTTATCCTTTGAAAAACTATCTCTTTTGTTTAGTTGGTCTTTTGTATTTTCTTTGGTTTCAGTTGTATTTGTGCTGTGATCTTTATGGTGTCTTTTAAATTTGGGATTTGGCTTAGTTGTCCTTTCCTCAGTTATTGGGGTACATTATTTAGGTGTTTAAGATCTTTCTATTTGATATATGGGCATATTACTATAAACTGTCCTCTTTACTGCTTTGGCATAGATTTTGATATGTTGTCATTATAATTTCTCTAGAAAAATTTTTAAAATTTCTCTTTAATTTTTTCAATTACCTATTTAGGAGCATGTTACTACATTTCTATATATGTCTACTTTCCATTTGTCCTCTTGTTGGTGACTTCTAGTATTTTTGTTTGCTGATTGTTTAAGTACTAGGGATTTAACCAAGAGGCACTCTACCACTGAACTATATTCTCTGCCATTTTTTATTTCTTTTTCTTTTTCTTTTTTTACTTTTGAGACAGGATGTTGCCCAGGCTGGCCTCAAACTTGTGATCCTCCTGCTTTAGCCTACTAAGTTATGGGATTGCAAGTGTGTGCCACCATGCCTGGTTGAATTGCAATTTTATTCTGCTATAGTCTGAGAAGATACATGATATTATTTCAATTTTTAAAAACTTACTGAGACTAGATTTGTGGCCTAATGTATGATCTATCCTAGAAAATGTTCCATCTGCTGATAAGAATATGCATTCTATATCTTTTAGGTGAAATGCTTTGTAATGTTTCTTACATCCATTTTTTCTCTGCAACATGGTTCAATTCAGATGTTTGTTTGTTTTTGTCTGGATGATATGTTAATTGAGCAAAGTTGGGTGTCCCCAACTCTTATTGTATTGAATTCTACTCTCCATTTAGATCAAATAATATTTGTTGTATATATTTCAGTGATTCCATGTTATGTTCATACATATTAAAAACTGTTGTATCACCTTGTGAAGTTGATCCTCATATCAATACAATGACTTTTTTAAAAGTTTCTTTTTACAGTTTTTGATTAAAAGTCTGTTTTTCTATTTGGAGATATTCAGTTTTGGTTTCCATTTGTGTGATAAATCTTTTTCTATCTCTTCACTTTGTCCATATATATTTTTCTTAATGATATGAATATTTTGTAGGCAACATATAGTTTGGTCATCTTTTTTAATCCATTAGTCCAGTCTCTTTTAATTGGTAAATTTAATCTATTTATACTCCAGGTTATTATTGGTGGGTAAGGAGTACTTCCTGTTATTTTGTTTTCTGCTTGTTTTGTATATTTTTCGTTCTTTTACAGTGCTTATTTATTTTTAAGACTTGGTATTTTCTTTCATGCAAGGTTTAATTCTGTATGTGCTTTTCTAGTGAGCTTTGTGTTTGTGTGTTTGCATCCTTTTGTTTCTGGTGTATAACATCCTAAAGTATTTCTTATAGGGTTGATAGGGTGCTGATGAATTCCCTCAGCTAATGCTTATCTAGTAAAGACTTTATTTCTGCTTCTTTTCTGAGGGATACTTTTGCTGGATATAGTGTTCTTGTATGGTGGTGTGGTTTTTTTTCCCCCCCCAAAACTTTGACTACATTGTTTCCCTGTCTTCTGGTCTATAGTGTTTCTGCTGAGAAAGTTGCTGTAAGTCTAATGAACATTCCCTTATGTATGACTTGATACTTTCATTGTTTAGAATTATTTGTCTTATATTTTTGACAAAGTCTTTTCTGATAGAATAAGCTCAAAGGACCCCCACTATATTCAATCTGGATGTCCATATCTCATTAAAGATTTTGTCTTTTATTGCAGGAAATAAGTTTTCAATGACTTTTCTCTTCTGGAATTCCCACAATGTGAATGTTTGTTCATTTAATGGTGTCCATAAACCTTGTAAGCAATTTAAAAGACATGTTTAGAAATTTTATCTTCTGCTTGATGTACTGTATATACTGTTCTTGTCTGGAGTTTTTTTTTTTCCTGTTGTAGAAGTTCTCTATTTTTATATATATATTTTATTTTATTGATGTTTTTAACTCCAAGATTTCAGATTGTCTTTTTTTTAATGATTTCTTTCTCTTTGGTGAATTTCTCCTTTATATCCTGAATTGTTTTTTCATTGTATTGTCTGTCTGTATTCTCTTGCATCTCCCTGTAAGCACTTCATAGATTTCCTTCAAATCTGGATCTATTTCTGGAGAATTATTGTTTTCCTTTGAAGATATCATGCTTCTTTTGTTCCTTTGTTGATTCTGGTATAGTGTTCATCTCTTCTAATTTTAGAGCTTTTGTAAGAAAAGGTTTTGTTTCATTTAGATGGGATATAGGGTGTCATTTAAATAGGGTCTTTAACTTTGGTTATAGATACGCCCCAAATGGTAGTCTCTGTGACTTGTTCAGCTCTGATTGATGTCAGTAGTGTCTGAGGGCCTCAGTAGTCTAGACTGCAGCAGTTTATGACAAGAGTTGAAAATGACTTCACAGTATATGTCGGCTTCCAAAGGTGTGTGTCGTCAGGCTGCACAGAGTTGAACTCTGATGCAGTGGGGCTTAGTGGTCAGGATATGGAGAGGGCTGTGCTCAAGTACCTCCAGGCAAGCACAGGTGACACCAAGGGTTGTGTGTCAGCAGCCATGGTCCTTAAGTCATATGATATGAAGTATTCCTTCCTTAGGACTCTAAAGATGTCCAGCAGCCACTGTTCTTGTGCCACAGGACAGAATGGAACCTTCCCCACTCCCATGGAATGAGCACAGGTAACGCTGGGATTTATGACCACAGAAACCATGGACTTAAAGTTATGGGCCTTAAAGGGATCTCCCCTAGGTTCTTAGGGTAATTGTGAGTGGTGTTTGTAGCACTGGTAGCAGCTTTCCTTGAGCTGTAGGACCTAGATGGTGTATTCTCCAGGTCCTAAGGGATAAATGCAAATGATGCCAGGGTTTCTGGGACCAGCAGCTGGGTTCCAAGTCTATGGGCTGTGAAGGAGGCATTCTCCAAGCTCCCCAGGACATGTGCTGTTAATGTTGGGTCTTGTGGCACTAGTATCCATGTTACTGGAGGTATAGAATGTGGGAGAAACCTTTTCTACTTCTCACAGATTAAATATGGATAGTGGCAGCAAATAGTTTGGTATTTGTGGTCCTGAAACTGCAGGATACACATGAGAATGTCCCTAGTTCAGGCAGGGTATGCTCAGATGGGGCTGAGCCTTGGGGCATTGGTAGCCATGGTCTTAGAGCTACAAGATATTTATGGGAACTTCCTTCCAAGCTTCCCAGAGAACAAGCTTGGATAATGACAAGCCCTTTTGTGTGAGTAGCTGCAGTCCCAAAGCTATGGGTTTGGGAGAGGATCTTCCTTGCTTTCTGCTGGGTGAACACAGGTGGTTCTGGGGGTTGAGGTACAAATGGTTGTATTTCTGGGGTTATATGGTATATTTGGGAGCTTCTTTGGATTCTGAGGGATACATACATGCAGCTGATTCCAGACTTTTGGCATCAACATCCCTGGTCTCAAGGCTATGGGTTGGGGAGGAGACTCACCCACATTCCCACGGGATGAGTGGAAGTGGTGCCCAGAGCTGGGGCCTCGAGGAGTGTTTCTGGAGCTGCAGGATACAGTTGGGACTTTCCTGGATCCTGATGAACAATCTCTGCTGAAGCCAAGACACTGCACCAGCAGCTGTAATCTCAAGGCTGTGAGCTGGGGAGGAGACTGTTTAGTTCCTCTAGGGCAAGGGTGGGTGGGACTCTGGCTTGTGGCTATGACAGCTGCTGGTCCTGAAGCTGCAGGACACAGACAGGGCTATTTTATGCCCTGTGAAGCATGCACAAGCCTAAGGCTCTGGGGGGCACTAAGTGGCTTACCACTGGCCTCTAAAATAATACGGTATCTGGAAGTGGCTGTTGTAGCAGCTTAGGTTCTGGGGCTTGATGGAGGCCCAATGCAAGTTCCTTTCTTGGAGCAGGCAGTGACTCTTGGACCAGCCAGTTCCCCAAACCAGATTTAAAGAGCTTGAGAACTGTGGGATTCTCCAGCAGTTAGGATTACCAGTTTTCTGCTATGATTGAGGGTGTTGGCACTTTGCCTGCTTACCTGTTCCCAGCAGTGTGGAGTCATCTGCAACCCACGGTCCCATTCTTGCCAGGAAGCTGAGGGCAAAGTTGTAAATTCTTCTATTCAGCAATTTTCCTGACGACAACCTGATGACTGGATACCATAGCTCACACCTGTAATCCCGATGGCTCTGGCAGCTGAGGTGGGAGGACTGTAAATTTGAGGCCAACCGTAGCAACTTAGGCCCTAAGCAATTTAGCAGTCTCTATCTCAAAACAAGAAAATAAAATAAAGGGATGGAGATATAGCTCAGTGCTCAGCTGTAGAGTGCCCCTGGGTTAAATCCCTAGTACAACAACGACAACACACTGTACACCAATTATAGCCCAATCAACCTTAAGAGGTATTGGGTAATGATTAGGGATAATCATTCAGAGTCCCCTGTAATGTCTGTGTATTCATTTAACATTAACATTTTGGCATACATTAAAGGTCCTTGTTATGGTTTCAATATTGGGTGTCCCCAAAGCTCATGTGTGAGACAATGCAAGAAAACTTAGAGGTGAAATGATTGGGTTATGAGAGCCTGAACCTGGTCAGTGCCTTAATCCCTTGATAGGGATTAACTGAGTGCTTACTGTAGGCAGGTAGGGTGTGGCTGGAAGAGGTGGGTCGGGTCAGTGGGAGCATGATTTTGGGGGTATATATTTTGTGAGTTCAGCTTAATCTCTACTTCTTGGTTTCACATTCCCCTCTGCTTTCCTCTGCACACACTTCAGCCATGATGTTCTGCCTCTGGCCCTGAGGAATGGAGTCAACCATCTATGGACTGAGACCCGTGAAACTGAGTCCCTGAATAAACTTTTCCTCCTCTAATTGTTCTCGACAAATCTTTTGGTCACAATGGCAAAAAAAAGCTAATTAAAACTGTTCTCTTCCCCTCCACTTCAAATTGGCAGCTCCTTAAAAACTAAACATGCCCTCACCATATGATCCAGCAATTGCATTCTTTGGTATTTACTCCAAGCAGTTGAAAACTTGTATCCTCATAAAAACCTGCACACGGATATTTATACCAGTTTTAGCCATAACTGCCCCAAAGTTGGAAGCAACCAAGATGTCCTGTAAGTGAAATAGATAAACTGTAATATACCTGGACAATGGAATATTATTCAGCACTAAAAAGAAATGAGTCATTAAGCCATGAAAAACAGGGAGGAAATTTAAATGGTTTCTTTGACTTAGTAATATTGCAATCTGAAAAGACTATATTCTATAATTCCAACTATGTAACATTCTGGAAAAAGGAAAAAAAAATGGAGACAATTAAAAGATCAGCGGTTGCCAAGTTTGGTAGGGGAGGGATGAATAGGTGGAGCATAGAGGATTTTTAAGGCAATAATCATAGTTTATATGATACTCTTAACAGGTACATGTCAGTAGATGTCTGTCCAAACCCATAGAATGTATAGCACCAAGTGGGAACCCTAATGTTAACTATGGACTTTGGATAATAATGTATTCATTAATTATGTGCACTAGCCCTGAACTGCCCCAGTCCTTTTGATCATTAATAAAACATTTAGTGTAATGCAATTTTAAATAAGATACATTTATAATCACAGCAGGAGTACAACATCATTATAGAAACTTGGAAGAAAAAAGTTCTTATAGCTTCCCTTAAGAACCAACACCATTTTGGTATTTTAGATCAGTGATTCTTCAAGTTGTCTACACCAGAATCACTCACGAAGCTTGTTAAAATAAAAGAATAGACGCTGGCTTTCTTCCGCTGTCTCAGAATCTCTGGGAAGTATCCCATGGATTTATAATTTAAACAAGGACTCCAGGTGGTTCTGCTTTGTAGCAGCCAGGACATTAATTTGCTAGCTACCCGGGGGAATCATTTTACCACCCATTCATCCTGGGAGTGGGTGGTGGTGGTTGGGGGGATGGTGGGAGGCAATCCAAGCTTAGCTGCAGAGACATTCTCTGTGTAAAGGCAGTAGGAAGCCCCTGAAGGCTCAGAATAGAAGTGGACCTGATTTTATTTGCTCTTTCAAGCTTTAGAGTTAATGAGCAGAGAATTTTTTTTTTTTTTTTTTTTTGCGGGGTAGGGTGGGTACCAAGGATTGAACTCGTGGGCACTTGGCTACTGAGCCACATGCTTAACCCAACTTTGTATTTTATTTACAGACAGGATGTCACTAAGAAAAAAGCACCTCACTTTTTGCTGAGGCTGGCTTTGAACTCACAATTCTCCTGCCCTAGCCTCGCGTGCCACTAGTATTACAGGTGGGCACTGTGCCCCGGCTTAGAAGAGAGTTTGAGGGGAGCAAGTTTTGGAGTCGGGAAGACAAATTATAAAGCACTAGGAAGAGAAAAGATACATTTAAGGCATATTTAGAATTTAGAATTGGTAGAACTTGGTGATGACTGGATTTAAGAAGGGAGAATCAAGATCTCATCTAGCTTAGCAGGTAGGATAGATGGTAAGGACTACTCATTGAGAGGGACACACAGGCACTTTATTTACATACATCTTTTATTATAATTTGTCTCAAGTACTTTCACCCCAAAGTGGTGTTTGTGCATCTTAGGTAAAATATAAGGATCTTTAAGTTATGAGGTAATAATCAAGAGGAAAAAGTAGTCACTCCAAAAGTAGTGGAGGAGCCTGGCAGAGCCCATCTTAACCGAATGATCCAAGTCGATCTCACCAGGAATAAGACATATCAGCACCTTGCGCCCCCTGATGTGAGGTACTGGGAAGGGCACAACCTAGAGGTGTTCTTGCCCAAAATGCATAGCCTCATCGAGTTATGAGAAGACAACAAACTCTAAATGATATTCTACAAAATAAATGACCAGTCTTCTTCACATGTATCATGGTCATTAGAAGATAAGACTGAGGCACTATGTCATAGATGGAAGAAATCATGAAGCCATGGTAATTATGGCAATTCAGGCTCTTGTGGTTGAAAAAGGATAGTGAGAGAACAGAATTTAAGGTGTGGAAATTAGTTAAAAGTGTCATATCAGTGGTAGTTTCTGGGTTTAAGAATTGTACAATGCTAAGGTTGTGGGTGATGTCAACATTAGGGAAATCTGGATGAAGCACATATGGATACTCTGCACTTTTAAAGCAAGTTTTCTTAATCACAAAGTTCAAAATTATAAGTAACATTCATTTCACAACAATTTAAAAATATTAGTAAAAGATATATATATATATATATATATAAAATATATATTTACTAAAGATATGCAGCTTCTGAGACAAAATGCAGGTGCTTAAAACAATGTATAGGTACATTGGTCAGTGTATGTGGGAATTAGTTCTGGTTCTGTGTGCCTAACCATTTTGTTAATCCATCAGTTAAGAGTGGTTCCAGCTGCAAAGTCTTTCTCCATTACTTCTATCCGAGCTCTTAGCTGGGGTTCTTGAGATTGTGCGATCACTGAGGGTAGAACCCCTGAGTGACAGGTAAGGCCACACAAAAGCACTCATGGGCTGAGACGCCAAGAGCAGGAGTAACAGGTAGGCAAACTTTCTTGCAATGTCTACTTTTGGAATGTCCATTTTGGAATCATACCTTCATTATACCTACCTCCCTACTCTGAGTACTCTCTCCCTTAGTGAGTAAACCTTAAACCCACTTTACCCAAGGGCCATCATCCTTCACAGCCCTGCTCTTCATTTGGGAATAGCAAAATCAGTTCCAACCTGTAGTTGTTAGCAAATGATGAAGCCCCTCCCAGTTACCTTCATCTCAAGACACTGCATTTAGCAACTCTTGGATAAATTAGGGAGTTTTATACTCTGAGGTAGACCTGAGCAGTGACAGAGCTAGGGGGGTCCCAGATATTCTAGTTCTGTACTTCTGGGAGAGTTGCAGAGCTGGATCCTGTGGCAAATTGCCAATTACTGCCCCAATAATACCCAAACGTCATGGGAGAAGTAACAAGGCCTTAACTTGTGTTAACTCCCATCATTTTCTCTGGAATTTAGGGTTATGTTTGATGCTGACCTTGTTTTCTGGTTAACCTCAGTTTGACTATGTTCTCAGAGTGGTTAGAAGCTCTTTTCTTTGATATTTGCCAAAGCCTTCAGTGGAACTAGAAGACAGCATATTTTCATTGTCAACTATATACGACTCACTTTCCAAGTCATATGTTTATAATTCCTAGGGTTATTTCGCATGATGACTTCCACAAATGGCCACCAGGAGATTTTCTCTTGCTTAGTACGTGTAATAAAAGAAGAGCCTTCTTTGTCATTTACCATTGTTAATGGAGCCTCTCCTGCCCCTCTGGGCTGCAGGACCCTGTTGACAGGAAGCCCTGCATTCCTCAGCGTAGTGAAGCCAGAGAGGTGGGTGCAGGACAGGGATCAGCAGGTCTGACTTGATCTAAGGAATGAATTCGGTTGAGGGGGAGGGTCAGCTTCCCCTGAGATGTGAACTCCTGCATAAGTTCTGCAGCTTAAAATAGTCCTGTCGTCTGACCCAAGCTGATATGCAAGCTTTTATCTCCTTTGCCCTGTCACCTGCCTCTTCCACTCCATCACACTTCTGCAGGTGGCTATTCCTGGATGGCACTCATCCAGGGACTTATTGCTCCTTTCTCTCTCTTACAAGAGTTTATTATGACAAACTTATTGAAATATAATTTACATACCATGAAATTCACCCCCCTTAAAGGATACAATTCATTGACTTTTTGAGAGTAAATATACCAAGTTGTACAACCATCACCTTAATCTAGTTTTCAAGTATTTTCATTATGGGAGGAAGATTCTTTGTATGCTTAGTAAATCTCCAGTTTCATTCCCAATATCACCTACCCAATAATCTACAATTTGTCCTAATAGAAGTTTCTGGACATTTCACCTAAAATAGAATCATACTTTACATGGTCATTTGTGTCTGGCTTCTTTCACCTGGCTAGTTCCCACCTCAGGCTCTGCCTGATGTTCCTGCCCCCTATCCTGTACCCCACACTTTTGCCCACTATCTTGTCATTTTTGTTTAGGTCTTTGTTTACATGTTGCTTCCTTGAGGAGGCCTGACTTCTTTGGCTAAAATAGCATACTTTCTCATGGACTATTCACTTGTCCTGGTTGGTTTCTTCATAGCTCTTGATTTCTAAAATTCTGTTTTCTGCTTATTTTATTAGTGGACTAAGTGGAAAAATGTGTGTTGTTTTTGGGCTGCTATAACAAAATACCATAAACTGGGTAGCTTATAAATAAAAAATTTATTTATGAGAATTCTGGAGGCTAGGAAGTTCAAGATCAAGGCACTGACAGATTTGGTTCATAGATGACAACTTTGCTGTGCCTTCACATGGTATGAAGGATGAGGTGGTCTCTCTGACTTCTTTTATAGGAGCAGAGCCCTCATGGCCTGATCATCTCCTAAAGACTCCACTTCCTATTAGGATTTCAATATAGAGATTTTAGAGGTAAACAAACATCTAGACCATAACAGTCTCAGGGTCCAACTGTCCTTCTTGTCCACTTCATCTGGGTAACACTGGGCCTTTGCCAAATGGATTCAGGTTACTATATGATTGCTAAGGTTGTGTGAGGACACACACATGGTGCACAGAACAGAGTGGCAAAGGGTAAGTGCTCAGTAAAACATTTATCACCTGTCTCCTCCCCTGGAAAGTCACTTATGAGGGCAGGACTTTCTTTGTACCTTCAGTCCCTGAGGATGAAAGGATGCAGAGTGTACCTAAATACTCCTCATCCATCAGCCTTAGTCCTCATTCCACTGGCCTGACCACACTTAACCCTCTGACTTTTACCCCTTCCTGTCCCCTCATAGCTACCCAGCCTGTCCTTAACCACCTTTGAGTCTTTGCAAGTCTTTCTGGGCATTAGCTGTGTGGCCTGCCATGGGGGAGCTGCTAAGGCTGCTAAGACTGTTGACCATGGACAGATTGGTGACAGGCTTCCTTAGCTGAAATTTAACCTTTTCTAACTAGTAGCACCATCTGTGCATAGTTGCTTAAGTTCTGTGGGAGTATTAAGAAACATGATTAATTAGAGTTTTATAATATTCCAAGTATGGATACATTTAACAGCACAAATATGACTATCCCAAGGTAACAAATGCTCTGTGGCATTCAGCTAGGCCCATTGACAGGGCTGTTAGACCATGTGTGCAAGGGTAGAACTACCTCCCCCCCCCCCCCAACACCACAGACCAATGTAAGACAGAGTTCTGGGAAAGAGTCCAATCTCAAATCTTACTTCCAATGTTTAAAGCTTAAAAGACACCTTTTAGTTTATGGGAGGAGTTACTGAGTTAAAACTGAGATTGAAAAATTAGGCTGGAAAAGAGATCTTGTAATCGGAAGCAATCGTGTGCTAGGCACTCATCAACACATTACTTTCTTTATTTTACTTCACTGCCAGTTACCAAATGAAAGAGTTGGGATTTGAGCCCAGGCCTGACTCTGAAGCTCAGACCTTCCACACCAAACTTCTACTTTCTACTTGTAAGTAGGAGAACTCAGTGGGAAAGGATTGTTGGATCCTGCACAAGCTAGAAAGTGCTCTCCAGCATGTCAGCTGGTAGCTGCACCTCAAGTGACTCACCCAGTTCAGGAAAGGGCTGCCTTGGGCAAGAGTATTTTATTGCTTTTTCTCTGCTGCACTAGTTAGAGGTTTCTTTGTAGTTGGCCAGTGCGAGCATCTCTCTGATAGACTGTTGTCAGTCTCCACATGCTCTGCACTAGAGGCATAGCTTTTATCCTGAGGTTATAATGAATCAGATGTTCAATGACAGCTGCTTTATGCATATACTCAAACAGTAACAGCATGATTCTAGAAGAGAGAAACCAGCATGATTCTAGGAGAGAAACCAAGTTATGGTCACCTTTCAGTTACACTTGGTATGGAGTAATCCACTAGGTAGATTTTTTGACCAAGACTTGAAAAGTAGAGCACTTAAATTATGTTTGTATGAGATTTGGAAGATAGGACTTACTTGTAGTTTTATATACAGTTAAGATACTTCATGTAAAATAATTACTTTCATCATATCTGATAAAGCAAGGCAAGCTGTTTTCTTATAAATTAGATCAGCATTTCACAAACTGACACTCAAAGTAACATTATTATTTTGGGGTGGGGAGTACCGGGGATTAAACTCGGGGACACTAAACCACTAAGTCCCCAGCTCTATTTTATTTACATAGGGTCTGAGTCGCATAGGGTCTTGGTGTTGCTAAGGCTGGCTTTGAATTTGTGATCTTCCTGCCTCAGCCTCCCAAGCTGCTGGGATCATAGGTATGCACCACAGTGCCTGGCCAAAGTAACATTATTTGATGTAATTTTTTGTTTTAATATCACCAGTGAAAGTTTGAGGGATGGCATATCCTCACCTTAAAAGATTCTTGGGGAGTGGGATGAACCCAAACTGTTTCTTCTTAATTTTGCATGTTTGTTTTTAAATAATGACTATTTTAATTTCCAAGAAGCGGTTTATGGAGGTGAAACAGCTTGGGAAAGGCTAAAAATTCTGACTGTAAATTTGGATGAGTTCATCTTTGGATAATTTACATAGGGGGCCTCTCAGTCTCATATCTGAGGCATTCTGATTTCCAGGAACATTCTGTAACCAAATCAATATGTGATCAGATAGGTGAGTAATTTGAATTTTCTACCTCACAGATTTTTAAAAGGAGGCAGCCAAACCAAGAGTCCCAGATCAGATCATCACCCCTATCTGAGTGATAATGTTTAAGACAGTGAGCCGCCTCTAACAGCTTCACTAGAGACTGGGGAGTGGGAATGGACAAGCTCAACTTCTTTTCAGTGCTTACATTCTATGATTCAAGGGTTTGGAAACTAATGAGTTGCACAAAGATGAAATGCTTTATCCCCATGGTCAACTGCACTTCAAGTGATGCCCTTCAATGCAAAGGAACCAAAAATAAAGCCTCCTATTCTTAAATAGCATTTATTAGTATTGCAATGAAGTCTTTTATGAGAAGAGTTCTCACATTTATTTAAGGAATATATAGGTTACGGTTATAGAAGCAAAGTTCACTGAGTTATGTATGAGGATGCCCGGCTATGACCCTTAATTCAGCAATCTAGTATTCACACGTTGCTGACATTGAGCTATTTATCCAAACATGCCTTTTAAAATTCTTTTTAAAATATGTGCCTGGATAGGGTGGGAAAAGAAACGCCAAGGGCTTGCTAAAAAGGAGAAGCCTAAAAAAGATAAAATTCCCACAGTAGTTCTGTTCAACTGTAGTCTGTGTGCAGGAACAGTGCCCATGTGGGGAGCATTGTGCCCAGTGGTTTCTCGGTTGGAACGGTGTGAAAGCCCTTGAGGTTTTCTGTGGCTGTTGGAGGAGCAGGAAATCCCATTTACTGAATCCAGTCAATGTTCAGGCATCGCGCTATGAACGCAAACATATCTGAAACTTCTTCTATCACTTTGGCTGTGGGCTTCCCCGCCCCGTGGCCAGCCTTGGTGTCCACGTGGATGAGCAGGGGATTGCTCTGCTTCCGGCTGCGGCCCACCACATACTGTAGGGTGGCAATGAACTTCAGGGAGTGGAGCGGGACCACCCGGTCATCGTGGTCAGCAGTGAGGAGAAGCATGGACGGGTACTGGACGCCATCCGCCTCGGGCAGCCTCACGTTGTGCAGTGGGGAGTATCTGAAAGGCAAAGGCACTTGTGTGAGATTTTGTCACAAGCAGAGTTGATCAAGAGGATGATCAGGAAAGACCAGTGTGGCACAGGGATCTGTGTGGTATACCAGCCATTAGTTTGGATCTGGCATGTCCTCCAAAAGCTCGTGTGTCAAAGACTTGGTTGCCAATGCAGCAGTGCCCAGAGAGACTTTTGGGGAGTGATTAGACCACGAGGGCTCTGACTTTCTCACTGGATTAATGCATTTGATGAATTAATAATTTGAATGGGGCTACTGGGAGGAGATGGAAACAGTAGGGCGGAGGAGCGTGGCTGAAGGAAGTAGGTCCTTTGGTACCAATGTCTTGTCCCTGACCCCTTCCTCTTTGCTTCTCTGCTGCCACAAGCTGAGTCGCTATCCTCTGCCTCACCCTGCTACCATGATGTTTCTATCCTGGAGTCAGCCAACTATGGACTTAAACCTTGGAAACCATGAGCCAAAATAAACCTTTCCCTCTGTATTTGCTGGGTATTTTGGTCACAATGACAGAAAGCTAATATACCAGTCTAACTTTACTACCAAGGAGGATTTCTGTTGCCTAATATGTGAGTGGCATGGCAGTTTGCTTGCTCATCATTTAGGTCATGACCAGGAAGGGCTACTGAAAACAGGAGCTATGTCGTTTATGTAGCTTTAACTTTGAAATGTAAGAAAGAAACTCGCAGGGCTGTTGAAATAAGCCAAACTATATGCACACTCAGTGTTTAGAGCTGTATCTTTTCGTATTCTTTAGACTTTTTCACTGCTACATAGTTGGACTAATGACTTGTTTTTTGAAACTAGAGTGGGACTATTTAGCTATTAATCTTTTGTTGAACTTCAAAGCCAGTGTACAGTGGCTTTCTTTCCCTTATCCCTATAAAGCCTTTATTTCAGGCTCAGCTTTGCAACCTCAGGAAGAGCATGTGTCTTTCTTGTCTACAAACCAAGGAAGCCCAGGTGAGAGCCTCTCACAGTCCAGCAGAAAAGAAACTGCCTTTGGCCAATGGAGAGAAATTTAGTGGAAGAGGAACTCTTTGAAATACAAAAAAAGTTTCCAAGGTAAGTTAACAAAAATAGTTTCAAGAATAAAAACAGCAAATTAGACATTTCTTGAGCCTCAATCACTATCTGTACATTTTATCCAATGTTAGATTTTTCAACGTATTCAGTATTAATAATTTTAATTAACTTGTTTCAGCAGAGTTTTATTTTGAAGTGTAGTAAAAACAGTATAAAATTTTCTTAGCTCACCAAGTCAAAGCTAAAACATGGGGGATGGCAATGGATCTGCTTCCCAACCAAACCCCTCCTCCACATGAGGGTTAATTCTATGGGGAACAAATGTGGAAAACTCGGTGCCTATTAAAAATACTCCCCACTTTGAGATTCACAGGCAACATCACAGATGTAGTAAGTTTTGAAACTACAGAGTGGTTTCAAAATTTTCAGGAGATGGTCTATAGAAAGAACAGGCTGTTTATTAGGCTTTATTTACCCTAGACATTCCCAGACTCGGAGGTCCAGCTCTTTTGGGAGAAAACACCTTTTAATATTCTAGATGGGGCTCCAAGGGATGCACTCCAGAGTTCCCATATGGTCCTTTCTAGCTAATTTAGCAACAGAAGGTAAAAGGAAAATAAAGCCCTGCGAGATCAGAGTTAGAAAATTTAAATCTGAGGTAGGAATATCACAGAAGAAAAAAATTCAAACTTTTTCAAATGAGTTTACACAGGATTTATTTCCCTGAGTGCATGTTGTCACTTGATAATTTGAACCATAGCTTCTTTGGTTATGCAGCTTTTACCAATGTGTGTCAGGGAGGCCATTTGAGTATTTTAAAGTAACAGCTTTCACAGTGAACTTTTTTCCCCCTTAGAGAACAGAATGCAATAGTTTCAAAGTACTCAATTAAAAAATTCAGTCCTTTTGAGAGTCATAAAAAACAAATTAAAAATGACCAAGTTATTTTGAGAATGTTGGGAAAACAGGCCTCTTGTGCCAGTCCAAGGACTGTTCCTAAATGATGCTGATAAATAATCCCCAAATTCTGTTATTTACTCATTGTTACCAAAGTGGTTGAGGGCTATGACTGAGGTAAGTTTTACAATATTAGGTAATGAAACTTGTAGTTACACTGAGCACAAAAGGAATTTAATTATGTTTGCATGTGTTCTTTTATGTCCTTATTTCTTGATTTAGAAAAGGAAATTCCACATACAATGTATGATGACACCTTTTTGTATTAGTTTCTGATTACTGCAGTAACAAATTATTATCCACCAACTTAGCAGCTTAAAAAAGACTTCTTATCTCACAATTCTGTGAGTTGGCTCAGTTGGGTTCTCTGGGTCTCTTAATAGGAAACTGGAAAAAAAAGTACTTTCAGGCTCAGTTTGTTGGCAGAACTAAAGTTCCCTTTACGTGATGGCTGTTGTTCTATCTGCAAAGTACCTATACAATAGTTCTTAACTGAATAACCAAGGACAGGAATCCTGGAGGGCCATCTTTGCAATATTGCCTATCACACCTTTAAAGTTTGTTTTTGTTAAAGACCATATTAAAACAAGGTGGAAGGTATTTCCATCTCTTCTGTTCTTGTAGTAAATTATATGCAAATAAAACACACCAAGGGGACAAAGCATCAGATACTAATTCTGTTAACTATTATGATATCAAATCATTAGTAGCATATGTCAATCAAAACATACTTAACGAGCCATTCAAAGTGTTGTTTGCTGTCTGAGCACCCATAGTCGGTGGTCCAGGCATGACCGATGGTATATTTATGGAACTTCAGCATGTCCATTACGCCAACTTGGGCAATAACACAACCAAAGAGGTCAGGACGCTGATTGGCACAAGCAGCTGAAAACCAAGAAAGAAACATCTAAATATACAAAGCAACACGATTTGTTCCCCAAAGTTAATCTCAATGAGGTGAGGGTGTTACCAGAAAAGATTGAGGACTTCATGTCCCCTTCTCTCCACCCATGTGCATTCATAGCTGGTGGGGGTAGTTAAGATCTTAGACCCTGTTTTGCCTCAAGCTAGTCCTGAAACGCAGCTTAAGGCTCTAACCAATATTGGCTCATCATCTCCTATTTTTCAAACTTTAAAACAATATTAAACAGATATTTATTGAGTATTTACCATGTAGGGCACTAGGCCTGTACCTGTTTCAGTGACTAAATCTGGTGGGGAAGATCAAGAAGTGAATGAGCCACTACAATTGAAGTATGGCGTGAGGGGTAACATCAAAGCTGGCAGGACTAGGAATCAGTTGAGGAATTTGGATTTTTCCTGTGTCTGGCAATAAAATAGTTCCCACACACCTTTTGATTTCAACACTGAATTCCCACCCCTCCCCTTGATTTATCCTCTGCCTCTAGGATGAAAGCCCCATGAAGGTAGAGATGTTCTACATAGGCCCAGTATCTGAAAAAATGCCTGGCACTTCTCAGTGTCCAATAAATATTTGATGAAGAACCAAATGATTGTCAATATCCCTTCCAAATTAAAACAAATTATTTTGGACCTTCATGGGAATTTTTCTTTGGAAGACTGATATAAAACCCAGAGCCTCATATGTGCTAGGCAAGTGCTCTACCACTGAGCTACATCCAAGCCTGGAAATGATTGTTTTTTAAATGACAGCACCTTGCAAAGACATGGACAAATGAATGCTCTGTCCCCGGACCACCCCCTCCCAAAAGTGGACTTGTCACATATATTTAAGTGTCGATGTGCTCTTCTACACACGTATGATGACACTTCACATCCTAAATGCCAAGGGGTGCAGGGCCCAGCAGGCGCAGTCCAGGCCTATCGCATACATTCATGACAGTATTGAATGCTACTAAGGAAAAAAATTAGAAAAAGCTGCATACAGGTAGTGCCACATAGAAGAGCAGAACTCAGAATCACAGTACCAGTTTTAACCCCAGCTTTCAGCTGTGTGACACCAATGAGCTTTTCAACCACTCAGTGCCTCCCTGGACAATAACTCTGCATATCAAGGGCTTGGACATAGGAGTGGCTCCCACTTGCTGAGTACCTAAGAATGACTAGAATTAACTATTTCATTCCTATAAGGCTATGGCTCTATTCTAAACACCCCATCTTTCATGGCCTCTCTCGGCAGCCAACAGCATAATGTTCAAGGAGGATACATCTTACAAGTTCTGAGCAGCACAATAGGCTACCAGGCTCATCAGCTCTGTGCTGGCTGAACCCTTGATCCCACAGTGGGGGAAGGCCTCAGGAGGGCATGGGGTCTAGTTTCCTGCAGTCATGAGTATGTTTCTTATTTATCAGGTGCCCCAATACAAATGGTTTTGCTTTCTTTGTACCAGTATAAATCAGGCAATCTTTTCACAGGCAATTCTATCTGGAGACCCCATAAGGGTCACTTGGTAGGTACAAAGAGTAAAATTCAGTTCTTACCCACTAAGAGGCCTCCATTTGAACCTCCGTTAATGGTCAGCCTTTTGGGAGACGTGTAGCCTTCCTTGATCAGATACTCAGCAGCACACTGAAAGTCATCAAAGCAGTTTTGTTTGTTGGCCAAGATACCACCTATGATGTGCCAAAGTGAAAGGTAGTTAATTAACAAAAGGGCACAGTTTCAACTATGGATCAATCTAAACAATGGTAGCTAAAACAACATTTAAAGAAATGCCTCAATTGAGGTTTTATGTGCTGTGGAAATCTACAATGAATACCCCTGGACTTGCAGGCCCAAATTCACACATATGGTGAATTTGGATTTTATTAAAACCCTTAGAACTTAAAAGGCAAGTGCCCCAAAGAGGACAGATCTGTTTTGTGAGAGAAGCATGGCATCAGAAAGAATCTCTATTTTGGAGAAGCTGAAGGTAAAATGAAACAAGGCCTCTATTATGGAGCTCAGCCCTCCTCGAGTCTGTAGTGGGTACATGATCCGATTTTGCCCTGGGTTACTAATTTACAGTAACAGTAGGAATTGGGTGGTGACGGGGGGCTTCAGCAAAGCACAGGGGGGCTTCTCCATTCTTAGATGAAATAAGACCTCAAGGTTTTATTGTCTATAAGCCATTCCAATGTATTAAACAACCCCCCCCCAGAGAAACAGCTATGGGGGTCTTGGAATATCTACAAGGCCAAAGGCAAGTCCTCAAAGGAACAGATGTCTGAAATAACTGCCTCTGAAATGAACAAAGAGCAGGCACATATCTAATTAGATCTGAAATGAACCACTTTTGCAGAAATTCAATTAAAGATGAAGTAGTGCTATTGAAGAAATGTTTTCATATCAAAACAAATGTTATTAAAATCTTAAGAAATTATCAGTGAATTTGAACAGTTAGGATTACTTAGTTTTCAGGAAAAATGTCACTTGGGGATCATGGCTACACATTTAAGACCATTAAATTTTAAACTCAAGGAACAGAGGGAATTTACATGTATCAATGTTCTATATACTAGGCTGTAACTGGAAAAGGTTCATTTCTGGTCCTTTTACTGTATCATCTTTGAGAAAGCTTATGAATCAATCTATTTTTAGTCTTAGTCAAGCTCCAACTTGTCTGACTCCTATGAGTTTGGAAAATAAGTTGGTTCAAGTTAATAAACAGGGGGAAAAGTCAGCCAGGACCCAGGCATCTTCCTTATCAGACAGCGGTGGCCCCTGATGACCAGAGGGGCTTAAAGGAGAAAACCTTAGTTCTTTCAGGATTCCAGGAACTGGTGGCCCCCTTCGACCCAGTAGGCCTTGTTATAAATGACAGCAGGGAACTAGGAAGGTGGCAGAAGTGGAAGTCCTCAAGGACAGAGGACCAAGGCAAGTGAAGAATGCCCTCATCAGACCACTGGTTGGTCTATGAATTCAATTCTAGCTACAGAAAAGCCAGGGTGGTAGGATGTTCCACATACAAAGAAATGGAAGAGAAAGGGTTTTAAAAGAGGTGATTATTTAGGAAAAAAAAAAAAAAAAGGAAACTATGACCCTCTGGGGTATGAAGCTGAGTACTAGCCAGTCAACTCAAATATGTGCTTCAGGAGGCCAGAAAAGAACAGTGACTATATTCTTGTCTAAAACCCACACTTGATCGAGTCATAGCAGCAATGTGAGGAGGCCAGAATCTCTCAGTAGTGAGAGGACAAGGGAATACCCACACTGGGAGGAGAGCTGTAGACTGCTCTCTTAGGAGCAAATGACCTGCTTTGAAGTCTGTTTTTGAGACAGATGAATAATACTGAATTTTTACAAGCAAGGCTGCCAGGAAAAATACCAAAAAGCTTCAAGAGTCACTTTTGATGCTGATTATTAAAAATGCACCTTGTACATTGCTCAAAAATCCCAAGTTTTGATTATGGTCTTATGGGGAATACTTCTGAAAAATGTGCTTTGTTATCAGACTACAAAAGAAAGTAAAATGTGAACAGAATGGGTTATTTTTAAAGGGGGGCAGTGCCTGCAATGTGTTTGAAAATTATTATTTTCCATTTGTCTCAACAAAATGCCTTTCTGCTCCTCATCCCCTCAGCCCATTTAAATGGGAAGGTCAGCACATCCTGAGCTTGGACTGTGCCAGACTTGAGATTGCTTCAGGGAAAACAGCCCACCTTTATGCCACGTCTCTCCATATTCACCGCCACCCCTGATGTTGGCCACAGCAAGAACGCCACCCATGTGCCTCACGAAAATGAGCCTGGATACACTGAGGAATAGAGAAGACAGTTAACCTCCCTGCAACTATCTGCTAAGCACTGCTGAGCTCTCTCCATCACAAAAAAATCAAATGTATCCCTGAAAACACTATGCGTAATAGAATCTAAATACCAGCCCAATTTTTATATTACTTGATTACAATAAAATATTAATGTTTATACTGCAAAGCTCAGATGTTTTCATGAACATTCATTATGTTTCACTTTTCTTACCAATAAATACTTCACTATGCAGACAACAAAAATCAGAGGCCCTCATTTTACACGGAATCTATCTTTGCAACAAGGCCAGCTCAGGCAAGAATAGTCGGGGGCTTGCAGGTGCAACAGACAATGGCCCCCCCACTCTCATTTTTTTCTTAATGCTTTCCATATTTTCAACATGTTTTCCAGTTCTAAAGAACTTTGGATGTTAAACTAGTCAATAAAGGGAATAAGAGGATAACAAGCTCACAGACTGGAAAATAAGAACAGTTCTCGAGAATACTTTGTAGAAATAAAAATTACACAAAGCTTCTAAGTTCTTCAGAAAATTTGGATTTTGTTTCTTTTTCTATTAATTTTGCCTTGAATTGTTTGAGAATTTTATAATTCTCAGTAATGGGAAAAAGGAGGGCTTCTGCAAACCTAAAGCTCTAGGTGGCTTTAGTGTTAATTTCCTCGATGATGAAGAGGAAAGATAACTAAAATTGGGTATGGTTGGCCTGATGACATCTACCCCAATTTGCCAAATTCATTTTCAGTCACTTGGTCTTCTACACTTCATGCATCTCTAATGGGCTCTTTTTGAAATTACTATTACATTCACATGGTTCTGGGTGAAATGGTCTGGGACTCAACTTGATTTTCAGCACAGAGGTTTAATAAGTACAAAGGAACAAAGGTCAGTGCTTCTAGCTACAGTAGATCCACTCAGTGATCAGTGTGGTCTAGATCCCTATTGGGACCACAGGAATGGGGCTTGGGATGCGTGTTTCTCATTATTCACTGGCATGTGTTCACTGCCCTTACGCTCAAGCATCATTGACTTAAAGGTGAAGCCTATAATTTTATCACAGAATAAATATGGCATGTGGTTTTACCACATAGATATGAAGTACTAATGAGATCGAAAATCTCTGCCTGGGAAGTCCAGCTGGGGGCTGCTGTCACCCAGGGTTCACGCCGTGCCTGGGACATGGCGCTGTCAGAATGAATTAATAGTTTCAGTAATAACATTCTCCTAGTGTCCCTTTAGTTCAGGGACACAAATCTATCATTTTATACAAAAACCTCCATTAGCTCCTAACAAACTCTTTAGCCAGATGTTTAAATCACTTGAGGAGGGCAGGGACCATGTTTTATATTTCATTCTATAATAATGAGTGGCTTTAGTTATTGAATACTCAAAACAATAGCTTTCTTGCACTCTACTCTGGGATAGCTGGTTGAACCCATTCCAAATTTATGTCCTAATGGTTATCAGTCTATGAATCTCTCCCCAAGTAAAAAAGATCCTGGGTGAATCTGTGAATCAGATTTTATGTGATGCTCTATTTAGAAGTTGGTTTAAAGCTGGTGTTGCTTGTAGAAAACTTTTTATTAAAAACACTCAAAGCAAATTCCATACTAAGGAATGGGATATTAAAATCAAGTTTGCAAAAATACTGACAGTGGTTTACATAAATAATGGCAATATGTAAACGTAGATACCCCTGCCCTCCAAACATAAGTTATCTGGGAAATAATCACCAACAATAAGCACATAACAGTTTAAAATGAATAACAGATTTTTCAGAAAATATTTATGGCTGAATGTTAAGACATTGTATTTTAAGTCTCTGCTGGTAAAAAAAAAAAAAAAATCATCTGAAACATGCCCACTGAAGAGAATTCTGGGGTAAAGGCTGATTTGGTAATAAATGACAGTGAAGATAGGTGCTTCCTTTTTTCAAGACGTCAATTGATACTAATCTTTTGTAGACAGGCTAAAGCCTCTAAACCTAGTGCTCAACTTTACACTGAGAACTTTTTTTTTTTTTTTAAAAAAACAAGATTAGCTTGTCATTACATTTCCTGCAATTCCTGAGCAAAAATTCAAATAGTTATCAAATACATTCCTTCCTTGTAAGAAAACAATCAAGAAATATGTAATTGAGTATGTTAGAGATGATTTAGTAGACCAGTCTCTGGTTCCTTTCCACGATGTAAAGATCAAACACATGTCAAGTTCAAGAGTGTCCCACGCTTACCTGTAGTTGGGTGTAATAGATATGTTGAAGCCACCGTAGCCATATAAGAAAGCAGGATGAGAGCCGTCTAATTTTATGCCTTTTTTATGCACAATGAACATTGGAATCTTTGTACCATCCTTGCTAGGGTAGAAAATCTAGAATAAAAGAAAGCAGAATACTTAGATTTAGCATCTCTCGGTAAATACTTGCATACTTTTAAATGGGAAAAAGAGGTGGTACTCTCCTCATGTACAGAAGCACAGTGAAAATCTAGCACCATTAAAGGGCTATTGATAGTGAGGCATCTTTCAATTTTATGGGGATAGTTTAAAGAGCCTGGGTCTGAAAATAAGGAGACTGGATTTGAATTCTTATTCCATAGCTATCTAGTTAGACACAAGTCATTGATCCTCCCTCAGCCTCAGTTCTTCACCCCCAAAATGAGGCCATCAGGCCCACCTCTTAGGGCCTTCACAGGGCACGTGAGAGAATAGACATTCAGTTCTCTGCTCAGTATCCTTCTTGGCACTGGAAAAGTTAGATTCTGCCCATCTTTTCAAGCAACTTAATCTAGGGAGACTTCTTGAAAACAAATTTCACATTTGGCTTCCTCCCCTAAAAAGTGAAGGCACTTAATACATCTTCATTTTTCTATGCTTGACTACTAAACAAATGTTAGCAACGAGAAGACATTAACTTAAGCTGGTGAAGAACACCATAGAAATCCTATTATTCCTGGGTAAACAAGGATATTTTCTCCAGTATTGACAATGAAGGCTCTTCAAACCTTCCCGAATCTGGGCCACCTTGGGCAAGTTCAGTCAACATCTCCATATTCATTACTTTTGAATAAAGGATTAAGAGAGAAAGGATAAGGAAGGGAACATTAAATGCTATTCAAGCGATAAGCCATAGAATAAATGATAAGCCATGAAAAGCCGATAATGGCTTCTTCCAGACAGAAAAGCTGCAAATCGTTTTCCCTTCAGGCAAACATGGCGACTTTACCCTGACACTTGGAAAGTGCCTTAGCTCAGAAACTTCTTGCTGACCTCCCCTGTGAGCCTTCATGCTTTGTATGACCTGGAGCTAAATTGAATCTACAGCTTTTGATGGCAGCAGTTCTGCAGCAGAAAGTAGCCACAAAATCCTTGGAGATAATCGGGAGGGGAAGCACCATGGATTTGGGGGGAGGGGGTGCAGGACTGTGATAAGTGCTCCAAGGCTGGTCATCCTTTGCATCCTGTCAGTGAATAGCATGACTAAAAAGCATCTGTTTCTGACTTTGGAGAGAAAGGTAAAGAAAGTAAATGTGGCAGTTTAGGAATCACGGTGCCTGCTCTGCAGAGTAGACAGTTTTGTTTGAAGTTATTTAGTGTTGGCAGCCACTGATGGAGCTGTGTGAGTGGGTTCAAGTAAATGCAGAGTAAGAGGAACCATCCTGAAGTGGCTGGCTGGGCTAATGAGCTGGAACACAAGGCCTTCACCTCTGAGATGGGAAGAAAGGAGGGTTCTTTAGCCACAGAGGCACGGCATCAAAGCAAATGAATCATGTCTTATAGGATGCCACCATAACTGAATCATCTGCTCAAATCGGTGTTCCTTCCAGCCACCTGCCAACTGCCCATCTCTCTGCAAGTCCCTGCCCAGCTCTCCCTCCCAGGCTGGCCTCCCCTGTGCCCCTTGCTCTCACCCAGCTGCACTGACGCATCTCATCTCTGCCGATTCTAAGACCCTGCACCTGTTCTCAAAGTGTTCTATCTCTTGCTGCTTCATGATGATTCCACTCCTCCTCTCATACCACTTTTCCTGCTACCTCTTGTAAGATTTCCAAAGCCTGCAAACTGGCCTGCCATTCTCTCATCTGGCTGCAGGACCAACACATCCTTTCAGAATACCATCAAAAGTCCAAAGCCCCCATACGCCTGTAGGTGCAGAAATAAATCCACACTTTGGGTTGGTGCGATTCTGATGTTAAGATAACAGTATTCTGAACTGTCCAAAAGCGAAAGGGCATTGTAAAGATGATTTTACTGTGGGCAAGAAAATGCCTTACAAAAAGGCTGTTGCAGTCTTAAAATATACATACCACTTACATGTGTATATACATTTTATCCAATCCCTTTCTATGCATTCAAACATAGCAGCCATTCTATGCCATTTCCATATATGGAATGGCACTGGACCCTAAACTAACCCTAAACCTGACTCTTCAATAAAAGAGCAAACTGAACCCTGAGTCTTTTGATAACTATGGAAGGAATACCTGTGGCCATTTTGGAAACAGTCATTAAAAACAGTCCAGGAATTCGCCATTAAGCATTGTTCACCGCTTTGTTCTTGAAGCCATTTTGTTAGATTAGGAGGAGAAACTAGCAAATTCCTTGCTTCTATTTGCTTCCCTCAAACCTCACCAAAAAGCTCCACTTCAAAGTCTGCACCAGTGTTTTATCAGACTTATTGCCTAAATATCTATGAAGAACCTGTTAGAAACACTGTTTCCCAGGCATCAGCCCAGAAGATGGAGTCCCCAAACCTATAGATTTAGCATGTTTCCTGTATGCTCTGTGGCAGGGAAATGGGCTCACCCAAACTGGCCACAGCATTTGCTTTTATCATTTTCTCTATGCTCACAAGTTAATGTAAACTAAAACCAGATATTTCCCCACCATTTTTGATAACTTCAATATGGGACTCTTTTAACCCAGTTCTCCTGTGATTTCCCTTAGGGACTTTTATGATGAGGATGATGCTGTCCAACACCCTGACCAGACACTCAAATGTTGCAAGATCAAGACCTTCACTTAACTCCATTCTACCCCATTTCATTTAAATGTTTGTCATGTCTATTATGCGCCAGGCACACGGCTAAGCCCTGGAGAGGCAAAGAGAAACAGGACCTGCAGAGCCCCCTCACAGCATACACCCATCACCTTGGCTCTCAGAGCTGGCAGCTGATCCGCAAGGACCTCCCACTCTGACCAACCTGCTCATTCACTGCCCTCCCTTCCTTTTCCTCCTAGGGTATCTGCTCTTATTATTTTTTAAAAACTCTTTTCATGACAATCAGTACCTTCTGTTCTCTGGCTGTCAGCTTCTCTCGTGCTTTCTGGCTCAGCTCAGGAAACCTTGACAGCCCTGTAAATGTCACTCATGCCTGAAGTCCTCTAATCCTAATCCTAACCCACTGCATTTGTTCTCCTGGGTATCTGGACACTTGGGAGATCCCAGCCTACTTCATCACAAATTAGTAATACCTAAGCTGGGCTCTGGAATTATGCCTTCTTTTTTCCTCTCCTTAAATGAATTTTTCATATCTTTCCCTTCCCATGTCTTCCTTAATGTCTCCCTACCCACCCACAATCAACTCCAGAGTACCTGTTTCCTACTTCCTTCCACACCTAACACCACCCATTTGCATTCCCTTCAGTTTGTTTGTGGCCTGTCTCCAAAAAGGCCATTCGCCTGGAGCTCTTAAAACACCCTCTTCCGACCTCTACAACCCAGAGAAAAGAAGGATCGCTCAGTCTTGATTCCATTCTTTACCGCCTCCAACACTACCATGCTCCTTCAGTTACCACTATTTTTATATTTTCTCTTTCCCTGGCATACAGACTCACATTTCTCCTAATCTATATAAGAAAAAGAAACTTGTGCATCACCTTGTCTGCTCCTCAAGCTGAATTTCCATCTCCCTCTTCCTTCCTGACCAAACCTATCCAGAGTAACCCATGCCACGGCTCACCACTTTCCTACCTTGTGTGCTCCTCTATCCCAGCCACCACTGCTCTTTCAAGGGTCATGCGACAGTATTTTGGTCTTTTCCCTTGCACGTCCATCTCTACCTCTACTGAGGGGTGTATGTCCTTCCCAGATTTTTCATAAGCCTACAGAGAAACACCTATTTATACATGTTCACAAACACATAGGTTATTTATATAGTGATAAAAAGAACCCGGCTAATAATGGGCTACAACTTACCTGCCCTCCGACTCCTCACTAAGCAAGATTACCATGGAATTATGTTTTAAACTACCCAGATTTACCTCATTTAAAAAGTGAATGGGCAGGTGGTGTGTGCCTGTAATCCCAGCAGCTTGGGAAGCTGACGTAGGAACTTTGTAAGTTCAAAGCCAGCTTGAGCAACTTAGTGAGGCCCTAATCAACTTTCTGAGACCTTGTCTCAAAAAAAAAAAAAAAAAAAAAGGGTTAGGGATGTGACTCAATGGTTAAGTGCTCCTGGTTCAATCCCCAGTACCAAAAGGAAAAAAAAAAAAAAGAGTGGCTGTTCACACATTTATAATTTGCTCACTGATGCGATCAAAAGTCATCATGCCACTCATCTATGTATGTCACATGATAGCCATTCACTCTTAGTGAACAGTTACCAGAGCTTAAATGTTGGTTTTCCATTCTCTGATGGCTTATTGTTACCAAAATATTCAGGTTCAAGTTAAAAAGCAAAACGGTTTCCATTTCTCACACTTGTAACCAATGAGAGAGCTGCCAATATATACCCATTCTTCCTTTAAAATTTATTCTTAAAATATTAAAAAAATTTTAAATGGGCACTTAACAATTGCACATATTTATTAATTACAATGTGACACTTCTATACGTGTGTACAATGTGTAGACATCAGCAAAATGTGGATCTGCTGAGCTGCTTGTCTTCTTGTCTGCTTCTGCAGCATCCAGGGGAAGGCCAGGATGGGCTATCTAGTCCCTAAGAAGACCAGCACCACTGTCACCACACCAGGGTGAACTTGGAAGATGAAGGGGCTCTGGTTAAGCTGGTGAAAACTATGAGGACCAATTATAGTGACCGATATCATGAGAGCTACTCTCACTGGGCAGAGGCAACATCCTGGGTTCAAAACCTGTGACTCGCAATGCCAGGCTGGAAAAGGAGAGGGCCATAGAACTTGTCACTAAACTCAGTTAAATATACACTGTTAAGTTTTCTGTACTTAAAAATTCTTCAACAAAACAATACACATGAAAAAAGTTTTTGTTATAACTCACAGCAGTGTGGCAATGTTATTCCACATTTAAAGTGGAGAACACTAGGCACAAGTCTATAAGGAAGCACAGCCTCAGTGAAACTCATGCTGTTTCTTGACAGAGAACAGAAAATGGTATTTTCTAAGCAGTTACAAGACTGAGTCACCCGGGAAAGAAAGCCAGTGTCAATTCTTTTTCAGCTTTGAGGAAATAAGGTGATAATCCCAAATCCTGAGACTTTAAAATATTTTAGATACAAGAACAGGTTGTCACTCTAGGACCTCATCCAAGCCTGTTAATAACTCTTATTTTTCAAATGACAAAATAAAATCCAAGAAAATAAATACTACCAAGGCACTGGGCGTGGTGGCGCACACCTGAAATCCCAGTGGCTCAGGAGGCTAAGGCAGGAGGATCTTGAGTTCAAAGCCAGCCTCAGTGACAGTGAGGCGCTAAGCATCTGAGACCCTGTCTCTAAATAAAATACAAAATAGGGCTGGGGATGTGGCTCAATGGTTGAGTGCCCCTGAGTTCAATTCCCAGTAGCAAAAAACCAAAAAAACAAAACAAAACAAAACAAAAACCCACTAAGGTAACACTCCTGGCTTATGGCGAATTACTACCAATGTCTCTCAGGTTCCTGGTCCTGAGTTTTTCCCCTACTGTATCACAAAGTAATTTACTTCAATCTATTATTACTTCAATCTATTATTGTAAGTATCTTTAAAAAAATATTTTTTTTGTAGTTGTAGATGGTCAGAATGCCTTTATTTTATTTGTTTATTTTTTATGTGGTGCGGAGGATTGAACCCAGTGCCTCATGCAAGCTAGGCAAGTGCTCTGCCACTAAACTATACAAGGTGTAACTATTCAAAATACTCCAAACGTTACAACGTCTGGCATGGATTTAACACATTTGATTTTTCTCCGCTCAATAAAAGGACCACGTGTCAAGGAATCCAGGGGACAAATACATTCCGTTAGAGGTATCATGTCTTATTTATAAGCTTTTCTACTTTCATTATGCTCTTTAAAAGGGAATCATTTAAAAATTTCAAAGCTGTATTCCAGATATAGGGACTGTATGACTATTTTAGCAAAATCAGTCTTCTTGGAAAGATGATCCTCCACAGAGTTAGCACTGCCATCTTGAAGATGAATTATTAAAACAAGAAAAATCCCATGATATCTTGCCATGCCATTCTTACAAAAAATTTCAATAGTATTTCTTAAAAGACTTAACAGGTTGATGGTATTTGGATCTGAGGCCTCAAGAAGGAACTGAAATTAGATAAGGTCATCAGGGTACAGCCTACATGATGGGACTAGTGGTTTTAAAGGAGAGGAAGAGAAATCTAAGCTGACCATGCTTGTCCTCTCTCGACATCTGAAGCCTTTGCTGTGATCTGATGCAGCACGAAGGCCTCAGCAGACATGATGCCATGCTCGTGGGCCTCAAAGTCTCCAGAACTATGAGCTAAATAAACCACTATTTCTTTTCATTCTTTCTAAACATTAGTGACCAGTATAATAAACCACTGCTCCTCATTAATTAGCCAATCTCAGGTAATTTGTTGTAGCATCAGAAAACAGATGAAGATGGTAATCAAATTTAAAATAGCTTCTAACTTTGCATGTTTAAATCCACATTCTGATGAATGTTTGATAAGGGCTCATGCATCCTTGAGCTGAATTCTTTAAATTAAAAGGACTACTAAAGAAAAGAAAGTTTACATTTATGTAAAGCCCATAGTCTAACAGTTAAGAAATAACCCATCTCTACTGCCAAGCATGGCTTCCGGAGGCATCTACAAATATAAGGGGGTTTACCTCCAGAAGAGTGTTTGGGCCCAAGATGGCCATCACTGAATACATGCTAGCTGTCTTAACATGTGACTGGCTTCAAAGAAATGCAATAAAAAGATCTTCCCTTAAAGGAAAAAGAAGAGCAAGGAAACAAGGAATCAAGGAAACATCACTGTTCTTTGAAGTGAATGACAGTAGTTATGGAAAGACCAACTATCTCCCCTGAAATATTATTCCTTGACATGAATATATTTAGTAATAAAACTAATTTCTCTAAAACAAATATGTGCAGCATTTAAGTTCCTCCAATCTTCAAGGATACATCCGATCTAGTTCTGATTCGGTGATCTCTGAGGCAACACGAGGACTCCCGTTATCACATGTATTAGGAGGTGCTCCTATATGAGAGGAGGAGGTAACTGAAGAGGGCAAGCCCTTTGGAGAGAAGAATGTCTGGCACCAGTAACTCCTGCCTAATTTTAGAGCCTGACAGGTTTAAGGAGAATGTTCATAAAAGGGTGTTGAATTCCCTCTTTTATCAGAGTTGACAGAGGCCACTTGTGTGGCCTGTACTAAGTGTGGCCAATAAATCTGACAAGGAGCAGAACAGCCCAGAGATTCCACAGTCAAGACAAGGAGGGAATAAGACATTCCATTACCCAAAGAAGTGAGTGGAAGGCAACCTCTGTGCCTCAATTACTTTGCAAAACAAGTCTGTGAAGAACTTTCTGGGACTTAGGAAAAGGTACTGCATGTTTCTGTGCTGTGCTAAGGTTAAAAACACTAGCCTGGCCTAAGAAGATCGTAATCCTGTCTATTTTCCAGGCATTTAATTTTGGAAGAGTGGAGAGGAGTTTAACAGTCACCTTTAGGCAGAAAATATAACAGGGGAGTCTAATGTATATTGCTTTAGCTTTTCAAATGATGGCTGGACATTTGTGCAACACTGGAGATTTGGCAGGGCACCTCAATAACCAGTTAGCCTATTTAAAAATCTATTTTCATTCTTGAGCGCCAGCAATGTGCTAAGTGCTGAACTGACAGTCTCTGTAGAAACTCATCAGCCCACTCAAGCGCTGCCATTTCTTTTCTGGAATAATAAACTTGTTTCTGTTTCAAACTGGGGAGTAAGCTGTGGAATAGAAAGGGGGAAGTTCTGAACATAAAGAGAGGAGCAGTGCTGGAGGCAAATGATCTTTAATAGGATGTTGGATTTTAGAGGTGGGCAGGTGTTTTGAGGTAGAATGCCACGCAAGACTAAAATGAACACATTTGGCTCAACTGTAGAAGAGAAAAGTTGGTATCAGTTCCACTGTTCTATTCTGTGGTCAATGAAAACACACCATCAGAGGGCACTACCCAGAAGTCCAGAAATGGCCTTGTAATGAGGCTCACTTCAATGTCTAACAGCAGCATGATAAATCCGCTGTTGGGGGTCATGAGCTCTGCACTGATTGTGATCGGATCAATATCTGCTGAATAAATCAATGAAGCAGAACTACATAGTAAACGTTCTTTGTGACTCCCAAATATTGACACCAGCTTGCCTCAGCTCCAGAGGCTCAAAGCCATCCTGGCTGCCTCTTCCCTATTTTATCCCTGTCAACATGGTGGCCTTGCCTGTTAACATGACTCCTGCTGCCAGTCTTTGGGCACCTGTTACTAGATTAACCCCTTGAAATTAACTCCTTTTAATCTAGGCCATTCTCCTACTGAAAATTTATGGTGCCTCTCATTCTCATTCTCTAAAAGATGAAGAGTTTTAGGTGAAGATACTCTCTGCCTTTGGCCTTGGTGAATCCTCCCCTGCTTCAACTGTCATCTCTAGTGAAGCTGCCACTTCATGGATCCAGAGCCCCCATGTCACATGCCTTTACACACCAAATCATAACTGAAAAGAAAAATCAGTTCTTATTCCCTTGTTTGATGCCCTCCTTCACTCAATGTAGGCACTCCCAAAGCCTCATCTCAGCAAGTTTACCCTCTGCTTGCCTATTTTGAGTAATGAGAAAGAAACATAAAATACCATAAATAGCTATTCATTTTATTTTGGAGCCTGTTAAAGAATGATTCCTTACCTGAAAATGTTTAAATAACCAAAACCACAAGAAACAGAAGTGAGTCAAGGTCCTAGAGAAAGAACCCAGGGATAGACATTCCTATGCAAGCTAATTATTAACTGAAGTTCCCATAGGTTTAAAAAGAAATGTTAAGATGCCTGCCAGGTTCTATATTTTTCACAATAGAATTTCCCTTATTTCCTTTTTAGTCAAAATACATGTTATTTATTCTGCTTGATTTGTTTAGAAAACTTATCTAGTTCTTACCAACCAAATCTCCTAAGGACTTTAGAAATATCTTCTCCTTTTCATCCACATAGGTGGTCTACACTATGGGTACTCTCATCTTTTAGCTGACATCATTCTGACACACAGAAATAACTAACCCCTGCTGGGTATGGTGGCACATGCCTACAAACCCAGAGACTCAAGAGGCTGGGGCATGAGGATCACGAGTTCAAGGCCAGCCTTAGCAATTTAGCAAGACCCGGTCTCAAAAGAGGATTGGGGATGTAGCTCAATGACATAGTGCCCCTGGGCTCAACCCCCAGTGCTAACAAGCAAACAACAACAACAAAAAAACTAACTAGCCCAAGTCATGCATCTTGTAAATGATGGCATCAACATTTGAACATAGGTCTCTGGTTCCAGAGTCCATGCTCTCAGTCACCATTAACAAGAGAGGTTGGCAAATCCTCCATGGGGCCCCTGAGGAACCCTCTCTGGCACTGCTATTGTGCTCTCAAGTGTCTGTCTTCCAGGGCTCTGCAACTACTTGCCTCTATATCTAGCACAGTACCATAAGAAAGTATGCACTTAGAAAACACAGTTGATACATGCAGAAGTGAATGCTCAAGCTGGACCCTATATTTTAATCAAATAATATAAGAAAAATATTTAAATGGCATTTCATTATACATCCATATAAATAGAGCAGCCTGGAGAGTCTGGCTTCAAAATGCTTGTAATCTGAAAAAGTAATGAAATAAAGAATTAACCCTGATTGAGGTCCTTCAGAGATTGTCTAAGCTTTTTAAGGTCACAAATTTCCAAGTTATTACTAATAAAAAAATATTTAACATCTGACACTTTCCTTATGTATAGCTGTTAATTAATAGTAATTTAGCAATGCCGGGGCAGGAGAGCTTTATGGCTCTCCAGCTGTTTAGTTATGGTAATTTACTGCATGAGATTGCACCTGCATAATAAAAACCCTGACAAGGATACTTGAAATCCATTTCAAATCCTCATTAACTCAAAACTATAGCGGACCACTTGTTTTATTGCATTAGAAAAATAAAATGATCGCCATGCTGAAAAGACAAACTCTGGCCAGAATGTTCATTAATGGAACAGAAGAGAACTATGCAGCTCTAAAAATTTGTGGCTGGTAGTTATTCACTCCTTAAAAGGGTTGAGCTATCAGAGAGAGACAGATGTTAATAAGGAGAAAGCAGAGCTGGGTCTGTGCTGTCAAGCAGTTTCATGCGAGTGTATGGGTGTGTGTGGGGGCGGATTAGACAGGACAGCACAAAGCCAAGTGTGGCCCTGAACTGAGGAAAGTACTGAAAGAAGTCCTAGAACTAGAGACCTGGCATAATGTCCAATTACTATTTTGCTTTTTCTTGTTCGCCCATTCAAGGGGAAAAATGACATGCGGTGAGACACTCGGGAACCCATGTATATGAGATTTTTTACTGCAGAAAACGAATGACTGGAATACTGAAAAGGTGAATTTGGCAGTAAAATTCTCTGGCACAGAGACGGTTTACTCCTGTTTCTGTGGGACAAACCTAAAAATACTGCTATTATACTCTGATCTGAGTCTCTCAGACCAAAATAAATCCTCCACATGAGTAAGAGGCAACAAGCAGCCCATCACAGATGGTTTCCAGTTACTTAAGGAACAATCATTAGGAAGCCCAGGAGCACTTCACTCCCCCCCCCCACACACACACACCCGCTGGGAAACGTGAGGCCAGAAGTGGCCACAAGCTGGTGAAGGCAGGTGCAAAGAGGTGGCCAATTAGAAGAGACTAACTCCAGGTGGAGAGGCAGCATCACAAACAGCCACTGGGAAGCAATTCACCAGGGGGCAGAAAAAAGAAGGGAGAAAAGGCAGGCAAATCACAAAGTCTGGATACCTGCTGTGAAGGTACAAGATCAAATTCTTTTTGATTTACATTCTAAACTCGGCTGTGAGAAATGCTGTTTTGTATTTGTGCAGTAGAATAACAGCTGCAGAAATCTAGTGCAATTATATCCTTTTACCCTAAGCCCTATCATGATAAAAAGATCTTGTGTTTTGCTTTGAAGTGTTTTGAAACACAGGAAAATATACTTTTAATCACATGTGTTTTTTATTGTCAGCAATAGTTAGGAGAAACGAAAGCTGAAGATGAATAAGTGAACCAGGTTCATGGAAGAACACCGTATGCTGTACTGATGATAGATGGCATTTGGAATGTGGACAAGGAAGATCGGGCAATGACAGAACATCAGGGTTTGTGCAGAGAAGCTAATGGAGCTAGCACACTGAGTACAAAACCTCACCATTTAATGAATTCCATGTAACATTTCTATCACTGAGGAATTGATAAACAAGGGAGACCCCTCAATCCATCAGAAGCAGCTGGGCTCTTGGGCCCCACCCACATAGCCTCTTCAATTCATAGCTACCTGATGACACTCACTGGCTTCACTCAGTCAAATGCTCTCAGCTAATCCCAACACTGACCTGCTCATCCCCCCACCCCCTTCTCCTCCATGCCATCCCCCTCAAACCTGGGTTCCAGGATAAAAGTTTGCCCGGCTCCTCTTTATCCCCTGGTACCTTAAATGTTAGTATCCCTTGAGACTTTGATATTCTCTTCTTTCCATACACACTGCTGGGGTTTTCAGATGTGCCCATGGGTTCACTGACCACCATGACTACCACCAGCCTTTATGACTGTCTCTGGCTCCTGACCCTCATTCTCTGAGCACTGGGCAGGGAGATGGCCCCAGGTATATCCTACCTGGCACTTTTAAGTCTTGCCCCATTTGGGTGGCAGACCAGGCCTGTAGGGTCTGAACCTGGTTCTCTTTCGAGGCTGCTCTCCTGCCATGGCTTCTTGCTTCCATCCGGTGCTGGTGACCTTTGCTGTTGTGTGGGCTGTTCTCCCCCTGGAGCCCCTCCCCTGGCTACCGGGAACTTTTTTTCCAGGAAGCCTCCTTCCAGAGCAGTCTCAGATAGATGGTCCACATTCTAAGCTCCCACAGGCCCCGAGAACAACTATAATATAGTACTTCCATAAAATGGCTGCAAATGTTTTGTTACATTCCCGTTTTCCCCAGTAAACACTATCCTTATATTCCCAGCACGGCCAACACTGTCAGATACAAAGCATAGGGCTTAAAAAAAGTTTGGGAAATAATTATTTTTATTTGCTTAAGCAATCCTTTCGCCAAGCCATTCTAAACCCTCACTTCAAATGACTTCTCACCTGACAATTTTCATTTTATTAAATTAGGACTGAACAGCATCACTATCACTGTCTTTAGCTTCTCTCCATGGGGGTGACTAACAAAGCGAGGAAGGACATTTTATAAGAAACAAAAAAATGGTAGTAAATGTTCATTTTCTGACACTATCTGTATTGAGTGGACAAGACCAATTACCCTACAAGAGGGAGACAGTCAAACATAGAAATATTACAGAAAGGAAATGTTCAATTTTATAGGTTCCTGGCAACAATAAGATTATTTCAGAGTCCACCATCTATCATGGCCTCTCTCTTTCATGCTCCAAGCATTTATATGTATCTTCCCTGTCCTCTGAGGATAGTTCAATGGGCAAAACCAAATTCTAGTGGCGAGACAGATAAACACAAGAACAAATGACAATGTACTGTCAGCTGGTGAGAAGCGCCATGGAGAAATGAAGCTGGGATCGGGACGAGGCAGTAGGAAAGGGCTGCTGTACGCAGGGTGGAGCGTGCCATCTCTGATCCATGCACTCAGAGCAAGTGAAGGAGTGGCTGAGAGTCGGGTGGACTCCCAAGCAGAGAGGGCTGGGACAGGGAGGGTATGTGGGCAAAACCAGTGGACCAGTATGGCTGCAGCTGAATGATGGAGACTGAGTGGCAGGAGATTTAGACAGGGAAAGAGCTGGGGCCAGACTGTGGGGTCTTGGGGGCATTATTCAAGGTCAAACCAGCAGACAAACATAATGGTAGGGGACATGCTGTTTATTAAGAGGCCACACTATCCTAGGAAACAATGGCCCATAGTTACTTCCTTTGTACCACTGAGCTCAGAACTGGCTGCCCTGCCCACTAACATTAGCCCCCACCAGGAAGTTAGCTTGCTAATGTATCAAGACTGACATAAACTTTTACCCAAACTGACACCATCACAACTATCAATACTGTGGGATAGTGCATTTACAGGAGGCCACAATCTACCAATGTCACCCCAAGGAAGAAGTCCTTTCACTGATGAATGAGCACACTGTATTAAAGTGCTGCTTCCTTACCTCCAACATCTGCCTCTGTCCCTCACAGACTGTTAAGCATTCAAATAGTGTTGGAACCCTGGATCCAAATGGGTGCACAGAGGAGTGATGCATGCCTGAAAGCCTGAGGGGAAGCCGGCCTGTAAAGGCCACACAGATTAGCCTGGGGTTATCAGTAGCTCACCTCAGGCTGGACAGAAGCTCTGACTGGCCGTTCTATATGCTCTTTATTAAGTAAAGTAGAAAAATAAATGTTACTTAATGAAAAACAGTGTGCTCAGGATGCAAACTCTCCCATGGTTTTGAGTCTTCCAGAGAAAATAATAAGGCCCCTGGAGGAGAAGAAAGAAAAGGACTATTCACTAGGTTTTTTTTTTTTTTTTTTTTTTTTTTTTTTTAAGAGCTGTTTGCATTTGTAAAGAAAATGCTTGGAAAAACGAAAGCTTAAATTAATGGAATGGATGTCTCTCGACAGGATTTTAGATGCTGTGATAAAAGGACGGGGATTGTATAGAGATGACACCCAGATTCTACCAATGCCTGTCCTGCCTTCTCTGGGAAGGGCAGTTGGCAGGGCTTATCCTGGGTGCTCTGTTCCTCTCCTTCCTGCACAGAGGACTGGCCACACACTCCCTTCCCACTTCCAAGGTAGTCTGCCCTCAGAACATGTGTTGGACGTTACATGCCTAGGATGGGGGCTGTTACTTCTAGACAGAAGGAATGAGGGCCACCATAGTAGGTTAAATGCACTCTCTGTGAGCCACAGGAATAGGTGATGCTTGGGTAGGAAGGTCCCTTCCTGCAGTGAAGGGACATGGAGAAGAGCCTAGGCTGATGTGTGACAAACAGGATGCCAAAATGAGGGACTAAACTGCTCTGGCTTTGGAGCTGGGGATGAAGTTTAGTGGTACAGTGCTTGCCCAACTCTTGCCTAAGGCCCTGCGTTCACTCCCCAGCACCGAAAATTAAAAGAAAAGAAAATCTCAGGCTAACTCTTCAAGATTCTGGAGGTGCTTGTTAACCTCAATGATCTAGCTTATCCTGACCGACAGAAAAGAACAACCAGGTAGGAATCTAATTGTTAAGAGAGAGAAAATTCCAATACTCAATATTTGAGTATTCCCACTCCTAAACTGAGCACATAACAAAGAACATAAAGATTTCAAGATTTCAAAACTATGTTTTAAGTTTTAGTTGAAATTCAAAAAGGGTCTGAAAAAATGTAGATGAGAATTCAGAGCCTATGAAGTCTCAGGAGGGAAAGTATGGGGCTGGCTAGTAGCTGATCCCCAACTGGCAGAGCCCCTAGGCACCGACACAATGTGTTCTTTCTTCCTTTATGGAAGAATGGAGAAAATGCTCCTCCTCTGTGAAAGGCAATCCTCCATTGGAGCTTTGAATTTCCCTCACCTCCTTGAGCTCAGCTCCTGTAGTGTGTCCCTGCTTACTGGGACCAATCCATCAACACCAAAACAATGTGATTTTTCCCACTTAGTAAGACATGCCACAGACCTCATGCAGCCCTCTTGCCCCATGCAAAAAGATCTCCCAAGACTGTCTGCACACATGGTCTCCATTTCTCCCATTCTCATACCTCTTCCCTGAGGCCACAAATGTTATACAAAACTGTATTGTACAGTAAGTTTTTATGAAATAAAGAAAATTTATTTTTTGGATTGATAAGTTTTCTTGGCACAGCTATACCAGTTAGTCTACAGGAATAAATAAAAAAAAAAGACAAATGGAAAAGTAATCTGGAGAAGGAAGAGAATGGGGAGAGTGGGAAGTTGATATAAACCACAGCTGTTAAAAGTCAGAGACACTCAAACCACTCAAGAATTCTTTACTTAAAAAAATTATTTTTAATTTAAGCTTTTGACATTGCAGCACTAATATGAGATTGTTTCTTGGTAGGAAATTAATGCATGAAAGCAAAGCAAATCCTCCCTACCCATCAATCACACCCACTCATAAGGAACCAATGCTATGGGTGCCATGTACATTGTCTCATGTCTTTCTCAGTTTAACCTGTCCAGTCACCTGTCTGCCCCACTGCTTGCTAAAAATGCTCTTGTTAAGATCAACAATGAATCTTCCCTGTCAAATCCAGGAACTCTTTCCCTTCTTCATTTGACCTCATTTGAGCACCGGGTACTGTATGCTACTCTTGTAGATGTGGGGCTCCTCAGGGCTCAGTTCTGAGCCTTCTCCACTCTTTACATTCTCCCCCACCTTGAGATTGTGTCCCCATCCCTGAATTTTAATAACACATTGAAGTTGAAGATTCTCACACTTATAACACAGATCTCTCCTGCAAGCATAAGACTCAAATATCTAACTCTCTACCTGACTTCACCATTAGTTTAAAAGGTACCAAAAAACTAGCATGCTCAAAACATTTTCCCTCTTGAACCCTCCCTACCCAACCCATTACCAACTCATTCATAAATGGTACCAGTTGCTTTAATTTGAAATCTCAGTGTCATCCTTGCCTCTCACCTTCCAGCATATAATCCCTTAGCATGTCCATGCCAGGGATGGTCCAACTTCCAGGTACATTCAAACCCATTTCCCCCATGTCCCAATTTCTACTTTAGTCCAGCCTATCTTATCTCTTTCCTGGTTCCCTCACACGGGTATCTGTTCTCCACAACATGAAAGAGGATAATTTCTTAAGTCAGAACCATGTACTTTTCAGTGCAAAAACCCTGCAGTGACTCCCACCACATTTGGAATAAATCTGAAATCCTGAACATGGCCATGTGCCCTACCTTCCCTATGCCCACTGTCCATTCTCCTCCCTCACTGGGTCCCAGTCTTCTCTCAGGTCCTTTCTGAGGCTCAGTGTTTTGTTCTTGGGGTCTTTGCCTTAATATTCTGGGATTCCCATCCCATTTCACATGATTAGTTCCCTTTGGGCCTCTAGACTTCCATTTAAGTGAAAACTTAGGGTGATTTCATGACCCCCCTGTTTATAGTGGGCCCCAGCTATTCTTTGCTGAGGTCCTTCTACCAACCTGCAATGTAGATGCTTATTTTCTGCTTGTTTTATTCCTCACAGGGGCAAAAAGCACAGCCTTTAAGTCACTGCTATATTCTACTGTTTAGCACAATGCTTGGCCCATAGTAAATTTTTAATGAACGCACACTGATGGGATGAATGAAAGTGGTTCTTCCCCATCCCAGCTCCACGTTAATGCTGACAGAGAATTGCTGATGGGAGGTGAGCCTCTGGTGGCTGTAAATGGACTGGAGTAAGGTAAAACCAGACAGGTGAGCAGAGGCAGCTCCAGCAATGCCCCAGAACACTCTTTTGTCCCTTCCACCTCTGAGACTTTCAAGCTTTAGAGTCAAAATTGGCACGTTCAACAATGAGAATCTGCAGATTCTCAAACAACATACTGTATGGGATTTAGGTTATTCATACTTTCCCCCAATTTCTTCCCAATACTTAAATTAGCTAAATGCACATTTCATTCTGGAGCTGAACTTGATAGATCCTATGCACAAGATAAAAAAAAACTTGAAGGTCCAGACGCAGGCAGCATGTGCATGATGATTTCTCACTTACACCCTAATTTTCTGTCTGAAGTCCAATTATAGAATCACCTCCAACTTGAACTGGGACCAAAGAAGATATTCTGTTTAAAAACATGCTTTTTATACATATTCATACTTATGTCTACTCATATTCACCCACGTGTATACAAATGTACACAGCTAAAGGCAGGGAGGACACAGAACATCATCTATTACTTAACTTAGCAGAACTGATAGATGATCTTAAGTGCTCCAGAATTAATATGGGCTGCATTTAAATTCAGACTGAGTAGACAATTTACAGTTCTTTATTTTGAGACATTAACCAGGGTTAAGTGAGACAGTTTTTCTAGGTCTTAATAAAGCCATGATGTTTTATATACATTTTTACGTGAAGACTCAGAACTAATTACCTCAGGGTACTCAACTGTTGAGCTACGACAGTCTGGTGAGGGAAGCCAGCCCAGCCTTGCAGGACAGCTTTCCTCCAGCTTACCTCTGAAGAAATGAGATGTGCACAGAGCACGCAGGCCCAGGCCCTGACATCCATTTTATTTTGTCAAGTGACAGCTGAAGACATCCTCTGCTGTCTTTCCGTTTTAGACTGACTTCCCCAGGCAGAAACAAGAAGAAAAGCTTCTAGAGAGAAATAGTGAGGTGCTTGAACACTGAAAAATGTGTAGAATTTGGAAAATGGAGTCAAGGAAAAGGAATAGTCCCAGGATGAATCGTGAAGGAAAAAGATATGAAACAGAGGTGAGATAGATTGGTGGGCAGGGTCTCAGCTGGGAGGGCTTGGGGCTTCTCAGGGAGGCGGCACCCACACCAGGCCACAGAGGTACCTAGGGGAGCTCCCACCTGACACAGATAATGACTAGGAACCCACACGAATCCTGTGCAGTACCTCCTTCTGCCTTCCACGTCATCACGTTTATAACCATGGCGACATTTCTGGTCTACCCTGTAAATTTAGTCAGCACTGAGTGTGAACAGAGAAAGTCCACTTCTTAAGTACAGGTAACTTAATCCAAATCAAAAGGTGATACTTGTGGAAATGGAAAACTTTTTCTCTCTTCTTCACAGTCCAATGACAGGCCAATAATGCTTTTTCCTCCACAGTGCTGGATCTATTTTTATTCACCCCATCATCTTTCCACCATCAATGTAACTCCAGGGAAGGCACAGGAGGGGACGGGAGGGGAGATGAAGGGTGGAGAGAAACTGAAGCAGGTAGAGAGTCCACACGGAGCTGCTCTTTTCTCTTTTTGCCATAAAAGACAAGAGTATAGAGCAGGAAAGCAAAAACAGTTCTGCAGCTGGCTGCTCAAAATGTCCCCCTGGGTCTTAGCAATGGTACTGATAGAAAAGCAGGAAGAGATTACCCTCATCTTTCTCCTGCTCAGCCTTCTGAATGCAGAGAAAACTTAAAGCACCGTAAGATTCCTATTTCCAAATGTCCTCCTAATTCTACAATTTCTTTATCTAAATTCACCTATTTAGAAGACAGAAAACATGAATAGACCCTGGGAATATAAGCAGACCTGCAAGAAAGAACCATGGCAAGTTACTTTCTTTGGATACAGAAGTTGCTACCCAGACTCACTGCACAAGAAGCAGAGGTCTGAGGCTAGTTTACAAAATAAAGCTATGAATATTTCTGAATATGAGTACCAGTAGGGATGCGCAGACAAGAACAGAGACATAAATACTTAAGTTTTATTTCATTTAAAATGTATTATATTTTTTTTTGTGTGTGTGTGTGGGGGGGGTACCAGGGATTGAACTCAGGGGCACTCAACTACTGAGCCACATCCCCAGTCCTATTTTGTATTTTATTTAGAGACAGAGTCTCACTAAGTTGCTTAATGCCTCATTTTTGCTGAGGCTGGCTTCAAACTCACAATCCTCCTGCCTCATAAGTCTCCCGAGTTGCTGGGATTACAGGTAGGCACCAGTGTGCCTGGCTTAAAATATATTTTAAATGGGGGTTCAAGCTGCCACATGGTGGCCAACATTTCAGACATTAAATAAAGCTCCATAAATATAAAAGTGTGTGTGTGTACGTGTGTGTGTGTGTGTGTGTGTATGAGAGAGACAGAGAGAGAGAGATACCAATAAACAAATGGGTGAGGCAGTGAAATCTCCATTAATATGTAACAAGGAGATTGGAAGTGAACATTAAAATACATCATAAACTATTTATCACTTAAAATTATTTATGAGTCATTAAATAAATAATATTTGTAAATCATAAACATATGAATTTGTGGGCTCTGTCTCCCCTTTTTATACAGGCAGTATTTCTATTATTTAATAGGTTCCATAAGGGAACCTATCCAGTCCTCACCAGATACTTGAAACATTCTTTCAGAGATAAGGAAGCTTAGGAAATTAAAGGCCATTAGTCTAATTTGTTTCTTGCAGAGGTAAAACAAAAACAAGAAATAAATCCTGAGCTATAAAGAGAACAAACAACTTTTATTGATAACAAAATGTAAAGGATTAGCACAGGTCTGGAATTCAGAATTCTAGCCTTGGATGCCAATTAGTGGTGTAACTTTTGTCAAGGCCTTGGCACTCAGTTTCAGTTTCCTCCTCTGTAAAAGCTGAGGATTGACTCACTTAGACAAGCTCTAATATGTGTATGATTAGAAAGTATGTTTATTCATCCATTTTTTGTTACTGTAATAAAATACTTGGGGCAGGCTAACTTTTATCAAGGGTGAAAAGGCTTATTTAGTTTTGGCCTCTGCTGAGGGCCTGTGGTGGATGACTTCACAATGGCAAGTGAATGTGGAGGAGGAGGGCACATCTTCAAATTGGAAGCCAGAGACAGATCCAGGGGTCCAGCTCACTCTTAGAACAACTTACTCTCAGGAGCTCTTAGGTGAGTCACCTTAGATCCTCAATCCCTTCCAAGGGCGGCTTATTCAATGACCTAAGGACCTCCCGCTGGGCCCCATCTCTTAAAAGTCCACCCTCAATACCACTATTCTAGGGACAAAGTTCCTAAGACAAGAACCTTTGGGGACACATTCAAACCACATCCAAACCAAAGGAGCATGTAACTTTGTCCTGAGGCCTAAACCACATCAGTGGTATGCCATACCACCTAGGGAAAAGAGAGGAGGCAGCTTTGAAAACAGGGACCTCATTACCTCCCTGTGGGCTGACTCACACCACGCTTCCTTTCCAAACAGCAGGCTTCTCAAGGAACCGTGCAGCAGCCTTCAAAGGAATGGTACAGAAAGGCAGCTTGGAGTGGTGATCCCAGCTATGACTCTGGTGCAGAATCAGTCACCTGGAGCTTACCCCACTTCCACACAGTGCCAGATAACCTGTCAGTTAATCGTAAAGCTCAAATATTCCCTGATATCACACTTCATGTTATGGAAGCAATATTAAACTTATTTCTTCATGGGAGAAGCATCTCCTCATAAGATGTTTCTGTCTTTATAGTGTGCGATTTCTGCTGTTGATGATTATAATATCTGAAAAGTCAAGTTTTTCCAAACCTGATCCTGGGAATGAGTTACCTGGCCACCAGGTGGCGTTGGGCCCCTTGGTCTCAGGGCCCACACCTAAAAGTCTGTTGACTGCCAGCCTGTTTTGCGTGGTGGGGAGGACTGCTATTTGTCCCTATTATCCATTCCTCTGTTTCTTTGAATAATCAAGCCCTAATTTTTAGCTGGACACACCTTTTTCCCCTGGGAGTAAAGTTGCAGCTTAAACCTCTGTGCAATTAGGTCTTAAGTAGGTTTTCACCAATTAACACATGAGCCTATATGACGCACACCACCTTCTAGCAAACATCCTTAGAAACCAGCCGGCGTGTACCCATTCTCATTTCTTCCCTACTGCCACCTCTCTGCTGGTTGGAAAGTGAATGTAACATGGCTGAAACTCCAGCAGCCACCTGGGACCATGTGGTGACACTGGGACAGAAGCCATCCACATAAGAAGAAACAGCAAGAGAGGATGTAGGATTCCTCCCTCTTTGGACACCTAGTTGGCCCAGGACTGCCCCCCAGCCATTCTCTTATGCAAGAGGGAAATAAACTATCTCCTTCATGGATGTTTTGATGTTATTTTTCCTGTAGCTTACAGCTGAACCTACACTGAAATATACAGCTCAAGATTCAAATTCATTTATAGAATCAGAAAGTTATTAAAACGACAACAGATAAATGCCATTAGTAAAACATATAACGCCACTAGTTCAATTCTATTAAGAAGTGAGCTCCTACTGTGTGTGTGTGTGTGTGTGTGTGTGTGTGTGTTTGTTTCTGGGGACTGAACCCAGGGCCCCATGCATGCCAAGTAAGCACTCTACCAACTGAGGTATAGGATAATGAAATATCATTCTGTTCCAAGATGGTTTTCTAGCAAACAGTTGGAGCTAGTTGTTAGCAATGGCTACCCTGAAATTCATCCACCTTGAGATCAGCAAAGCTCAGCAACAGTAACTTTTATGAATCTCAAAAAATCTCATCACTCTTAGAACCAAATTTAAACCTAGGTAAGTGGTTTTATTACTCACATCAGCAAACTTAGCAATATCTGATTTCTGAATACCTAGAATTTTGTATATGGGTGAATAAATCTACAAAGAGTACAACTATCACCTATGATATGGAGTTTATGTATAGCCTGATCTCAGAGTTAGGGCCTCAAGTATGACAGACAACATTACTCACAAGCTATAAACCAAGGTGGCCTTCTGGAACTGAATCTAAGCCATTCATTTTAAGTCAACACCTAGTTGACTCACTAACATCTCAGCAAGGCAAGCCTGCAAAGCAGAACTGCCATGATACTGAGCCACGTGTGGTACCATGTCCCACATTCCCCACAGGAGCCGACTGATGGGGCTTCTTCTCCTGGTGCCCTCCCTAAGCAGTAAGTGACCAGGCACAGGTTGAGCTGCTTTCCTGGTCCCCATCTCAATACAGAACACATTCATAATTCAAATAAGATCTTTTCCTGGTCAGAAAAACTCAGAGGACTGAGGAAGTCCTCACAGGACTGAGGAAGCCGTGGATATTCATACACCTTGTCGCAGGGAAGCCCCACAGAAGGCTCAGGAAATCTCCCTGGGGTTCTCACTGCAGGGATTTTACACAACTACCCAAACAGGGTGGCTCCACTCTCAAGGTTTCTCTGTGGTTTTTACATAGTATGGGTTAAATATTCTCAGGTTGCTGCAAGGTCATGTTTTTTAGTTGGAGAAGAGAATTTAGGTATAGTGGTATGAAATCTGCGGCAGCTACAGAGTTGGGTCACATTTCTCTATTATAAGGTAACAAGAAACAAATACTCTTACCATCTTTTAGAGTCAAATTATTCCAATACTACTGACATGCAGAAAGGAGGAAAGGGACATAAACATGTGTAGTCTGAATGTGAACACTGTGCCTTCAAACTGGAAGGCTGCATCACACTGAAAATTCTAAAGCAGGGCAGGAATCTGATTGTGCAAGGATATGTCACCATGAAAGACAATGTAAAAAGTCACACCAGTACTTAGGCAATGAATTGTCAAGAACAAATGATTCCATTGCAGATAATTTCCTAATCACTTATAAGCACAGTGACTCCTCAAAAGCTTCTTTTGGAAAGTGCTCCCCCATTCACTTTCCCCTGCTGTGTTCTGAAGATTTCTGACCAACACCCAATGGCATGAACACAATTCTACAGAAATAAATTGTCATTAGTTCAATAATCAGCTCACCAAGGATGTGTGTGAGTCAATACTCCATGTGCCATGAGCTCAGAGCAGAGGTTAGTATTAAAACACTAATTAATGTTCTGAAAATCCTGTATGATGGCAACCACAAATTAGTTATCACCAAGGTTAGGAAATTGGAGACACAAAAAAATCCAAATCTAAATTTAAAGAAAAATATTACTGTTGCTCTGACCTCAAAGCTCAAGGTATGCTGTTAAACCCAAAAGATTCATATAATGGAACATTTCTATTCAGCAAACCATCTTAAGGATGGTCTTGATGCACCATAAGAGGTAATGCTCAGAAGAGGAACACTCCTAAGTGTAACAGAAGAAGAATACAGGTAATGAAGTCTACGTTAGGTACATATCATCTTTACTGTTTTCTGTTTGTGATTCAAGTTTGCTTCCCTCCATAAAATATGGTTACTAAGATTCTCCTAATTCATTCTTTTACAAAAAGTGGAAACTGCTGTGAATAGAGTTTGCTCATAGTATACTCAGTTAACTGGTTTTTTCAGGTCTGTGAATTTTGCCTTTTAGTTGGAGAGGAGAAAATGTCCTCCAGATGGCTGGCTGAAGGACAGGGAGACTCTCAGAAGCCAGAAAGTGCATCTTGCTACACTATGTTCCTTTGATTTGCCACATTCAACCACAGTACACTATTTCATCCCCAAATCATACAAGGCAAAGGCCACCTCATCACACAGAGCACTGAGGGTGTGTGTCTTCTTGAACTTATGAAATTATGAAATTCCACTGCAACCCAAAGGCAGAGGCAGTCTCTGCACGAGGGTGGGGGTAACTGCTCACAAATCTCAGGGGAACTGGGAATCCTGAAGGCAGCCAACCTTCTCAGCCCTGCCCAACTTCCACCCAACAGGAAGGAGTTCTCCTTGACTCTGGTAGGATATCTTTTCCTATCTACCTGTTTCACCTCTCCAGTCTGTCAGTTTCCCAGGGGCACCACCAGTATCTGGCAGGTCTCTGAATTCCAACAGTCCCTGACATTGTATCTGTTATAAACACTGTATTTACTGATCCATTGCAAATTTGATAAACCTGTCTGGAAGTCAATTCTTTAATTTTTTTAAAGTTTGTTCTTTTTAGATATACATGACAGGAGAGTGTACTTTGACATATTATACATACATGGAGTATTCTAATTAGGATCCCATTCTTGTGGTTGTACATAATGGAATTTCATTGATGGTGTATTCATATTATAAACACAGGAAGTTATGAAACTCAATTCTTACATGTACCTCTGATGGTAAGAGAAACAGTTTTTTTTAGAACTGTTTTTCAAAATTTTACTTCTGATACAGATCAATTTCTACCCAGACGTATAATTAGGAATGTATAAAGGATATATAGACAGAAGTGTTACTCTATGTCTATCAGAAAAATATGACACCAGATCCTTCATCTTTCCAGTTAAAATGTGTAGTGTCTTAAGGAAATACAGACCCCACAAGGAACTGGCCCCCATGGCTTATTTAGCCACATTTCTAGAACCTTTCCATTCTTCTTTCCTTAGCTTTTTTATTTTTACTAGCTACACCTCCAGGTAGGCAGTACTATTAAAAGATGTGCATGGTCATTACCTTCATTAATTAATGTCCGCCAACGATGCAGGTTAATCTGTACTGCAGCATTTGCTCAAAATGATAAAATACCTCACAGAAGGGAAAAAGAAATGCCAATGTCCCAGGGATATTCTTTTTAAATAAAAAATGGAATAAATATAAACCTCAGAGTCAAGTGGAATAAAAAAATGACAATATCCTAAAAATAAGTGAAAACAAAAATAGACTCTTTTCCCCCAAATCCTGTGGTTTCTATTCCATGCCTGCAGGATGTTTTCTGTCCACTTACAAATCCCTCTCCAGAGCCCCAGTCACTCTCACTGAGAAGTGAGAGTTATGTTCTGTTTGAGAAGTGGACTCCATGGCACCTGCCAAGGAATCCAGGTGAACTCCAAAGGCAGCTGAACACTCGGGCACAGACAGTTTGTTGGAAAGCGGGGAAGAGAACAGTGGGTTTTGATGGAGCTGAGGAAGCTACATAGCAGAGACAGAGAGGAGAAGGGGGTTTCTCTGGAGTAATTCTGCCCAAATCTAAGGCAGCCAAGAATGTTCTTGAGAACAGAAGAGGGGACACCTACAAGGTGCTCCCTGGGTGTCCTTGGCAGTAAGTAATAAGAGAGGTACATCTATTCTCAATGGGGACACACAGGCAAGGACTAGAATCAGGCCCTGACCAGGCCAAATTTAAGAGCTGATAGGAAAGATTTGTACACATGGAGAAAAGGGACAACAGTAAAGAATGACACCCTAAAAGGGAACAGATTCGTAAAGTGTAAGTAACCTGATGAGCCATGGTACACCAGACACGGGCGGGCTGCAGGCCCTACAAGAAATCTTCCGGGCAATGGCTCACCTTGAAAATGAAACTAGTCAGAAGTAAGCAAAATTGATACAGAAAACTGTTAAGTCTGCTATTTCTTATTTCTGTTGAGAGAAACAGACGGTATTCAGTGTGCCAGACCCTTACTATGCACTATCTCATATTAATCACAAAGGAATCCTGAAAACTAGGTAAATAGCTCTATTTCACTGTTGGAAAATAAACCGTGGCACAAGGTTACATGAAGACTACAGGGCAGATCTCGGGCTTGCCAGGCGGGGCTTCTTGACCAAAGCCCAGTGCTTCTGATATTCAACACTATTTACACACAAAATTATTCTTAGAGGCCAAACATACTAAATATTTTAGGCTTCATCTAAACTGCAACACTGTAATCTGTGTTGCAGTCACTGTGTAAAATGTAGAAGCAGCCACGGAGAGCATGGTGGAGGCCACAGCTGCTCTCCAACAAAACAGGCGGCCAGTTTGCCAACTCTCAACATGGAACAGGGGAAGGCACACCACAATCCTGATCCAAATCCAACACTCGACCTGTTTTTGTGAAAGCTTTGCTTATGACCTAGATCTAGTCCATCAACTGGACTATTTCTAGACAACTGAAGGATAATTTGCCAAACCACAATGTTCTGGTTTCATGAAAGGATCTTTGGAAGTGTCCAAGATGCTTAATCCAAGATCTGTTCCAATCTTCCTTCACAAGCAACATTCTGATTCCTAATCTGTGGTCTGCATGGCCCAGCCCCACAGGATAAACACGGGGAGCACTACTGGTGACCTCTCACTGCTAAGGAACAGAGATGTTCTTCGTCATCAACCATACAGTGACTCAGTTTCTGGGAGACTCAGTACCCTTGGGGCACTAAAAAAAAAAAAAAACAAAGAAGAGATTCTTCACTTGAAAAGATGTTGAGAGAAGGAGCTTGTGGTAACACGACAACTAACTAGTTAATTTAACCACTTAAATATGTTACTGAGTGCCTACTCTGTGCCAAGCAGAAATCTGCAGGAACTTCAGACTGAAAATACTGACTCGCAGCACCTGAGTGAACACTTTCCACGGAGCAAATCTTTCAAAGACCTGAGTGAGAACATTAACCATTTTCAAGTAAGTAGACAGACACAGACAAACGGTGTTGCTTTGATAGCTACTGCAATAAGAGCCCCGAGACAAAGAACTTGGCTTCTTGTCAAGAATAGCAGCCACAAGAGCAGAACCCATAAGCTCTGAGAGGGCAGGGACTATGCCAGGCTCACTGCTGAGTTTTCAGCATCTGGCTCAATGCCCGGAAACAGCAGGGGCTCCAAAGATATTTGTCGTCTATATTACTATGGATTATCTCTGTGGCTTCTGACAAAGTAGAGTGGGAACAGCCCAGCCCCCAAGTCACATCTCCCAACTCTCACAGTAATCAGATCAGTATCTCCATACCTGGATTGTCTGGTAATCAGAAGCATCGATTCCTTTCACAGTCACCTCTCGGAAAACTCTGGGCTCCAGTTCCTCTTTGGTAAGATCACAGTGATAAATGATACCTGAAAGGAGAAGTCCTGGATTAGTCCACAAGATTCACCAACAGAGACAAGGGCAATGAGGGCCACAAAGCACAACTGTGTGCCAGGCAAGGCAAGATAGGAGAAGACTCAGGGTCCCAGTCAATCACTACTGAAACAGAAGGGTCACTGTCCCAGAAAGGGTGGACAACAGAGATTGGCACAAGGGGTGTCCTGTGAGAGTTCACCCTCCTCCTTACCCTTGAATGCCACCCCTCCTTCTATAACACTACCATGAGCACACACCACTTAAGATTCTAATGCACTTTGCAAAACAAGAAAGGGTAAAACACCCAACTGTGGAAACTTAACATATTATTTCTCCAAGCAGGTCACTTAAAAGTGCAAGACAAAAAACCCCCAGAAACTTCACCTGGGGCCTTCTGCCCAAAAGGCAATTGACAGAAAACTCCAATGACTTGCCCAAGATTAACAGCCAGTCAGGCTTCTCTCGAAGCGTACCCTGAGGCTCCTGCTACTTGCCACTTACTTATCCTGGGACACACATACCGATAGCTAGAGGGGGCCAAAGGTGATCATAGTCACTTTGGAACTGTTTTTTCAATTTTGATGATCTCAGTAGCAACACAAAGTGATTAATATACACCAAGAATTTCAGCTTATTTAACCACTAATTAAAATTGCATTTCCTGAATTTAATGCTACTCTCTAACATTTAAGAACGAAATCAAAGAAACAATAAGTAAGACGAGTCATTAATGTCTGCAAACAATGGCACTGCTGTGGTTTAGGAAACAGAATTAGAGTGGCTGGTGTGAAAACAGTACTTTCCCACATAATGCTTTAAACATATGCTGTCAAGCATATGAAAAATTGATTTTGTGATCCCAGTACTTGCTGGAAAACTGGAAACCAAACGGTACTCCCCCGGGGCACATTTAAATTGACTGATCATGCATTAAAATGGCGACACACTCTTTCTTCCAACTCCTCTGTGTATGTACCTCACTAACAGCTAAGAAACAATACTCTGCCCCCCACTGGCAAGGAGTAATATATTTATATTCATTAACAGCATGACAGCTAGTCTATATCAATGTATTTCAATTCTTCTGCTTATAAACTATTTCAAGGTTACTAAAATTAGATGTCTGGTAACACTGGCAGTAAGAAGACACATAACATGACTAAAGTATTGACTTTCTTAATTTAAGTCATATTTGGATTATGTCATTTGCAGGAAAATGGATGGAGCTTGGGAACATTACGTTAAGTGGAATTAGCCAAACTCACAAAGTCAAGGATATGTTTTCTCTCATATGTGGAAGCTAGAGAGGAAAAAAGGAAAAGAAAGGTGGTGGTAAAGGGAAATTGAGGGAAGATCAGTACAGCAGAGGAAAGAGACTGAGGGCAGGAGGAGAAGGAAAGGGGAAATATTGGGGAATGATATTGGCTAGATTCTATTGTTATACAGTGTGCATATACAAATATGCAACAACAAATCCCACTATTACGTACAATCATAATGCACCAATAAAAATATTTGGATATTCGTTAGAATACAGCTTTATATGTAACGTACCTCTAAGCACACTCGGCACCGCAGGCCGATTAACTACATACACTGAACACTGTTCTTGACTGTATAAATGTAATCTGGAGAGCAAAAGGCTCTCTTCAGACACACTTTAATTTTCAAGAGCTTTTTGATCAGTACCTAGGACCCATCGCAAACACAAAAAGCACCTAAATCCTTGAAAGAAAGTCTCCAAACAAACAAAAAGAAGACAGAGTGCAGCCCACGCATGTGCCATTTGAGCACCTGATTCAGCTTCGACTTTCCACAAACTGTAGTTCAGAAAATGAACTTAGGAGGCAGAATTGTCGGCTCAGTGACCTCACCCAAGTCACCCAAGTACTAGAATGCAAATCCTTAATGAAGGATAAGGAATAGGAGATGGCACTCTTCATGCTTGTTTATCTAGAAAGGTTAAGATGTCAACTCCAACAGCTGCAGGAAGTAAACAAATAACAGGGGCTGATCATTATTCAAAGAAAGGGTGTCAAATACTGTTTCTATTCTGTGCAAGGGTACACAATGGGTCCTGGAGGGAGACTGGGTTAAACCGGAAGGAACCAGTCCTTAATACATTTTACTAAAGCTTTATATGTATCAATCCACCTGGGTTAGCCCAGGCTAGCCCACTGCACATTCACACCATAACTGAAGCACTGTGACCTGCTGATGCTGGTGTCCTATCTGATTTGGCTCTATGGGGGAAAGAACAAAGAAGATGGAGTTTGAAGGAAACATTGTAGAATCATGAAGAACAGAACCAGTTAGATGCTCTCTGGGCAACAAATGTCAAGGTTTAAGGCTGAAAGAGAAAATTGGATTATGGAATTTCCTTAGGGCCAGAAGTCGTCTCTAGACTTGAGATAATTCCAGATGAAAACAGCACTTCAACAAGGCCATTCTGGCAGTGGGACGGAGGCAGGTAGATCAGCCGGCATGTCCCTAGTATAATCTGAAATAATGGAAGGAGGGAGGCACTCTAGGGGAAGTGCACAAGAAACCAGGGGAGTCTTGAAAGCTGCTATGTGGAGGGAAGGCAAGGGAGGTCTGTAGACACCAGTTTATCCGATTATAGTTTGGGTTTAATGCTATTAAAAGAAAACAAGTCCCCTAAAAAGTTCCTGTCTTTCCCAAACAGCCTGTGAAGGCTTTTTAGATTTCATCCCTGCCTCCCAGAGCCATGCCTGTGGCACTCCTGTCCTGGATTATTAAAAGAGGCACATCTCTCTGGAGCTAACCTTGGGCAACCCCCAGGGTTCCCCAAGCACAGAATTAATCAGTTCAACTGCTAAGAGGTTTGAGCTACAGAGAATCAGTGCATCATACTACAAATTGCCCTGGCTGCCTGTTTTCTCCCAAGTGTGACTTAAGGTGCAAAAGTCACAAATGGCCTTGGCTCAGGATGCATCTTCTCCATGTACCTCCATGGGAAACAAGATTAGCTGGCATGCACCTGCCAGATGTACCTCATATTCACAGCGGGAAACTGGGGCTATACTTATTTGTGACCCTGAGGCTTTACTTATAATTCGTGTCTCTGCTGTTGACTGTAGTGAACGGCTAATCTTCAGAGGCCAGCATGTGTGTGCATGACGTGTATATACACACACTGACAATTCTTCCTTTTCTGAGATAGATTTGAATTATCTGACTTTTTTTTCCTTTTCACCTTAGAAGGTCTGAGTCTGAAAGCCCCTTTCTCTGGTTTTCGATAACAAGTTGCATTTAAGAAGAAAAAGAGAGAAAGATGGAGGCAAAATGATGAAGAGACAAAGGAGACAAAACAAGCATTACAGTAACAAATTAAGGCTTGTTTGGAAGCTGCCTGGTGCTACAGAACCAGGAACACACTTCTCCTTCCAGACTTCACAGCCATAGTCATGGGTAATATTTCTTTGTTTGCACAGAACCCATCATTTTATACTAGGACAATGAGCCCTTTCTTCCCCTAGGTTATGATGAGCTTGTCCCTGAAATAAATGGCCACATGGGGTCACTGAAGGAGTTTTATAGGCCTCTGGGGATGCTGGCTTTCATTAACAGCAGGTGAGTCACCCCCTCTCCCCTGGCCTGTGCTCTTCTTTGCTCTTTATCCATTTAAACCGTTCAAGATATGAGATTTTTCCAAAGTAAAATTTTGGGAACCAATATGAGTTTGAGGAGATAAATGTGGCCCCTGCAGCAGTGGGGTGAGTGTGGTCATCTGGAGAAAATGGATTCTTCCGTCAGCTCACTGGCTGCTGCTGCCCTCCAGGCTCCAGGCAGAAAAGGGAAGAGAGGGTAGGGGACACAGCCAGACAGGGAGTTCCGACTCCAGGCCTTGGGCATGGTTTCCACATGCCTGGGACTCTTTTCCCAGCCACCCCCCCACCCCAATCTTCTGAAAGGTGTTTGGGAAAGCAAAGCCTGCCAGGTCTACTCTCAGACCTACATCATTCTCTTGGTTTTAATAACCCTGACAGCAACCTGTCACCACGATAAGATTTCTCATCCATTGCCAGCTCTGTGACTCAGAGGCTCAAAGGAAAAGTGGATGAGGCATTACTGTGATCTGGCCAAATCCCAGAGGAGGATGGAGGTACTTGCACCTGCCGAACTCTCTCCTGCAACTGCCTAATTCTCTAATGAACCAACAACTGCAACAAAATCAGGTGGGACAAAAAGTGCCGAAGGAGCTCGACAAATAAATAAGGAAAGTGCAGACATTTTTCAGCCAGATTGCTTTTAAGACAGGATCTGCCTGGTCAGTTGCAAATTGCCATCTAAGCCAGACTCCTGGGGACAAATCACAGAATGTGTACAGCTGTGACTGTATACCAACAGTACAGTGGAGTGGTAAAGGAAAAAAAAAAAAACAACAAAAAGCAGAAAACTTGAAAAAGAAAATTCTTTTAGCCAGGTGTGGTGGTGCAGACCTGTAATTCCAGCTATTCAGGAGGCTGAGGTAGAGGATCATGAGTTGAAGGCCAGCCTAGGCAACTTATTGAGACCTTGTCTCAAAATAAAAAAATCTTACAAGTGTACTTCCTTTCCCACTAGAACCAAAATAACACACTTTTTTTTTTCTTAAGGTTAAGACTAGAAGCATATTTTAAATTAGTTTACCAACTGCCACATTTAATAATGCTGGGGGGCTACAGGTATTATGTTTTATTTTTGTTACCTGCACTCTGTGTCCTTGTGGACTGGATAGACCAAAAGGCTGAACTGAGGGTGATATGTATTGGCACCAATTTTTAATCAACTTAGAACAATAGTTGTTCCCGTCCCCAGAAGAACAGACTCAGAATACAAGATCTATGAGGGTGCACTTTTAGGTGTTCACATTTTCCTTTGTTCTGAGCATCTATTTTAATCTTTTATTCCCATTAAGTAATCTGGGCTACAAAACAGCCTGTGTGATTTGCAATAACAGCACTGTATTTCCATTTACCAAAAGAAATCCCTTGTCTGATTTTTTTCAAGTGACTAGCAGTGAAGAGACCCTCACCTGGAGATAAGAAGGAAGTGAACTGGTAGAAGATCTCAGTGTCCTTTTTCTGTCCGCTGTACCCCACGATGCTGCCGACCTCGAGCGGGAAGGTCTTGAGGAGAGCACCGGTGGTCAGGTCGTGCAGCTGCAGAATGTTCTTCACGTCGTGGAGGTAGCACAGGACCAGGAAGTTGGACCTGACACAAGCTACCCATTCTGAAAAGGCACAGAGGGAGGAGAAAAATCCAATGACTTGAAATTAAGTGAAAGATTTATTAATTAATTGAACAGCACAGTTCTAGAGCTCTCCATGGTGCTACTGAAGCAAAGAGACATACAAGAGTCATTTTATAATTGATTTTAACCATTCATCTAGTTTCAGCCGATTTCTCTAATAAGTGATTATAACGGATATGTTCAGAGGAAACAAGACATCCTCCACCTGGGGTCAGGGCTTGCGATGACAAACAACCCTGCTGCTATGGTTTGCATAAATGTCCCCCAGAGCTCACAGTGGAAGGTTTGGTCCCCAGTCTGTAGCGCTGTTAGGAGGTGGTGGAATTTGAGATGGGGCCTAATGACAGGGACTCAGGTCCTTGGGGTGTGCCCTTGAAGGGGATACTGCACTGCCTCTCCTTCTCTCTTTTTGCTTCCTGACTACCATGATGTGAGCAACCTTCTCTCCATGAACTCCCACGATGATGTGCTATTTCATCACAGGCCAGAAGCAATAGGGTCAAGTGGCCATGGACTGAAACCTACTAACTATTAGCCAAAACAAACGTTTCATCCTTATAAGCTGATTCTTTCAGGTATTATGTCATAGCAATGGAAAGCTGACTAGCATACCTTCCTACATATTTTGTATCCAACATCAAGCTGTGGGGTGAGGTAGAAAGAACAAAAATTGAATTGTGAGTCATGTTTGAAAGGGTTGATGATTTGACAAGAATGTATGAAGTCCTTGGTTTATATAAGATACCCAGACACTCTGCAAGGTCCCAGAGCGATAAGTAGGAAGATGAGGTCATTTCTATCCTTGAGATACAGTCCTAAAAATACAAGTAGTAAAATGTAGACCAAAAGTAAGTGGTTTATGGAGGGGCCAAAATAAGTAAATCCTTAAGCAGGGTTGAAGTCTATCTTAAGTACAGGTGTGTAGACATGGGGGTGGGGTGTCAGAGGGGTTAACAGGGAAAGGATACCTTTCTAGGGGAGAAGGTGATGGAAATGCATGAGACTCAAGGAAAGAAGGGCAGAGTGGAGAGAGAGAGGAAAGAATGACGAATGAATGAATTAGCAGCTGGGAGGCTAGAAGGGAGGAAGACTAGTAAGCTGTTCAGTTCCGTGGTGGGTGGTGATGCTGGTGGAGGTATGATGGGGCATGTGGATGGCAGGTAGAAGGGAGTTCAGTCAGCTGTTACTGAGGAGCCACTGAACAGAACGGCAACATAAGACAAATTCATAAAGGATGTGTCTTTTTATTTTATTTATTATTCACTTTTTGTGACTTGATCTCCCTATGTTGCCTGAGCTGGTCTTTTTTTTTTTTTTTTTAACGGTACTGGAGATTGAATCCAGGGGTATTCTACCACTGAGTTATACCCCCAGCCCTTTTTTATGTTCAGACAAGGCCTCACTTAAGTTGCTGAGGCTGGCTTCAAACTTGTGATTCTCCTGCCTCTGCCTCTTGAGTTGCTGAGATTATAGCTGTGTACTATGATGCTCCTCTCCAAGGATGTAAGTATCTGACAGTTGAATGCAGAATGGAAGTCTACAGAAGGATGGAGGGTAGTGTGAACACTAGTACAACAAGCCAGTCAGAACTCTGGGGATAAAGCAGAGTTCACAGGGAAGTACAGAACTGAAAGGCACTAACTTCCCAAGAAGAATCATAAGGCCTTGCTGACTGCAGGGATGGGAGAGTGGGGTACAGAAATGACTTCTCCTCAACTCCCAGGATGGCAATGGGCATTGACAGTGCTCAGTGGACAGTGCTCCTGGGACGGGAGAGGTCAGCGAGGGGATGAGAAAAGGGGAAAATAGAACTGCAGGCACAGAGCTCAGCCTGGGGTAGGGCAGGCCATCCAGAGGGAGGGATGCTGTCACCTGGAAGTAGGCTAGGGCTGCAGGGAGCAGTTCAAGCATGTTGAAAAGCCTTTCTTGGGTTTCATGGTGGGCTTCTTGACACTGTTTGCTTTCACAACCCAAGAAACCAGCCATTCACACTTACAATGTTATCATTTACCCACATGAACATTCCCCAGAGGGAACTCTCAGCTCACCAGGGTTCCTAATCTGGGGTTGCCTGAAGAACCAAGGCAAACTTTTCCTCAAGTAAGGATATAAAGCAGTCTCACAACCCAAGGCGATTTGCTCATTCTCTAACAGGGCTTTCTTTTTAAGAGCACCTGAATCAAGCAATACATTTCACAAGTCTTAATGTTTTTTTTTTAATATTTTTTTGGACTTTTATTTATTTGTACATGCTGTTGAGAATCGAACCCAGTGCCTCCCACGTGCTAGGCAAGCGCTCTACCACTAAGCTACAACCCCAGCCCCACAAGGCTTAATGTTTTAAAGAGAGAAAAGTATGGGAAAAAACTGAAGTATATCACAGCTGTCAAAGAAGAGTCAATCTGTGTTAACTATGAGTACATCAGAATTACAAAGCAGACAGTGAATAAGAAAAGGACAAGGAGATTTGCAGACTGTCATTAATAAAAGCTCTGACTTTATAGCTGTACTTTATGACTCATCTCTAGTTTTTATTCTCGGTAGGGCATTCTGTGCTAATGATATATAGCAAATTCAACTGTGCTTCTCTTTTGAGTTGATGAGTTCTAGTGAATATTGAAGATTTCCCCTTTCCGGTCTAAAGAACTTATAACCTTTCAGAGGAAGGTTAAAAAAAAAAAAATCACCCCTCCCAACTCCAACAATTAATTTGCATTTCACTAGATCAACCAATAAGAGAGGATGCCACCTTAAGGCAGTTAAAAATCCCCTTTTAAGCTTTAGGTGGCAGAAATTCAGATGCCTTAGGAAATATTTACAACATCCAAGATGGCTTGCGCTATAGGAATCACTATTCCAACCTGATTTGCACCTACAAAGCACCAGGGTACTTACATGGAGACTTATATCACCCTAGTCTATCTGACCCCACCAACGCAAGCGTCAATGCACCTGGAGCCGAGTGCAGTCTGGCTCTCAGGGAGCTCTGGCTATGGGCTGGCTGTGACTATCCTTATGGGAATAGTCCTGCCTCAGTGTGGAAAAAGCCATGGGCCTTTCAGAGTGAGTGACTTATTCCAGGACTCATGGGACCCTAATCCAAATACAAAAATGGGTCAGAGTGTAAAGAAGGTTTTCAGGAGACAGATGAGATGATTTGCTAAGAGCGAGCACTTGCCACGCGTCTCCCTTCCCACTGGGGAAAGAGTGGCAGGGTTACTTCCTTCTACTGACCCCAGCCTGAGAGAGATAAAGTACTGGTGCCTCACTGAAATCAGCGAAATGATGGGGACATGAACTGGAAATCTAGAAGGCAGAAGAGCTGGCTAACAATAGAAGAAGAGCCTGGGATGGTCTGCAGCCTTGGGGTTGCGCATGGGGACTTTGTAGAAACAAGCAGGCAACGGTTGTTTTGGGTCCTCTCTAATAAAACTGGCTGCAGGGGTGTGAGATCTCAGTGCAAGAGGGTGGCAGGGTATGGTCAGATACCCAGGGCTGAGGAGAAGCTCAGGCAAACTAATGCTTCCTCCAGAACCAAGAGAATTATGCAAACAAGGGCCCAGCAGTAAGTGCCCACAGGAAAAGGTGACCCTGAGAGTCAGCTGTAATCATCTGCAGTTCACTCCAAGCAATGGCAAAACTAAATACCTGCCAGGCACAGAGAACACATCACCGTCAGCCAGTTAGAAAGAGTCCCTTTTGAGTCCAGGACACGAACCTAGACCTGCCTGACTCCAACACTCTACTTTTGTTCACGAAAGCCAAACAGCAGGACTACTTGTTCTAACACAGAGCATTATGCAGGCTGGGTATGTGTTTTCCGAATTATAGAACACACACCTTTGCATTTCAGAATGGTCCTCGTATTCTCATTCGGTCCATCAGTAGAAGTTCACATGCAACAAATAAGCTGTGCTGGCCTAAGAATACTTAACTCCCCTTTGTATTTTTTTTTCAAAAAAAAAAAAAAGCTCCCAAGTTAGTCAATCTTCTAACCAAATTAAGCTTTCATGCAATAAATAATTTATAGAACAGCATATCATTTTGGAAAAATCAGAGAAAATGAATAAAAGGGGATTGAAAGGCACTGTGGGACACAACTAATATAGAAGGTAGGTTCTCAAGAGGTTAATGTGGTTCAGTACACAAAACAGTAATTACAATGGTTTTCAATTAAATCTGACAATAGTCTATTTTCTAATAAGAGGGCTGTAAACCCATCTGCAGATCAACAACAGGTATAATGCAAACAGCAGAAGATTATTCAAAAGCTTAAAGCCCAGGGTTGTGAACCTAAACAGTTCAAGAAATTAAATGTTGGTGATTATCATCAGACAATAAGAAAACTGCTATTTAAAAAAAGTAACACTTTTAATAGTCTGAATTCATACCTTTATGATTTTTACTCTGCATTTCCACATGATCTCATAGTAAGCTACCAAGGTGTCACACAGCAAGGATTTGGATGTACTATTCAGATAATTTATTCCTGATTAGAGGTCAAAGGTTCTTTACCTTGTAACCAGTCACCAGAGAATGAGATGCACCAACCTGTTAGTGTTCTCACCAAAAACAAAACACGAATTTCAAGTGGCTTGTGATCTTACCCAAGACATCTTTCTCGTGCTCGGGAACAAGCACTTTCCACTTAGACTCGTCAGGATCCGTGAAGTCAATGTTGATCAGGCGATAGTTGGGAGAATGGCGATTCGTCTTGAATGTGAACACTGTCCCCTCATTAGTGACATAGTCATATTCTCCTTCAAAGTTGTCGATTAGTTTCACCCACTTCAGGATTCCTGGTGAAGAACAAAACACTCCCATCACCATCCCAATGTCAAACAATGATGTAGGTTTGTTTATGGAGGGGGGATGTTTTCTATCTTCAGAACACGAGGCAGAGAGGATATCTGGAAGTTCTAAGGCACGAGAAAGAGGAAAGCGGCCCCTGAATAGGCTAGCGGTGAGGGGAGAGAAAGAACCTCCCCTACCCCAATCCACTGGGAAGACATCGATTTCAAAATGTATCTGACATAAACGATCAGAGAATATCTCAAAAATTTTATAAACAAGAAAGTTCTTTGACTTTAAACTACTGAAAGGCCAAGATAGATAGATCTGAGGTATCTCTAATCGCCTTTCAATTTCACAGTGAAATTGCTACTTTCACTTGGATAGTTCAATTATATTCCTTGTGTCTTTCTTGAGTACTTTACATTCATGATCTCATTCACGTCCACAGCATATCTTTATATAATATGTTGTTTAGTAAAACTTGTTAGGGAAAATACACTTTTACCATAGAGAGTTCTGTGTCACACATGTTACAGTTAAAACCCCAGCTTTTGGGCTGGGACTTGAGCTCACTAGTAGAGCACTTAGCTAGGACTCACAAGGCCCTACGTTCAAATCCCCAGAATCACTAAACAACCCAGTCCTCTCAATATTTAGCTGTGTGTCTTTGAGCCATCTTTTTATCCTCTACGAAGACTCATTTCTTTTCAACTGTCAACTAGAAATACTAATGGAATGTGAAAATTATAACCATGACTACTAGTACTTAACTCCATAGTAAAATGCAAATTATTTCTAAGTAAGTGATTGGAACTGAGTCTAAGAAAGACCAGTAGTTTAAAAAAAAAAAAAAAAAAACCACCCCCCCCCCCCCAAAATAAACCACTATAGCGTTTCTATATTCTAGCAATAAGCAATTAGAAAATGGGGATGAGTATACCTCATTTACAACAGAAGCAAATATAAAACACCTAGGAATGCATTTAACATGAAATGTTGTCTATATAAAAAAAATCTCTAAAATTTTTCTAAGAAAACTTAAAAATTAAGAACATATAGAAGGAAAATTATTACATTTTTGTTCATAAAAGGAGGAAATTCTTACACCCTGATATTCCAACCAAGTCCTTCACATCCAGTAGGAAACCATCCTCCTGACTTTGAGAATTTCTCACTTTTCTTTGTACCTTTTCTGCCGTCATTTGCATCCATAAACACCAGAGCTTTGCCTCATTTTTTGAACTTTATATAGAATGAAATCATAATTCATATTCTTTAGCATCTGACTTCTTTCACTTGACATTATGTTTATGAGATTATTCATCTTTTGGTTATTGCTATTAACTGTTGGCTAAATCTTACTGGGCTTAAAAAACACTTGGTATTAATTCAGTCTTTTAAAATTTATTGAGAAAAGCTCTGTGACCTAATTTTTTTAAAAAATTGTTTTTTAAGTGTTCTGTGTACAACTGCAAAGAAGGTTTGTTCTGTGATAACTGGGTATGATTTGCTAAATATGCCTCTTGGATCATTTGTTAATTATAGTGTTCAAATCTTCCAAGTATTTACTGATTTCTTTTTGGCCATTTGTTCTATCATAGCTTATTTTTAAAAATGCCCCTCTGCAATGATCAAGAATGTGAACAACAATAAATACAGGCAAGGTTGTGGTGAGAAAGTAAACTTGTACATTTTTGGTGGGACTGTAGACTAGTACAACCACTCTGAAAAGCAGTTTGGATTCCTCAGAATACTAGGGACAGAACCACCATATGAACCAGTTATCCCACTCCTTGGTATTTTCCCCAGAGATCTAAAATTGGTATACTCCAGCAATACAGCCACCTCAATGTCTATAGCAGGACAATTCACAATAGCTGAATATGGAATCAACCGAGATGCCCATTAATAGATGAATGGATTAAGAAATTGTGATATTGTATGTGTGTGTATATATACATACAATGGAGTTTTACTCATTCATAAAAAAAAATGAAATTACGGCATTTGCTGGTAAATGGTTGGAAATGGAAAACATCATGCTAAGTGAAATTAGCCAAACTTAGAAACTCAAAGGTTGAAATGTTTTCTGACATATGCAGAAGCTAGAGTAAAATAAAGGAAAGGGGGAGGGAAGGATAGGATATATACAGAAAGAATCAAATATAAATTAATAGATGAACAAAAGGAAGTCAAATAGAGTACAGGAAGGAGAATGGAAAAGGGGAGGGAGAATGGAGGGGAAAGTGGGAAATCATGAACTGAAATCTGTTTCCTTGCAGGTATGAGTTTGTCAGGATGAACCCAAATATATAACTATAAATTTCTAACAAAAAAGAAAAAAGAAAAAAGAAAGAAAATGCCCTTCTGCAACTGTGGGTTTGTCTTCTTATAACTGTATGTCTATTCATCTCTGCCCCCTACATTTTGAAATTATGCTGCTAGATATACACAGAAATATTATACTTAAATAAAACTGAATCGAACCTTTTATGATTATCAAGTTTTATCTCTACTTAGATATGTCTGCTTTGATATGAAGATAACTACATCACTCTCATGGCACTACCTGAGACCAATTATTATTCACTTTCCCTTTTGCTTTGTTAAGTGCTCAAACATTTTTTGGGGGGGTGGGGAGCTTTTCTAGTTGTCCTCTGCAGACTGGTTGGTCCCAATGTTTAGTTTATCATGTCTGAAAGGAGTTTGTTCTTATTCATGACTAATAACATGTTTTTCCATCCTTGGTGGGCAACATTCTAGGTACTTTTTAATATTTACATTCTATTTCACTAAATCTCTCTTTAGCTGTGTTTAATCTCCTCTTCTGGTCAGTCTTCTTGATATCTTGTTTCTTGTTCTGATTCCAAGCTTACTTCTTGTTTGTTTATTTTACAGCAGCATTATACTGTTTATTTTTAAAAAGTATATTTAACATATTTATTTTATACTGAGAATCTGATAATTCCAGTCTGGTGCTCCTGGTAATTCTATCTCTTGTGTTGAATGTCTTTGTCTGATTTAGGCTTTTAAATATGAACTGCTGATTTCCCTTGAAACTCTTATCTGTGGGAATTCTTAGAGGCCTGGGCTGAAGTGGCACTCTTCCAGAGAAGATCTGTATTTGCCTCGGCTTGCCTCTTGGAATGCAGCCAACCCGGGAGCACGTTAAATTTAATTCTTGGCTTGAAGACTTCGGGACCTCACAGGCACCATCAGTTTGACTAACTTGCACACAACTGCTCTCATGGTTTAGGAGGAAAATTCACATTTCGTCTTCCCTCATCTGTCCTTAGGGCCAAGGTGAAGACAGGCAAGTTTCCTTACTATACCCTGCACACTCCTGCCCTGACACTGCAGGTTTATTTATCAACCACCTTTATGCTGAGGGCACCTCTCATTAGAATCTCAACCATGGAGAAACATGGGCTGAATTTCCCATCCAGCTGGCCCCAGCAGAACCACTGGGACAATCCACCTTCCATCCTAAATTCCTTGCTTTCATTCTGGTTTTGGTGTCTATGGTTTCCTTTATTTTGTGCGAAAGTAGCAATGCATTTGGAAACATACTTTATAGACATTTTACATCATTTCAACTATTTCCACTGGGAGATTATTCAGAATATTGAATCTGCCCAATTACCAGAAACAGTTTTTAAATCAATTTTCATAAACGGCTAAACTTTGCATGTGAGTTACAATTGTATTTTTTTTCAAACTACTAACCTCAAAAGACTACTCAGCAGGTGATCCACTCAAAGGTAAATTAAATTTTAGTTCACACACAACAAGGCTTTAACAATAAACTCCATACCTTAAAAGAACAATAACATAAAACAGGATCAAGCCATGCAAAGTTTTAAGATAATCAGAAAGGCTCATTTGTTTATAATAAGGATGATGAAACATAATTTTATCAACCATGACATTTGTAGACACAAAATCTTAGTTCAGTGAAATGTCAGATTCCTGAAATATTTTCCTGACAATAAAGCATTTCTTGATGTGAAACCCGTATTTCACTTACTAACCATCTAATGGTTTCTGCCTAAAATGGTCTTGCAGCCAGTGGTATTTAGTGTATACTAAATACCACAAGTATGCACCAGAGGCAAAATCAGGTAGAAATTTCATTCAGGACTGCTGAATACACAGATGCCTCTGAAGATGTGGCACAGGTATTTAAGTAATCAAGTTCCAATGAACACCAAGACTTCACTCTGGTCATTTTCTGTTACCAAATTCTGAAGCAGTAACTCAATTATAAATTCATACTGTGAGTCAAAAGCTCATTCAGAATAAGCAAGCCATAAAATCTGATATACAGTCCAAAATGTAGGCCCTCATGGGGCAGGAAGTTTTTTAAAAAAGCTCATGAAATCCTTTTGCTCTTTGAAATACCGCCTCTGGGTTTTGATAAAGAAATAATTGATGAGAAAAGGTATTTCAATGGGACAATGAGACTCATTCATTTTTGCTACACACAAGGGAGAACCATGTTGATTTAAATGGAAAACAGAAAAATTGCTTTGAAACAAACAGTCATGGCTTAGCTTTGTAACCCTTTCCCTTTTTGCCCATTTTCTCTGAAGTTGTTTTGTCTGTAAGTGTCACTATTCACTCTGAAGCCAAAAGAATTAAATTTCTGAACCTCTCCACATTAAAGTTAAACTTGCTTTTTATAAAGCTGCTTCTTAGTGGGGACTGATTTGTTTACCGAGTGATTAGCTTAAAACAAATCCTCTTAGGCTTTTCCTAGAGCAAAGACATATTTTCATTCCTTTCTTTGAAAATCATCAAGGAGATTAACTGCTTTTCATAGAAAATGATGAAGTTCTCTTAATAGTACTTTAGTGCTTTTTATACTTTATAACAACTATATAGGCTTGACACATCACAATACAATAAACTCAAGGTGTGTGGGGACTGAGGGGCAAGAGGCTGCTGTCCTCTGGCCGGAAGGTCCTCCTTTGTCCTGCTCTGACGCACAGTAATGATTAGAACCCAGGCTGGGGCCCACACTGGCCTGGATCCGAATCTTTAAATGGCACTGGGAAAGCTAGTTGGGCTCACAGCTTGGTTTCCTGGGGAGAGTAACCCGTGCTCCTCACAGTTTGCTGAAACTGAATGGATTATCAGCACACATAGCTCAGAACCTGGCACACAGGGAATGTTCCATGCAAATAGGTACCATTATTCCAGATAACCACAGTATTCTTCAAGTGACAGAAGTAAATGGAATGTGATGGTTCTGAAGAGAAGGATTTACTGAGAGTAAACTTTTAAAATCTAATCTAGAAAAAGTCTTTATAATTTAAAAAATAAGTAATAATGTCACTGGGCATGGTGTTGCATGCCTGTAATCCCAGTGGCTCAGGAGACTGAGGCACTAGGCAACTCAGTGAGACCCTGTCTCTAAATTAAGTATATATATATAAAAAAAAAAGGGCGCCGGGGGTGGGGGGTGGGGGTGGGGCAGCCTGGGGATGTGGCTCAGTGGCCTAGTGCCCTGGAGTTCAATCCCAGTACCTGCCCCACAAAAGCATTAATGTTATCATTAGTATTTTTCTCTTTTATATCAAATTTCATATTTTACTTCTTATTTTCATGCAGTCTTTTGGTGTTCTAATTCTTTTTTTTCCTGCATCTGCATCCCCATTCAGGAAGCCGTGACATTTTCTACCAGCTCCCTGACTTCTCACAGTAATCCTCTTCCCCTATTGGCCTGGCTTTTAACATTCAGATGACATGCTAAGCTTAGAACAGCTCATTTGCTTACAACTTCTTGAAGGTATATCTCCTGTTTCCCACTCTACTCCCAAAGGATGCCCACCCCACGGGACATGAACTACAGGGTCAATATCATCTCCACTACCTAAAAACAGGAGCTCACCCCCCTGTATTATCCAGTGATGACAAATACTGAATTTTCTTTTATGGTTACATGCTACCATTTAGTGTAGATGAATTTGTGCAGGAGAGAGTTAATTTTCTTTATTGACATGAAAGGATTAAAATAAAGCCATGGAAAGTACCAATCACTATGAAGTGATCAAATGTGCAGCAAAAAAGGAAAAATCAGAGAGACAGGTGAGTGAAAGTCTGGATGCAGTACAGGGTGTACTTATAGAAACCAGGCAGCAGCAGCAACCCCCTTCCTTCCCAAGTCACTTCATTAATGCTGTGATGGGAGCAGAGACCACTTCAGGCCTGTTGAAGAAGTGTGTCGAGTTAACAGCAAGAAGGACCTCAGATTTATTCAGTTCTCTTCACCTAACAATTGCCTCTTACGGATTCTATTCAAAACCTGAGTCATAATTTCAAATCGATTCAACACAGGGACAAATGGCCAGCTTCTATTTTGCTGCTGATTATCCTATAAAGTAGGATATAAAGTAATTGAATAAAGTAACTGCAAAAAAAAAAAATGAAAGAAACAAAGAGAAAAGGAAAACTACAAGAAAGAAAATAGAGAGGGAGTTTAGAGATGTCCTGCCTCTGAGCCTGGGGCTGCAGATAGAGTCACAGCACCTCTGACAATCCCCAGAATCCGGCACTGACAAGTTCCATGCTACTGTCCATAGGGCAGGGGCCCTGGAAGGACAGGGACCATGGCTGCTGTCATCTCCGGTGCCCAACAGGAGGGCATCCAAACACGTCTGCTCCCTAACAACATAAAACACAGTTCCAGATTAAGACTAATCTTGCCTATAGTTGTCTATAATTAAAGACAACAAAAGGAACCAATTTTAAATTTTAAAAGAATCAGTAGTATCTTCTACTTTTCTAATACAAATACTTAGAAACTTATGCCTAATTTGAATATATTCATATACTTATAAATATATTCATATTTAAAGTATAAGTTCACTTAAATTTTCATGTAAACTTTTAAATGTTCATATACTTGGGAGATAAGAGATAGCTCTGAGGCCTGATATTTAAATGTAAGGTAGAAAATATGTGGAAATTAATTCTAAATTTAGTTTAAGTATATGAAGCAACTTTACATATTCAAAATAGGATTATTTATAGCAACCTCAGGAAACAAAGTATGTGTGGTTTTTTTTTCCCAAAATAAATGATTTAATTTAGAAAAGTAGAGAAAAATATAACTAAAAAAATCAAGACAGATATCATTTTCTTGCAAGGTTGGGGATGATTACTTTCCACTCATCTGCAGGCATCAATCATATTAAGAATCAGAAGAGTCAAGATTCAGTCGACTTTTTTTTTTCCTGAATAATAATAATAATAATTGCCTGGTATCCTTAGTTATATCTTGATACTTCTTCACTTTCGATTTTAAACAAACAACAGAAAAGTAAAAAGCAGAAAATCTTCTCATACAAAACATAGGACCGAAACATGGTCTGCAACACACCATTCTCTCAGAGTTTAGAAAGGACAGAAAAAAAAAATGCTCACAAGTAAATTAATTAACAGGTATAAAGGAGGATGGCTCATAAAGCAGCCATCTGGACACAAGGATCACTAAGGGACAAGCTGGTGCACACCTACCACTAGGCACTGGGGTCTCCACAGAGAACAAGACAGATTTGGTCCCTGGGCCCATGAGGTGCACAGATCTACACACCAAATGATTTTGAGCACAGTGGGGGAGAGGAAAGGGCAACACATAGAGAAAAGTGTCTACCAAAACCACAAGGGCACCTGGGAACCTCAGAGGCAGACACCTTGCATCCCAAAGCAGAATGAGGCCACTGCAAACAAGCTTCTATGTTAGCCAGTGGAGAAGAAGGGAATGTTCTTTGTAGAGCACCTGCTGTCAACCGTTTCGAAGAGTTAAAAACATACATAAACCTCTAAGCCCAGATAATAAGCTTAATATCACTTCTAGGGAGCGGTGCACATACGGTGGGTCACGGGAAGCACCTGTTCAGACTAGGCAAGGAAAAGGAGCAACTGCAGCTACTAACTATGCAACCAATGTCTTCAGATTATCCTGAGGTAAAGCACTGCAAACAGCAGAAGTAAAGTTCTCCCAAGAGAGGCAAAGGACAACAGGAAACCTGCCCTCTTCATAAGGCAGCTAGTAGGATGGACAGCATGGGAGAGAACAGCAATTCAAACTTATATGACAAAATGATTCTAGTTTTATGAGATCCCAAGATTTGATGGATCCCTATAATAATGGAGCTTTGCTCTCTCTGTGCTTTTTCTATGACATTAAATTGCTCCTAGACACTTATTTTGTGCTTCTCATTTCAAAAGGCATCTGGGTAGAAGGTTTTCTTGAGACACAAAGGTACAAACATGTTAGGAAAGAGCCACCTATGCAGTTTTGTGGTGTATTAATAAAGAATTAATCTAGATGAAAAATGCTGATAATTTTCCCTGCCTTTAAGGGAAAAAAGATTAAAGTCAGAGCAGAAAGACTCTAGGATTATCAAAAATGGTGCAGATTCAGTAATAAAAAGCAGAGGTTTCATGACATGGGGTTTAATTTTCATTCATCAGCTGCTCTTAACTAACTCATCCGACATTTGTGTTCATGAATTTAAGTTCAAGGCTAATTACCCTTTGCCTTCATTTAAAAAGGATAATAAAAATGGGGAGCAAGTAAGGAAATAGCAAGAGGGAGGTGGACACTCTCACAGCAGGGCACGTAACCCCTGAGCTGTCAATTTTCAACCTGTACCGTGAGACATCCTCCCACATGGTCTCCACTGGAGGAGCACGTATTTGTTTCTCCCTGATTAAAGGACTCTTCTAATTATGAATCTGGTTTTGCAAGTTAATACCAAAGCCTGTATTTAGAGCAGTTTTGTCTTTCTTTTTTAAGAGCAGTTTTGATAACTGAAATTAAAAAAAAATAAAGGATGCCCTCAATTTCCTTTTCTTTGTAATCTAAAACAAAAGTATGATGCTTCCAAATATTCCCCTTTCAGATAAGGGGAAAAAAAAACAAGGAATAAAGAAGAAATACTTGAGAACCTGCTATGGGCCAGGAAGTCTGCTGAGCCCTTCTCTATGCATTTCCAGCATTTTTCACAATTCTCTGTGAGGCAGACACTATTCTCCTATTTGCACACATGGGCATCTTAAGAGAGGGGGAAAACAAACTTCCAGGGTCACCAGTTATTGAGTGATGGAACAGATTTAAATTCAAATATAACCTAAAGCTTAGTAGTAATTACTGTCCCAAGATACCCAACTATAATTGACAGGAACTATTTGAATAATTTTAATGATCACTGTATATCTACAATGTCTTCTTTTAGACCCCCTTTTAGAGATTAATTATTGAAGAGATTAAGTAAATTTAAACACATACAGTACAGTTAGTACTCTATATCTGCAGGTTCTGCATCCTCTGACTCAACCAGCCAGATTGAAAATATTTGGAAAAAAAAAACTGCAACTGTACCGAACACGTACAGACATTTTTCTTGTCGTTATTTCCTAAACAGTATAGCATAGCAACTAATGTAACAGCACTGTATTAGCTATTATAAGTAATCTGGAGATGATGTGAAAGATACAGAAGAATATGTGTAGGGCTTATGCAAATACAATACCATTTAATATAAGGGATTTGAGCATCTGCCAAGGGTCCTGGAAGCAACCCCCATGGATGCCAAGGGACAATTGTACTTGTTTCTTTAAACAGTCATAATAATCACATTACCAACCCATAATGAACCAGTGATCAATTAACAAACAAGATCTCTCTTAATCTTGTCCTGTGCAATTGATTTCTGAACCCAAGGGCAAAACTGACCCCCACTGGGTCAATCCTTACAACTGTCCAGAGTTTCCAGAATCCCAGGACTGCCATTCAAAAGAATAACTCCTCTGAGGTTTGTTATCCACAAATTCAATGCTAGTAAAGCAGTAATTTAAGAGAGATGACAAGCCCCACACTGTACCTGGAACCTGGCAGCTATTACTGGAGAAGGCTCTTGATTAACCCATTAGTGTCCAGCAGACCAGCTTCAAATCCACCTCTCCCGTTATCCACTCCCAATTCTGCTTTCTTATCCTCAGGACATGACCTACTTTCCCAAATGCCTCAGTGAACTTATAACACTGTCAGTTTAGTGACCTTCGGAAAAAGTGAAACCAGGATAATATCATCAGATGTGTTGGCTCTTACTTTCCAGGTGGTTTTCCATGAGCTCACTGGGATGGTCTTTTGGCTATCAAAATGGCTAGGCTGATGTCTCCAGTTAATCAAACAGTAACCTAAGTGTTGCTGTGAAGACATTCTGTAGATGTGATTAAAATCCACAATCGGTTGATTTTAAGCAAGGGAGATTATCCCTCTGGACCTGCCAATCAGTGAAAAAGCCTCAAGGACAGATCTGAGGCTTCCCTAGAGAAGAGGAAATTCCACCTCTGGACAATAGTACCAGACTATCCGTCCTTCTGAAGGCTGGCCCGAGCCTTCAGATCTCAGAATTGTCTAACTGTTCTCCACAATCACATAAGCAATTCCTTATAATAAATCTCTTAATATACACCAACTACTGGTTCTGCTTCTCTGATACATTCACTCATAAAGCACCTCAGAATAACTTTAGTAAAAAATGTGTCTGTCCTTTGTGACTCCAAGAGATAGAGTCCCAAGAAAATTTGTGTTTACACACAGTTACAGCAGATGGATTTATTCCATATCATGACACAATAATCTTAAAGTTTCTCTGGAAGACTTAAGAAAAAAAAGAGAACAATTTGGAAAACAATATACTAACATTTATCGGTGGTAGCCCTGTGTCAGTCTCTTCATTTAAGCTGCACAAAAGCCTCCCTAGGAAGCAGAGAAGTCAACTGTCAGTAATTCAAGAAAGACCATGTTGGAAGACAGGCTAGGATCTGGCTTACTCTGTAAATAGGCTCTGACAATCTGAATGCATCTAAGCTGTGATATTATGATATACATCATATATTTAAAATCTATAGATATATTATATGTAAAATATGTATATATGAATGTGTGTGTGTGTGTGCATGTGTGAGAGAGAGAGAAAAAGAAAGATTGATATTGTCCATGGTTTCTGGCTCATAACTCCCATAGCCCTTGTAATATCTAAATGATTAGAACAGTAAGGTTAAATTATTGGGCCTTTTGTCCCTGGTTTCTGAAGCAGCATCAGAGTGATAAAGGTCAAAATCTTTCGTTATAATGTTGGGGCATTTAGGTCTCAGAAAACAGTCTGTGTATGTCTGTCTCTGTCTCTGTCTCTCTCTCTCTGACCTTCTCCTGCCCTCCTTTCCCCTGTTCCTTTTTCTCTCCAAGGCAGGTCACAGGGATGAGATTTTCTCTTCACCAAGGTGGATCATAATAAAAACTAAAAATACATTCTTATCTTCCCCTACTTTCCTGCCTTTGTGCTAGCCACAAAGAAATTCTCTGACAGTTAACCACAGGCGCCCTGTTTCAGTCCTGCTCAAACCCTCAAGGAAGGAATGCTGCACAGAGAGGCCAAGAAGAATCTGAACAGACAGGCCTCGCTGTGTTTCCCCACTGGTATCATTACATCACACCCCTTTTACCCAATCACATTTGTGCATGGTTGTCCATGCGTCAACCATGCTTATGCAAGGCCCCAAAGGGCTTCCAAACAGCTGAACAGGTGGAGGCTTGCAGAAAGGTGAACAAAAACAGGCCAGGAGTTTAACAAAGTCCAACTCCATGTCCCAGAAGTTCCTGCACTGGGACCCTTTCAGATCTCACTCTCTATATTTCTTCACCTGGCTGCTTGTCTCCTTTAAAATATCCTTTAAAATAAACTAGCAAAGTTAAGTATAGTATTTTTCTCCATTCCGTGAGCTACTCTTGCAAATTAACTGAACACAATGAGTGGGAAGAGGGAACCCCAATTGATAGCCAGTAAGTCAGAAATCCAGAGTCTGGACTTGTGACTAGATCTTAAGTGGGGGCAATCTCATGGGACTGATTGCAGGATCTGATGCTATCTCTGGGAAGATGGGGTCACAACTGAATTGAATTGAAGGACGTCCAGCTGGTAAACCATTGCAGACAGACTGCTTGCTTGTTGGTGGGGAGAAATGCCCCCCTACATTTTGAGGTCACAGAATTGATCTTTTTTTTGTGAGCACACAGTAAGAGACACAGTTTGTTTTTTCTTTTTGCGTCTTCTCATAGCCACTGAGGGTTTCTCAGATGCTTCTCCTTTGTGTTCTCATATTCCTTCATGGCTACACTGTCTAGAATCTTGTTTTTGAGGGCCTAGTGCACCTCCTCACCATGTTCCTTTTGGAATCCCAATCTCTATGTATTGCATTCTCTTCTCTAATTCCTAACACTGATAAAATGAGAGCGGGGTGAAAAAAGGGACAGATAAGGACATTGGGAAGGAAACAAAAAAAGTTTCCTCGAGTTTAGGCAGTATTCACCTGTTTCATTCAATGTATACTGCTATCTCTTTTTAAAGTGCATGAAGCACGCGTGTGGAGACGTCTGTGGCGTTGGCGGCGGTGGCGGTTCCTGGGGCCTGAGGAGGTGGTGTGGCTGTGGGTTTTGCCCAGGGAGTGTGTTCGGGGCTGTTTCTTGGCCGGCTTCACAGGGACGCCACTGATCAGCGCCGGATGTGACCTTTTCCTTAGACGATTCAAGTTCTTAAAAAGTTTCAGTGTACATTTGAGGATTGAAATGAACATTTGCCAGTGTTGATAAGATGGCTACCAAGACACAGAGACTCTTAGGGTACCACATCTTACAGGCATGTGATTAGTCTGTGAATTACCTCTGCACTAACTCCAGGACAGGCTCTGAGTTGCATAAAGGAATTAGCCCCTTTCTAGGTCACCATGATGGTATATAATGTGAGGGGGATTATGTAGAGGAGAATCTAATCTGGAGAATGGGGCAAGATGAGGCATGAAGGTCAAGATGAAGAGGAACTTCTTAAGGAGAAGGCAAAGACCGGGCCCAGTAAGAGGTAAAAGCCAACCGAGCCTTCATAGGCAGTGGCCACAGGATTGAAACGGGGTTTGGGAGAGACAGTCAGGACCCACCCGTTGCATTGGTCACGCGGCAAAGGGAACGAACGGTCACCATTTGCATTGGATACCACCATGACAGAGAACTGACGTCACGGGCGGAGGAGATGACTTCATTGAAACCAGCGGAGACAGGTGTGTAATCCCCTAGCCATCCCTCTCCACACAGCGGGGAAAACTTAAGGGCCCCTCCCAGCTCTACCGTGAGCACAATAGCCAGACCGAGGGAATCAGCAGTGGCGTGGGACTCGAGGTGCAGAACTCCGGGCTACCACTCCCACCAGTGCTGACAACTGAGGTCTCTGGCACCAGCTACCGGGGGCGTGGCTACCGGAGGGCAAGCAAATTCGCTGGGGGTTCTCAGCCCCAAGCTCTACAAACTTAGGGTCTAAGGGAGGCAGACAGGGAGAGTGTGCCCAGGCGTTCATGAAAACAGGGCTCCCAGGAGCAGCAGACCTGGTGCGTAGCCAGTATTGTGGTGAGCATCACAGGTGAGCGGGGCCTGGCTTGAGGAAACACAAGAGAAGGCCCTAGACACTCAGGATTGGAGACCCGCCCAGTTTGGGAGGAAGAGCTGCTGCACAGTGATTGGTTCCCACCTATTGAGAGAAGCTGGGCTCAGTAGGCACAGCTCCACCTACTGGAAGAGAAGTTAATGGAACTCTATGACTGCATTTATTATTATTATTATTATTATTTTGTAATTTGGGTTTTTTTCTTTCATTTTCATTTTTTTGTTGTTCTTTAACTTTTATAATGTTTTTAATTTTTAAATTTTATTATTATTATTTTTAAAATTTTAATTTTCATTTTTTTATTATCATTATTTTTTTAAAAAAAATTTTTTCTTTCTTTATTTTCTATTTTTTTCTCTTCTGTCTTTTCATTTCTTTTCAATTTTCTTATTCCCCATTCCTTGAATTCTACCTGCCTACTCTCATTCTCTTTAGTGACTTCTTCCCTTGCCTTCTAATATCTTTCCTCCCAAGCATCAAATAAATTTATAAGAGTAAACAGTAACTCAGCAGTCAAACAGAACAAGAAGTAACATGAGCAGCATAAAAAAGCAAGGAAGAAAAGGAGTACAAACAATGAAGGACAGCCTAAATATTCAGGAGGACCTAGAGGCATCAGAAAAATGGTCAAATAAAGAACTCAAGGAATACCTTAGACAGATGGAATGGAACCTTAAAGAGGATATGAGACAGCAAATCCAAACAGTGAAAGAACACATTGAAAATGAATTACATAAACAGATAAAAGAAGAAGTTAAGCATCTTTATCAGGAGATAGAGATTATAAAAAAAAATCAAACAGTAATTCTAGAAATGAAGGAAACGATAAACCAAATTAAAAACTCAATTGAGAGTATCACTAACAGAGTGGAGCAAGTAGAAGCCAGAATGTCAGATAATGAAGATGAAATACATCATCTTGAAAAGAGACTAGCCAACTCCAAAAGGCTGGTAAAAAATCACGAGAAAAACATCCAAGAGATATGGGATAACATAAAAAAACAAACTTACGAGTCATCGGGATAGAGAAAGGTACAGAGATTCAAACCAAGGGAATGAGTAACCTGCTGAATGAAATAATTACAGAAAACTTTCCAGAAATAAAAAAGGAAATGGATATACAAATTGTAGATGCATACAGGACACCGAGCACACAAAATCACAGTAGACCAACACCAAGACACATTGTTATGAAGATAGCCAATATACAGAACAAAGAGAAAATATTAAAAGCTACAAGAGAAAGGAGGCAGATTACATTCAGGGGTAAACCAATAAGGTTAACAACGGATTTTTCATCATAGATGCTGAAAGCGAGAAGATCCTGGAACAACGTATTTCAAACACTGAAAGACAATGGATGCCAACCAAGAATTCTGTATCCAGCAAAATTAAGCTTCAGGTACAACAACGAAATAAAAATCTTTCATGATAAACAAAAGCTAAAAGAATTTGCAGCCAGAAAACCAGCATTGCAAAGCGTCTTGAGCAAAACACTACACAAGGAAGAAATGAAAAACAACAACCAAAACCATCAGTGGGAAGTGCCTCGGTAATGACAGAGGGCGGCGGAGGGGGGGAGTTAATCATGGAGAAACAAACTAAATTAAAAAAAAAAAAGATAAATAATCAAACATGGCTGGCAGTACAAACCATATATCAATAGTAACTCTAAACGTTAATGGCTTAAACTCTCCAATAAAGCGACATAGGCTGGTAACATGGATTAAAAAAACAAATCCAACAATATGTTGCATCCAGGAGACACATCTGATTGGAAAAGACATACACAGGCTGAAGGTGAAAGGTTGGGAAAAAATATACCACGCACACAGACCTCGTAAGCAAGCAGGGGTGGCCATCCTCATATCAAATAAAATCGACTTCAAGACTAAGTTAATCAAAAGGGATAAGGAAGGACATTTTATACTGTTAAAAGGAACCATTCACCAACAAGACATAACAATTATCAATATTTATGCACCAAATAATGGTGCTGCGACGTTCATAAAACAAATTCTCCTCAAGTTCAAGAATCAAATAGACCACAACACAATAATTATGGGTGACTTCAACACACCTCTCTCACCATTGGACAGATCCTCCAGACAAAAGCTGAATAAAGAAACTATAGAACTCAATATCACAATCAATAACCTAGACTTAACTGACATATATAGAATATAACAACCATCATCAAGTGGATATACTTTTTTCTCAGCAGCACATGGATCCTTCTCAAAAATAGACCATATATTATGCCATAGGGCAACCCTCAGTAAATATAAAGGAGTGGAGATAATACCATGTTTTTTATCTGATCATAATGGAATGAAACTGGAAATCAATGATAAAAGGAGGAAGGAAAAATCCTACATCACATGGAAAATGAACAATATGGTACTGAATGATCAATGGGTTACAGAAGACATAAAGGAGGAAATCACAAAATTCTTAGAGTTAAATGAAAATACAGACACAACATATCGGAATCTATGGGACACAATGAAAGCAGTTTTAAGAGGGAAATTCATTGCCTGGAGGTCATTACTCCAAAAAAGAAAAAAACCAACAAATAAATGAGCTCACACTTCATCTCAAAGCCCTAGAAAAGGAAGAGCAAAACAACAGCAAATGAAGCAGAAGGCAAGAAATAATTAAAATCAGAGCGGAAATCAACGAAATTGAAACAAAAGAAACTATTGAAAAAATTAACAAAACTAAAAGTTGGTTCTTCGAAAAAATAAATAAGATTGACAGACCCTTAGCCATGCTAACGAAGAGAAGAGAGAGAACTCAAATTACTAACATATGGGATGAAAAAGGCAATATCACAACAGATGCTACAGAAATACAGAAGACAATTAGAAATTATGTTGAAAACCTATATTCCAATAAAATAGAAGATAGTGAAGACATCGATAAATTTCTTTCTTTCTTTTTTTTTTTTTTAAGAGAGAGAGAGAGAGAGAGAGAGAGAGAGAATTTTTTTTAATATTTATTTTTTAGTTCTCGGTGGACACAACATCTTTGTTTGTATGTGGTGCTGAGGATCGAACCCGGGCCACACGCATGCCAGGCGAGCGCGCTACCGCTGAGCCACATCCCCAGCCCCGATAAATTTCTTAAGTCATATGATTTGCCCAGACTGAGTCAGGAGGATACACACAATTTAAACAGACCGATATCAATGGATGAAATAGAAGAAGCAATCAAAAGACTACCAACCAAGAAAAGGCCAGGACCGGATGGGTATACAGCGGAGTTTTACAAAACCTTTAAAGAAGAATTAATACCAATACTTTTCAAGTTATTTCAGGAAATAGAAAAAGAGGGAGAACTTCCAAATTCATTCTATGAGGCCAATCACCCAGACAAAGACATCTCAAAGAAAGAAAACTACAGACCAATATCTCTAATGAACATAGATGCAAAAATCCTCAATAAAATTCTGGCGAATTGGATACAAAGGCACATCAAAAAAATTGTGCACCATAATCAAGTAGGATTCATCCCTGGGATGCAAGGATGGTTCAATATACGGAAATCAATAAATGTTATTCACATCAATAGACTTAAAGATAAGAGCCATATGATCATCTCAATAGACGCAGAAAAAGCATTCGACAAAGTACAGCATCCCTTTATGTTCAAAACATTAGAAAAACTAAAGATAACAGGAACTTACCTCGACATTGTAAAAGCTATCTATGCTAAGCCTCAGGCTAGCATCATTCTGAATGGAGAAAAATTGAAGGCATTCCCTCTAAAATCTGGAACAAGACAAGGATGCCCTCTCTCACCACTTCTATTCAATATAGTTCTTGAAACACTGTCCAGAGCAATTAGACGAAAGAAATTAAAGGCATAAAAATAGGAAAAGAAGAACTTAAATTATCACTATTTGCCAATGACATGATTCTATACCTAGAAGACCCAAAAGGGTCTACAAAAAAACTACTAGAACTAATAAATGAATTCAGCAAAGTGGCAGGATATAAAATCAACACGCATAAATCAAAGGCATTTCTGTATATCAGCGACAAAACTTCTGAAACGGAAATGAGGAAAAACACTCCATTCACAATATCCTCAAAGAAAATAAGATACTTGGGAATCAACCTAACAAAAGAGGTGAAAGATTTATACAATGAAAAATACAGAATCCTAAAGAGAGAGAGAGAAGAAGATCTTAGAGGATGGAAAAATGTACCCTGTTCATGGATAGGCAGAACTAAAATCATCAAAATGGCGATATTATCCTATAGGTAATATCTACAGGTTTAATGCGATGCCAATCAAAATCCCAACGGCATTTCTTGAAGAAATAGAGAAAGCAATCATGAAATTCATATGGAAAAATAAAAGACCCAGAATAGCAAAAGCAATTCTAAGCAGGAAGTGTGAATCAGGCGGTATGTCGATACCAGATTTCAAACTATATTACAGAGCAATAGTAACAAAAACAGCATGGTACTGGTACCAAAACAGGCAGGTGGACCAATGGTACAGAATAGAGGACACAGAGACTAATCCACAAAGCTACAACTATCTTATATTTGATAAAGGAGCTAAAAGCATGCAATGGAGGAAGGATAGCATCTTCAACAAATGGTGTTGGGAAAACTGGAAATCCATATGCAACAAAATGAAACTGTATCCCCTCCTCTTGCCATGCACAAAAGTTAACTCAAAGTGGATCAAGGAGCTAGATATCAAATCAGAGACTCTGCGTCTGATAGAAGAAAAAGTTGGCTCTGATCTACATATTTGTGGGGTCGGGCTCCAAATTCCTTAATAGGACACTCATAGCACAAGAGTTAATAACAAGAATCAACAAATGGGACTTACTTAAACTGAAAAGTTTTTTCTCAGCAAGAGAAACAATAAGAGAGGTAAATAGGAAGCCTACATCATGGGAACAAATTTTTACTCCTCACACTTAAGATAGAGCCCTAATATCCAGAGTATACAAAGAACTCAAAAAATTAGACAATAAGACAACAAATAACCCAATCAACAAATGGGCCAAGGACCTGAACAGACACTTCTCAGAGGAGGACATACAATCAATCAACAAGTACATGAAAAAATGCTCACCATCTCTAGCAGTCAGAGAAAGGCAAATCAAAACCACCCTAAGATACCATCTCACTCCAGTAAGATTGGCAGCCATTATGAAGTCAAACAACAACAAGTGCTGGTGAGGATGTGGGGAAAAGGGTACTCTTGTACATTGCTGGTGGGACTGCAAACTGGTGCGGCCAATTTGGAAAGCAGTATGGAGATTCCTGGGAAAGCTGGGAATGGAACCACCATTTGACCCAGCTATTGCCCTTCTCGGACTATTCCCTGAACACCTTAAAAGAGTGTACTACAGGGATACTGCCACATTGATGTTCATAGCAGCACAATTCACAATTGCTAGACTGTGGAACCAACCCAGATGCCCTTCAATAGATGAATGGATAAAAAAAAATGTGGCATTTATACACCATGGAGTATTACGCAGCACTAAAAAATGATAAAATCATGGAATTTGCAGGCAAATGGATGGCACTAGAGCAGATTATGCTTGGTGAAGCTAGTCAATCCCTAAAAAACAAATACCAAATGTCTTCTTTGATATAATTAGAGCAACTAAGAACAGAGCAGGGAGGAAGAGCAGGAAGAAAAGATTAACATTAAACAGAGACATGAGGTAGGAGGGAAAGGGAGAGAAAAGGGAAATTGCATGGTAATGGAGGGAGACCCTCATTGTTATACAAAATTACATATAAGAGGTTGTGAGGGGAATGGGAAAATAAACAAGGAGAGAAATGAATTACAGTAGATGGGGTAGAGAGAGAAGATGGGAAGGGAGGGGAGGGAGGATAGTAGAGGATAGGAAAGGTAGCAGAATACAACAGTTACTAATAGGGCATTATGTAAAAATGTGGATGTGTAACCGACGTGATTCTGCAATCTGTATTTGGGGTAAAAATGGGAGTTCATAACCCACTTGAATCTAATGTATGAAATATGATATGTCAAGAGCTTCGTAATGTTTTGAACAACCAATAAAAAAAAGAAAAAAAAATAAAGTGCATGAAGCAATAATAGTTTAATATACAAGTACATGCATGGAATTTTGTCCCTATTTGAAGCAAGTTAAGCAATTCGTATTTTTTAATTTGTTAACTTGCATCCTTTAATAACATAAGCCTACTTAATAATTTAAAGACATAATGCAGTTATAAATAGAAAATGAAAACAGCGTGCTCTTGAGGAAGAACACTATAATTGGAATTTTTAATAAACTGGAGAAAGGTTAGGTCCTTTCTACCATCTCAGAATCACATAGGAACTGTGTGCGGAACAGTAACACTACTTCATTCACATTCAATCCTAAGAGGTTTGCTCAGTTCTATGTAGACATAGTGGTGAGGAATGTCAGAGAATGTGAACACTGACATGGTTGTTATAGTTTTCTTGAGACCAAAATGGGTGTACCTATTTTTATTTTTTACTGAAGACAATAACACAGCTTTATCAAATGGAGATATATATTAAACACCAGAAAAAAAAGGTTGCTAACTTCATCCAGCTTTTTGTTTGCATGATGCTCTGTAGTATCTAAGAATGCCAGCATGTGGATCAGCTCAGAAGTTTAAAAATGACAGGATGCCCAATCAGAAGTAAATATTTTCATATAATCATGTAATGCAGGTTTAGATACTAAAGAGGTTAAATAAATTATTACAGAAATGCACTCAATATTGTACATTTTGAAAATCTGCATCAAGCATCTCTACAATATATTTATTTTTCATTAACCAGAACATGGTATAATTAGTTCAGTGCCCTTATCCAGATGTCAGCCTGTCTGACAGAGATTCAGGGTCTATCTGAGGCATAGTAAATTATGCTATTGCAAAGCTTTCACACTTTGATGACAGTGCTGGTATGATAGATGTTGGAAGATAACATTAAAAATGAACCATCTTCAGAATGTGTAACTGGCTAGTTCTATGCTTCCATTCCAACACATAAGTCTTCAGGAAGTAAAATCAGGCTGTTATTGTGCATGTAGCTCCGTACTGAGGAGCTGTCTGTTAATCTGGCAAATCTTTCTTTTCTAATAACCCCTCACCTGTGACAGTTTGCACCATTACATCTAGATAGTTATAAGACTTTACAAACCAATGGGCAGCTTCTCCCTAACACTCTCCATCTGGATAATTTTACACTCGAGTGCACAAAACATGGTTAACCTCACTCTACAAAGAAAATGCTTCGTCCCATTTTTCTTCATTTTATAAGAAAGAATAAAATCATATGAACTGAGATGATATGGTAGAATGGAAGAAGATTTCTTGGAAAATCAATTAGAAAATCAAAATAATTGCTTTTTCATGGAGCTTCCTGGAATAATTATCTGTGTCTGAAAAATAACATACCAGTGATGCCATTGGATTCCTGCTGCAGGTCACAGTACCAGAGTCGGTTCACTGGATCACATCCCTCCCTTATTGATAACAAGACATAGCGCCCGTCATCAGATAACTACAAAGGAGACAAAAACAGTGCAGAGGCCTGATCAGAACAGACTTTTTGTGAGAAGATTGTTAAGTGTTAAATAAAAAACTAAGGTTAACTTCAAATGCAGTGTCTTTACCCCAAACTTAGGATCTGATTTAAAAAAAAAAAAAAATCTTAAGAAAAAAACAATACATCAATTTCAATTTATTTCACTCTTAAAGAAAACATACCGAGTTACTTAAGTAAAAAAATATCAATAGGTGCAACTGAATGTTATGAATCCCATGTGATTTTTTAATTTCAATCCTTTATCTATTCTTTAACTGAAAATATGTGCAATCTGTCTTTGGAACATTGGCATTCTTGACTTTTAAGTTTGTTTATAGGTTACATATTTTAAAAGTCATTGTCCTAAATGAGTAAGAATGAGAGAAGTGGGTGTAGATACAAGAAGTCCACTGGGCACATGAGCAAGTTTCCACTGAATAACTTGTTATGCACATCTTTAGTCACCTTTACCACAAGATCTGAGACGAAAGGTCTGTGCTTCTGAGGATTTCCCTTTTGAGTATGAAATCAGCAGAATCTTGGGTAGTGAAAAAATCTTGATTAAAAATCCATTGCAACAAACAATATGTTATTGAGTTGTCACAGTGTACAAAAGTGGTATCAAACTATAAAAAAAATCCTTTTGCAACTAATTTTTTTTCATTAAACTTTTACAGTTAGTCCATGTTGGTATATGTAATTCTAATTCATTCTTTCTAACCCCTGCACACTATTAAACCCTGATTCCTCTTCCAGCCATAATATATTTAGATTGTTTCCATTTTTGTACTATTACAAACAATTCTTCAGAAAAAATTTTAAGCTTTAATCTGTGACCTAAAGTGCATCCCAGGACATAGAAACAGAAGTAACATTGCTCAGAGTAGGATATACACATATTCAAATATTATTAGATGTTGCCAAATTATTCTCCAAAGTGGTTGTACCAATTTATGGTGTTACATGGCAGTAGTTTAAGACTATACACTACTATATACTATACTATACAGACTATATATACTATGTATAAGACTATTCCACACCCTTATTATGATGTTATTTTGTTAGACATTATTCAAGATGTTTCTGTGATGATGTTTTTAAGATGAGATTACATTTAAATGAGTGAACTTGGAGTAAAGCACCTTTTACTCCAAAGTGTGGGTGGGCCTCATTCAATCAAGTGAAGGACTTACAAGAACTAATCCTTCCCTGAGAAAGAGGGGAGGAAAATCAGCCAGTAGACTGCTTTTAGACTCAATTGAAACCCTTCCCTAAGTCTCCATCCTGTAGATTTAGGACTTGTCATGCTTCCAATCACAGAAATGGATTCCTTAAAATCCTGTCTACACACACACTCGCATACATACCCTGTTGGTTCTTCTTCTCTGGAGAACCTTAATACAATACCAAGTGTTATTCATCTGTCATTTCTTTCACTCAATAGATATTTATTAGGCATCTATTATGTGCAAGACATGCTTCTAGATATTAAAGATACAACAGGGAACAACTCTGAAAAAAATGCTACATCTAATAAAGGAGAAAAACATATAAATATGGAAATAGCAATGTGTTACTCAGCTTTTTGTTGCTGTAACAAGTAACTAGAAGGAAAGGTTTATGTCAGCTCTTGGCTTCAGAGGTTTCTGTCTACAGTTAGCTGGCTTCAAAGCAGAAACATCATGGCAGAAGGGTATGGTGGAGGAAAGTCACTCAGCTCACAGCACAAGGAAGCTAAGAGAGGGTGTGGGAAAACGTCGTGGGCAAGGTATAGTCCCTATGGACATACCCGCTAGTGACCTACTTCCTCTAGCCATGTCCCACCTACTTACAGCTTCCCCTACCACCCCACCCCAACATCCATTCCAATTGCTAATCCATCAAATGGATTAATGTATTGATGAATTTAGACCTCTCATGTTCCAACCATTTCCTAAAAGCTACACCTCTGGAGACCAGGCCATTAACAAATGAGCTTTTGGGTGACATTCCTCCAGATCCAACCCATACTATGCAGTGATAAATACCATGGAGAACACTAACAGGTTTTAGTAAGGAGGATAAGATGTGTGGGGAAGGACTGCAGCGTTAAATACAGCAGTCACGGCACACCCATTAAGAAGGTATCTTTCCACTGTTTTCTGACATGTACTGTTTCAGATGAGAAATCATGTCATTTCTTATTTTTGTTTCCTGTATGTAATGTGTGTTTTCTATTCTCACTGCTTTTAACATTTTCTCGTTATCTTTGGTTTTCTGCAAATTGATTATAATGAACTTTGCTTAACAGCCTGTTTGTGATTTGTTGGGCTCCTTAGATCTGTGGGTTTGAACAGTTCATCAAATTTGTAACAGTTTTGGCCATGTATTTCTGATGCACATTCTTTTGTCCCCTCATCCTTACCTGGTATTGTCCTACAGGTCAATGAGCTGGTATCTTATTTGTTTTAGTTTTTCTCTTTGTGATTTTAGTTTCAAGTGTCCTGTTTTCAAATTCACTGATGTTTTCTTTTATAGTATCTAACTACTGTTGAACTTATGCAGAAATTCTTTCATTTTAGAATTTATTATCTCTAGACAAATGCGACTCATTTGTTTTTTCTACTTCTTTGCTTTATATTAAAATTTTCTAAAAATTTATAGCTCTCAGGTTGTGTTCTTAGCTTGAGTTATGAAATATCATTCAATTAAAATTATTTTTATAATAACTTTTTAAAAGTCCCTGTATGTTAATTCTGTCATTTTTGGATCTATTGCTACTAACTAATTTTTCTCATGGTTATTAGTCATATTTTTCTACTTCCTTATATATATAGTAACTTAAAATTGGATTCTGGACATTTTGAATGTTGTCTGAATATTTTTCGTTCTAATATGACTTTAAAACATTTGAGACAATTAGTTTCTTAATACATCAGCTGGATCCATTCAAGGTTTGCTTTCAAGCTTTGCCGAGTAAGGTGTATAAACCTACTGCTAAGATATGGCCTCCCTAGGGTCTCTGTTGAAAATGCTGTGTGTTCACAGATCTTTCCACTCTGATCAGAATGTGAACATCTCCCAGCCTTGTCAAACCTTTGGTAGTTGTCAGTTTATAGCTCTCAAGTTGTGTTCTTAGCTTGAGTTATGGAATTTCATTCAACGCATGTATCACTTCATAGCCAAACACAAAAAGGGATTTAAAGGCCAATTTTGAGACTCTTAATGGATAGTTCCGGCCTTTGGCACTCTGCCCTGAAAATTCCAGTGGCTTCAGTCTATTTGGATCCTAATTCAGTGAGACTGTAATCTCAGAGTTCCTCATCCTTGTGCTAGGGTCCAAAAAATACTCTCAGGCAGAAAGCTGGGGCAATTACAGGACTCTCCTCTCATGGGTCAGATCTGGGTGACAAATGACCAATATCTGAAAACAGTTGCTTGTCTACCTCATACAGTTTTCTAACTATAAATGGCAGGAGGGCTAGTCAGTACCAGTTACCCCATGGTGGTTGTCACTGTGAACATTTTGAATGTTGTCTGAATAATTCATTTCATAAAAATCTACTATTTATGTCAATAAAACATTAACAAAAACAAAATCCTAGGAACTAACCAGACTGCCTCTTGCAATTTAATTTTAAAATATAATCTAAGAATCTGTATTTTTAATTCATTAACTATTTTGCTGATATGACTTCCATACTCTTAATTTTGAGTATTCCACTCAACATGCTTTTCTCCTTTTTTCTTTATTTTATCAGTTTGACTTTCTCTCATTTTATTTTTGGTGCTGGGGGTTGAACTCAGTTGTATTTCTAAGCACACACTCGACCACTGAGCTACCCCTTTCTCTGTATCAGTATAAATTTCTTTATGAATGTTTTTCCTCTTTGATTGGTTTATAAGTTATACATTCTGTTTTTCCTTAAGCTTTAATTTTATATGCTTTAACTTTAGCTTAAAGAAAAACAGAATGTATAAGTGTTAGCTTTATAAATAGCTAATAAGCTATGTTCAGAATTTCAATCCCACCTTTTTAGGCCATCCAGTATTAAGAATATCATCAGCAATCTCTCAATTATAATTTTATTAAACAAAATCGAAAGCAGCCTCATTAACAATACTTCAAGCTTTTGTTCTCTTGTCCTTTAAATAAAGACAGAATCTGTAGAGCTTAGTGCTTAAAGTCATGCTACATCAATTGTAAATGATGGCTAATTCAGCTGTATCGATTCAGTCAAGAAAAAGACAGAACAGTAAAAATCACTGCAAGAACCACTGTCTCCAGCACATCTAATGAGCTCTTCTCAGCATTTCTGGCTGGACTCAATAGTTGTAGCAGTTTATATTTAATCTAAGGCAGGAAGTTCCAAAGCACACTGCTGTTAGAATGCTAACTAACTCAGTCTTCTTCCCTATGATTCTCTTCATTACAATTCAGAGATATTCTATAGGCACTAAAATTTGCTAAACTGGAAACACCTTACAGTGCTCAAGGTCTCATATCACAAAATCATTTCCAAGTCATTTGCTCCAAAATATACAGATTAGAAATATACTTTTTTCCCACTAAAATTTAATCAATTGTAACACTTTCCTAATGACAGCTTCACAAGACTATTTCAAGGTCATTTGAAAGATGATTTTGGGGAATATTTGGGAGAAGGTAAAAATCTTGTTGAGGAAGACTTTTGAATATGAACAGAATAAAATGATTTTCCTGAATGATAAAGGAAAAACAAAACAGCAGGAAAATCAAGGGCCCATTGGGTCTTTAAAAATAGCACAAATTCCACTTTGCAAAATGTTATTTTTTCAAAGCAATACGACAGCAACTAGAATAACTGTTTTCTGGAAGCTATTAATCTGATTTACAAACACTGACGTTTTGCAATTAACATTAACCTGACCAATTACAAAATATATAATTCCTATATTAATGCCTTTCACACTTTTCTTCTACTTTATGTTTGTATCATTAAGTCAATTTTAAAAATCACTTCATTTCATAAAAATCTACCATTTATGTAAATAAAACATTAATAAAAACAAAATCCTAGGAACTAACAAAAATGAAAAATTGATATTTGCTGTTATTAAATTGATAACTTGCATTTCTAATATTACCAACAGGGAGGAAAGCTAAAACTCTTTACCATTCTTATTACTGTCAATTTTTAATATACACATTAGTTTGACAGTTTAATTCTATGAAGTCATTTGGATTACATTTTGAGTATGGACCAATATTTAGAAAATGTTAATGAAGGAAGAAAGTACTTCTATCTGTACTGATAAAAGTATTTGTACAAAGGGAAAAAAATCTAGTTCTACAAGGAATGTGGTATTCTACAGATAGGTAAATACCATTGGTAATTCACTGGTACTTAGTTTTTCATTCTCCATAACCAGACAAACATTTGAGGGAGAGAGGAAAGGAACAAGGACAAAGGCCATCCTCTTAACTCCTGCTCTAGTGACTGTCTGAAGGCCTACTTCCCCGGGAGATGGGAGGAGCAGAGCCCTCTCCCTAGGCTTAGGGAATACCTCATTCTTCCCTCTTTCCTTGGCTCCCCTTCCCTGGCAGATTTCCCTGAAACTTCACTTTTGATGGGAGCAGCATTTGGGTCTGAGTGAAAGGGAAAAGCCCCTTATCTGCTTACTTTGGCTAACGCGACTTGGAAATATCACTAGTAATTGTAAAATGGACCCTCTCGGTGGTCCAGCCCAGTTCTTCAAAGGTAACTACCAGACAGAGGTTCAAGGACAAAAACCTCCTGATAAGAAAGTATATTCCTTTGTGCAGAGTGAAGGGACATGGCCACTGTCACCAAAGGCAGCTGGTTTAAATAGGAAAATCTAGGTCCCAGCCAATTTTCCATCTCTTCTGTGACACCAAACACAACCAGCCACTATTCAGGGGAGTCAGGGCTGAGACTGTTTATTCAATCAGCACTTACTGAGGTCCACCTGGTGTCTTCTGCTGAACTAGGCTGGAATACACAGATCAATAGGACAGGGATTTCACGAGCTCAGGATAAGATAGAAGACAAAGAATGATCCATATTGTGGGACATTAATAGCAAGAAGCATAAAGTATGACGGAGTGTTGGAAAAGAGCATATAACAGGGAGGGGGTTGGGAAGAAGAGTGAGATCTGGGAAGGCTACTGATAAGGATGATCCTTTACTGCCTCCTGAAGGAGAGAGAGAATTCTCCTAAAAGAAGTTGCTTGAGATTTTCCATTCTTCCACTGCTATGCTAGTATAGGAATCCAGTACAGAGAGCTGTCTAATACACATTTGAGCTATACACACTCATTCTCAGGTGCATATCTCTGTGACAGTCATCAGCATACATACTAGATGCAGGGCAAGCCACCCTCTAGGACTGACACATTCATCCCTTGCTGGGTGCTGGAGCAGACAGCTCTCAGCTGAGAATCTGTAGAGGACTCCTCCTCACGTTGAAGTGCATGACCTCCCCCTAGGTCATTATACTCTTTTGGGTTCAAACATACAAGGAATGGTTAATTCAGGAGACCCAGATGACTGTCCTCCCTGGGGTCCGCAGAAGGCTGAAGGGTTAACCTAGATTAGTTCCCTGAAAAACTGGCAAGGCCTCAGTAACGAGTGTGTTGCAGCTCACCTTCTCCCTCTGGGCCTTCACTCCCTACCAAAGCAGAGACTTTGAAAGTACTCACACTAAACTTACAGTGCACAACCTTTGACCTCTGCATCTGCCTCCCAGGAAACCTGACCAGTAACAGCATGCCAGATATCAATAACACCCTGTAAATACTCAGTGTGTGGAACAGCAAAGCCGTGGCCACTGTAGTTCCACCCAGTCGTCTGGGCAGGCCCAAGCAGAACACGTCTCCCTGCCTGAGTGCTGAATCAGGATTCTACAGATGGAGAACCAAGATAACTGATTTTCACTGCTAATAAGGTAGACATAAAAGAATGTGGCTTAGGGCTATGAATCAGCTGAGCTGTGAACTCCAACCCCTCATGTCTAGCTGTGGAAAAACTCATCAAAAACCACTGCTCTGCAGGGAGGTCAGAGGAATGGGAAAGAAGCGTTCCCTCCACCCTCTGTGGCTTCTCCCCTTGGCATATTTCATACTAACCTGAGAAACCTTCAGAAGTGTTGGCTTCTGTTTTTGAAGAGGCCACCCAATGGTTACTGGCAGACTCATGTACATTTACCAAAAAACAGGGCACTGCATTTTACACTTTTATAAAAGAAGCTACATTAATTCATTAACTTTTAATTGTGCATACTGTAGTATCAGGCTACACTGAGACAGTGATATTTACCAAGAAAATCTTTGATAAATATCAAACATTAGAGTATGCATTTTCTATTTTATTCTGTTAGGTTCACACACACTGGTCTCACATACACACTATTCAGGCAACTTAGCATAACCAGAAATATAACTCCTCCAAACCCATAAAGTGAAAACCCACAGAATTTAGAGAAAAATAAACAGCAGCCAGGAGAATCTAGTTCCAAATAAATGGTCTTACAGTTAATGTCTTCAGTTAATGGCTCATGTAAGTGTGATTTATTTGGATCAGCCCTGGTCAAACTACTCCATTTTTACAGGAGTTCGTCAGATCTACCTCAGGTCATTTGATTGACATGTGTGGATCTACAGAAAAAAAAAAGTGTGGAACGGATATTACTATATCAATAATAGAAATTTCCCTGAAAAATGGGATCTTTATTTTTAAAAATAAACCTGTTATTATTTTGATTACCAGCAAAATAAAACTTTAAAAGCTGATGAATGCTCAGTACTATTTCATGATACAATAGCTGGGTTTTTCCAATGATCCAAGTGAGCGAGGCTTCCTTCCTGCTAAGGGAGATCCAGAGAAAAGTGTTTAACATTTTCCTCTCTAATCGCTTAACTATCTATAAAATTAGATGCCCTTCAAGATGACAGGAAACAAACTAATATTTATGTATACAAAGAAATGTAGCCTTTTATCAAACATATTATTTTCAAAGAAAAACTATTTTATGCTGGAGCTGCTCAACTCAAGTCATGTGGTCTTGGGTTAATAACTAAATCTTCATGGACATGAAATTTCTTTGATATGTATAATTTTTCCACTTAGAAGATGAAGAAAGTTTTTCTATGATTTGAATCTACATGCACTTCTTCAGGCTGAGGAAAGTGTCTTCTTTTCTATGTTACAATAAAAGAATTAATTGCGTATTCATAAGGTATACTAAAAAGTGGTGACACTTGAAATTGTCCCAGATACTAACAAAAGAAGTGAAAGTGAATTTTAATAGCTTTGAGAGTTCATCATGTTCCTCTCAGAGCAGGAAACTTCATCAAATTTATTTTACTGACTCCTTTGGATTCCTTTCACAATAGTTGTGAATCATAACAACATTCCTTTAATCCTTTAATATTAATTATGTTTCCGACACTTAATATTTGGGAAAACTTTTAAATGTCAAACTAACCACCTACAATGATGGCTTTTCATAAACGGGACTCATTTATGGATTTATAATGAAAAAGAATGTCAGTAAGAGAAGCACAGCAGAATCCACAGGCACATGCGAGTATGCATTAAACTAACATTTCTAACAGGCAGGCAGTCATTAGATCGCATTAGCCAGCTTTCCCAGTACAGTATGGCACTACAGCAATGGGGAAAAAAGAAATCAATCCAAGCAACACATGAGGTGCTACTTTACACGCAACAAAGAGAGGAGGAAATTCTATGAAAAGAAAACCCATTCAAATTAAAATAAATAATGTAAATCTTGATACCATCTAGCCACTAACATTTCTAATCTCTTCTGGTGGTTTCTCTGGCAGAGAAGCATAGTTATTTAATAATCTACTGTCTGTTTTCTTTTTTCTCTTACTGAGCAATAACATGGGTCAGGTGAGAAAAGTGATTAATCACTAAATCCAATATTATTACATGTTGAGCATCTCTACTCCAAAAATCTGAAATCCAAAATGTTCTAATATCTGAAACTTTTTGAGCACTGATATGTCACCACAATAGAAAAATTCCACACCTGACCCCATGTAACAGTTCATAGTCAAAATGCAGGTGCACGAACAATGTTGTATAAAATTACCATCAGAGCTGGGTACGATGGTGCATGCTTGTGATCCCAGTGGCGAGGATCATGAGTTCAAAGCCAGCCTCAGCAACGGCAAGGCGCTAAGCAAATCAGTGAGACCCTGTCTCTAAATAAAATATAAAATAGGGCTGGGGATGTGGTTCAGTGGTTCAGTGCCCCTGAGTTCAATCCCTGGTATCAAAAAACAAAAACAAAAGCAAACAAAAAATTACCATCAGGTTATGTATGTACATTGTATATAAAACATAAATGAATTTTTGCTTAGACTTGGATCCTATCTTCAAGGTGTCTTATTAAGTATATGCAAATATTACAAAATCAGGAAAAATCAGAAATCCAAAACCTCTTCTGGTCCTAAGTATTCTGGATAAGGAATATTCAACCTATACTACAAAAACATCTCTCCTGTCAAGAGCTGTTTTATGCCTAGAGAGCAGCATTACCCTGCTTGCTTTAGCCCCATGTAGGTCTGCAGTTTGGCATCCAGCTTTTCTGCCTCCCGACCAGGCTGCAGAGATTATCCCATGTTCTAATCAGCATGGTGGGTGTTACCACAGAAGGCAGTGCTAAGGACAGGAAGATGGTGGTGGACACTAGAAAAGGGATTACTAGGTACTAGGGGAAATAAATGCAGGAACTGTGCCAACTAGGAATAAGATTGCTGAACCATTTCAGCTCCAAGTCAAAAATACTCAAGAAGTGAGGGGCAGGGGAAGATGTCCTTAGGAACATCCCTGGCCTTTCCTGTGGATGTTCTGTAAGATGAGACCCTGCTGGTCCTCACATGCATGAACTTGAATAGGGAGAGAAAGGCAGTGAACATTACTGAGTGCCAGCTGTGCGTCAAGCATCAAGCGATGCACTTTCCATGTTAATGTGTGTGTAATGTGTATTATATACATATAATTATGCATATAGTTTTTTTTAATTACTAAAGGTGACAAGTGAACATATCAAAATGGTTCATGGTGATATATGCCAAGTATTAAGATTTAGGATTACATTTGTTAAAACAAACAAAAACAACAACAAAAAAATACTTTTTTCACAAATTAGGTACAGTAGAAGCAGGTTCTCCATGTAGGCTAGATCATCACACAGAGGCTTGGTATTTTCTCCTTCCTCCTTTCTAAAGCGACTTCATGCACTTCCACAATCTTCATTCTAGAGCACCCTCTGCTGGGAACAGTGGCTCAACATGTTTGATATCTTTAGAACGCCTCACCATCAAACGCCAAATGCTCACAATGGACCAAAATAGAGATTTTTTAATTTTATCCAACAGAATCTTCTAAAACATGACCACATCTATCCCTCCACAATCCTGCACTTCAACTAAAGCCTCATGGTCTATATCAAATAACTGACATTTCTGTCCATCAGAGCCAATGCCTGCTATCTGTTTTGTGCTACACCCTGGGGGCACGAGGGAGCTTTAGTTCCTGAGCACAGTAGTCCAGCATGTTCAGGAAGGACTGAGGGCAGGAGGTGGCCCAAGGTCCTCACAAGCAGGTGAGGCCGGCAGTGGTAAACACAGCCTCTCCTTGCAGGATGAAGTAACCCACAGATGGGGCTTCCCTTGTGACAAGAGGCACCAGGAAAGAGCTGGCCTTAAGTTATCTTAAAAGATCCCTGCTGAAAAAGAACAGAAGGGGAGCAGCAGGGAGGTGTGAATCTCAAGGGAATACTGCCAGGAGCAGAAGCCTTGGGGAGGATGGGGTGGTGCTAACGGTCAGCCAGAGAGTGCATGATCCAGACGGGGGAACAACAGCAGAGAGACTCCCAGAACTGAGGGCATCTCACTAAAAGAGTGCCATTGGGGTAGCTGGCATATGGGCATACGCATGACAGTAAGAGGCCAAGATAGACACACAAACTATTGCAGATGAGCAAAGATCCCATCCCTTTCTCTATTTCCTCCCCTGTGTGCCTTCTGGAAGAACTAAAATAGGATACTTGGGCTTGGGAAAGGGAAGCAGCATGCAAACTGGAGAGTGATATTTTGTTTTGAATTGCAATGGCACTTTGATAATTCTATCACTCAAAAGGGACCGGGCTGGGCGAGGTGGCACATGTCTGTAATCCCAGCAGCTTGGGAGGCTGAGGCAGGAGGATGGTGAGTTCAAAGCCAGCCTCAAAAATGGGCACTAAGTAACTCAGTGAGACCCTGTCTCTAAATAAAATACAAAACAGGAATGGGGATGTGGCTCAGTGGTTGAGTGCCCCTGAGTTCAATCTCAGTACCCACCTCTCCACACCCCCCCCCAAAAAAAAGTATCCGGAAGCTCTGGATTCTCCCAGAAGGAAGAAAATCTTTTGGTGTGGGGGTAGATGTGCCCCCAAAGGCAGCATGTTGGAAAGCAACAATAGTTTCTCACAGGAAATCACTGAATTCTCTCTGCCAAGGTAAGAAAGACCTGTCCTCTAAGGAAGACAGAGAAGGCATCTGTGAGGGCAGGAAAATGAGTCATCACGGCACCCGCATGGAGATATGAAGGGAAGTTCTCAGTGAACTCGCATTGCGGCTGTCAGCCAGCCAGAAAGACTGACACACGTGCAGCTCCTGCCCTCTCCACAGCATCCCTCCACCCAAACCCACAAACCCAGCTCTGCGCGCCCCACTTCTCACACCCAGCAGCTATGTGCTCAGCCAGAAGCCTGCTTCAGGAATCTATGAGAAACTGTGACAAATCCTCCTTCCACACACTTTCAGAGCTGAAAAAGCCCTGGAGGAAACCAAGAAAAGAGAAACATGGACAGATGAAGGGACTCTCCTGAGGCCACACAGGTGGCACTAGAATAAAAACCGCCTGGTTTGTTTCAGTACCTCTCTAGCACTGTAACTGTGGCTCTTCAGTTCCATGGCAAATACTTTAGAAATAAAAGCAACAACTGCAGCACATGCCTTTTGGGCATGGTTATTACAAAGAGGACTACCACATTGCCCTAAGATCTGATGGATATGTTAGTGAGCTTTGTGTTGCTATGACCAAAATACATGACAATAACAAATTAGAGGAGGAAAAGTTTGTTTGGGACTAATAGGTTCAGAGGTCTCAATCCACAGATGGCTCTGGACCAAGGTGAGGGAGCACATTGCTCTGGACCAAGGTGAGGGAGCACATTAAGGACAAAAGTCCAGCAGAGGAAAGTTGCTTGTCTCATGGTGGGATCCGGAAGCAGAGCAGGAGAAGAGGGGGTTGTAAGAGGATGAACCCTTCCAAGGCAGGCCTTCAATGACCCACCTCTTCCAGCCACACTTGACCTACCCACAGTTGCCACCCAGTTAGACCCTTCAAACTAGAATGGACTGATGAGGTCACAGCTCTCACAGTCCAAACACTTTACCTCTGAACAGTCCTGCATCAACACAGGAGCTTTTGGAGGACACCTCATATCCAAACCATAACAGCAGGTCACTAAATAAAGGCCAGGTTTGATTTCTAATGTGTATTCCAGCCATGGGTGCTTCTGGCCCACACGGATCTATAACACGCCAGCTGCTTGGACTCTCCCGATTTTAGCACACTTCTTTGAAAGGCACAAGAAACATCCACTTTGGCACCTTTTTCATAATATGGATTTTTCTGGGTAAAAGATTTGCAACTGAACTATCAATTTAGGGTGGGCCTGAGACTTCTGAAGCCTTTATCCCTACAGAGCTATCAAACTCATGTTTTAATGACAGAGTGCTCCTCTATGTGACAAGATATTTCACTTTGATCAGAATGATCATACACGGCTAGACCAGGAAGCTTCAGTCACCTAGGATGCCAGATATGCCTCACCAAATCTGGAAACTGGTAGACTGACATGGTCATAATAAGACCCCCCCAAATAGTTGGAATATGGCTTAAGGGGAGTCTACCCATACCCAATTATTAAGGGTTTTAGTCAGGGTTTTTATCACTGTGACTAAATACCCAACAAGAACAAAGTGGAGAAGGATGAGTTTATTTTGGCTCCTGGTTTCCATAGCCAGCCTCATACCTCTGAGCCTGAAGTGAGGCAGAACATCATGGCAGAAGGGCATGGTGGAGGAAGGAGCTCAGCACATGGCAACAAGGGAGCGGAAAGGGCTCTGCTCATTAGGGACAAAAAAAATGCCTCCAGGAACCTACTTCCTCTAGCTACATCCTACCTGCCTATAGTTACTATCCAGTTAATCCATATCAGCATAATCCACTGATTACGTTAAAGCTCTCATAATTTAATCATTTCCCTCTGAACCTTCTTGCATTGTCTCACACATGAGCTTTAGGGGGCACCTCATATTGAGCTCAATAGTTTTCTTATAGACTTCTTCCACATAATTCACTAATTAGGGCCTCGATCCAAGTTAAAATTCCTTGGACTCACTCTATATGTCCATTTATTTATTTCATTTATTACTTCTACACAGAACAGATGCATCCTCCACTTACTAGTACTCTTTAAATAATCATTACTATTTTTGTGTGACCTCCTTGCTTTTGTCCAGCGAGGCAAGTTGCATGGTGGTTAAAGATACAGATACTTTGGAATCTAATATATCCAGCAATGAACTTGCAAGGTAATGCCTTAGTTACTATTTTATCTTGTCTATGCATGGAGCAATCATTTCCTTCCCAATGTTGTGGTCGAAATTATATTAGACACGTTACATTGTGTATACATCTATTAAATGAACAGCAAAAGGATCATCTGAATTATTTAAATCTGCTTTTCTTTTTATTGTCTGGCTAACAGAATTGAATATACGTACCTTAAATGCCTATATGACACGGCTCCTATTTGTAAGCACTAGCTGCCCAAAGCAGCCTTGCAATAAGACTAGGGAAGCAACCCAAGTGTCCCAGGATGAAGGGAAAAACAACACATAGTATATCATGGAATACTGTTCAGCCAAAGAAAAGGGGGAAGGAAATTATGACATGTGCTACACATGCATGAACCTTGAGAATATGATGCTAAGTGAAGTAAGCCAGTTATAAAAGGATATAGAAGTGTCTAGAATAGTCCAACGTGAAGAGACAGAAGGTAGAACTGTGGCTGATAGGTAGTCAGGGGTGAAGGAAAAGGGAGTAATTTTTGTATGATGGGTACAGAGTTTCAGTTTTTCATATTTTGTTGACAGAGGATGGTGATGACCACATAGCAGTGAGAATGTTTCTAATGCCACTACATTGGATACTTTGAAATGATACATTTTATGTTATGTATTTTTACTATAATTGAAAAAAAAGTCATGTAAAAGTAGCTGCTTCCATCAAGTGCTAGTAAGATGACTCAAGTAGCTAGAGGGGTACACGGATGCTGTCTCTGCTTTCTTTTAGACTTATGTGCTAAAATATATCGATATTTTGGCATTTATTTTCAATATTCACATTATCAACCAAATTTCTGCTGCAATGAAATTAACTTTGAAGCTTAAAAATTTTACTTGAAAGAGTTAAGTATCTCTTTGATTTTATGAAAAATCCAGAGGCAATAAAATTTGATTATTAAAATGAACTATTTTAAGTTTTCCTCATTAACACCACTCGCAAATAAGGTAAAAATACAGGACTTCACATTTTAATTTTTTTAGTGGCACACTTATCTCCCTAATTGCATTTTCACTCAAAGGTAAAAATGTGTATTACTTTTATAAACAAACATCTATGATCTGCATTAAGCAGAAAGCTTAAGTCCTTAAATTGAGGAGAAGCTGGAGGAGGGAAAAAACTTAGTAGAAACAATCTATTAGATTTTAGATATCAGGAAAGCCAATAAAAGCAAATAGGTATGAACAGTGACATTAGTGTCTACAGTCAGGAAAGTTGGTGAGGAGACAGATGGAAGAAAAAGCACACACAAAAAAGAAGTGCATTTGAAGAAAATAAAATATAAGTCCTACAAATTCATTTTTAACATATTCCAGTAAAATCTAGAAAACCCTTTCTTGAAGATCCAGATGGTAAATATTTTCCTCCCTGTGGATCACATGCCTTCTGTGGCAAATTCCCAAGTCCGATGAGTGTGGGTGGATGGGCTCCAATAAAACTTTCTTTATAAAAACAGACACCAGGCCAGATCTGGCCTGAGGGCAATAGTTTACTGACCCTTGGTCTAGAAAAAACAAAATAAATAAAGGACAACTGGATATGTAGTGTATTAACACACAGGGATAGAATATCACCAATTCTCATTCTGCCTCTCAATGAATCAAAACCGTTTAAACCCCAGAAATAAAAACTTTAAATGTCTCTTTCCTAGCAAAGTTCTAATTGTCTTTCAGAGAAGAGGTAAGTGCATCCATGAGCTAAAAAGTTTGTATTGGATCACTCATTCCTACTAAGAATGAGAAAATAAGTCCCCACACCCACATTAAGACACTCGGAAATTTTCTCTTTAACAACAAATATTTCTTAGTACCCAGACATAAACTAGCAAGAGCCAGATTCTTCCTCTTAGCACCCCAAGTTTCTTCACGGCTGACTCTCAAGATTACAGAATACAACCTGGGACAGTAAGTTCAGGACACATCACTTCATTGGAGGTTGGTTACTGGCAAGACTCCTAAGGAATGCATGAACATTTACAGATGGGAAAGTGTCTACAAGATGCTAATTCTAATGTGTAAACAAAATGCATGGAAAGAGCACAGTTGTGTAAAAAAGGAAGACACCTCTGTCTCACACATGTACATTCTCACTTGTGTGTGTGCAAAGAAAAATTTTAGGTTACTTTGCTCACCCCTGAATAGAATTCTGAGTTTTGAACTGCTCATGTTTTACTTCACATTATTGTCTTTTATATTTGTGTGTGTACTACTTTTAGTATTCAGATTTTTACACTGAGATCACTGTTAAAAGGTTTATCACCTTTGTCATTAAGAATCGATCTGAATATCAATATTTTTTTAAAAGAATATTGACTCAGGGCTGGACTTATGGCTCAGTGGTAGAGCACTTGCCTAGCACGTGCGAGGCCCTGGGTTCAATCCTCGGTACCACATATAAATAGATAAAATAAAGGTCCATTGACAATTAAAAAAAATACTAAAAAATTAAAAAAGAATATTGACTCAAAGGACTTTTACCATCCATAAAGATCACTGCATAACAAGAATATACCACCCATGACACATGATTTTTGAAGGTAAAAATCTCATAGCTGTACACTACCTCAGCTCCTCCCATCCACTTAGGCTCCTCAGGAAACTCAGCACACAAGATGTCTTCTGACTGATCAGTCCCCAGGACGTGGTAGCAGAGCTTCTGGTGGAGATTGGTGGATGTCTCTGTGCCTGAGGAGTTAAAAATGTATACTGAAGTGCTGTTGGCAATTTTAAGAAAATCAGTTTCACCTATGTTATACAATGCTAGAAACAATTAAAATGTTAACTGTCTGGTTGCAGGATTGATGAACAAAAGTCAACTGCTTTCAGACACCAGCAATGAACAAGAAGAGTTTGAAATTACAAACACAATACTACTTCCATTAGTACCTAATCAAATGAAAGAAAGAAAGGTATATATCTAACAAAATATGTACAAGATCTGTATGAGGAACACTATAAAACTTGATGAAAACAAAAGAGTAAATGAAGAATGAGCCCACACTTATGAATAGGAAGAGTCAATAATGTCAAGAGGTCATTATTCCTTCCAACTCGACATATAGATTCACTATGATTCCAACCAAAATCTCAGCAAGTTGTTTTGTGGATTTGGACAAACTCATTTTAAAGTTGATATGAACAGGCAAAAAAGACTCAGAATAGCCAACACATTATTAAAGGTAAAGAACAAAGTTGGAGGACTGATACAAATTGACTTCAAGACATGCTATTTAAAGCTACAGTCATCAAGACAATGTGATATCAGTGGAAAGAATAAATACACAGATCAATGGAACAGAAATGAACTCCAGAAAAAGACCCACACAAAGGAACTAAGAAAATACAATGGAGAGAACAATCATTTCAACAAAGGCAGCTGAAATGGTGGGGCATCACATGCTGAGAGAGGGAGGTGTAGGAGAGGAAAAGAAAGATCTGGACAATGACTTTACACCTTTCACAAAAAATTAAATCACAGACATAAATGTAAAACACACTACACTACTACAATAAAACTCCCAAAAGAAAATAGGAGAAAATCTACATGAACATGGATTTGGTGATAACTTTTTAGATACAACAAAAGCATAATCCATGAGATAAATAATTGATAAACTAGAATTCATTAAAATTGAAAAGTTATGCTTGGCAAAGGATATTATCGAAAGAATGAAAAGACAAGTCAGTGTCTGGGAAAAATGTTTGAAAAACCTATCTGATATAGAACTATTGTTCAAAATACAGAAAGAACTAATACTCAAAAATAAGAAAATAAACAACCTGATCAAATACTGGGACAAAGACCTTAATAGACACTTCACCAAAGAAGATATACAGATGGCAAAGAAGCATATGAAAATATGCTCCACATAGTACATGATCAGGGAGATGCAAATTATATCAAAAGAACTATTACACACCTATGAGAACAGCCAAAATCCAGGACGTGGATAACACCAAATAGTGGTGAAGATATAAAGCCACAGGAACTTTCATTCTTGGCTGGTGGGAATACAAAATGGTGCAGCCACTCTTTGGAAGAGTTTGAGAGGTTTCTTATAGAAGTACACGTACACTTACCACATGATGCAACCATGGTGCTCTTTAATATTTAACCAAAGGAACAAATTGTATGTCCACACAAAAACTTATCCACAATTTTTACAGCAATTTTATGCATAACTGTCAAAACCTGGAATCAACTAAACTATCCTTGTGTAGGTAAAGGAATACACTGTGGTACATGAAGAATAGGTGGACCAATAATTTAAAATATTTTAAAAATTTTTTTTAGTTGTAGGTAGAAATAATACCTTTATTTGTTTATTTTTATGTGGTACTGAGGATCAAACCCACAGCCTCATGCATGCTAGGCAAGCACTCTACCACTGAGCCACGACTTCAGTCCCCAGAATCTTTTTATGGTAGTGAAAATACTCTGTATGATACTATAATGCTAAATACATGGCATTATGTCCAAAACCACAGAACACACAATAACAGCACACCCTAATGTAAGCTAATGTATCATTATCACCATTTAGGTGATAATGCCGTGTCAATAAAGATTCATCATTTATAACAAATGTACCACACTGATGGAGAAGGCTATGCGTATATACGGACAGGCAGTAGGTATGGGGGAAATCTGTTTCTTCCTCTAATTTTGCTATGAATTCAAGTTTATTAAAAAAATAAATATCTAGTTGCACATCCACCTAAAAGTAGTACTGTTGATTTTAGAGATAGTTATAAGACTGAACTTTAGTTTTTCATTATGAAAACAAGAAGTTATCAGAGCAATGAAAGAAAAAATATATAATATAAAAAATATTTATGGCACTTTGGAGATATTCATAGTTTTCCGGGAACCCTGTTAAGAAGCACAACATGAATTGCTTAGCTTAATTCACAAGGCCCCATTATAGTCTCAGAGGCTACACAGACCCTCTCAATAAGAGGGCAGAAAAATTACAGCGTGGAGATGATGTTGGCTTTCTTAAGTCAATCACATTTACTAATTATTATTATTTTTGCCACTTAAGGCTGAAGAGAAATAACAACTTTCATGCTTCTCAGAAGTTAACTTAATAACACTGTACTTTAATAAAACTCAGCCAATTGTGCTTTTCTTATTTTTTGTCTCCCAGAGCTTGGAAATAACCAACACTGTCTAACTCTGGAGCACTCTTAACATAGGCAGCTAATTCAGTACAGGGCACAGATGTCTTTCTTTAGCCAACATTCTTGAACAAAAAGCCTACTCTTAGCTCCTCTTGTAGTTCACTGGTGAGTTAAGGAAAAGGTCTTACAGTAGTAGCCTCATCAAAAGGCAGCAAAAGCTAAAAGCGGCCAAAGGAGAAGAAAAGCATTGTAACCTTATTCTCAATTCAACTGGATGGGAAAACAGAAAAGAAATCAAGCATATCTAAAGATGACAAAGATACAGCAAGTCACGATAAGGGGGTCACATATAGAAGAAAGCCCCAGAGCAATACTCTGTCCTGTCTTCCCAAATTCTCCAGCAAGTCACTGAGCCCCTGTACCCAACCTCCTAAACTTTAATAGATTGTACAAATCAGCTGTACGACCATGAAGATAAGAAGAGACTACAACATACCATGTGGAAATGTGGGTAGCATAATGTAGATGATGCTGATGGCTTATACCAGTAAGACCCAAGGATGTGTCCTGTCTGGGGAGATTAAGAGTGAAGGGGAAAGGGGCTGGGTTGTAGCTCAGTGGTACAGTGCTAGCCTTACATGTTCAAGACACTGAGTTGGATCCTCAGCACCTTATAAAAATAAACAAATAAAATAAAGGTATTGTGAAGGGGAAAGGAGAAATACAATAGGATCTTTGTACAACCAAAGAAAACAATAAAAGTATGACCAGGGAGGAGGAAAGAGGAAACCAAAATATAATTAACATGTGATTGTAACTACTGACCAGAGAGATGAGATTACTGCAGCAACAGGTTTTACAATTACTGAGCGTCATCCAATAGAGTGGTGTTGTTAAAAAATCCATCTTCTCCAATAATCCCTGGGAGACATAACACAACTAAGGAGGACCCATACTAGGGACATGATGGCCCCACATTTCTGAACCTATTTCCTCACCCTTTGAAAAGGGATGGCCCTATGACACTCTGGCTAACAGAATGCAGAGAAATTAGAGTGACCAGTCTAGGCATCAAAAGGCTTGTGCCTTCCAGCTCTCCCTCTTGGAATCCACTCCTGAGTCACCAAGTGAACAAGCCTGGGCCAGTCTACTAGCAGATGAGACCACACAGATCCAAGCTGAGATAGCCCAGTAGTCCCAGGCCAGGCCCCAGACATGTGAGAGCCAAGCCAAGATCAGACAACTGACTTGCAGCTGGCCACACACATGGCAGCCCTTAGCTAAGCCCAGAACTGCCTGGTCAACCCAGGGATCAGAAGAAAAAAAAAAAAAAAAAAAGGCTATTATTCTAAACTAAGTTTTGATGTGGTCTATTACATAGCAAAGCCAACTGACACAATACCCTTTGAGAAAACCTGGCTTTAGCCTAAATAACCTCTAGGTAGAATTTAGCTTCTTTTTCAGTCTTAGGAAGTCACACCTCCTTTTGGGGAAATATGTGCTTCACTGAAGTCTTTACATACCATCACTCTTTCCATCCTGCTGAGGGTACGAGTTGTAGAACATTCCCTTCCCATCGTGGGTCCAGGCCATACAGCTGAACTTGACTCTTTCAAGCACATCAGGAAGTTCTTTGGCACCATCGACTTTCATGAACTTGATCGTCACCCAGTCTGAGCCACTGGCACTCAGACCATAGGCAAAATATTCACCATCTTCACTGAAGGCATAACCTATGGGACACAGAACCAATCAGATGGTGAAATGGGACACAACTCCTAACCTTGCGTGCTATCCTCCATGCTGACCGACAAAGCTGTTTGCCATTAACACAGAAGCAGAAAATGGCAGCAGAATAATCAGGAAGGCTAATAGTGAGCAACCCTAGGGTTCAGCCCAGGTCTTACAGGAATCACTCCTATGACCCTGGACAAGGTCCCTAACCTCTCTAGGTCTTAGTTTCTTCACTGGTAAAAGGAAGCATAGGATTACATGCCCAGAAAGTTGCTTCCATTTTGAAATTTTTATAATTTGATAGGCAGTTCAGTTAAAAGCAGAGCTCATCTGAGACTTCTAGCATATTTTATTCATATGCTAAAGGGAATAAGGGGAAAAGAAAACTGCTTTTAGAGTAATGACTGAATTATGACACAAACCACATAATAGAATTAAATTGTAGCTATTAAGTCATTTATGGGACAGACTCCAGACTATTTGAAATCCCTCTTTACAACCTCATTTTCAGAGCATTACTGGCACCCAAAGATTGATGGCCACACTATCTGACATCATAGGCCCAGGTAAGTAGAGCTTGAGGATTTGCAATAAATGCTCATTACATACACATTTCAAAAGTGACCAAAAAGCAACACAGTTGTGTCATGTCCAGTCTTTAGGACCCAAAGACAGAATATTCTTACCACTGTGGAATGTTTCTGAACAAATATTTACATGTTTTATGTCATCTTTTACAATTATGAGGTATGTACAGCATTTGATACCACATCTACTAATACAGACTCCAACACCAGAGATTTCCTCTTAGGAATTTTGCTAAACTTTACTGTGGATTGAAAACTGTAAGAAGCTCAACTATTACCAGAGGTTTTCTACTCTTCTGCACAGAATTTTAATAGGAGATTAGTTTAAAATTTCATGAAACCTACTTATTAATACTTGTGAGTCCTATATAGCATCCAGGCTCATATATATGTAAATGCAAAATAAGAGTCTGAAAGGTAATGAGGGAGAAGAAAGATATTCACCTTTTATTGTACAGAACAGAACACTGTAGTGTTTGGATTATTTCTACATAGTTAGAAAATGTTCAGGAAAATTTTTCAAAAAACATTTTGATTTAAAATATGTCTAAAAAAGTCATATACTAAAAAAAAAGGCTTGACATGTTTATTCATAGTGTCACTTCCCTATAATACCACTCTGAGAAAACTCATCAACTGAGGCCAGGTCTTGTTCCTAATTCACCTTCTCACCCATCAGGGCCTTGTATGCAGCAAATATTCCATAAAGAAGCGACTGGAATGCATCAACAGGACAAGAGGCAAGCCTCTGTTATAATAATGAAGTCCTTACTCATCATATATAGATTGTAAGATATATCTTGGTGAAAACTAAACAATTCCTATACAAAATACATTATGGCAACACAACCAGTATACGGAAATCATTAAAACTACAGACTTAGATTTATGGAACACTTTTTATCAAGGTGCTGGTGTCTTTCAATACTGATTCAATAAAGATCCATTATTTACATACTCAGGACTATTCTGGGGAAGGAACACAGCACTATGGAGAAACCCAGTCACTGTTCTCAATTCTAGAGAGCCAGTAGAGTTCTGCTTTATCCACAGAACAGATGGAACTCTAGGGGAAATGCTGAGCCAACTTAGATACCTGTATTGTTAGAGGACAGGGCATCAAGCAATCCAATTTCTACAAGGCTGTTTGTACTTTTTTTTAACTTTTAATTCTAACATACTGGAGGTTAACTAGGCTTTAAATCTCTGATTATTCCCCCCAAGGAAACCGATTTGGTAATATTCTTTTCTGATTTCCTTTTATAATTGGAACATTCTTTATACAGCTTAAATTTCTTATAAAAGAGGATGCAAGTTTCTCTAATCACTGATAGGCCTAAGGGATGTTATAGGAAATAATATTGATACTTCAAGATCCCAGAAGCTAATTTGGGTCCAGTGGAAATTATTATTCTCCAGTTCTGCTTCATGCCACCAGAGTGAGAAAGATGAATGTGACTATTTATGTGTTCTAAATATATTGTTCAAAAGTTAGCTTTCCTAATATTGTGTGTGCATCTGCTCTACAATATGGTTCAGACCCTGCCTGGCATTTCAGAGGTGAAGGCACTGCACTAACTTCAGATCTGTGAGTAAAACTTAGGCCCTCCTGAGGGTCTGGTGTACCACTCACCTCGGAGAGCCACTGTTCCATCGTCAGATAGTATGTTGGGGTCAAGAAACACTCTGGCCTCACCCTCTAAAGAATCTTGCACGTATAATACTCGTTGGTTCTGCAAACCTGTATTATAAAAATAAAAATACCTAGGGACAGAGATGGTCTTTATTTAGTTTAACTCCATACAATAAAATGCCCCAGCTAAACACATAAGCAAAAAATAAAACTCCAAACAAAACCCCAAACATAGAAAGTTACAACTTTAATTGGCCTCGACAGGGACATGAAGGCCCCAAGTGTGAAAAGGCCTACCAATTCCCTATACCTAGAACTTATGACCTGAACTGCATTCTGTATGCAAATAATTTATTGTAATTCTGCACATTAGCTATATAGAGACAAGCACTGATTTGCAAAAATTAAAACTGATATTCAAAATAAAATGGTACCTTTTTCTTTTAATTGAAGAAGCAAGCAGATTTTCTAAAATAAAATTCTAGTTTGCTTCCCTGGCTAGCCTGCTAAGGTATGGGGCCAGTGCACTTGTTTGATAAAGGGCAAAACTGCATATATTTCAGGATTTGTGGGACATACATATTATGAAAGCAGCTGTGGCCAATACATAAATAAATGGGCATGGCTGTGTTCCAATTAGACTTTATCAAAAAAACAGGTGGCAGGCAGGGTCTGGCATGCAGGTCTACTTTAGAGATCTCTGTGCAAGTGGGGGAAGGGCCTAAGAAATCCTAAAGCAAATATGTAATGGTGGCTTCAAAGAGATTTAAAAAAAGAACAAGAGAATACATTTAAGTAGGTGTTAAAAGAGAGGAACAAGAGGGCTGAACTCACAGACTCCACTTCCTGACCCATTTCATCATTCTTAGAAGGATAAATGCAAATAATAAAATGTTCTCAAGTAGCAATATAAGCCAAAGATAATTAATTTTAGAGGCAAACACATCTCTATTGTTTATGAATCATCCTATCTTATCAACTACTAGCCACGGGACAACAGTGATTTCCTATAATCTAGTTCTTTATAGGACATATCTCTACTAAACTTTAAACTTCTTAACCATTACTTTACGAATTTGGATCAAACCTAAAAGAATAAAAATACATTATTCATATATTCAAGCACAGAAATTAATTCCCATTATAATCAAATTATTGTATAAACTGATAAGCTGTTTAGAACTTGTATTTTAAAATTTAAGAAAGCATTCAAACTGAAAAATAGAAAATGAAATGAAAGCAATCCCACATACCGCTTTCCTTTCTTGAAGTGGCAACTATACTTGGGATAGTCGTACAGTTCAGTCATTCTCTCTTTGTATAAACCTCTGATGGGACACTGCTCGAGAAAGGGCACAGTGATCTTGTTCTGGGCCTCCACGAAGGCCTGTGGAGAAACCAAAATGGACAAAGCTGATCACATGTAAGATTTCCCATGTGGAACGTTATCCATTAATATGTACCAGCAAAATCATGTCTTTCCCTTAATAAAAACTCTTACATGGAACTAACCCAACTAATGCTTACAGAGCAAATCTTAACTCATTTAAAATCACAAAAATCCTATAGAGAAGATTCTTTTATCAGGCCAACTTTACAGATAAGAAAACTGAGGCTCCAAGTTCAAAATCTGCCTAACATTAAACAGGCAGGGAGTAGCAGAACCAGCTCCTCAACCTATGCTCTCCACATACCCTGCTTGAAAGTGATCTGTTTACAGTGCCAAAGTTCTTGTTCAGCAGGTGTCGCTCCCAGAAGAAATCAAAGAGAAAATGAGATATCCAGACACTACTACACTGATTTTGTTTTTGACCTACTATTCAAGACCTACCACCATATCAACTCCAGAGAACTTTGTTAAAATTTGCAACTAAAGAATATTTTTTAAGAAATGGAAATTGGTATTGAATAAGAATATGGACAATGGTTTATAAGAAGGGTAAGAGATGGCCTGAAGCATTCAGGAGATCTTGGCAGCAAAGGCAGGGAAAGGGGCTGTTTAAAAAAGATCAGTTGTATCCAAGCACACCCTATTTATAACTAAACAGTTAGAATATTTATGGTACTATAAAAACTTGGCCACACAATAATTCATGTCTGGCTGTTGGTAAGAAATAAGAATAACTGTGTCAGCTCTAAATTCAACAGAAAGTTTCATCAGACATCTATACATAAGTAAATCATTAGGGGAAAACTTCAGGAAACAATTAAGAATGTATTTATATGGCACAGATTTATTATTACCAGTCCAATTCTGGACACATTATCAAGCTTTCAGGGTCCATCTGAACTCAGAATGTTCTTTTAAGTGCTTTGGGTTCCCCTACCCAAACCACCAACCCTGAGCTAAAGAATCATTTTGTGCTGAGAAGCTATTCTAAATTTCATTAATGTTCAAAATGCACTTGAAAAAAGAAAGAATGTAAAGCATGAATATAGTGATTAACAACAATTTTGCAAGAGGACCAATTCAAGAAAAATAAAATTGTTATAGGTTACAATTTTTATCAGGCAGAAAATAAAATTTGTTGAGTTCTACAGAATATATTCTCACCTGTCTATTGTGAAGACTTGGCAAACTGCCTTGGCCTGTTTTCCTAAGGCCCTTAACTAAAAAAGATTTTAAAGATATTTTTAAAGAACAGGGGGCAGAGGGACCAACAGAGACCCACTGTTACCTTGTGGATTACAATGCCTAAAATATTTACTATGTGGCCCAGTATATAAAGAGTTTGATGACCCCACTACATCTCACTAAAAAGAGTGTGAAGGAAGAAAATAGCTTTTGCTTTTAGTTACAAAACTGATGCATATCTGAGAAGCCACACAGTGGCAGTAGCAGTTTGAAGATCACGAAGTGTGTCCAAGAGCATGATCTCATTTTACAGTGGAAGGAAGTATCATGCCTACTTCACAGACAGGGAGATGGAAGCATGTGGTATAAAAGACCCTGGTCAAGATCAAGCAGTAAGTTAGCAACATCTTTGAGGCTGGAATTGCTATATATCAGTCACAATAACAGACTGATGTTGAATGTGAGGATGAAGCAGATCCACTGGGAGAAGAAAGGGGCAGCCTGGGTCTCCTGTGATTTCCTCCTACTTGGGCTAGGCTAGGCTAGGCTCAACTAGGCTGGGCTGGCTGGGCTGGGCAGGGCTGGGCAGGACAAGCAGATCAGGGGGCTGGGGCATCCATGTGGACTTAACTAAAACCTAGCATGCATGAAGAAACTAAGGATAGAAGGAACTTATCTTATCATAAAGGTCATATATGACAAACTCAAAGTTAACATCATAGTGAATGGAGAAAACCTGAAAGTATTTCCTTTAAAATATGGAACAAGATAAAAACGTCCACTCTCACCACTCCTATTCAATATAGTATTAGATATTCTAGACTGAGTAATTAGGCAAGAGAAGAAAATAAAAGGTCTAAAAACAGGAAAAAAGTAGCCGGTTACAAATTCAATATATAAAAATCAATAGCTTCTCTATATACAAATAATGAACCTGCTCAGAAAGAAATCAGGGAAAATAATCCCATTCACAATAGCCTCAAAAAACAAACAAACAAAACCTAGGAATAAATCTAACCAAGAAGGTGAAAGACATCTACACTGAAAACTAAAGAACACTGAAGAAAGAAATTGGAACACAAGGAAGATGGAAAGATCTCCCATGTTCATAGATAGAAAGAATGAATATGGTTAAAATTGTTAAAATGGCCATATTACCAAAAGCAATATATAACTCAATGCAATTCCCATCAAAATACCAACTACATGCTTCACAAAATTAGAAAAAAACAGTCCTAAAATTCATTTGGAAAAACAAAAGACCAGAATAGCCAAAGCAACTCAAAGCCAAAAAAGCAACAATGGAGGCATCACAAAACCCGGCTTCAAGTTATACTCCAGAGCTATAGTAACAAAACCTTCATGGTACTAGCACAAAAACAGGTACACAGACCAATGGTACAGAACAGAAGACAATGGGACAAACCCGATGTCTACAGTTGGCGGATCCTAAACAAAGGCACCTAAAACATACATTGTAGAAAAGACAGCCTCTGTAACACATGGTGCTGGGAAAACTGGTTATCAATGTGTAGAAGAATGAGACTAGGCCCTTATCTTTCACCCTGCACAAAAGTCAACTCAAAATGGAGCAAAGACCTAGGACTTAAACCAGAAACTGCAACTTCTAGAAGAAAATGTTGGATCAACATTCAAACATAAAGGCAGGGGCTATAACTTCCTCAATAGGATTCCGAAAGCTCAGAAAATAATACTGAGCTTCAATAGATGGATAATAATTAAAAATTTTATTCACAGCAAAGGAAACAATTAAGAATGTGAAAAGAAAACCTACAGAATGGGAGGAAAATCTTTGCTAGCTACTCTTCTGACAGAAGATTATATAAAGAACTCAAAAACTCACCATCAAAAAGATAAAAAATCCAGTAAATGGGCAAATGAATTAAATATATGCTTCTCAAAAGAAATATAAATGGCCAATAAAAATATGAAAAAAATGTTCAACGTCTTTAGCAATTAGGGAAAAGCAAATCAAAACTATACCAATATTTCACCTCACTCCATTTAGAATGGCAGCCGTGAAGAATACAAACAATAAATGCTAGAGAAGAGGTGTGGGATGGGGGGAAGGAACACACTGTTGGTAGGACTATAAATTATTATAACCACTGTGGAGATCGTTTGGAGGTTCCTCAAAAGACTAGGCATGGAACCACCATATGACTCAGCTATATCACTCCTTGGTATTTATCCTAAAGAATTAAAGTCAGCATACTACAGTGATACATGCATACCCATGTTTACAGCAGCACAATTCACAATAGCCAAATTATGAAACCAGCCTTGGTGTCTATCAATGGAGAAATGAATAAAGAAAATATGATACACACACACACACACACACACACACACACACACACATATATATACACACACACACACCACAAACACACACACATACACAGTGGAGTTTTATCTGGTCATATAGAAGAATGAAATTATGTTATTTGTAGGAAAATAGATGGAATTTGAGAAAGTCAAGGGCCATATATTTTCTCTCATATGTAGAAGCTAGAGAAGAAAAAGGAAAAGAAAGATTGGGGGGTGTGCCTCATGAAAATCAAAGGGAGATTAGTAGAAGAAGAGGGGTGAGGAGGAAGGAGGACAGGCAAAGGAGAAATACTTGAAACAAAAATGATCAAATTATACTGTTATATCATGTGCATACATGAATATGGAATAACGAGTCCCACTTTTTTATGATTATAATGCACCAATAAAAAATTTTAAAAAGACCTTGGTGTGTAGTGCTGATCTTGGCATTGTGGAGGGAGGTAGGTGATGAATCCAAGACAAGATCTTTGCCATGAGAGCTCGCATTCTACTGGGAGAGCAAACCCAAGCCATAGGATTGCAGAGGGTGGCTGATTCTGAGAATATACGCAGGGGAATCAGTGGGGCCACACTGCCACTCACAGCATCATGTGTAGCCCAGCGCTGGTCCCTCAACTGTCGGCTACCAGCCTGCTCATGATGAGATGAGTACAGATTCCAGGGTGAGTACTGAGAACCTTTGTAGCAATGTGACATTGTTGCAGCACTTTGAGTTATATTTTACAACCTCAATCCACAATGGTTTAGAAACTGACAAACCAATCTTTTGTGCAGATCTTGGCGGGCACTTACTTAAACAGGTGGGCAGGCAAGCCCTTCTGCAGGGGTCTAGAATTGAGGTCTGAGAACTAAGATTGAGTAGCAATGCAAGGTGGGACAGAGTGCCCCAGAAAGGTGAAACCACAGGTGTAGGGTCCCTGGCAGGGGGAGGAGGTTGGCAAGTATGAAAAGTGAGATCAGGGGCACGGAGGGAGGGAGACAGGAGGTGCTGGCTGAGGGTGGAGGATGCTGCACCTTATAGCCAGATAAGAAGCTTCCATCTTTGACGAAAGTGCAAAAAAGCCATGGCTGGTTAAGGAGACTTTTAGGAAAACCATGTTTATCTTTTTTAAAAGATTAGCCTGCATTGGATGAAGAAGAGACTGGGGCTGGGGAACAAAAAGTGGAACCAGGAAGGCGAATTATGAGACTGGGGCAGTCCAGGTAAGAGGCCAAGTAGAACAGCTGGCCTCTTGAAGGAGCAGGAACAACTACTGTAATAGGAATAGACACAGAAAATGTGCACAGTGCACATCAGTTTGCAGTTTTGATGTCTACTTTCTAGAAAGGCTTTCCAGAACATTCTAAGTAAGTAGTCTGAACGCCAAGTAGGTTCCCACACTGAGACCCCAGCAGGCTGATGGTCTTGACTGGTCTCACCTTTTCCTCTGGGGAATCTTGAGGACAACACTCTAATGCTGAACTACATTCAGGCTGCCCTTAGGCCTTGGCGGGTGCAAAGGTCATAGGATGCTCAGTTCATTTTTCTATTTTCTTTGGAAAGTTGTGTGCTTCAATGGTTTCTCTATTTTGCTTTGCCTTTTTGACATCACAGTATAATCACAAATACTATGACGGAGTCCAGCTTACCTAAAAGCAGATCCACTGCCTTTTCTCATATAATATTTTCATAAAACACAATACCAGGCTTAATAATGCTATTAAATAATTTTAAGATTAATACATCCAATTTTGTGGCCTCCCATCCACAAATGTTCATCTACTGCTTTAAGTAGAGTGGTACTTAAAGTCTGTACTCTTCCAAGTCAAGTATCTAGATGCAAAATCAAAAAATGTTCAAATTCCTAAAAGTCTCAAGTTCTATCATGACACATATCTTCGTACTTGGGAAAATTTTTCTCATGAAGATGGTAGCACATTTTCTGTAAAGAGGCTTTGCTAAATTTAGAGTTTCAAAGAATGTCTAATATTTCTAATACTTTAATCAGGAAAATACCTTGTCATTTATGTATATATTAATTCTTGATCTGTGTGGCTTCTTGGTCTAAAAACTAGAACAAATTTGGGCAAAAGGGATAAGGATAAAAGAAATAAAAATATTGGAAGAATCACATGGTGATAAAGAAGCACAGTGAGGCAAATGCAGAATCTTTGGTCTTCAAGGAGTTTTATCATGCACAGTCACAAATCAGGATTTATTATAATAACTGACACATGAAAGTCCATTTATGATGCATGGAGCTGAGCTTCTAAAGGGGACTAACATTTTAGATTTTATAATTGAGACTAACTGGAACACATTTTCCTAGCAAAGAGTAACTACTCAAAACTAAGAAATCCTATTCATATCTCATTTGATTTGACTATTGTAAGGCTTAAAAACCAAGCAAAATCAATACAGCTATTATGGATAACAGTATGGAAGTTCCTCAAAAAACTAAAAGTAGAACTACCATATGATCCAGCAATTCCACTACTGGGTATATATCCAAAAGGGATGAAATCACACAAAAGAGAGATTTGCATGCCCATGTTTACTGCAGCACTAGTCACAACAGTCAAAATACAGAATCAATATATAATCTTCAGTGGCTGAATGGATACTTACACACTAGAATATTATTCAGTCATAAAAATACACGAAACCCTGTCATTAGCAGCAACATGGATAGAATTGGAGGTCGTTATGTTAAGTGAAACAAGTCGAGCATAGAAGGGCAAATATTTTTTCTCACTTGCTTGAAGAAATTGTGAAAGAAGAAAACTGAATAGTGGTCACTAGAGACAGGAAAAGGTAAATTGGAAGCAGAACAGAAAGAAGGTCAATAAAGGACACCAAAAACACAGAGTGAAGGAATCACAACTGGTTCTCCTTCAGTTCTTCCTATTTGGGGGCAAAACAATCTAGGATATATTTCACAATGACTAGATGAGCACAAAATTCCCAGCACATAAAAATGACTAATGGTTAGAAGAGATGGAAATGCCTATTATCCCTGATTTGATGATCACATTGTATACAGGTATTGAATAGCCATAATATACCCTGTAAAGATGAACAAATTGAAAATAATTTTAAAAACCAGTTTTCAATTCTAGAAATCTGCTGTACAACATTGTGCACATAGTTAATACTGTACTATGCACATAAAAATTTGTTACAAGGGTGGAAATCATGTTAAATGGGCCTATCACAATTTAAAGGGGCGGGAGAAGCAAGCTCCCTGGCAGAGGGTGAGTGAGTCTGGGAGTTGGAGATTCCTTTACTCCTCCTGCCTTTAAAAAGAATGTTTTCAAGTTGTCTCCACAAACACTGCACTTTAACACACGAAATACTCAAGTCTGATGAGATAAGCCAGGCACAGAACAACAAATACCTCATGATTTCACTTACATGTGGAATCTAGAAGGGTTAAGATCACAGAAAAAGTAAAATGGAAGTAACCAGAGGTTGGGATGAAGTTACTGGGGAGATACTGGTCCAAGGACATGGAATTTCAATTAGATGTAAGTTCAAGCCATCTACTGTACATTATGGTGACTATAGCTAATGACAATACACTGCACACCTGAAAACTGCTTACAGAGTTGATTTTAAAGTGTTCTTGCCACAAAAATGATAAGTATGTGAGGCATAGTATATGGCAAATACCTTGAGTTAGCCATTCCACAATGTATACATAGGGCAAAACAATGTGTTGCACAGTGTATATAAACATAAGAATTTTTTTCTTATTAATTGAATACATATATGTACACACACACATATATACACACTTAGGCAATACAGACATAAGTAGGCCCACTTACAGATTGCTCCACATCTAAATTCGTACATTCTAACTGCCTTTCTAAGCAGAAGTATAAATAAAAAAAAACAAGCTGGTGGTGTAGCTTGGTAGTAGAGCATTTGTCTTGTATGTGCTAGGTCCTGGGTTTAATACCTAGTAAGCCACCAAGATAGATAGATAGATAGATAGATAGATAGATAGATAGATAGATAGATAAACAAATAATACAGGTCATGAAAAAACATAAAACCATCCCTATTCTTTTACAATTCTTACATAAACGAATAAGCATGATGCTCGCAGTGACTCATTAACTAAATATTTATACAAAACAATGTGATATGCCACATGGTGATTAACAAGATGAATTAGAGATAAAGATAAATGCTATGAGAGTGCAAGAGAACAAAGGCAGGGGAAACTACCTCCAGGAGGGTTGAGTTGGCAGGGGGTGGTGTGGTCTGCAGGCGGTCAAGGTGACCAGGAGGGACTTCTGTGGGGAGACCTGCTTTTCATGTGTCAACCTCCCCTTTCCAACAACCAACAAAAACCAGGCATGGTATAATCTACACCCCGTGAACTTTGAGGAGTTTCTGCTACATGTATAGTTGGCACTCTGCACCCACACTAGATTTGACCAACTGTGAATTAAAAGCATTTTGGGGGGAAAATGGTTTCCTTACTAAACATGTATGAACTTTTTTTCCCTTGTCACTTTTCCTGAAACAATACAGTATAATAACTATGGATGCAGCACTGTGGCAGCTGTATATATTATATACATAATATATATTATATACATAATATATATTATGTATATAATCAACCTAGAGACGATTTAAAGTATATAGGAGAATATATGTAGGTTATATGCAAATATTACACCATTTCATATGAGGGACTTGAGCATCCGGGGCTTTGGTATCCAGGAGTGGTCCTGGAATCAATCTCCTGCAGACACCCAGGGATGAGAATGATATACAGAGGACCTAGTTAAAGAATTAGGAGCTCTAGAGAAAGTGGCTGGTGTCCCAGCAAAGCCTGGCAAGAATCCCAGCCTAGGTGACGGGCTGAGTGTCCAGGAGGCCAGGGGGCAGCAGTCTTGAATCCCCCTCACTTCAGCAAAATTCAGAAACTACTCTCCATGGGCAGGGATCCCCATATAGCAAGAAGTGGCAAAGCTCACCCAAAGCTGAGGACTAAGGCCCAAGAGGACAGGAGTTACCTAGAAGACTGGAAGTTGGTCATGCCAAACAGAGAAAGAGATACTTCTGCTTTCCAGGAAACACATCTATAAATTGAAACTACAGAAGATTGGGAAAAGGTGCTTTCCAAGGGTAATATGAGGAATCTCTACCCCCTCTCTTCCAAAAAAAAGTGTTCTCTTTTCCAGTACTCAGTGAACATGAACAAAAACCTTAAACCCCAAGAAGAAAAGTTTGTTCAGGACAGTTGTGACCTCATTGCCATGAACCTCAACTAAGTGAGGTGCCTTTCTCTTCCTGGCCCACAAGCCCCCCACTCATTCCTGAGGAAAAATATCTAATTCAACTCATGAGAGCCCAGATCCTTTTGACTTGTCCTTTAAAGTAACAGCCCATCTCCTTTAGGACCACCTGCTCTCGGGTAAGGAGAACTCATAATAGGGAGCTGCTAAGCTACACAAGGTCAACAAGCCAGGTGGGGCCTTCTAGAAGGCCAATGAGGGCTCTTTCTACATTCTCAGCCCATTCCCAACTTGTTCCCTTACTGGGGCTAGTTATTATCAACCATGGACAATGGAAACAGAGATGCTCATTTTAACCCCAGGATAAAGCTTTGTTTTCAATACTAGTCATTACCAGGAAATCCAAATCAAAGCTAAAATTTTAATCCCATTTATCTCAGAGACTCTACTGAGCAGAAACCTGGTAAGAAAAGTGGCTATTTGCACCTCAAATCCAAACCCAAACTTCAATTACATATGGATTATGAAGAAAGTAAAACACATCCACATCCTTTCTTGAATGATCCTGTTATCAGTGAGGAAGTCCAAAGGAAAATAAGAATACTTGGAAAATAGGAAAAACAATATACACTGAAGATCATGGGATGTGGCCAAAAGAAATCTATTTCTTTCTGATACTTTGGAGTCAGAGAGGGGTGTCTGATTTTTGCGGGCCAATCAGAGCATCTCAGCTCCAGATCCTGGGCTCCAAGATATCCTTGCAGGAAAAAGCTGCAGCTATCCTTAGCATGACTTGCACACACTCCAGAGGAGCCCACCTGTTCTAGTCCCACAGCAGTTACTTTGGGAATGCACAGGACCAGGCCTGAGAAACTGAGTGTGCTTGTCTAGATATGCCACCTACACAATGTTCTCAAGGAGAAACATCTGGCCCAGGTGAGGTGCTCTGTATGCAAATAAAAGGACTGGGTCCAGAAAATGACAGTTATGTCTTCAAAGAATCTGAAGTTGACTTTCTTTCTCCATCAGATCTTATCATATGCAACTGTGCACTCTCAGTAAGGATCCTGGGTTCCTGTAGCTGGCACCTCCATAACACAGATATTACAGATATCACTATTTTCTATGCTAATTCCCTTCTACTTTCTTCAATATAAGTAAACTCTGTTTTTATTAGCAGTATTTCCCCCATCAATTTCCCTCTATGAGCAACAGTCAGTAAACTAGTTGTGAACCCTAGCAAAGCAATCAGAAAGGGTTTTTTTTTCAGGAGCAGAGCTGAACACTGGCAGATAGAAGTCATCTCATTTTAGGAGAGATGGGGCTGTTAAGGACTGTGTGAAACCTAGAGATAAGACCCATCTTTCCTTATCACATAGGAGAAGTGGCTAAAAACAAAAGATTAAAGATGAGCAGAGGACCTAAGAGACAAAGAGACTGATTCCCAGAGATACCATGTGCACCCTGGTCCAGACTAGCATAAATGCATTCACCCTGGACTCCAATTCTGTGAGCTACGCAGCTCTTCTTCTTATAGGAGCCAGACTGAGCTGGGTTTAAGATGCTGTTCATCAACAGTCCTGGTTACAATAGCCCTCCCAGGGGCCATGAGTTTGCTGAGCAATGTGAGGCTGGATGACCAGGAACAGGCCTGGAGGAGGAGGAACTCAGAGGAGTTTGACTGCAGACTGGCCTGGAGGAGGAGGAACTCAGAGGAGTCTGACTGCAGACTATCTACCTGGAACTAGAATAAGTTATTTGCACTAAAGGGATTTATCATTAGATTAAAAAAAATGAAATCAAACTAAACATTCAAATCAAAAAGTGTTTGGAATAAAAAAAAGTTAATGAACTAGGAAAATTTTAAAAGTATAACTTTTATGTCATAGAGCTGCTTCTTTAAAAGAAAGGTTTGTAGTTAGATGTACCAAAGGTCTGGCTAAACTAATCACAAAAAGGGGGAAAAAGTTATAGATACTCAGAAATTAGGAATGACAAAGAAATGTAACCACAGACAGGGAGAGTAAAGTCATTTCAAGAGAATAACCCCTGCCAGTAAAGTTGAAAACTTCAACAAGATGGATAATTTTCTAAGGAACACAAATGACTAAAAGTGATTCCACAAGAAAATCTGAGCAGAGAAATAACCATGAATAAAGTGGGAAAAATAGCCTAAGGATTAAAAAAAAAGACTTATCCTGGGTCGCTGTAAAAACAAGGTCTTTCAGTGGTTCCAGAAGCAGATAATTTCTATGCTATTTAATGATTGGTGCTAAGGCAACAGTGAACATTTATTAAGCACTTATTGTGTGCCTGTCGCTTTGAAGAAGGGTTCAAAAACACTTATTTAATTTTCACCACAACTATGTAAGGTGGTTTTCTCCAAATTATAGGCCAGAAAATTGAAGCTTGGAGAGGCTAAAAACATGGCCTCACATCCAGTAAAACTGTGGAGCTATAATTCAAACCTGTCTTTCTACTTCTAAAGAACTACCTCAAGGATGGGAATACAGATCTCTACTGAAATCAGATGCTCCAGAAGCAGAGTTGGGCACCTGTGTTTTTAACGAGTGCCCCAGATGATTTTTTTGAGTGTGTACTTTTTCCCATTAGACATGACAGAATGGGATAGTAAAATGAATTTTAGGCAACTAAATATGAAAAAAATTAAACAAACAAAGTAGGTTCAAAGAAGTCATAATTATCTTATTTCTTTAGCTGTAAGCTGTTTTCCCAAAGATAAGTATGTCTGTCTTTTATCTAATTGTTTTTTTTTTCTTTTACATTATTGGAGATTGAACCAAGGGCCTTGCACCTGCTATGCATACTAGATATATATACTAATATAAATACTAGATACTGTATGTCATGTCAACATTCCTTACAGAAAAACCACGTCACTGATACCAAAGCTGAGTAACTGCCCACAGGGAAAATATTAATGGCAAGTACTTCAAGCACTTTGAAGGCAGAATTAGACAGGCAGAAAGGCAAGAGTAACAGAGGGATGGAAATATTAACGTCTTCACAGCTTTTCCTTCACCCTTATCAAGATAACCTGCCCCTGCTCCAACCTATTGCTTAGGTCATATGTCCCAGGGATTGTCCCTCCCTACAGGAAGTTATAAAAGTTGTTAATTAATGTACCCAGGGGCACCTTCCTGCCTGGATCACTCCATTCCCCCCCCCCCAATCTGTCTGCTTCTCACCTTTGGTCATCCCACCTGGCCCTAGTCATGCAGGAAGGGAGAGATAAGTAGGAAGAGAGCAGGAGAACAAAGAAAATCAACTATGTATAAAAGAGGCAGAATGCACTTACTTTTTGGGATACCAGGATACTAACTATGGCCCGCTTCTCCCTCCCAGGAGAAGTCTATGTTACCCCTTTATAAATAAATCCTACTTTATATGTTTGCCTCAGTGTGCTTCTCTTGTGTTATACAACAACACGTGAGGAAGCAGAACTCGTTACTGGTAACCAGTAGTATCAATTTCATCTGTGGTTTAGGTCTGCTCTTCTATGATGGAGGTTTCCATAACAGTAAATGAATGGGGCTAGATTCCTAGCCTCGACTCAAGATGCAGCCCAGTTCCTCTGGGCACTGACCTCTGGCTTGGCCACCCGCAACCTCTCGTCCTCCCAGGGTAGCAAGTAAATTCTACACTGGCACACACAACATCTGTGTCTTTCAACGGTGTATCCACATCATTTAACCTAATACTTGGCACAGGAAACAGAGGGTAAATTTATGACAGAAGGTCGAGGGGAGGAAGGGAAAAAGAGGGGATGGAGCAAATATAAAGAGAGGATGAGGCTACGCTCCCTCCTGTCTAAGTGAGACAGGCTGCTTTCCTGCCACTCCAGGAGCTTCTATAAAAACCTCCTCTGACTGATGCCGTGTGGAGGGACATGTACACATCCAGAGTTTGGCCAATCAAGACTTCCTCTCTGGGGATGCAGTCACTTGAAAAGGGTATTGAATCAGTGAAAATCATCAATGCATTAGCAGCATTGGATGAAGAGTGAGAATTCCTGCCCTAGGATCTAGTTGCTCAAACCTGGCCTTCAGTCCATCCCTACAACTGTCCTCATATCCTTGTCATAAGCCCCCTATTTCCATAACTTGGCCAGAATTGGTCTCCACTGCTTGCATTGAAAACACGGTTAGAGAAAGCAAAAAGAAAGGAGGTAGAAAAAGAAAAGGAAAAGTTAGTGCTTAGAAGAAAGGCATGACCCAGTATCAGCAACTTCCTCATACCTTTGACAATTATCCCAGCCAGAAATTAAAAGGAATTTGTATCCTAAGTACATAATTCAAGTGTGGACTTATGGGAAGTATGTTTATAGACTAATGAGGCTAAACATCCCCATGGGAAGTAATGAGACATTTGAGACATAAGAAGTCTTGAAGATTGAGATAATGTGTGGTAATATATTTGCTGAAAGCATTTCCTGTCTGCACTAAAGAAGAGAAGACACACAGTAGCAAGTCTCAATCCAGGTCCTTATGTGAAACATTAATGAATGGGTGGAAGGGCGTTTCGCAGGCTAGCTTTATGGGTGGGATTCACAAGGTACTAATTAAAAGAGATCTGATCATAACCCTTTTGAATCAAACTGTGAAATATGATATATCAAGTTAGATGTAATGTTATGAACGACCAACAATAAAAAAAGAGATCTGATCAAATTGCTTTAAGGTGGTCTTTGCCTAGTTTAATCACTACGCTCAGAACAATGAAACCACACTTAAAAGTTACAGCTCCATTCAAAAGTTAATGCCAAGAATGCATCTTTTTTGTGAAAAACACAGAATTCAAAAGGAAAATTGGGCTGCGTTTCTGGATGAAATAAAGAGATGAGGCTATGAAGTTCAATAGTCCAACTAAACAACTAAGGGAGCAGAATCGGACCATCTGCATTCCAAAGGGTTTAAGCAACAGTGCCAAACAGCACCCTCTTCACTGGCATGTGAAAAAGACTTCTACAAACATTCTCACTTGGGTGTCATTACACCTTGCAGCTAAGTGAATATATATGATTTTATTAATAGACAAAGAAAATGAATCCCCATTTGGTAACTTCCTGGCCACAGAAGAAAACAGAAGACCAAAGTGTGTGTCTTCCGACTTCTGGTCCCAAATGACAGATATTCCATCTTCCACGTAGAAGCACTGGACATCACAGGATAGAAAGATGATATATCATGAGCTTTGTAATGTTTTGAACAACCAATAAAAAAAAATATATATAAAAAAAAAGATCCACAAAGAGGATATTCCCAGTCTGAAGTCTTCAAGGAACAAAGTTAACCAAAACAAGTTTCTTCATACCTGTGATTCCCAATATCCTTCAGCTCCAATATTCAGCCTTCACGGCTGCCTTCTGGCTTAGAAACATTTAACTAGCCTTCAAGGTACTGAAAGTTTCAGGAGTGAGCTTCTTGCTTACTTGTTCTTGGTCAGTCTGACAATGCTGTGGCCTGACAGGGACAAGCAACAACAGAGGAAACCCTGCTCACATGGGTCCATACTATTATTCTTTCAGAGTTTGGCTCTGCACCCACTCTAGGGAAAGCACTAGATCCAGGTGAACCTGGGCCAGACTAAAACCGGAGAGGAACACAAACTCCTGCTACAGCCCTCCCAGGGTTAAACTTAAAGAACAAACACAAAAGCAAGCAAAAAACAAAAAACTGATTTCAGAGGAAGGGCACCATGGAAGGCAGGTTAACCTCCCTAAACTCTGTTCTCCACTGATCTCTGTGACATTATAAAATATCTACATTGAAATGCTAGGATGTTTCAATAGGTTGAGATGATCAGAAATCCTTTAAGATCTAGATCTTTCCTGCTAAAGAAACAGCTCTGGTACAAGGGAAGAGGAGAGGGAATTTCCAGGTTTTCTACCCTGTAAGACTGCTTCTAAGAGTCCCTTCCCAGCAGATATAGGGCTGCCTCTAACTGCTCAGTCCTCTAACTGTTCATGGGAAGGGAGAGCATATAATGTACTATAAGATCTAAAGTGTGTCTTCCTTTCATCCCCTCTGAAACAAATGGAAATTTTATTTTATTGTTTTAGAAGGAATGACTATATACAAAACTTTTGTTGTTCCTGTTGTTTGTTACTGTTAAGAGTTCTCTCAGGATCCACAAAGGAAATGTACTGTCATTATTCTCATTTTGTCCAGGGTAGTACTCAAGTGTGGAAAAATTAGTCTTCAGATATAAGCAGCTGATAGTCTACATTTGGTTAACTAGTGTTCCCAAGCCCCAGGACAGTCTCAGTAAAATTTTGACTTGACAGTTAATTATAAGTAAGGTGGCTATACCTTGTAAGGTGTGAATGTCTCCTTTATCTATATATCTCCTTCAGTTACTCAGTAAACTCCTGGAATATTCAGTTAAGAGGATAAAGCCAAAATAACGTAGTGTAGAATAGGGAGACTAAGGTTATGACGACATGGCTTCTCTATCTGGACCATGGATCTTTTGTGATTGCAAAGCCAAGTCAGAGAAGGAAAAGGGAAGAATTTAATCACTATCAGGAAGGGAGCAAAGGGTATATGTAATGTGAACTTCCTGGTAGCATGTGGGTGAAGAGGCCAGGAAGAATAAATATTAATTCAATATTCCCCCAGTGATCTAAGATTCTGCCCAGATGATGAAAGCAATGGGAACAAACTCCAAAGACCACAATGCAGGGCAAGGGGAAGGACAGGTCCCTTGCCAGTATACAAGTCTGCCCAGCTCCCCCTGGACATGATACTGATTTTTGAAAGTCACAGGACTTGGCAACTGGGCCATCACTGATCTCAGAGAGAATGGTGTTCGTAAGCTCCTCAACCTGGAGTAGCATTATGTACTGAGAAACCCATAAGGATAAAATACAGCACCATGTAGCAACACAACACATTGTAGAATTTCAGCGATTCACTTTTACTCCTGGTGGCTGGCTGGAGGCCAGGGCTTGCTGCTGCTGCCAGTATTACAGGAGAGGATCAATCATACTGCACATTGCTAGCTCAGGAAAAGATCAACATTCAAAGTTCCAAGTATGACTTCCATTGAATGAGCACTGCCTTTACACCAGTCAAGCCGAAAATTGTTAATAGAACCTTCTGAGTTGAGGACCTTTCTGTATACTGATGGGAGATGTTGCAAAGAAGTGTAACAAAGGTAAAGGTGTTGCCACGGAGAGGCTTGTTAGCAGCAGAAAGAGAGACAGGGAGATGAAGATGGCTCATGATAAAATAGGACCTGAGCTGGGCATACACAAAGGGGCCAGGAGACCAACTGAGGGAGAAAAAAGTTGAGTAGGGCTCAGACAAAGTGTGGGGTTTGGAGTTTGTGGTTTTGTTTGCCATGAAAAGTAAGTACACATACCAGAGGGAAATCAGGAAGATGAAGATTAGGAAGTCAACTATATGCAGATGAATTTCAGTGGAGGGACGAAATGGGAGGTGCCGCACTCTGGCTGGGCAATGGCCCTCAACAGGGAGGGAATGGATCCTTCTTATTACTAGACTGTAGGCTCAAATTATCAAAACTTTGGGGTACACCAAAACTGCTGCAAACTTCTAGAAGCTGCAGAGGATAAGCTGGAAATGCCCACGAAATGGGAAGCATGGGTCTTTGAAGCCTGCCCATCTTGGCTTTGAATCACTGTAATGGCTGCAAACTGCCTCCCTCACACGTTATACTGAAAATTTCCATGGTTACCTGATGTCCCATTCATACCACTGAGATTTCACTATGGTTTATACAGTTCAAGAGCATAGCACACTTCAATGTCTAAAAAGGTTTGAAGCCTGAGTTTTGCCTTTATCTTACTTTTGATGTTTGGTTTGTATTTCCTACAGAGTCTCCTAGAATAGTTTTCACAAAGGTATTTTAAGTCGTAGTCATTTGGAGCACTGTGACCTTGCATCCTTCTCTCAGTGTTCTACCATAGCCACTTTTTCATGTTACTGGGCAATCTCGATAGCTCAGTGAGTTAATAAATTCATACCAGCTCATTAAGAAAATATATTCTATTATGTGTAATCACTTCCCTCATTGGGAAATGATTATTTCGGTTTTTCCCTATAACCAATGAAGCCACAAACTTGCCCTTTTCCAGATCTCCCCAACAATTTCTCTATTTTTGTTTTGTTTCTTGTTTGTTTTCTTTAATGCTGGGAAACAAATCTACAGCATTGAGCATGCAGGGCAAACACTCTAGCACTGACCTTCATCCACAGCCCCAGAACTTCCCTTTCTTGACAGTGACATTACTACCGTCCCAGTAGGCTTGCTCTCCTTTTTATCCTTAGGTATTTGCTTTTTGTTATTCATATTTGCTTTTTGTTATTATCAAATGGATTCTTTTTTCATTATTGATGGTATGTACTACCGATTTTATGTTTACTTTGTACAGAGTTGCTTTATTGAACTAATTTGCAGTTATTTCCCTTAGGTTTTCCCAATGCATGAATATATAATCTACAATTAATAATAATGTTGTTTTCTCTTCCACCATATTTTGATTCATGTTTTATTTCATTGGATAAAGCATGGCAGGACATATAAAAATAATGACAGAGAACATTCTACCTTAGTGTAATCTTGTTCAAGCAGTTGAATCCCACTTTTAGCTTTGAATTTTAAGTTGTTTTTTTTTTTTTAAAAGAGAGTGAGAGAGGGAGAGAGAGAGAATTTTAATTTTTTTTTTTTTTTTAGTTATCGGCGGACACAACATCTTTGTTTTTTTTTGTATGTGGTGCTGGGGATCGAACCCGGGCCGCACACATGCCAGGCAAGCGTGCTACCGCTTGAGCCACATCCCCAGCCCCAGAATTTTAAGTTTTTTAAATATCAATTGGTATAATTATAAGGCTTTATACAATTTTCTATTTATATTAATATTAAATTGCTCTTGAATTCCTGTGACAAAAACTGATGGTTTTTAATCTGCTCATTTTTATTTATATTTTTTAACACATACTCTTACAAAAAAGAATGCATGTCTTCATTGTCCAATATGGTAGGCACTAGCCCCCTGTGGCTCCTGAGCACTGAAATATGGCTGAAATGATGTGATGTGTCAATTACACAGTGGAATTTAAAAAATCAGTTTTTAAAAAAAGATTGTAAAAACATCTTAATAATATTTTATACTGATTACATGTAGGAATAATTCGGAGGGCTGGGAATGTAGTTTGGTGGTACAGCACTTGCCTAGTACACACAAGGGCCTGGGGTCAAGCCCCAACATTGGCAAAAAAAGAGGAATGATTTGGATATACTGTACAAAATAAAACTAATTTCATTCCTTACTTTTTACATGTGGCTACAATAAATTAAATTACATATGCATTATCTATCTGTTAGGCAGTACTGGTCTACTGTTTCCTCTTTAAAAACATTTCTGTTAAGTTTTCCTGTCAGAGTTGAATCTGCTTCATAGAATCAATCGAGTGGTTTACGATTTGCAATCTGAAATATCTGCTACAAAACAGGGTTATACGGGCACCAGCAGCTTGAAAGGATTCACCCAGATTCAACCTCCTCCTATCCCTATCCCTGTTTTTAAAAAATATTCCAAGATACCAGTTTGTCCCAAGATTCTTTTTATAAAGAATAAAGCCTTACATGCCAGGCACTGTCAAAATTAGGTAACCTAGACTAAATACACAATTGAATCAAGGATCGACTGATAGCATTTCAGATCTCAGTATAAAACAGCTACAAATGTTTCCCACTTCTGACAGGTTTTTATTGAAAAATGTAACAAGCAGCCTTTTCTTTGTTTTGGAGGTGATGTTAACATTCTCTTCACACCAAGGCATGGCCAATGTACCCTGTGGGTATGCTTATGACCACCCGCAGAAAATGTTCCTGCTGCTTTTCTGTTCATTAAAAAAACACACCATGGGGGCTGAGGGTGTTGTTCAGATAGACCCCCTGCTTAGCATGGTGGGGGCCCTGGGTTCACTCCCTACCACCTCACCACAAAAAAAAAGAAAAGAAAAATACACCCTACTATCCTTTTGATCTGAGAACAAAATTTAACCCTTTCAACTCCAAATGACACACTAGCCCACATCAATAACAAGCCTGTTTAGAGGAGTAAGAGAGGTGTGTATTTAACAGGCAGTGAGATGGCATGGGCTGCCCACCCTGACACCTATGGCATGCTGTCACACAGGTTACTGTAGGTATGGAGGATGGTCCAGGGTCCGGGCATGAAAGCTCACAAAGTCCCATGGCAAGCATGGACATGAATAAAGTCCTACAGACTGCATCCCAAGCTATTATAGCCTCAAGTCTCCCTACTTTGAATTTAACACAAACTTGATAATCACCTGAGCTATCTAGGAACACACTAGATAAATGACCATGGGCAAATCAATCACTTAGTACCTCAATTTCTGCATCTGTAAAATGGAAAAAATAAAAAGATCTACTCAAGAGTTAGAGAATTAAATGAGACGGGGTGCATAAAACTCTCGAGAAATTATCTGGCACACAGTAAGCATCCTATAAATGTATACCACAAAAATAATACCATATACTTCAATGTCATTAGCTTCTATCAAGGGCTGACTGCAAGCTTGCTAATTGGAAGCTTGACATTAATGAGTTCACTGATGAGCAGCCTCATCCACTAATTGGAAGCTTGGCATTAGTAAGTAGCTTGTCATCCATGGGACCAGCCACTACCAACTAAGGAACACCCAAGTGTACATCTTCAATGAAGAACAAAGTCTGCTGTGGCTGAATTGATCAATCACTAAAAAAGGCTGGCAAACTCCAGGGTGTACCTCAGGCTTCAGGCAAAGATATCATCATGTCCTTGGGGACAGGTCTACCAGGGATACTTGGGAAGTTCATGTTCTTCCCTGGTGCTTTCTATCCATTACAGTTACACAACTGCCTGCAACTCTCCACTCCCAGCCTCAATCCCTTGGTCTCAGCTTAGTCCAATGCAGGTGGTCAAGGTCACCTGTAGGTGACAGTTGAGGCAACAACCCACACCTGTTTACCTCTACCCCTGGTCTTAACTGCAGAGCCAGAGCCTTCCCTACTCCCAAAGACACTCATCTGTTTCTCACCTTGGAATTTCTACCCATTCACCTAAAACCCAAGGCCTCTTTGAAGAAAAACGAAAACACAAATGTCAACCACTCTTAGCCACAAGACCTCTGTCTTTCTTGAAGGAATTAGAAAAGGAAGAGAATGTATGGTTATAGAATAAAGTAACGACCATTAGAAAATCTGGAGATGGTAGTATGCTGACTTCAGGAATAAAGGATAAGGAAAGCTGTCAGGGCTTCCATAGAAAAGCAAGGAGAAGAGACTCCAGTTGCAAAGAAAGGTGAGGATGGTAGAAAGGAAAGCAGGCAAGCCAGGGTGGCATAGAAGAAAGAAGGGAGAGATGGCCAAGGGCTTTACTCCAGTAAGAGTGACCTCCTCCTGCCTCCACTTTCTCCTCTGCCATCCATCACCATGTCCCTGCCTGGCACCCCTCTCTCACACACGCCTTTCCTTGTCAAAGCAGGGAGGTCCTGATTCCATTAACCAGGGACACATCAGGAGAGGATGCTTTCTGGAAAATCCAAATGGCTTTGTGAATCTGAACCTGGGAATATGACCTCAGTTCTTCAGGAAACATTAGTATGTGTGATGGCAAAGGCCCACATGATGAGGAGGAGCTAAGGAACAGGGTTTTGGAGGCTGGTCTGGAAATTGCCCAGAGAGCTTTGACATTTTTCTTTTTATCTTTTTTTTTTTTTTTAATGTATTCTGGGACTGTAAACAAGTTCCAACTTCTGGAATGGTGAGTGCATCAGAAATAGTACACATGTTCTCATGCACTGAGTTAATATGTACTATGGTCAAAAATAAGAGTCCAAGATCTTGAGGTGAATTTGAGAAACACCATTCCTCCTCGCAAGCAAGCTTAATTAACCACTTAAAGTATGTATAAATAATGAACTTCATTCAAAGACAGGAAAACTATCCAGAGGACATAGCAATTAGGGGCAGCTTTGTTAATGAAATGAAACTTTAGATGATTCCTTGGAATAATATGCTTTTCTCCAAAAGAACAGAATGCATTGTTTTTATAACAAAAAAAAGAGAAATTCTCCCCTCCACCACAAAACCTTTATAAAATATAAGAATGTTCTTATATTTTAATTTAGTTCTTGTTTGTTGTGTTAAAATCAAAAGGTAGCCTAAGCTCAGCATTCAGCTTGCAAAACAGCATTTGTTCAATATGTAAGACTTTCTCTCCTTAGGGGAAAAAAAATGCATTAGGCAATTTTTTCTTCAGATCATCTTTCTTCAGTGAAAATCCATTTCCTTCCTTCCTTCCTAATCCTTTCATTTCAAATACTTGGTTCATTAGTGTCATGACAAACTAATAAGTTACTTGACTTTCCCCTGAGGACTATACAAACTTTGGTCATTTTCCCCATGAATCATCTGACAAAAAGTGGTAGTACCACCAGGCACACACACCAGCCTGTGGCAGAAAAAAACAGACAGGAGAGAGAGGCTAGAAAGACTGACAACTGCAGTCTAGGCTGACTACTAAGCCTGCCTATCTTTAATTATGAGCTGAAATTACCTTGGTTTGTTCGCTGTCTGGGTCTTCAAGCCAAGCATAAGGGTCACAAATTTTATGCCCATGATAATCCTGTACCTGTAAAAGACAATATGGAGCTGTTAGATAATTAGGGCCTAAACCCAATTAAAATTAGTATTTTCTCAATGTGATGGAGAAATAGGAAAGGGACAAAAAATACTAACTAATTGGCTCACTGGCAACATGTCTGCCCAAATTACCACATGAACCAAAATTGGCAGGTTCTCAAAGGTGTCAAGCCACTCTTTGTGAAAAGAACATTTTAGCTGTAGAGGGAAGAAAGATGAAAGGTCAGAATGGGAAACTGCTCTGTCTGAACAACACAAAACAAAGGCCTGCTGCTGTGCTAAAGAAACTCGAAAATGTGCAGTCAGGGGCAAAGCACAGGACACAATACTGTGGGCACATGAGGAGGGCACTCTGAGAAGGAGCCACCACACGTGCTTGTTTTCCTGCTCCTGCTAAGCGTTGCCTGTGATCAGAAAGTCTCCCTACAATACAGCATATGGTCAGTTTTGTTTTTAAGTCTCAAGTGCCAAAAAGGAAGTCACTAATACATGGCAGAATGATTGTCAACGGCTAAAAAAGGTGGTTTACGTGCAATGAAGACTTTTTAAACTGAAGCCCTTCTTCTTGTTATACACTATTACAAAATGCCTTTGTTCACTTACAGCAAGACATGAAAGCATAACCATTTAAACTATCCTGGTATATGAAGAAATAAAATTGCTTTGGGTAAGCTGGGCGTGGCAGTATGGCCTGTAAATCCAGGGACTCAGAAGGCTAAAGCAGGAGGATTACAAATTCAAGGCCATTTAGACAACCTGTCTCAAAATACAAAGGCCTGCAGATGTAGCTCAGCAGTAGAGTGCCACTGGACTCCATCCCCACTACCAAGGTGGGGTGAGGGGCTGCTTTGCATAAGTAGAGCCTGCCAGAGGGGAGCCATCCCATCTGGGAAGCTTCTGACTGCACAAATTCCAGGGCCTGGCCTCAGGGATTAGTTAAGGGAGCTGCAAGGAACAACTGGGCCAATTTGTCATCACTCTCCAGATCATGATGCCTAAAGAACTTATTCAAAAGGAAACCTCTCCCCCTCAAACTATCAAGATTAATCCAGTCCACTGAAGCCACAATGACAAGTCTTTCCAATCAAGCCTGTAACCAATGCGAGTCTTCCAGTCAAGGCTTTCTGCACAGGGTTATTGGCAAGGTTACCTCTGTCTTGGATTGAGTTTTTAATATCTCTTGCTTTGTTTGAAAATATCAAAAGGTAAGGGGCACTCCTTCTAGCAAAGTATCCTAGAAAAGTAACATCTGAATCCCATTTTTCGCCCTGGTTAAAGTTCCAGCATAACCACTGCCAGGTGAGAACAACCTCCATGGCCTACAGCACCAGGCTTTCTCCATCTGTCTAACTGATGCAGGTGAGAGAACTCCCGAGGAAAGGGATAGATGAAGCAGAACATGCTGGAACTATTCTCACTATACAACTGACTGTCAAGGGCAAGGAATGTAAAACCTGACTAAAATCTCTCCTGATGGGTCTTCATAAAATTACCAATTTTCAATTTTACCTCTTTGGAGTTTAGCTGTCACCACTGAATGAAAGCTTTTCATCTCATCTGCAAGTCTTATATTTTACACACCTTGGTTATAAAACAGGCTTAAAATAACAATTCTCTTTTCCTTGGCAATATGAAATCAAAAAAATTTTTGAAAGTTGTAAAGGATCTCCAACCCAGTATGCAAGATCTGTGCCAGACCTGGGATTAAGATTAAGATTAGGTAGAGATCAGATACTAAAAAAATGTCCTAAGGCATACCCAGGAACTTAACTTTTTACAAAAAAAAAGGTAGAAAAGATTAACTAGAAATCATGTTAACTATATGACCAAGAGAAGGTACTGATTGCCAAATGCTAGACTCAAAGTAATAAATATTTACTGAATATCCACAACTCTGGAAGAGGGTTGTGGACATTCTTATTTCACAGATTATGAAATGCAATTCAGAGAGGTTAATAAGAATGAAGGCCAACAGATTTACTGTTTATATTGGAGATTATGAGTTAAATTTGTGCCATAGATTTCACCCACATTACTTCATTTGATCCTCACTGTGAAGTCATTTGCCAGATGAGGAACCTGAAGCTGGAGAGAACTAAAGCAATTAACAAAGGTCTGAGGGTTAACAAGTAGGACTGCAACCCACCCACAGATAACTACAAAGCCTATGGATCTAAGATCCTGCTGTATCACTCAGCAAATGAGCAGGGCGTGGTGGGAAAAGGCAGGTGCACGGCTAGACTGGGAATCAGAATCCTGTGTATGGTATACCAAGCTATCTACTGAATGGCATCTACCACTAAAGAAACAGCCATATCTTCCCAGACCTGGCTCTGTCATCTAAAGCAGACTGAGGTTGGTCATTGAAAAGACATTTTAACGAAGACAAGAAATTGATTTTCAGCGTGATCCCACAGTCAATTCCAGAAGCTGTGGCCCACACACCACCCTAGTTTTGTTTTTTTTTTTTTCCTTTTATAAAACCATACCCTACAATTGGGGTGGTCTCATAGACACATTCCTTGAATGCAAATCATATAATATGTCTGGTTCTTCCATCTGATTGTAAGTTTGCAAACCATTCCTTACCTCCCCAAGAGGTTTTAAAACAGAGGCCTGAGAAGGCACTGTGTTAGGTAACCCTGTTCCATGTTTTATCTATACTGAACAACAGCTTGCCCACTGCTTTCAGGATAAAATATAGACACACTCAGCTGGAAGGACCCATTAAACTTGGTCCTGCTCCTCTTCCCAGCCTCATTCAAGCTTACCCATAAATGAATGGCCTAGTCACAATGGCCTTCCTAATACTACAAACAAATGCAATTCTACAACCAACCAGGCCTCCATAACTATCTTTATTTTAGTCTCAACTTCAGCAATGTCCTTCCTCCCTATCCAACTGGTTAACTCCCAATCTCAATTCACCTATTATTTCCTCCTCCTGATGGAAATCAGCTCCATTCTCTTTTGTGTTCTCCTTCCAGTACTCTTCCATCATGGTGTGAGCAAGACTGAATATCCTGACAGAAACACTGATGGAAAAAGGTCATAGAACTGCACAGGAAGTGTCATGGTTTCCAAATTTTTACCCAAGAAGGCAGAAATCCACCAAAAGCGTTCCATGCTCTAATCCATAGTTCAGCAGGAAACTGCTAAGCATGTGGCTGAAAGATGCTCAAGTGAGAAAGAGAGCTATAGCCATCTCTAGTGCTGGTGAGAAACAAACTCATGTTCCAAATCAAATGCATAAGTCAATCCTAGGGCTTAGTGACTAGAACCCTGATTCAGGAAAAAGGCAGTCCATGCAGGGTGCCAGGGATAGTGTAAGTACACTAAGTGAGCAACAGAAGAGGATCTAGGCTGGACCCTAGCTGTGTTCCCTCGGCCACTAGACTTAGTTATCAAGAGTTCTTTGGTGATAAGAAACTATAGAGAATATTAAAATTCAGAGTATAACCTTCCAAGTTGTTTGTAATCTTTTAAATGTTCTTATGAAATCCCTACTTAACCCTTTCAGAAACTGTTGAACACAGAAAAACCAACTATAGGATTTTGCTACACAGAATAGCGAAGAACTAAGCAAGACGCAACCACCCTTTAAAAAAAAAAAAAAAAAAACCTAAAATTGTATTACTGCAGAAACAAGTAAGCCCTAAGGTCAGTCTTAATGGTCCATATATGTGGAAAAAAAAGCCTGTAACAGGTATATCTGACAAAAGTCACCTAGCTAGTGAGTGAAAAAAACAGAATTAGCAATCTGTCCTCTTTCCCATTCTAGCAGTATGGTTTCACTCCCATATACAAAGGAAACAAACCTTTGGGACTCAGGGAAAGAACTTCTTGGGCTGTTAGGGTAAATTTACTAAGTGAACAGCTGAACAGACTTAAGAGACATGGATCCCAGCTGGCCAGTGGGAATGAGATACACTTGGAAGTCTTCACTTACAACAATATGTCCTTTAATGCCTTGGCACCCTTTACCCCAATGTGAGATGTGCTTTAGAGTACAAAATTTCTGGCACAAATCAGGTCAAAGTAAACAGAACAAAAAAAAAAAAAATGAGAAGTGTATCATACAAAAATATTTTTCTAATTCTATTTTAAGTGATCTGAGAAATTTGGCTATCCGTTCAAGAATCATGACCACAATGTCTGGATTCAATCCAGCTCTTAAAATGCCAAACTAATTTTACACCAGAATAGAGGTGTCTGCTCAGAATTTCACTCCCTGGATCTCAATAATTACCTCGAATTCTTCTGCAGCTTAGGTAAATGACTAAATCCCGCTAGGCAAAACTTACTTTGAAAAAGGCCATCCCCCATGACCCCTCAACTCCCTGTCTTGTGTAAGAAAACTTACACCAGCCCTGTGACAATAGCGGGTCCCTGCTTTTCTTTCCCTATGACTCTGTCTGGGTCTTTGCGCCCCCGGCAACCAACGCCCAGCACTCCGCTCAGGACTGGGCAGACTTAAAACAGAATGAATGAGCTTCAACTCCAAGGACTTCAAAATTCTAAGTTTTAAAAGTTTGCTTCTGTTTTTAAATCTTACATCATCTCACACGAACACACATGCACACACCGGCGTACACTTTCTCCTACCACCATATTTAAGAGGCTTCTCTAGTCAAAAAGCAATGACACCTTCTGTCTTCCTAGTCCCTTAAGGCGCCCCTTCCTAGCTGGGCGTCTGCCCTTGACCCCATTGATTTTAGGAAGCGGTGCTGACCACGGACTCGGCCGCCAGCAGACCGCCAGGAGACCATCAGCGACCGCCAGCCGGGCCCCTGCGCCCCCGGCCCATTTCTTGCAAACAAAGGCCGAGGGGGAGGGGAGGGACGCAGGGGCTAGGGGCTGCAGGGAGATGAGCCGCAGGCGGCGGTCGGCCAGGCGGGGCGGGCACCGGCGGTCCTGAGCCCGGTGGACTCGGCAGGGGTACTCACCACGGTCTCGTCGCGGTACACGTCGGGGTACTGGAAGGACAGCATGGCCGGGGACGGGCAGGAATACGTGGAGGGCGCGGGTTCCCGGAGCGGACGCGAGAGGGCTGGGCTGGCCGCGGGGCGACTCAGGGGCGCGGGGCTGCAGCCGGGCGGTGGCGGCGGAAGGACGGCTCTGGGACAGCGCGCTCTCGACCACACTGGCGGCGCGGTGCGGGGATGTGAGCCTAGCAGGAAGCAGCTGTCGGCGAGGCCGGGAGCCCCTCCCCGCCGGGCGGGCCTAAACGGCGGCAAGAGGGAAAGAACTCGCCGTGCGGGCGCCAGGTCTGGCGCACAGCTCCCTCTGCAGGAGCGCCGGCCGCGGCCGCGCCGCCCTGGGTGCACGGAGGAGCACGCCGGGTACGCGCCGCGCCCGCGCCGGCCGCCGGGCCTCAGCGTCCCGCTCTGCCGCCGCCGCGCTCTGGAAGGAAACTCAGGCTTTGCCTATTGATGGATTGCCTCATCTTATCCAGCCGCCCTTTTTCCGGGAGACTTTCTTTGCCTCTGCTCCTGCGGTGGCCTAATTTCTATTGCGTGCGATTCTGGACTTGGAAGGAAGAAGTAAAGATCGTGATAAGCGTGGAAGAAACTCCCTCCACCCCAGCACCCCTGGTGGACAACGGCTGGTTCCGCATCGAGATTTTGGAGGTTCTTTGAGTTGTTCTCAGGGCAATGGATGAGCCCCTATTTGAAATCTACTGATTGAGAAGGGACCAAGGTGGCGGGATTGCATATGATCTAGGATATTTTACTCCTTCTGCTGGTTCCTTCCCTTGGCTCCTGTTTATACATGTTGAGCACCTACTGCTACCCTTGTGAGAGAAAAACAGTAAACAGGATGCTTCACTCAGACCCTTGAAATTTTAATAGTTACATTTCTTCATCTTTGAGCTACTGAAGGTGTGTATTTTGGTCTTGTTCTCTAGATCACCCAGAAAAGGCTATTCAGCTCCAGTCATCCAAGCTGTTGTGTGTACACAGTGGGTTTTCTATCCCTGGCTTCTTACAAGTCCTGGAAAAGGGCTTGGGTGGGGCCAGAAAGTCCCTCTTGTCCTGAACGTGAACATGTAACTATTGTACACTTGTGTCTTCTATTTCTTTTGTGGTATCATTTCAGTCCATGCCTCCCCCTTTAGTCAGCGTTTCTAATCATGGTAGGGTGGGTAATGATCATTTTCTATATCTGTTCCTAGATTCATCTTTTAGGCCATCCCAAAATTCTCAGTCCTGGGAGAACTCATGCTGTTGATGCTGAATAGTGGAAACACACACAGGGGCTGAGGACCCTGCAGTTCCTGGTCCCAGTTACCACCTCCACCCAGGAACTGCTTATTGGTGCACCTTGCTGCCACTTGTGAGGGGGTTCTTTAAGAGCATCTCAGAGACACTTGAGCCAGCAGATCCTCTAATAAGAAACAGTTAATGCTTATTTTTTTAAAGCACCAGGATGTTGTCCTATTTAAACTTTCTGATATGAAACCTAATATTATCCCAATTTGACTGTTGTAGTCATTGGACTGACTTTTGTCCAGAGCTTCACAAATAGCCAGGATTCAACCCAGGTCTCACTATGCCAGCACTCATTCTAAACCACTCTGATGGCCTCTCTCTTTAGAAACAAGTAGGTGAATTCTGTATTCTACAAGGGTATCCACTAGGAGGGGAAACTTCCCTGGGATTTCAACTTAGAGGACTGAGGTAGAAAGTATGGCAATTGTGGTACTCAAAGGACAAATCAAACCTCAGGTATCATCCTTTTCCCTTCGAGTCAGACATCCAGGTGCCTGACTCCTTTGGGCCCTGAAAGTTAAAGATTTGTGTGTGTGTGTGTGTGTGTGTGTGTGTGTGTGTCACAGATGCAGTGGGCTAGAGCAACAAATTGCACACAGGTGAGATGAGTGGAAAGGAAGGTAAGAGAGCATACATTCCCCTCCCAACCACTGGACACTTGATTGTGTTGTCTCCTTTAATCCTATAACAAAGCCCATTTTATAGGTAAGGAAAAAGAACCCCATCAGGTGGAAAGCTTTTAGGTCATTGCACAGCCAAGACAGAATCAAGATTCAACTTCATCAATTGACTGCAAACTCAATCTTGTCCATAGAAAAAATGAAGAGAAAGGAAGTATTTGAGCTGTCTCAAAAATTGAAGTACTATCTGCAGAATAAACACCAGAGTGCTCTGTCATTACAGCTTGTTTTTAAGGGAATTTTAGAATTAACACGGAAAATTCATGCTCTAACCTAGAGCAACCCATTCCTAGAACTCTAGGCCTGGAATAGGGTGGAGACTGGGGTGGGGAGTGAGACACAGAAGGACTGTAGGTCAGCCTTCAGCCTCTCCTCTATGATGTGACCTCAAACTTTGTGCCCCATTCATTTATGCAGTCACCCCCTAAGAGGCAGGCTAGTGACCATGTCCTGCTCCTTGGCTCTCAGTTCTCCTTGAGTTGCTTATCAAAACATTCCTCCTACCCACATGCAGTCTCTTCAGGAGAGGAATTCTGGGAAACACACAGGGATATTCAGTTGGGGGTGGGGGGTGGAAGCTAAACTCCATCTCACTGTCTACTTGCCACACTGAAGACAGGGACTGACTGCATTCACCCAGAGGAAGAAGTGTCTTTATTCTTGAGAGACTGCACCTGCCCATGGAAAGCATATATTTTTAATTCACACAAGGGTGCCATCTTATTAGCACACTCTTAAAGACTCAAGTTTGCATGATGCCTGGACAATTCACCTTTTAATTTGACTCTGATTTCCAGGTAGCTAGCTAATCTATTGACTAGTAGAATGCAGTCATTTTGGACTACTTTCCCCCAAGATTTACTTTACTTTTCCTGTGTAACTTTTACTGAAAATGCCTATGTATTCTTTTACAACTAATCTCTGCATAGCATCCCGAAGTGTGAAACAGTTCCTAGAAAGAGTAATGTCCTCTTTCTGGCTTTGATACTAACTGGTTTCCTGGCTTTGAATGAGTCTATTATATCCTCAGTACCTTAGTTCACATTTGAGACAAATGAATCAGATGATTTCAAAGAATTCTAAGGCTTTATTCTAAGTGAGAGCTACAGTAGAAATATAGGAACCTCAAAACTAACTCTGAATTAAAAATGAAATTGCCTGTGGGGAGTGCTGTCCTTACCTTATGAAAAGATTGAAGTTAAGACTGGGCAGTGATCATCTACCTACTGAAAGGACTTTATAATTTCTTTGGTTTTCAAACTGTTCACAAGGGCAGACTTGGCTCTAAGGGCTATTGCTGGGCCTGTAGTCTATACTGAACTTGTAGATCTAACCTTTTTAGGAACTATTACTGTTCCCTTCTAATACCATTCTCTCAGTATAGACAAGGTTAAAGAGATACATTATAGCTGGGAAGTCCAGCTCTCCACCCTATTCCTCTCCTTCTCAGCTTAATGCCTGGCTGAATTAGGTACTAAATGAGAGGATAAGGCTGAATTCAGCCCAGGTTTAAAAAAAAAAAAAAAAAAAAAAAAAAAAAAAAAAAAAAACATGGGCAGAGAAGGCAGATCAAGAATGAATCTGGCCTGGCTCCATGGCGCATGCCTGTAATCCCAGCAGCTTGGGAGGCTGAGGTAGAAGGATTGTGAGTTCAAAGCCAACCTCAGCAAAAGTGAGGTGCTAAGCAACTCAGTGAGACCCTGTCTCTAAATGAAATACAAAATACGGCTGGGGATGTGGCTCAGTTGCCAAGTACCCCTGAATTCAATCCCTGGTTACCCCCCCACCCCCAAAAAAAGAATGAATCTGACAAAATAAGAGAAAGAAGGCAGTGCATTATGTGTGGATGGAATATCATAAGAATATAAGGAAAGTCAGGGGAGTAGAAGAAGAACATGGAGAGGGAGAGAGGAGGGACAGGAAGGGGAGGAATATTGGGTGAATTCAATAAAATCATGTTATATGCATATATATATACATATATATGTATATGTATATATATATATATATATATATATACACCATAGGGAATCCCATCTTTATTTATATGTAAAAGTACCAATCAAAAATAATAATTGGCAGAGTAGAGGAAGAGGGAGAGATGAGGAGAGAAAAAGCAGGGAAATGGGGATTGAAACCAAATTTCATGTGTGCACAATTCTGTCATAATGAACCCAACTACTATGTAAAACTATAATGCTCTAATTTAAAAGAAAAAAAATCTGGAGAATTTTCCCACTTAAGTTCATTGAACATATTTATACCCTTTCTAATGAAATTCTTAAGATGGGAATATTGGTATATTAGGAGAGAGGAATCTTTTTTCATATGGTGTTTTTAGGAGAAAATGCAGGTGTGGTCCTGCATATAAAATGAACTTGGTTTATTAAAATAGAGAAAGATAAAATTATCTATTCACCTGCTATTTTAAATTACAAACTGAAAACTCAAAACAATTCAGTAAATATAATAGGTGGTAGAAGAATGTATCATTTTTAAACTACTGGCTCTGAAGTTAAAGATGTAGGAGAATAGGACCACAGTAAAAGGGAGAAAAAATGAGATAAAGCACAATAGACAGAGCATCACAGATTTGCTAATATCAGGAAAGGTTAAAAAAAAAGTATATGCACAAAGTGCTTCGAAGACAAATAATAAACACATGAAAATAGGCAGAAAATCAACTAGACACCCTTTATAATGTCGTTTCCTTTTATGCTCTCAAGAAAGATTGCCCTGAAAACAAATGACCATCAGAATTGTCTATCACAAAGGGCCATCTTTAAAGGAAAGCATCTTGTTGCTTTTGGGAAACCTAACTCAGAGGATTTGTGATGATTAAATAACTGATGATTGAATTCAATCAAACACCATGAGCAGGATCTATATTGGTTTTTTGTCCATTAGCATTCAGCAATATATTCCACTTCTTTGCTGTCCTCTATATTGCAAGGAGCAATATAATTGCAAGCCTGTAAACTTCCTTTCATAAACTCCCTTGTGAGTTTATTTCTGTCCAGGTCTACCAAAGGAAAAAATAGAGATTAAAGGAGGAAGGAGGAGAGACACTTCTTTTTGCTTAAATTCTCATAATGGCAAGAAACTGCAAATCACTAAAACCTCATGCAATACCAGCACAGATGGGTCATCGGGGTGGTGGTGGTGGGATCTTGGGCCCCAGCAGCTTCAGCGAATTCAGCAAAGGGACTATGGACGCCCAGGCTCTTGCAGAATCAGTGAACGTGCAGGGTAAGGACTTTTAAGCAGTAGCAGCAATCAGGACAGCACAATGGAACTGATCATTGTTCACATGGATCCTGCATGATACTGCCTTTTCCTTCCCCAGCCTTAGGAATAATACTGGCTCTGACAATTATGAATCTCCAGGCAACATCACTTTTTTGTTTTTGTTTTTGTTTTAAATTCTTCCAGGCCATCCCATTGTAGAACAAATTCCTTATACTAATGTCTCTGTTTGGAATATCTAGTATGGTGTTTTTTTCTGTCTAGACACTTTGTACCATGAATATGAGAAAGAAAAAATAACAGGCAACATATTTAGACTCTGACGGTTTTACATATTGGAAAAATGAAACATAGAAAATAAATGCTAAGATATTAAATGTTTCAAGGGAAAAAATGTGATCTCCACAATAGCAAGCTGCAAGAAAGTGTAAAAATAACAAGCTTGATTTGGAAAATATAAAATGTAACTTTTAGAAATGAAAAACTGTTATAAGAAAAAAGTGGTGGATAATTTAAAAATCAAATTAGAAAGTTAAAGGGAGAATTCATGAAATAAAAAGTAGCTCTAAGATAACACCAAATTCAACACAAAGAGTTGGAAAATGTGAAAGAAAAGGAGAAATATGAAAGTAAAAACATCATTTGACATCTCTGAATTAAAAACAAAATTCCTTAATTATTCATGAAAAAAACCCTGAGGAAAAGTAGGAATAGAATATTCTTACTCAAAGATAACCAAAAAACCAAAAACAAACAAAATAGATAAAAATAAGGGGGGGGGACCAAAAACCTATCTATCACCAACATAATTTAAAATATGGAAACATTAGAAGTATCTTCCTTATGGTATCAAAAGAAGAATGAACATGTCACCCTCACCACCTCTACTCCATATTGCACCAGAGGGTTAGAAAGAAGAAAATAGATATTTTTATATAAATGTTTATTTACTTACAGAAAGGAAAAAAACCCTGCCATTAATTATTACAAATAATAAGAGAGTTATGCATTGTGGCTTGGATATATGATCAGCATACAAAAGTCAAGTGTATTTTACTTTCAACAATTAGAAAAATTATAATTTTTAAAGAGACACCAGTTTAATAGCAAGAAAAAAAATGTATAAAGTATCTGAAAATAAAATTTAAAAACTTGGTAAGACCAGATTATAAAAAAATTAAATGACTTTCCTGAAAAACATTTAAAATAAAACCTAAATAAATGGAGAAATATCCCATGCTCATGGATTGCTATATCTAATATTGAAAAGATGTCAGTTAGCCACAAATTGAGTTATAGATACAATGTAATTACAGTTAAAATACCAGTATTTAAATTAATTTACAGAATATAGGATACAAAGTTTTAGTTAGGAAAAAATTTAAAAAGAAAAGAAAATTATAACATCTAACATAACTTGAGAATATAGACATCAAACTTCTAAAAATATTAGTATAGAAAGGATAATCCATCATGGTCTAGTTGATTTCTCCATGGCATACAAGATTGGTTTGATTAAAAAAAAGAAAATCACTTATTTGCCACTTTAAAAGCAAAAAATCATGTAATTGTTTAAATTTCTGTAGAAAATATTTAATAAAATTTAACACCACTTACTAATTACACAGAAAAATAGTATGATTGTATAAATATATAATTTTTAAAATCTGAGTTTAAATTATTCGAATTTTAGGAAGCTGCTGGTTATAAAATGGATATGTAAAAGCCATTATATTGATAGGTATGATAAATGAAGCCATCTTCCTACTTCACTCTCCCAAATTGCTGGGATTGTACCTAGACTGCCTAAGTGTTCTGAAGGTAAGTTTATACACATGTGCACCACTATACACATACAAATATGTGAGCATTTGCATAAGAATATCAAATTAGGAACCAAACACATATATATCAATTGAAGTAGAGATGGTGGTATATGCACATAATAGATTAAGCAATGCATACTATTATAAAATAATATCTTAATATTCACTTGACTTTACCAGAAGAATAAGAAACTAAAGTGAAACTGATGGGATTACTGAGTTTGCAATAGACATTTCTTCAAAACAGAAGATATTTGTTTTCAAGAGAACTTTTTGAAGTTAAAGTGGCAATATTATGAAAAACAAACATTTTCCCTAATGTTTTGCAGGTGCAAAAGTTGAATAAATACTTAACTGGAGCTAAAAAAAAAATCAAGATGTCATAGTCTGTATGGAATGTTTCTGTGTGTGCGTATGTGTGTTGTCTACATTTAAATCTTTGACAGCATTTATTGATTTCTTGTTTTTGTCCACTCAACTGAAAGTTATGGTGTAAATAAATGGTTTTAAATTCATCTTGAATTTTGTGGCATAGCCTGGTATTACAGACACAAGCCATTCCACACTATTTTACAGACTTGTTTTATTAACTTACCTCTCAGACAACAGGGAATCTTTTCACTAGATAGCCCACTAAACTGGTGCCGATTCAGAGTACCCTTGGGGAATTTTGGGGACCATAGGCTGGTCTCATTGGTCAATTACATGTGGCAGAAGGGAGAAATGGTGTCCTCCTCAGAAGCAACGCTTAAAGCTGCTCTATGTGACTAAGATCCAAGAATCCAGAACGGATTTGAAGCCTGAAAGAGCAAAAGGCAGATATGGAAGTCAGGTAATGAGCTCTAGAGTTTGGAGTCAGGGAAGTCAGTTTCTATAACTTGTGAACTGTAAAACAGAAAAGGATGTAGAGAGGGACAGGTCCTGAGTGATTGAGCACTGTTCACATTACTTACAGTGTTCATCCTCAGCAATCACTTGTGGTTTATTTAAGGGCCAAAAGCAAGAGAGCAGGGCAGGAGCAATCCTGCAGCATGTCAAAGCTCAGGGTGAAACACCAGAAAGCATGCTGACTGCAATGGAAGGAAATCTCCAGTTCTATAAATATTGCCTGCCAATAGGGAAGCTCCCTTGAGGCCTCCCTAAGCAGTCACCCAAAGCCTCAAGATGTCTTTCTGTATTTCTTTCTAAGACCTTACAGGTTACAGCACAGGGTTTCAGGGGTTTAGATGTTGGTGAGATATATAGGTGTCTTAGAGTTCTGGAGTTTCTTCTCTCAATACTTGCTGTCCATTGGCTTAAAGGACAGCGATCCTGGTTCTTTCAGGACACTTTTCACAGCTCAGACAGGGCAATGGTTTTAAATAAGAACTTTCACAGTGAAAACAGCTCACTTGTCCTTTCTACCCCTCGTATGGGGACAAATCAAACAAATCATTCACAACACACTCATTCTTTTAAAAGACAAAGCCTAATGAATTTGGTCCAGCAGTTGAAGGAGGAAGCAACGTCTTTACCTTCTCTCCACACTGGAGCAGAGTGGGACATCCTCCCCTTTGAGTGGCTGGCAGAAGATGCGGGGTAAGGCTTCTCAAGGACCTCAGTACACAGTCAAGTCCCCTACAAGCTGAGAAGAGGTGTACAAAGGACAAAGATGAGTGTCAGGATTTCACCTGGATGGGAGGATCTGAGGTGCCAGTTGCAGACTCCTAGAAGAGGATCTGGGATGCAATTTGTTGTGGTCTTTTACTTCTGTCTCCAGGGTCTGAAAAGGGCCAGCTGCTTATAGGTCTATCTTCTTTGAAGTGGAGACTAATATCTAACTAGCATTTTTAAAACTTACTCATCAAGAACATGGGCTTGCTGATCATTTCTTTATCTTCTTAGAACAACCCTAATCTCTCAGGGAGCCCCCGCTCCTTATTCTATAGTATTCTCTGGCTGGGGATGTAGCTCAAAGGCAGAGTGCATGCCTAGTGTGTGAAAAAGGAGAAGGAGGAGGAGGAGGTGGAAGTGGAGGAAGAGGAGGAGGAGGAGGAGGAGGAGGAGGAGGAGGAGGAGGAGGAGTGGTGGCGGCGGGAGGAGGAAAGTTTGGAAACTGGGATTACAGGTGCGTATGACTCCCACCCTCCAGCATCTTCTTCAAGTCTCTGAGTTGTGGTTTATATTTGAACCTGCTAAACTCTCTTTAAGACCTGGCCATTTGGTGTCTCAAAGTTCACCGCACTGCCCTCTGCTGGCCTGACTCAGAGTTGGTAGCTGTTCTTGGGCTGTACTAGGATAGCTTTGATTAAATACTAGACTCATAATGACAGATTTAGTTTGCATCAATTGCTGGACCAACCCCTATTGTCTGGCTCCCTTTCCTTGTCTAGTGAAATTTCCCATTTCTTAAGAACTTGGAAACTTTATGCTCTTAGGTTCTGCAAATGTTGCACAATGCTCCTGGAAAGGGACACTGCCTTCTGAAGTCTACTTACCTGCTCATAGCTTAATCCCTGTAGTGACATGTTCTTCTAAGGCCCAGGATTGAGGTTTCCTCTGTTTTTTTAAGCCATGGACCATTTCTTGGTCCTGAAGTATGTTGACCACTATGCCACCTAGATCCTTAAAAGGGAGTTAGAAAAACTTTCCCTGGGGTGCCCAAGAAGTTTGCGATGAAACAAATTGCTTCCCACAGAATCACCCACCACTGCCTCATCCTATGCCTATAACACAAGACTGTTTGCCTGTATACTCTAGAAAAAATGCATACATTTAAAAAATTTTCTACTAATAAGGTCTTCTTTCATCACAATAAAGTATAAACACAGGTATGAATTTGTCAGGTGACTAAAAGTTTGCATAACATTTAAAAACTGAAAAAGAATAGAGTTTTTCCCCCCTCTCTATCCCTCTTCACCATCTTAGGCAGCTCTTCAGAATTCATTCTCTTAGAATGTTTGAAATTTTGTGTGTATGTGTGTATTAGTATGTACCTTTCCATCATCTTGTCAACAGGCTTTCATAAATCTAAGAGTTCTTGATCAGATGTTTTAAACAATACACAGCAATCTTTAATCTTTTGAAAACATTAAACATATTTATAATAAATTCACTTTTCTTGAATTCTCTTTGTTGTAATTTTAGAAAGCAACTTAAATCAAATGGGAATTCTCACTTTTACAGTTATACACACATAAGTGTATGGCTAAAAGTAGTTTTATAAATAAACAGACATTTATTCAAATGAATTTACTTTCATTTATTTTTGAATGCTTAAACATCTCGTAAACATCATCCCCAACCTGCCAGTCTTCATTCTCTTTCTTCTACTCCCACCACCTTCTCAAACCTTTCTGTCACCCTGTTATTTCTACCTTAAAAAAAATTAGAAGTTTAAAGAGATATTCAGGTTTCAGTTATTTTAGAATAAATTTATGTCAATGTCTGCTCTATGTGGCTGTGTTTGAATTATGAGCAGTACGTCCTAGTACATAAGCATCTCCTTTGTCCTGCTAAGTAAGTAGTGTGATAAGAGCAAATATTGACATGTTATTTTTTTCCTTTCTTTTATCTTTCCAATTATTTTATCTTTTAGAAATATCATTATTTTAATATTCACCAGGCTATTGTTTTGTAATATCTTATTTTTATAGAAAATTTTTGATCAAATACAAAATATGGCATCATTATAAAGCATTATATAATGCTAATGCTAACTTAGTCTGGTTTTTTTTTGTGTGTGTGTGTATGTGGGGGGGTATACCAGGGATTGAACTTAGGGGCACTTGACCACTGAGCCAGACCCCCAGCCCTATTTTGTATTTCATTTAAAGACAAAGTTCAGATTTTTTAATATATATTTTTAGTTGTCAATGGGCTTTTATTTTATTTACTTATATGTGGTACTGAGAATCAAACCCAGTACCTCACACATGCTAGGCAAATGCTCTACCACTGAGCCACAACCCCAGCCCTCTTGATCAGATTTTTATTTGCTGTCCTACAGGATTTGACATCCCACTAAAATCACCTATCCTTCCAATTAGCATCCTAGCCTCAATTCTGAGCTTGAGCCAATGTTGCTCTGTTTGCCTAAAACATTTCTATTGCATCTGTGCAGGTTTTCAGAGTGATCTGTTCCTTATATATCAATTTACATTGTTTCATTGACACTGACCTTTCTGGATTTATCCAAATCTCTCTACTAAGAAACATTGTGCTTTTTATCATGCAGAAGTACACCTAGGAGACTGGACGAAAGAATCACTTGAAAGATAAAATGAAATATTGATTCAACCATCAAAATTTTGCCCAGTTTTCCCTTATAATATCAAAATGTAAATATTTCTCAAGGAATAGTGAGAGGCGCCTATATTTCTTCAACCTATGTGATCCTCTGCTCAATCTCCTCTGGCTCTCAGCACAACAGATATGGATATGTGACATGTAAGTACAAGGAGTTAAATTAAATGATAGAATCACAAGATATAAAAGAAATGCAATATGTCATCTTGTTCCCAAACATCATCTCTGAGTATTATGTTAGGATTTTGATGGGCACTTCAGGAACAAGTATTTCGTTTCATAAATATTTACTTCATGCTTTCCACATTCCTAATACCATGGTAAGAGCTGGAGACTTGATTACAATGTGACAAACACAGTCTGTGCTCCTAGATTCAGGAGGGGAGATTGACAGGCTACTCTAATTTAGAGCTATGAGTCCTATAGGACAAGGTGCTGTAGGAGCAGAGCACATAGTCTTGAAGGGACAGAGAAAGGTTCCTGAAGGTAGTAATATCTAAGCTGGAATCTGAAGAATGAGTAAGAACTAACCAGGTATAAGTCTGGAGCGGGGTGGGAAGACAGGTGAACAATGTTGAAGGGAGCATCTTACTGAGTGCTGAGGGATAGGGATGTGTTTGAGGGAATGTGAAAGTTCCTTATGGTTGGAGCACATAGAGCAATGTGGAAATGAGGAGAGGTGAAGCCGGAAAAGGAAACTGGCCAAATTGTGCAGATTTCCCTTATTCACAGGGAACTAGGAGAGTCGAACTCTGGATTTATAGTAAGTAATATTTATAGCATCTGAGTCAGATGTTATCATGGATGAGATAAAAAATTAGGAATCATGTGCAGTGGTGCATGCCTGTAATCCCAGTGGTTTGGGAGGCTGATGCAGGAGGATTGTGAGTTCAAAGCCAGCCTCAGCAACTTAGTGAGGCCTCAACCAACTCAGTGAGACCTTGTCTCTAAATAAAATATAGAAAGGGCTGAGAATGTGGCTCAGTAGTTAAGTGTCCCTGGGTTCAATTCCTAGTACAAAAAAAAAAAAATAGGAATTAGGTTTGGTTTTGCTGCTATAACATAGATCCTAAAATTTTATGAGAGAATAGAAAGTTCATTTCTTTCTCACTTTACAGGACTGAGCAGTTTCAGGTCAGCTGCAGAGGTGCAAAAGAGGGAAGGTGGGCTTTTTGCCTTGCAGCAACCCTGGGTGACTGCAGTTGTGCTATCGTAAACACAGGGCTTCTAACGTCATACTCCAGGAGACTGGGAGGGGATCAAGGGATTGTGAGTAGGTGGTTTTTATGGGCTGGGCTGAAAGTAGCACACACTGCTTCCTTTCACATTCCAGTACTCAGTCACAGGGCTTCACCAAACTGCAAGGGAACCTGGGAAATGAAGCCCAGTTATTACTCAAGAAGGAGAGGAAGTGGATTTGGGGGAACAACTGGCAGTCTCTGTCTGGATTGTGAAAGAAAAAGCCAAAGGCTGCAAATCTGAACCACTGCTCATACCTTTGCCTCTGAGCACTTTGTCTAGTTGCCTCTGACCATCTCTCATAGTCCTTGCCATTTTTCAATTTCTAGTTCCCTCACACAAATGTATCCAGCTTCTCTTGGGTGATTTATGTCAGCCCTAGGCACCTAGATTTCCTCAACCTTTGTGATCCTTTGCTCAATCTTCTCTGCCTCTCAGCACAATATCTGTTTGCTTACCTGGCTCAGCCTGTTCTAAGAAACGAGCCCAACTTTGATCATCAGTTGGGATAACCAGATGCGCTGGTTGATGAATCAGTAGGTGGCACTCTGTGTCAGCAAGACAGCCATTGAAAAACAACGCAGGCTGAGTGAGCATGAGCACTCAGGCATGCTCAGGAGAACCCCACAACACTGGCTCACCCGACCTACTTCCTCAAGGCTGAACTTTCAAAAGCACGGCCACACCCAGGCTGACCAGTGGATTGTTGAAAACAGGGATGTCAACATGCTCTGAACTGCCTGCCAACAACAACATTTCCTTTGTGTTGCTGCTTTCTTCATGTTGCACTCAGGAAGGGCAAAGAAGTTTGACCTGTCTGGGTTGGAGAACACTGTGAGCACTCTCCTTGGGGGTTTCTCTCCCTGAGTTACATACAGAAAGAGGCCTGCGTGTTTTTAAATGAGAATTGAGGCGGCAACTTTCATAACCACTGATTAGCCCTGTTTACTATTAGGAAATCCTAGGATCCCCATCAAAGGCCTCATTGTTTGGCTCTCTGTCTCTTTCCCTTTGTGACCTTACTAAGGTAGCCTTTCCTTCAGCTCATCTCATTTCTCACAGTACTATTAAGGTGTAGAAGAAAGTGGTAAAAGAAAGATTTGGAGATACCTCTCCTCATTAAGAGCTTAAACTTTATATTTAGCAGCCCTAAGGAGGGATGGGGAATCTGCTGATGAAGAACTGGTTTTTATCTATGTGCATGTATATCCCTTGGTTCTGTCTCTTTTTTGGGTCCAAATTCAAACATTTAAAACTCACATGCCTGTGCTTATTATTCATGAGATCTCCATGTCATGATAAACAAAACAGGTAGCTTCATGGACAAAGGAGGTAAGAATAAAAGGGTTCTTATTGGTCTTCATTTATTATATAAGTCTTCCAGACATAACAGGCAAGGAATTGATTTCCCCTATTTCCAATTCGTACAGTACTCTATATGAGAGATTAGTATTTTGAAGTCATCTAAAAACTTTGTATATTTATTATTGATCATCTGATCCTTAGCTGTATTTCAAATTAAGATGGCTGGATGAAAATAATAGTTCTTTCATTAGTAATGCCCAACTCTTCTTCAGTTAGTCTTTTTTAAAAAAAGACCTTTCCCCAAAACATTTCTTCTAAGAAATGCTTTCTCATTCACATCTGCTTGACTCACAGTGTTTCTTTATATTTTTCACTCATATCACAGACCTGGATAGGCCTGTGGATCTGAGGAGAGGCCAGTTCATGCTGACAAAATGATGCCTAAATCTCAATGATTTAAATCAACAAAAGTGTGTTTCTCCTTTGTGCTCCATGTCCAGGGTGGATCAGGAGGGGCTTCTGTGCACATCAACAGGGGCTTCATCCCAATATGGGTTCCATGATCACAGAGCTAAGATAGGGGAACGCATACTGCCTTTGAAAGCTTCTGTGTGGAAGTGATATGGCACCTCTGTTCATATATCACAGATCAAAGTCACATGATCACAATTAACTGCAAATTGATAAGAAGTATAGATTAAAGGAACAAACACTGCCTTCTATTTGAATAAGTTTCACAATTTTAAAGTTCTCAGATACCTCAGAGGCACAGAAAGGGTAGGTTAATGCTTTCCTCATTGAATATATATAAAAAACCCAAAACTTAGAGATATTACTTTTTTTTAAGAGTGAACAACTTTCCTTTGGCTTAGATTATCATAATTGCCAGTTTTTTTCTTTTTAACTTTCTACAACTTTTTAACATTGTAGATTGGTGCTCCATAGCCACAGGTTCTGCACCTTCAGATTCATCCAACTGCAGATTAAAAATAGTTTCCAAAAATAATTTGCCACAACACTGGCTCACCCGACCAGTACATGTACATGTACTGAACATGTACAGATTGCCCATCAGTTTCTAAACAGTACAGTACCACAGCCATTTGCATAGCATTTATTTAGTATGAGGTAGTATAAGTAATCTAGATATGATAAAATGATACAGGAGGCTCCACCACCTACATGAGTTTGAGAGTAAATGGGATATAGGAAAATAAGCAATGAACTAACTCCACGGCCCAACCATATTCTAGTCTCACGTCTCTCACCCTTGGAGTGACCTTGGGAAAGTCACTTAGCCCTTCCAGGCTCTTTTATCATGGAAAAGCAAAAACAAACAAACAAATAAACAATAACAAAAACCACAGGGGGAAATGTGGATGGAGTCCTAAGGACTTTTTCAACTACAGAAGTTTGTGATTTGTGGATGAGATTTATTATTTATGATTATTGCCAACAGGTGGCAGCAAAGTCCCAATTTTTAGTGAGTTGAAAGAGAAAGCTGTCTCTTGGATCAATCCTCAATTTCAGAGAACAGTTCATTTTGTTCTTTCTAAACATGAGGAGAAAATGAAACTCCAAGATTAAAAATTCTATGATATAAGGAATGTGTATAATCGGTGTTGTAAAATGAATTCAAAAGTAGGGCTTTGAAGATGAAAATTTGTTTTCATTTTATTTTTAAAATAAAAAATAGTTTTTCATAAACAATTAAATTTAGTACTTCTAGTCATTTTGTGGCTAAAGGTCTTAGGCTATTAAAACTACCATGAAAAGGGACATTCGGAACCTGTCTTTTCTGTCTTTACTTTTTAACTTAGATGAGGAAGGGTGGACAGAGAATCCAGAAGTTTCTCTTTTAGATCTCTTTCTTTCTCCCTCCCTCCCTTCTATCCTCTCTCTCTCTCTCTCTCTCTCTCTCTCTCTCTCTCTCTCTCTCTCCTCTCTCTCTCTTTTGTGGTGCTGAAGATTGAACCTTGGGCATGCTAGTAACCCTCTACTACTGAGCTACACTCCAGTCTCAGGAGTTTCTTTTTAAATATTGGATAAGCTTGTTATTTTTTTATATTAAAATAGGTTGGGCAAAAGTTGGTATACATAGCAAAATTATAATGTCATTACATTTCACATTTTGCTATAACTCCCAGTAAAATGAATCCCATAGAACTTTGGAAGAATGTAAAACCTTATTTGTGAATTAAAATTCTCTGGATTTTAACAGTGTGAAGTGAATGAACTGGTTTTGGAACTTTGAAATTTACCGTCTGTAAGACTTCTTCTAGAAACATTAATTTAAACATGTGCATGAATTTTATTAAAGTGTCCAAACAAATATATTTACGCCATTTGATTCCATTGCATTTAATATTGTTAACAAAGCAATGATTTGTGAAACTGGCAAATGCTATGGAAAAGACTCTTGTAGTTTCTGTGCTGCAGGAAGAGTCTGTTAAAAGAATTTATAATTTTAATAAAATGGATATTAGATAGTATGCTTATCTATGAAAATTAAAGAGAAGGTATGCAAACTATTGCCCTGAATTCTTCTTGAATTATAGATTTGTGTATTCAGCTGCCTCCTTGACTTTACTTCTTAGCCTTATTTAGTATAGACCAAAATAGTACTTAATGTGAACATGCAAATTTAAGAGATGAAGATAATCAGGTCCCTTGACCTGCAGATTTAATAGCATTATTTATTAGTAGTGTTGGAATTATAATTATTTTATAATTATATTTAAAGAACATGTTTGTTTAAATCAACCATCATCAGAAAGTAGCCAATAGGCAAAAGGAAAACTAAAAAGGAATAAAAGATGCTATCTTGGTTCACTGGGTGTACATGATTAATTCAAAAATCGGAAAAAACTCTTAAGCTTTTATAGAAGTCCATTCTTCTTAGATATTCCTATTTTACAGCCGAAGAGATTTATTGGTAAAATGGTTGGCATGAAGCCTCAGATCCTTCAAACTGCATTTGCAATTTTGTACCTACTAGTACTTCCATTATCCATGTGCTATATTTCACTTATTCTTCCAGACAAGGCATAACTTATTGTCTATAGCTGCCTTGTTCAATAAGGTACCTACTAGCCACATATAATATAAGATACAAAATGAATGCACAAAACGTTTAGTACTCAGTTGCACTAGCCACATTTCAAGTGCCCAGTAGCCACATCTGATGACCTGATTGGACAGCACAAGTAGAATTTATTTCCGTCATTACTAAAAGTTCTACTAAACTGGACATCGTGGTGCGTGCCCATAATCCCAAGTTACTCGAGGGTCTAAGGTGGGAGGATCATGAGTTGGAGAACAGCCTAGACAATTTAGCATCTCAACAACAAAATTGTTCTACTGTATAATGCTTTTCTAGAATGTAGAACACTAGGGCTGTGGGTCTGTAGGTGTCACCTTCTGTATAGATACTGTCCAACTTCTATAACTCAAAAAAACATAAAATACACATTGGAAGGAAATTATATATTTGCTTTCAATTTGCTCTTCTCAATCAATGAATTTTCTTTGTGCAGCTAAGTTGATGCTGTTAATTATTATTTGAATAGTTGGAGTGTATCACAAGAAATAAAATATTTCCATACTTGTGAAAGAAAATGTCTCTCAATGAAAGCCTTTTCTAAGATAATTTTCCCTCACTTAATATAGGAGAATTTTTTTCTTCCCTCCAGAAAAAGCTCGCTATTCTCTTGTGTAACTAATAGAGTTTATAATGTAGCTATTATCAGACAGTTTTGACATCAAATAGAAAAGGTGGACAGCAGCACAATAGGTTAATCTTTGGCCCTGGGCATCCTGCCTATGTTTAAGAAGCTCAGGTACAGTATATACAATCATAGTGGATCTGGAGGGACAACTGGTCATTGATCTGTGAGTGAAACTTTTTTATGTGACTAGTTCTTCAGGCTTTAGAACAGCCATGGTTAGGCAGCCAACTGAAAATAACTACTTGTTCTTCAGGGACTGGAGAAGCAATAACCCATTTCAATTGAAAGACTTTCTCCCCAGTGTCAATACCTGCATTATTTTGTGTTGGCATGATATTTTAGAATAACATCTCAGAAAACTATTGTCTCCTTTTCACAGGCTAAAATAATATATATAGAGGCTTCCAGTAAGGATGAATCTTTGGTGGGTGGCAGGATAGTTCTTAAAGTTTGGATGTCATTCTTGGTGAACATTTCCAGATGGGATCTTTGGATCCAGTATTTGGGCTGGTGCATCATCTTTTCATGATGCCCAGTAATGACTGGATTTATTTTTAATTTGTTTGAAATGTTAGATTAAATATAGGTTGATTATCCCTTATGAAAAATGCTTGGGACCAGAAGTGTTTCAGATTTCAGATATTTTTTTTGGATTTTGGAATATTTGCATGTACTTAATGAAATATCTTGGGGGTGGGACCCAAGTATAAACATGAAATTCATTTATATTTCATATAGGCTTCATAACACAGCTTGAAGGTTATCTTATAGCACATCTTAAATAATTTTGTGCATGAAACAAAATTCATGCACATTAAACCATCAAATTATTGCTGTCATGTCAGCACTCAAAAAGTTTCAGATTTTAGAGTGTTTCAAAGTTCAGATTTTTGGATTAGGGATGCTAAACTTCTAATAAAAAATTATTCTAAATCATCACAACTTAGTCCTGAAAGTCCTGGATGGGGAGTCAAGAAGCCTGACTTTTCTCTAGAATGGATTTGCTTGGTTCTCGAGGCAAGGTGTTAAAAGATCTAGCACCCTTGCCTACAAGGTAGACTCAATGAAGGCATCTTAGTGACATCAGAAAACCCCAGTCACTCAAAAAGTGAAGAGAAAGTAAAAAACATTCTTCCCCTGAAGTTGGTATCTACCACTCCACTGGCGTCGCTGAGGCTGAAAGGCACATCACGTGCTTTCTATCTCTGGGATGTTCCTGGCTGTAAATTGAAAACTTGCTCAGACTTTGAACCAGTGGAAGTCTAGATATACCTTCTCTGACATTCTAGGTCTAATGAGAAGCTTTAAAGCAAAGAGTCAAGAAATATAAGACTGGGGTTGTAGCTTGGTGGTAGAGCACTTGCCTAGCATATGTGAGGCACTGGGTTCTATCCTTAGCACTGCATAAAAATAAATACAAAATGATAATTATTAAACAAAAGAAATATAAATAACTTTTAAAGTATTTATTCAGCCCTGCCTATATCTAGATGACTTTAAAATTGAAGTCAGTGAGTAGTATTAGGCAATTATATAAAATTTCTGTTTTTTTTTTTTTAAAGAGAGAGTGAGAGAGGAGAGAGAGAGAGAGAGAATTTTTAATATTTATTTTTTAGTTCTCAGCGGACACAACATCTTTGTTGGTATGTGGTGCTGAGGATCGAACCCCGGCCGCGCGCATGCCAGGGAGCACACTACCGCTTGAGCCACATCCCCAGCCCCAAAATTTCTGGTTTTGAGTTTGAGTCTTCCTTAGGAATTAAACAATCAAAAACAAGGGCATACTGCAAGCAGAGAGGAAGGTCTTTTATGTGGGTTCTTGTGTTCAACTGGCATTTTGGGACAGTGGCTCCTCCCAAGTTTTTTTGGGCGGGGTGTGGTGTCAAGGGGCTATGTTTGCCTTCTGGTTTTATCAGCTTCTTCCTAATTCATTCATAAAATAAAGGGTGTGGATGTGTAAATTTCCAAGGCCTCTTCCAGTCTTCAGATGTATCTCTTTTTTTTTCATAAAAATTTATTGCGAGAGTATATTATGAAAGAATTTTTATGGTAACACTAATCCACAAAGGCTGTTGCATATTTTTCCAATAATCATAACTTACAGGTTTAAAGAAATCTTTAATCCTAACATTGGAATATTAGATGGCATGCCTCTTATCCCTACTTCATCTTTTTTCGAGGGATTAAACTAAGGAGCACTTGGCCACTGAGCCACATTCTCAGCCTTATTTTATATTTTATTTAGAGACAGGGTCTTACTGAGTTGCTTAGCAGCTCACTTTTGCTGAGGCTGGCTTTGAACTCGCAATCCTCCTATCTTGGCTTCCCGAGCTGCTGGACTTACAGGTGCGTACCACCACACCCACCCCTACTTCATCTACTTTTGAATATCAAACTTTGCATTTTAAAATAGTTTTAAATTTGCAGAAAAGTTGCAAAGATAGTCACAGAATGCCCATATAATTTACATCCAGTTTCCCTACTATTTTATTTTTAATATGTTTTTTAGTTGTAGATGGAAACAATGCCTTTATTCTATTTATTTATTTTCATGTGGTGCTGAGGATCAAACCCAGTGCCTCACACATGGTAAGCAAGCGCTCCACCACTGAACTACAACCCTAGCCCCTCCCCTACTATTAACATCTCAAATTACTCTGGTACATTGGCCAATATCAATACATGGATGTTAACTAAAGTCCATATTGTGCTCATATTTCTCTAGGCTTTACCTAATATTTTTTTCTGTTCCAGAAAGTATCCCATTCAGAATACTATATTGCATTTAATTATCATGTCTCCTTAGGGTCCTCATGATTGTGACAGCTTCTTGGACTTGACATTTTTGATGATCTTGACAATTTTGTGGAGTGTTCTTAAGGTATTTTGTAGAATGCCTCTCTACTTGGATTTGTCTGACATTTCTCTCATGGTTCGACAAGAGCCATGGGTATCAGGGAGAAAGACCACAGAGGTGAAGTGCCTTCCTCAGCACAGCATCTGAAGGGCATATACTATCAGCAAGATTTTTGTCATCACTGCTGTTAATCTTGAGCATCTGACTGAGATAGTGTTTGTCAGATGTCTCCACTGTCAAGTTACTCCTTATTCCACCTCTCCTTTCTGAAATCATTGGATGAAAAATCACTGCACAGACCACACTTAGGGTGGGGGAAGATTTAACTCATCTTCAAGTCATCATAAACTGAATTTTAGAGTCATATCTTCTCAATATTTAACCAGGGATTTGTCCCCCCACCCACCTTTTTTAGGAATAAGAAATTACTAAATTGTGAATGTTCACACCCAAACATAATATTTTTAGACTTTTATTTTCACTTATTTAATAAAATTATAGGAGTAATTTGTTTATTATGGTAAAAAATTAAAAGAATACAGAAATATATAATGTAAACATTGAAGTTCTTCTGGGCTCTGCATAGAGTAGAATTTATTACATGACATATTTTCACTATTTATCTGCCACTGTACATAATAATTGCTTTTTAAAAAGATGATGAGAAAAGATTTTATCCACTAATCATGCCAAAAAGGAAGATGCTGAACATGATATCCGAGTCTTTGCAAGCATATCCAACACACCACACTCAACAGTTTTGATGATGAAAGAATTTCTGTGGGATAAGTTTGATGTCTTCAACAACTCTCCTAATGTTCCCTTTTATATCATGATATGAGAAAATATACCCCTGACAACAATTACTCATTCCTGAAATATGACTCAAATTTATTGTGGATTATTATACGATTAAATAAAGTTTGAAGTATTGTGCCAGGAAATTCTAAAAGACAAAAAGTAATCATTGAACTGGGGATATAGCTCATTGGTAGAGTGCTTGCCTAGCATGTGCAAGCCTCTGTGTTTGATCCCCAGTACCAAGAAACAAACAAACAAATTAAAAAAACCTTACAGGATTTATTTCCATTATTTGCCCTTCAAGATACATAAAAAATATTTCATGAGTTTAATCTTAGGTACATGCAGAATTTTGCAATATTTTTCACTTTATGTTACATAAATATTTTTCTATGTTCACCCAGCATACCTATCATTTCATGGTTGCCTAATATTTTTATAGTATTGATATTTCACTATTTGGTCAGCCTTTCCTGTTGGAAATTTAGATTCAAGTTTTAGATAATATAATGCTGCTCTGAGCACATCTCTTTATATTTAGAGATGCTTTCCAATAATATCATTTTCTACTTGAGTTATTTTCTTAAGATATATTTCCAAATGTTGCCTGGCATTTGATACGCATGGTTAAGTTGTTCTCCAAAAGAAATGCTGCCAAATGATGAAGCCTGGAATGGTAAATGGATAAGCCTTTTGTTCTGAAGCCCTGCCAACACTGTAATGATGAAATTCCATTAGTGCTAGGCAACAAAACACAGATTTATTTCCTATTTTTCTGGTAAATGTTGGAGTTATTTGGAAATCTCTCTTTACATAGGACACGTGACATCAATCCATACATCATGCCGCTAGGGCCATGACTGTATTCATAGGGAGCAGAAACCCACTGCAGGCCACTAACTGCCATTTAGAGTGGTCCCATTATCCTCCTACCTCTCACTTTTTTTTTTTCCTAATTAGATTCTGATCTGCTGAAACTAAAACAGGAACAACAGACGAGAAAATACCATAGTAAACTCCAAAGTTAAACCACCTCAAATGGACTCGGTTTTTCTACAGGGAAGTGGGCAGGATGGGGCTGACATCTTTGCTCTAAGAGAAGAGTGAATGGTCCCCTTACAAGGGAGATTCCCCAGGGGGCTCCCTCTCCCTCAGCAAGCACACCCACAGTCACTGGTGTTGATGATAAAGAGAACCAAACTAACCCAAAAGTAAAAACCACCCCATGATACATTGTGAGCAAAACAAATTGCTGAATAAAGTGTGAACACCATCTGTTCCGGTTGCTCAAGACATTCCATTGCTACAAAAATACAAAAAGTCTCTCTTTTCAGATGCAACTTCCAAAAAAACAGCTCTAAAGTGAGTTCCCTCAGTCCTGCCGTCTGAACTTTGACAATTACGTGAAATAAAGGACAAAGAAGGGGTTATCAATAATAATTTATCAATGGGAGTGTGTTCTCTGCTTTCCCCGATGTGTCTTGAAGCCTTCAAATGGCACCATTGTCCTCTTAGATGGAGCTGGCCAGGCAATCCCCAGGAATCTTTGTAGCCTCCCTTGAAAAACATTTAAAACAAACAAGCTCCTTTCTCTTCCATAGACAGTACAAGCAATATTAATGGTTATCTACCTGTGATAAGCACAACAGTCTCATTTTACCTAACTTGAAAGGGTCATCTGTACTGTCCAGCCCAATTAACTTGTCTTACTCTCACACAAGAAAGGAAGGTTACTGAAAGGCCACATCTTGCTTTATATCTTGGCTTCTCTGATCAAAGGCCATCAAAGCATCAGGCCAATAAAGGCAGAGCCTGCTTTTTTAGGCCACTGGCATAGTACTACATATAGGAGGCTGTGGGGTTTTACTGAAAGACTCAGAAACCAAGATGGGATTTCATATGTATAGGGCCTTCCAGGGGTTGAGAGGCCCCAGGCCACTTCCCAATTTTACAACAGGGTTATAAAAATTGTAGTAGACTTTAAATATTTATGGCTAATAAATTAATGGTGTTAATACAAAAGCAGTTTAATATAATTGGGCTTTTCATAAAATAATTTACAGGATTTATTTTTTAAAAATGCTTGATTCAGAGTACATGATCAATAGTATGCCGTAATGGGACAGAAGCTTCTATCTGAACAATGAGCATCTTCTGCCAATTTTTTCTGTGTATTGTTTAAACTTCCTTTGAGGGAAATCACCAAAAGTATACATTTGAAACTCGGGGTGCGCCAGAGGCCTGATTAAGTTGCCAGTGGTTTCACTGGGATCCCTGTCTGCATACTTCAAGCAAGTCACAAAACTCACAGCTTGTCGGCTCAGCAGAGCGATCCGTGCTACAGTCAATTGTCTCCTCGGTGTCTCTTAGAGTATTTGATTCTGTGTCATAGGGTTCTAATGCTAAAAGGAAATTAAAAAAAAAAAAACTCATTTATTCATTCTCCATTTCTTGCAAAGCTGGACTCAGAATCACTACAGATGCCTGGCAACATATACGCCAGTACAGTTCTTGCTTCCTCTGATGATGCACTTTGATATTTATAAATTTGAATTTTAGAAGGAAAATTAAATGGGACTGGGGTTATTCAATTTAGGAAAAAGAATTTGGCAGAGCTGCCTGATGTCCCATATGGATGACCTTCTCTGGTAATTTTTTTTTTCTTTTTCTATTTCTAAGTACCAGGGATTGAACCCAGGGCCTTCAGCACGCTAGGCAAATGCTCCACCACTGAGCTGTGAGCCTAATTCAGTTATTAAAATCTCTCTGTCCAACGGCTCTCACACTCACGATGCTTGAGCCCAGATTAAACACTACAGGGCATTCCTATAGCACGAATCTTGTCGAAATACATACCTGTTCTCCAGATTTAGATTTGACAAGCCTGGCAAAGGTAAGCAGTGGTTGATGTCTTCAAGTATCTAAATATTCTCTGAATAGTTTAAAATCACATTTTCTACATTTATTCTAAGAATAGAAATGAATAAGTGGATTGAAACTAACACTAAGAATACATTCCAGACAGGAGACTTGCTAAACTTCAGAATGTTCTGCCAAGAATATCTATGGCGTTGTATCCTCTGATGGAGTGAGGATCCTAAAAACAACAGTTTTCCTTGATGTCAGTGATTTGAGCTTACTCTGGTGCAATAGAAGAATGAATGGAGAAAAATTATTAAGGTCACTTAAAACTTTTAAAGCATGACAAGCAATGATTTAAAAAATCAGTTGGCTGAATGTAGTAGCACAGGCCTATAATCTTAGCTACTCAGTAAACTGAGGCAAGGGGATTACAAATTGGAGGACAGTCTGGGCAGTTTAGTAAATCAGTCTCTCAAAATAAAAATGGCTGGGAATGTAACTCAGTGGTAAAACACTTGCCTAGAATGTGTGAGGCTGGGTTCAAGACTGCAAAATGAATGAATGAATGAATGAATGAATGAATGAATTTTCCTGAAATATAGCTAATATATGTGCCCCAGCCATGGGGTTGGGCAAGTTACTCCTTTCTCAAGATCCCAATTTAGCTGGATAGACAGAGCCCTGACTTGAATTTTAAAAGTACATCCAAATATGTCTCTTGATATTTTTAAAAATCCAGTCAGAGTTTGAGTTCTGTTGTCTTGAGGCATTTTGAAAATGAAAGTCCAATATATAGAAAGGAAGGAAAGCCAACAAGAGAAGAATCTGAGATTATGAGATCCCCCCACCCTGCCTTTTCCTGAAGTAAGAGATTGCAAATGGACACGGTGGTAGAAGATGAGCCCAGCAAATACTGCCTTGACCCTCTATCTTCTGGACTTGACTCAGTCCCATTTATAGGCAGAGTTACTATTCAAATCAAATAAATGCCCACACCAAAGTGTCTATTCCTGTATTTATGAACAAAGAGTCTTAACACTTACTTAAGCAATGGATCTACTTAAAAAAAATGCTTTGAGAATATCTTTTGGCACCACCATACTGGTAGGTGGAATTATAGATCCACGTAGAGGTCCAAATCCTAATCTCTGAAATTTGTGAATACGTGATCCTACATGATAAAGGTAGAACTAAGGTTGCAGATGCCTCCAAAAAGGAATGCAGACTTGCTAACATCCAGATATTAGCCAAAGAAACCCATGTTTGAATTTCATTCACAGGACTGTAAAATTATACATTTGCATTATTTCAATCACACATTTTTGTGGTTGTTATTGTAGCTATGGAAAAGAAAACTAGTACATTTGCTTGACAATTCCACAAGATATTCCTTTTACCATCTAAGTAGTCAGTCCATTGGAAGAACAAAACCTGAGCCCTCATTATTTAGTGGCTTGTACCAGTCTTTCATGGCAAAGAAGACTATTTGTAATACTTCACTCTTTTACTTCAAAATAGAGACACTGATCAACATCACAGCTGGATATACTTATCTCTCCCAAGTCCCCAACACAAGCTGTCCTCAGGTTTCCCTAAATATATGACTTTTTCTTTTGTCCAGAGCACGTAGTAGAAAACTTTCACATGCCTGACACATTTTATTGGGACTACTCAGACTTTGCCTCCAATCCTGGTGAAGGAGCTATGGCTTTCATGATACCCCTTTATTTCTAATTCAGAACTGGGGACACAAATGAGAGATGACTTTTCACAGAAATAGTCATTCTAATTTAAACAAAATATAAATAATGCACAACAAGTTCTCAACACCTGCATTCCAAGACAGAAAGTATATGGTACATTAGGCCAGTTAAAAAGTTGATTAATTTTCTTATCCTATTAGATTTTTTTGTGTTTGCATTTTAGGTTCATCAAACTCACTAATATTCCAGAAGAGGAACTAAAGTTCTCTCTGTGGAAAGGATAAACAATTCATCCCTCAAATTATTCTTTAGTTTTTGTTTCTGTAAAATGACATTTTATAGAACCTTAATTATAAGTTTATAAGAACCATACTCTTTAGCAAAGGAATTGGATGGGAGGAGGTGAATGTTTTCAGGGGCTGGGGTGTAGCTAAATGGTAGAGCCCTTTCTTACTGTGAGGCCCTGGGTTCAATCCCCAGGTCTGCTAAAGAAAAGAAGAGAGAATGCTTTTGAATTGTGTCATAGTCATGGGAGATATGAGCTGAGAACAAGTTTTAATTTTACTTGGTTTCTTTATTAGTTCAGTGCTATGAGAGCGGAAGTTTATTACTTGTCTAGATGAATTATTACATTCAATAATTTCATTTTACAGATGAAAAAATGGAGTCAGAAAAGATGAAAGAAATTGCCTTACACAGTCAGTACTTAGTAAAGCCAAGATTTAAATCCAGCCTCTGGGATTCTACAGCTCTAGTTTCTAACCATGAAACTTTAAAAAAAATTAAATTTTATTTTTTTGTGGTGTTGGGGTTTGAACCTTACTCATGAAACTATATCATCTCTTAAAGGATGCTGTCTACCATGAATAGATGCTTATCATGCAATGATCTTGTACGAGATTGCTTCAAGTAAGCAGGTCCCTTCACATCAGGAATATTCCTAACTTTTTTCTCCACAAACCTAAGTCCTACTAAACACTCAGGGCTCAACTCATTTTGTTTCCCTCCTAATGCAAGCAGGTGTGCAGGAGTCATGTGCACTTTCCTTTATATACAGGAAATAGCTGTATCCTTTGCAACAACTAGCACAGGGTTTTGCCCATAATAGGCAGTTGCTGGCTAATGGAAATTGCCCGGGTCCTTGTCTCAGAAGAACAGTGCTTGAATCTCTGCTTTTTAAATTATTGGCAGTGTGGACAAGCATTTAGTGACCTCATCTGAAAAGAAAAATAAGTAATGCTGGATGTGTTGGCATACCCCTGTAAGCTCCGTGATTCAAGAGGCTAAGGCAGGAGGATCACAGTCTGAGGCCAGTCTCAGCAACTTGGTGAGATAAATAAAATAAAGTAAAAGACTGGGGAAAGAGCTCAGTGGTAAAGAGCCCCTGAGTTTAATCCCAAGTACCAAAAAAAAAAAAAAAAAAAGGTAAGACTCTTCTTACATATATAAATATTTGTTATCAAGATAAAAATGTGCTATTGTTTGTAAAAGCACTTTGTAAGGTGAAGTACTACAAGGAACAATAGGATTAAGTTAAATCAGTTTTGTATTGCATGCTTTGAGATTGTTGAACTGTGTCCAAATGTGTACATGAGCACATTTTCATGAGTGTATTATAGTGCCATTGAGGAAGACCATGGAGGAGCAGGATTGTTTGCCCTAGTAAAGAGAAGGCTGAAGTGAGTTTTCAAAACAAACTCCAAGTGTTTGTCTGTTCAATAGACAATTGTGAGCAACTCCACCGAGTCGCTGGCCTTAAATTAGAGCAAAAAGGGATTTGGTCCAGACATAAGGAAATGCTTCACGAACGTAAAGACTGTGAAACCCACCATTAAGGGAAATTGTGGAGACAAATAACAGCCACAAATAAGTTACTTGATGCTGCCAAATTGACCAAGGAGAAAAAGAAACATGTTTATTTTTCAAAATGTGGATGTTCTGAAGCAATTAAATATCTTCCTTCACTAAATTCACATATTTTTGGTCTTGATGGCACTATAAAATTATAATTTTTTAAAAGAGATTTAAAAAATGAGAGAGGGCATCTCTTCTATTGAAAAAAAGGAGAACGAAATGAAGAAGCTATAAAAATAGAAACTATTCAAGAATACATACTTGTAAACTACTATAAATATTTATATAAAGATAACAAACTCTCTAATCAATTGCCTTAATGAAATAAAAGTCATTCCATGTGTATCCCTTCCATCTTCCTCATAGAGGCCACTATCCCCAGTGACCATCGTCCTGTCTTTATATTTGAGCCTCCACCTTTGTTATACTAAGATCTCATACCCCACTTAGCATAGCCAAAGGTGGGTGTCTAGAAGGCCCAGAATCTGTATGGATGTTACATAGAACAGCTAGTGCTATTACAGCCAGAATTTCAGTTGAGCTGTACTTTGTGTCTTTCAAAAGGATGAGACCATCTCTGTGATGACAGAATAGTGACAGCAAATGTAACCTGAGTCCAGTTAAAGGTCACTGACCAAGCTCCACACTCTACAATAAGCTTATCAGGGCCATCTCTTGAAATAATAGTCACTTCCAGGTCTCCTTCATCTTCTTCACTCTTTGCCTTCCTCCCTCCTCCCCACCAGAGCCCACCTTCACCTCCCCGGGTGCATCCTTCAGCAAGGTTCTCCCTTTTCTTGGGCTTTTCCTGTTTTCATCACAAAGCCCTCAATGTCCTCTAACAGAGTATCTTCATCTAACCTTGAGCCAAAGGCCATTCTTGCTTCAGGGGGAAAAAAAAAAGGAAAAAAAAAAAAGAAAATAACTTCCTTATAAAAGGAGAGGGTGAAGTTTTAACATAAATGACAAATTTATAGATTAAGCAATTCCATTTCATAATTTTCCTTAGAGAATCTGGATGTAAAAAAAAAAAAAGTTTCCATCACTCTGGGGCATCTTTTTTCCAGCAGCTTTCCTTTCAATTCCACAATCAAATTCTCCTAACATGTAGAAGTAGATTGTCCAACAAATGTGTCTATTGAATCTGCCAAAATGAATGCTGAAATAGACTTATGCCACCACTGTCCTGGGTCTTGTGACATTTCAGCCACTTATTATATTGAGCAGTTATGTACCAAGTTCCAAGATCAGCAGTATATAAAAAATAAAAATGATCGGTCTTTTTCATTTTAGCAAATGTAACGGATTGATAGCCAAAGACCAGATTATTTATGCAGAGAAATTATTGCTCAAATCTCAAAGTAAACATGATGCAGGTCTGTTTGTGGATGGGTGTGTGCCTAATGTGTTCATTTATAGTTTACACCAGAGTTCACCTGCAGTGTCTCTCAGTTTCTTTGCAGAGTGGCTTCAGTTCAAGCCACTAGGGGAACTTGCTGTGGGTGAGACTCTGGGGTCAGGGAGTATTCTGAGCACACTGAAGCTGGGTCCTTCATTATGACCTACAAGTCCTGTATCATCTGTCTCCAGACTCCGCTTAGCTGCATCCCCTAATAACTTTCCTCCTGCCTTGCTGTGCTCCAGTCACACCAGCCTTTCTGCTCCTTACATTGGCCAAGTTCCTGTTCAGTTTTCATCCATGATGCTCCCTCTGCCTGGCACTCCTATCTACATACTTGCATGGCTCCTTTCTTCATTTCATTTGGGTCTCTGTTCAGATTGTCCCTTCTCAGAGACCATCTCCAGTCATCCCATCTATGAGAGATGACACATCTCCTATTCTTGCTTTAGTCTTCTTTATGAACCTTATATACATTGTTTATTTACAATTATGTCCTAAAAAAATCTTACAATATCTGGCACATGGTTGTTGCCCAATAAATAATCACTAACTAATGAGCAGATGGATGGCTACTCAATCTAATGTTGGGATTTGACAGATCCACAAATATTTTTTTCCCATTTATTTCATCTGTTCTTTTTAGTTATACATGACAGTAGAATGTATTTTGACATATCATACATACATGTAGTATGACTTCCCATTCTTGTGGTTGTACATGATGTGGAATTACACTGGTTGTGTATTCATATATGAACATAGGAAAGTTATGTTCAATTCATTCTACTGTCTTTCCTATTTCCACCCCCCATCCCTTTCCTTAATTCCCCTTTGTCTAATCCAGTGAGTTTCTACCCACCCCCTTTATTGTGTGTTAGTATCCACATATCAGAGAGAACATTCAGCCTTTGGTTTTTTGGGATTGGTTAATTTCACTTAGCATGATTGTCTGTAGTTCTATCCATTTACTGACAAATGCCATAATTTCATTCATCCATATGGCTGAGAAATACTCCATTGTGAATGTACCACATTTTCTTTATCCATTCATCCGTTGAAAGTCACGTAGGTTGGTTCCATAGCTTTCCTGTTGTGAATTGAGCGGCTATAAACATTGATGTGGTCACATCACTATAGTATGCTAATTTTAAGTTCTTTGGGTATGGACAGAGGAGTGGGGTAACTGGATCAAGTGAGGTTCCATTCCAAGTTTTCTAAGAAATCTCCATACTGGTTTCCAGAGTGGTTACACCAATTTTCAGTCCCATCAGCAATGTGTGGGTGTACCTTAAGCCACATCCTTGACAATATTTATTGTTACTTGTTTTCTTGACAATTGCCTTTCTGACTGAAGTGAGATGGAATCTCAGTGTAGTTTTAATTTGCATTTCTCTAATTGCTAGAGATGTTGAACATTTTTTTGTATGTTTGTTGACTGCAGATCCACAAATATTATATTATGATTACTACTGGAAGTCTCATCTTCTGTTCCTCAATGGTTTTTATTATTTGCACTTTCCTTAAATTCAAATCTCTCCACTTTCCCATTCATTCAGCATCATGTGCTCCCTATAATGCTGGGAAATCTCCTGTCATGAGACTTATCTAAGTAAGGTGTTTCTCCCCCAAACACTATGGATGAAAAACTCAATAGCCATTTTGGTTAGCATCCATTAAAATATTGTAAAAAGGTTTCTTTACTAAAAGATTTCAAACAGAAACTAGAACCCCATCTTTACAAGCATTTCACCTAAACAAGTTATAGATTTTGGAAATACTAGGTTCAAACTCAAACCTAGTTTCCTACTTTTTGCTAAGATCTTATGTGAGAAAATTTAAGATGGAATCTATCTGTGGCAATTTGATGGTCTCTTTTTGGAAACATCCCAAAACCCGAGTAAGACCAATAATATTCCTTCAGGACATTCTACTGATATAATTCTTGAGAAAGAAGGCAGAGACTAGCTAGCATTTATTAAGTGCCTACTTTATTCCATGCACAGACATGTGGATTTGTAAGTTCACTGACACCTACCACAGGTTCCTATGTTATGCGTTACTTGAGAAGGTAATCAGAATACTAGTAACCTTTGCACCTACCTCTTGTACTTGAGCATCCTACAAGCTATAAAAACACATGTGCTGGGCACAGTGGTACATTCCTTTAATCCTAGAGACTCAGGAGGCTGAGGCAGGAGGAAAGAAGGTTCAAAGCCAGTCCCAGCAACTTAGTAACACCCTGTCTTAAAATAAAAATTTAAAGGGCTAGGGATGTGGCTCAAATGCCCCTGGGTTCAATTCCCAGTACCAAAATAAATAAAATAAAAATACATGTTATTTCTTCAATGACTATACACATTATAATCACGTGCCACACAACAATGTGTTGGTCAGTGCCAGATTGCTATATGATTATATTCTCATAAGATTATAATGAAGCTGAAAACTTCCTATTGCCTAGTAACCTTGCAGCACGCTTGTGGTGATTCTTTAGTAAACAAAACTTACTGTGCCATGATCGAATAAAATTATAGAACACACAATTATATACCATACATAGTACTTGAGAATGATACTAAATGACTGTTATTGGTTTGAATATTTACCTTAGTATACTTTCTATTGTTATTTCAGAGTTCACTCCTTCTTCTTGTAAAAAAAAAAGTTACTATAAAACATTGTCCAGTGTTAGGCAACAGTGTCACTGTGTTTCTCACATCTCTTGATTGTACCAAGAAGCCACGTGAAGAGAGTGTCCCAGCCCACCTGGCTCTGTGCTAGCAAACTCTATGATGTTCTCATAATGATGAAATTGCCTAACGATGTGTTTATCAGAACTTATCCAGTTGTTAAGATGCAGGAGGCTAAGAGGCTGTTAAGAATGGAGGCTAGGGATGGGGATGTGGCTCAAGTGGTAGCGCGCTCACCTGGCATGAGTGGGGAGCTGGGTTCAATTCTCAACACCACATAAAAATAAAAATAAAGATGTTGTGTCCACCGAAAACTAAAATATAAATATTAAAAAATTCTCTCCCTATCTCTCTTTAAAACAAAACAAAACAAAAAAAGAATGGAGGCTAAAAGACTGTAAAATATATCAGCTTAAATAAGTGATTTCTATTTCACGTAGCAGTCCAAGGGAGCTCTGGTAGGGCTGGGAAGGCATCACTGCCCTGTGAGGTTACTTGGGAGCTGCTTTTGGGAACTTCTTTCCCATGACTTCACCCAAGAACCAGGGCAGAACCACTCACTTCCTGGGAAGTCATCCAGGAACCAGGATTATGGGTTGTTTCTGCCATTGTCAACATGTGTCCTATCTAGGTCCCAGGTAGATAACTGTTGCCATTTCTAAGCCAGAAGGAAGAAGAAAAGAGGAAGTTCAGGCTAAACACCTTCATCTTTAAGGCAAAGATCCAGAGCTACAAATAACCATTCTTTCCTTATCTCCCATTGGTGAGAATTTAGTCACATGTCATTCCTGCAAAGGAGGCTGGGAAATGTAGTCTTTAGCTGGGTGGGTGGCCAGCCACCCAGCTAAACTTAGAGGGAATTCCATTACTAAGAAGATGAGGAGAACAGCTCCTGGAGGATGGCTGGCAGTCTTTTGCCAAACCAGGTTATTAATTACTTGGATTCTGGACCTGAGGAATAAGTCTTCTGGGTGATAAAGTAGACATTTGCATGTTATTGGCTGCCTAGAATCTTTTGAACAATTTTACTGAGTTTGCAAAACTTCTTACTCTATAATTACTGGTTCTCCTGAGTAAAGGCATTCGATTTCTTTCCCAGGATCTCTTAGGAATCCACTTCCCAATGGGGTTGGCCACAGAAGCATTGATCTGGGGACGGCATTGGTACTGGTTCTGGTGTTAGTTTTAGAAACCCTCACATCTGTATTCAGTTGGAATCCCTTGGTGTGGGTTGGGCAGTTTTTCTGGCTGTGTCATTGCTAAGCGTAACTCTCTTGCCCTACCAAAGAATCTCTACTAATATTCTTTACTGATTTGTTGGGGAGTTTTGGATGGAATGTCCACATGTGGGAAAGTAGGACCCCTCCCTGTATGATAGCGTTTGTCAGGAATAGAAGAAAAGGGATGGCAGGGTACAGGAAGAATGTCCTGGTACAAAATTCCAAGGAATCCTAAAATTCTAAATTGAATCAGGCTCCCAGGTCACTTTGAAGGTAAATTTGTTCACGTAGAAGTGTAGAAGCAGTTTGTTAACTTGATTTATAACTTGAAAATTTAGACATTGGGATATAACCTTTTGTTTGTCCTCTTACCCCAAGGTCAAGAAATGTTAGGGACAGGCCTGGCAGGGAGTACATTATCAATGACTTCAAAGAGCAAAAAGAGGGCCATGTATGGGAACTCACCTAAGAGTCAGAGAGGAATTATTCCCAAAGGTTATTCACTTATGCTTTTAGTCACCCTTGATACCAATGGCCAAAGAGAAACACTAGAGACTTTGGGACATTACAACACTGATGAAAGCAGACATTAAAGACCTTAAGGGGAGCATCGATTACTGCATCATCTTTTATTATCACTGCTTTACACTAATGTAGCTGGTAATTGGATCCACCACTGTTCTTGGCTCCAAAAAAGGGCAGCTCTTGCCATCAGCACATTCCCTCAGCTATAAATGGCCAAGACCATCCCCTGAAGAAAGAGTCATCCATTACTTTTCCACCTCTAGGTGAGACCCTCCTGATAATTTCACGTATGGAAAAGTGTAAGGCTTTGCCAGCAGCATTGGCTCACGTGTGACACTCATGCCTGACTTTGCTACAGAGAGGCATGAGGGTGTTATTTACAATGTTGAACCGTTGATGTGCACATTGCTTAGGAATTCCTGAAATTGGGTAGAAGAAAAAAAACTATGTGTATCTCCTTAAGTACAAAGTGAATTGTGGAAAGCTAATGTTCTTCCTCCTGCCACACCCCATGCCCTGCCTTTGGCTTTGGTGCAGTTCCCTACATATGATAGTGTGACCTGTGATTTTGTGACTTAATGATGTTGTGAAAATTGGCTGCACTTTCAACTGTGCATTAAATGCATCCTGACTTTTGTGAGGTGCATTAAAATGTATCTTGACTTTTCCTAATTTAAAACTAGAGATGAATTTATAGGGGAAGACCCTATCATGCCAGGACTGCAGAAAAAAAATACTACTGAGATATTCTTGACTAGATTAATACTGTGTTTTTTTTTTTCAAAATACCTGATAACAACCACTTCAAAAGATGTGCCCTTGGGTTCCCCTGCTCATAAGAGGAATAATTAATTAGATTTATTTAAGCAAAGATAACCCAGAAGAGGAAGTTTATGTGTTCATAACCAATTAAGAGAGCTTTCTTCCCAAATTTTGACTTGGTTTGAATTTCTTATGCTTTGGACCTTATACTTAGAACACAAGTAGACGTTGGGTGTGGTGGCTCACACGTGTTATCCCAGTAACTGAGGAGGCTGAGGATCACAATTCCAGGCCAGCTTGGGCAGTCTAGCAAGACCCTGTGTCAAAATAAAATAAAAGGGATTGGGATGTAGTTCAGTGGTTAGATTGCTCTAGGGTTCAATCCCTAGTACAAAACAAAACAAACAAAAATACCATGTAGAAAATGTTTGTGTGTTTCTTATTCTCCTCTGCCTCTTTTAGAGGTAAAGCATTCTAACTCAGGATGTGGATATTGGTTAATTTTTCAATCAGTTATATCCCAGTAATGGTTTTTGTGTCAGAAGATCTTTACTTTTATCTCAGTCATTGTGGACAGTGGGTTAATCCAGGACTTTATCTTCAGTAGTTTCTGAATAAGTTTTTAAAAATGATCTTGCTTAATTAAAGGGCTTCACTAGATAGTGTTCTTTCTCATCAGAGAGCCAGGGTGCTGCTGGCTGTGATTTCCTGTGTCAAACTCCCTCTCACTCCTCACATTTGTGTGAGAACACTGGAGAAACCGTGTCTCAGTACTGCCACCTGTGGCTCTTGTCTGCCTGCACTCAACTGGACAGAATGTTAAACAGAAGTGCCAATATACAACCTTAGTGGAAAGGGTTAGTGCTAGATTATATTTTTTCTTCATAATCTATATACTGTTTTTTTTTCTGGTACAAGAGATCGAACCCAGAGGCATTTTACCACTAAGCTACATTCTTAGTCCTTTAATTTATTTATTTTTTATTTTGAGACAGGTTCTTGTTATGTTGTTGAGGCTGACATCAAACTTCAGATCTTTCTGCCTCAGCTTCCCAAGTCACTGGGATTAACAGGCATGTGCCACTGTATCTGACCATAATCTATACTTGATATTATCTTTAAATATTCCATAGATTTCAGTCTTGGGACAGGTTCAAAATCTATACTTGATATTCTCTTTAAATATTCCATAGATTTCAGTCTTGGGCCAGGACCCAACTTCTTGCATGTAAGAGGCACAAAAGGCTTTAATAAATATTGGATAAAGTGAATTAAATGGGATTGAAATAAGCCCCCGTATTTCAAGAGACTGAGACCTCTTAGGGATTGTTTGGTTGTTAAAATCAGAAATCTATATGACTAGCTCAGGCCAAAAAAGGAAATTTATTGGAAGGATGCATGGATTTCTTTATAAGGAAATGTACAATGGGTTGGAAACTCACCAGAAATGAAGAAAAATGCTTTTTGTAAGTTCTTTAATTTTTTGGAAAAAAACCCAACAAACACTGCTCTTTTCTCTCTCTCTCTCTCCCTCTCTTTCTCCTTTTTGGACTTCTCAATGTACATGAAAGAAAATAACATTCCTAACCTAACCCCACATAAGCACCTCTTTCAAGAGCTTAGTATATGGCAACTATAGCCATTCTGTTCTCAATGCATGGGCACTGGCTTTCTTTCAAGCATTTGACAGACATCATTGTCAAGCAGAATTCTTCCCCACTGAGCTTGGTTGCTGCTTCACATTCTTTTTAATACAGAATTCCCGACAGCCACGCCAGTTTGAAGATGGCTCTCTCTGTTCCAAATCCTTTTTCAATGGACAGTCCTTCAAACGGTTTAAGGTAGCCGTAGGATCTTCTGCTCCAAGCTCAATATCTCGAATTTCTTGAATCATGTGACAGGGGTATAAGCCTTCTCTATCTCCTGGTAACAATAGAATTGCATAAGAAAATCACTTAATTTACAAAAATTCAATAGTATCTTAGTTGCAACAATAACAACAAAAGTGAAGGAGGAGAAACTTTGTCCTCTTAGATTCTATAATTGAGGTAAAAAAATTGAACTGACAAAAGACATATTAAAAGGAGAAAACAGGCCGGGCATGGTGGCGCATGCCTGTAATTCTAATGGTTTGGGAGGCGGAGGCAGGAGGATCACAAAAGTTCAAAGCCAGTCTCAGCAATTTAGGGAGGCACTTAGCAACTCAATGAGACCCTGTCTCTAAATAAAACACACACACTAAAAACCAAAATAGTCTTGGGGATATGGTTTAGTGGTTGAGTGCCCCTGAATTCAATCCCTGGTACCCAAAAAAAAAAAAAAAGACATAATAAATTTTATTTGATGTTGATATTTTTATGTGGCATGAGAGTTTTTGTACAAAAAAGTGAAAACCCCCAAAGAAGCAGTTAGACTCAGGACTTACATACTGTTTTAACAATGGGCAATAAATTTTATGGAAAAGTAAAAAGGTATAGGAAAAAGGTTTTAGGCTTCTAGGGGTAGTAATTTAAGGGAAAATGAGTAGGAAATGTATGGGGGAAACTAATGGAAAAGTAAAAGTTATTTCAGTAAGGTTTATTTGTGCTGGTATTGTTTTGGACGAGGTATCTTCCCAAATCTCCTATTAATGCCGAAATATTAAGAGGTAAAAAATTAGATTATGAGAGCTGTAGCCTAATCAGTTCATCCTTGTTTAAGTGGTCCGACTGGATAGTAGCTAGGCAGGTGGGTCCCTAGGGATGTGCCCTGGTTCATCTTCCCTTTTGTCCTTTCCCTGCTTCTCCCTTTCTGCTTCCTGGCCACCATGATGTGCTTCCTGACCTTGGGCTCAGAGCAGTGGAGAAAGCCATTTATGGACTGAGACTTCTGGACCTGTGAGTCCCAGATAGACTTTGTCTGTTCTAAGTTGTTCTTGTCGGGTATTTTGGTCACAGTGACGCTAACGCTGACTAAAACAGCACCTTTTTTTAAAAATGGGAAATATATATCCTACTTTTAAGCAGAAAGGGGAAGGGCAGAAAGCCCTTCTTGCAGCTGCTGTTCTCAATTGCCTTCATCAAAAAATACTGAATATGCAAACGTGGCATGTTTTGAGGTGGTGTTTTCTGATCCACTTTCATGCTCATCATTCCAACCAGATTTATAGTAAACCAGGGCAGGGAACCCATATACAGGGAAATGAAAGGAGTTAATGTCTACTGTTTGACCTAGACCCAGGTCCTGACAATGTAAAATCAGGTTAAGGAGTTTTCAAGGATATGCTTGTTCTTACATCATTTTTAGTGTGGTGACTTTAGAACTTGTGCCTCACTAAAATGAAATTCCACTCTGTTCTCTACTGACAGAGGTCCTATCTGCCCTTCTCTTCCTTAGAGAATAGACTTGGGAGGTGGACACAGGGCTCACATGTGGTCTCAGCAGCGTGGTTATTCTCTCATCAGCCCTAGATGCTATAGTTCTGCCTATGCAGCATATCAATACCCTAGCAATTACTGAAAATAAAAAGGCTTGACTTTCCTCAAACCTGCAACCATAAAACCAGAAAGAAATGTACCCACTTATAACATGAATTAAAAAATATATACATATATATAGCTTCTATTTAGCTCCTGTTGTTGTTGATCTGCATTAACTTACCCCATTGCAACACTGTGGTGTGACCTACTATGATTTATAAGATAATTCAAGCAAAAGGATATTGAATAGGGCTCAATACCAAGAAGCCACTTAGTAAATGTTTCTCTATCTCATCCTCCACAGTGTTTTATTGTACACAGGTACAGCCTTTACCTGAACCACTGTTAATTTTACCTTAGTTTCTGGTTCATACTTTAAGCCTACCCTTTGGTCAGGGTTCTATCATCCAATGTATTTACTGTTCCTCCCAGGTCTTCATGCTTCTCTTTGACAACTGACTGTTTGACAGAGTTGTCTTCCTTTTTTATGTGTCCAAATCTGGGTAAGATTAGGCACACCTGGACAAAACCCCATCTTGATAGAGACAAACTTTTCTTATACTGTACCACACAGAGTGCCAAACATTTAAAAACATTCTAAAGTGTTATTTAATGATCTTTAAAAAGTTACAGGTAGCAAGCTGAAACAACAGAACGTAATCATTATAGCTGGGCATCTGTTATATCACAAAGATTTTCTATGTCAATTAATTCTCCAATAACAGAAGAGAAGGAAAAGAACAAAAGAATTACTGTTCTGTTGTTCATCCATTTTCTCTCAAATTTAAGGTAGATAAGAACCTGTTTTGCTATTTCATCTTTGACAGCTTTGAGCAGCTTGGCTCTCCTGAGGCCTTTTCTAAGCCTGCACATGTAATAAAGCAGGAAAGCACAAAAAATTCACAAGAGGGCAGGGATGTGGCTTAGTGGCAGAGTACTTGCCTAGCATGTACTGGGCCCTGGTTTGATCCCCAGAACCACAAAATGTATACATAAATAAAATAATTTTAAAAAGGAAAAAAGATCTTTTCAGAAGATATTCCAACCCAAATGATTAAGGATCACACAAACTATATAAGACATGGAGTCTTTGGAGAGATTGGAGATATCCACTAGGGAGAAAGAATTGACCTGTATTATCTCAGAAAAGCTTCTAGTGCCCTGTGATACAAAATACAATGCACAGGGCAGGGCAGACATGAAGAGAAAGAAAAGAACCTGATTCTTTAAAAAGGGGGGAAAGCTGTAAATAGAACTTCAAGAATGAGCATTGGGCTTCAAGTGTCTCCATTTAAATATGGATAATTTTAAAATGGAAAAAAGATTTGAATGATTTAGCTCTGATATACCCTACCCTCCTTGCATTTTCTAAAGGTGAAGGTCCACATTAAAAAAAAAAAAACACAGAGATTAATCAGGGAATGCACACAAACACACACACAAATATACATATAAATATAACATGTGTATTTATGTATTATATGTATGTATACATATGAAAGATCAAGATTGAAATACATCCTGATGTTGTATAAGTTTACTGTAGTTAAGAAATATGGGTCTGGGGCTGTAGCTCAGTGGTTGAGCGCTTGCCTTGCATGCGTGAGACCCTGGATTCGATCCCCAGCACCACATAAAAATAAACAAATAAAGATATTGTGTCCATATACAACTAAAAAAATATTAAAAAGAAAAAAGAAATATGGCTGGAAAGCCAATAGCCTTACATAATTGCATGATTGGAGTTTTGTGCTATTTGAAATACACATACCCACACACACCCACATGCACATTTATATATATATATATATATATATACACACATTATACATACATAAAACTATAAAACACTGCCTAGAACTTTCAGGCCTGATCTCCAATGTGGGATTGTGCAGGGCATGAGGTATGAGTCCTTGTTTGGCTACTTGTTGTTTTCCCTTGACTAAAATTTTTTGAGTTTCAATTTTTCATATTTGAAACTGGTAAAATAGTGGAGAAATGACAATACATAATACTTTGTACAGTCTAGGCAAATTATGCATTATTAGTGTACATTTTGCTATTGACTTTCAGCTCTTAACCAAACACTTCCAAAAAATCCTATCAAGATTCATGAATATTGTCATCCTTTCAAATTATTTAGTAGACAAGAAAATAAGCATGAAGGAAAATTTTATTTCTTAAGCCAAGAATTCCTACCTGTGTTGTTTGTTTATTCATTAATTTTTCAATAATCAGGAGAACAGAAATCATGGAAACTTCAATAAAAAGAAGTCAACTTAGAAAAATTAATGCAGCCAGAAAACAAATTCCAATGTGCAATTTTTGTTTTGGGGTGGACTATCAGGGATTGAACTCAGGGGCACTGGGCCACTGAGCCACATCCCTAGCCATATTTATTTAGAGACAGAGTTTCAGTGAGTTGCTTAGTGCCAAGCCTGGCTTTGAACTCATGATCCTAGTGTTTCGCCTCCTGGGCCACTGGGATTAGAGGCCTGCACCAATGGACCTGGCCCAAGTGCACTTTTATACCTCAGAAAAAGTGATTCTCTTTGTTAAGCTCTGTCAGGCTTACCCCTAGGGGTCACTCTCCTAGGCAAATTCTATTAATTATCTGCCCAAGTTGAAAGCTGGAAATAAAAATACCTCCAGGTATTTTGAAAAGAAAGAGATTTACTACAGGAGATGGTCTTTTAACACTACTGAAGAGCACCACTGAAATCATGGAGCAGCTGAATGAACTGCCAGTGCTTAGATAGTTTCCCCCACACTCACCTTCTCCTTAACAGCTGTGCTTGGCAGTATAGAACAAACGGAAAGAATCAAAGCTATAGTTCATCTCTACCAATGTCTGCAGCCAAAAAGACAGACGGTAAGAAATGTCTATGTCTTCTATACACAGGTGAGCAAGGTATGAGGCACTTGCTTGTGAATTTTTGGTTTGAATTCCTTAAGTTGATATGGTATTTTGTGTTCTGGCTAACCAGGCAAACGTAAGTACTGAGTTACTTTCTTTATTTATTAACCTCTTTAACAAGAGACACCAAGGTTTGATGTAAACATTTTGCCTTGTCAGTATCATTTTAAGAATGATGAAAATAATTTTAAAAACTGAGATAAAACAAGAATATTCTTTGCCACTAAAGAGAGAAATGAAGAAATAGCTACTTCACTGCCATTTATCTCTTATGTCCTAGAAATTTCCAAACTTGCAAAGTATTTATTAAAGTGAGATTGAGGGACCTGGTTAGAAGAGGATTATCCTGTCTTTGAACTGGAAAGTCCCCTGAACCTTGCTCTAGATGGTGGCTTCGGGGGCTGCCCAATGCAATGCAGCCTCATGGAAGTTGAAATTGAAAGTTGGTTCAGAAATCACGAAGTTAACACAGTTCTGTCAATAGAATCTCAAAAAATAATATAAATTTCTGTACGTCTTTTATGTAGATGTGTTGTATAATTTAATATTAAGGTACATATCCTGATCATATTTCCTCACTGGTATTCACACTCCTAAAGCTTAACATTCTTTTCCTTAGTTTTCCTCCTGCAAAAATTATTAGTTTTTTTTTTTTTTTAAGTTGGCAGATGTCTTTTGGACTGCCACCCTATTGCGATATTCAGGTGAGGACAAGCCGGGGCAGGGAGGGAAGCAGTGGGCCTGTGTAAATTTGCCTTCTGGCCCTTCATGTGCTCTGAATGGCGATGGCAGCAGAGCCGAGAGCTGGAGCTCAGCCACACGCTCCTGTACCGGGTGCGAGGGCATCCGTTGTGCTCAGCGTGGTTGGTTTCTGACGGTTTACAGCTGCTGGATCGGCACTTATTTCTTTTCAAAATGACTCAGATCCTTATGTTCTGTTGCTCTGGGGTAATACCTATGACAAATATCAGGATGTGATGGCACTGGGCTGGAGAGAGTGGACGTGACAACTAGCACTTGCTAGGAGGTAGTTACAAGAGTGTCCCTCAGTCTGGTGACTCAGTTGACCCAAATCCCAGATACTTATGTGTTTTATTCCTATAAGCACTCAACCTTGCCTCCAATGTTAAATAACAAGAGAGTTCATAAGAGTTGAATTTTATGACACGGATTTTGGTGTCTATAGCGTCTCTCCATTGGGACTATCAGGCATAGTCGACTTGACCAATTCTTAGAGGACACTATTATTAATTGCTCACATCTCTTGAAACTTATGACATGCCAGACACTTCCCTACAGGTTCATGTCGTGTAATGCTGAGATGGGTGCTATTATCATTTTTATAACCCTTGTATGATGGAAACTGATGCACAGAGGGCTTAAGTAACTTGTTTGAGGACACACAGCTGTGGTATTATCAGAATCTGGGTGGATGGGATGAGAATCTTTCCCAGTAACTTGTATTTCTATGATCACTCTGTTCTCCTGGCCTCAAGCCATTAGATGTGAGAGTGAATTTAAAAGTTAAAGAGCAACCTATTCATTGCTGGGATAAGGAAGATGAAGCCAGAGAATGATTAAATGATTGTCCTGAGGATCTACATCTGGTTTGTGGCAAAACCAAGACTAGAGCCAATGTTGTTCTTTCTATTACCTCACACTTTGGCTTTTCTCTGCCCATTGTTCTTTATTGCTAATGAATCACCAAGTCTTGTTCACTTCCTTCTCCGCTTTTCTGATTTCTGTCCCTTCCTTCCTATCCCTAAAACCAGGCTTGGGTTAGCCTTTGCCTGGAAGATTGTGCCTGAATGGCCTCAGGACTGCCTGTTTACTTTCTTTCAATTGGGAAGAAATCAGAGGCAAAGTAATTAGTAATTACAAAATCTACCTTTCAAAAAATGTTGGTTGTCTACTCCATTCAGTCATTTCCTGAATGTTGCCAAATTTCTTCTTTGTAATTGCTAATTGTTATTTTAAAAACATCCCCGAACATTATTAATGCTCAGCTCTCCCTTGCAATCAGAGGCAATTATTAAAACACGGTTTACATTAACCTGGAGTTTCTGTGCTGTGCTGTGTGAGTTCTTCTCCCTTTTGGCTGACTTCTCATCCCTGGCAAAAATAAATTAAGGAATTTTTAACTAGGCATGGTGGCACAGTCCTCTAACCAAGCTACTCAGGAGACTGAGGCAGGAAGATTGTAAGTTTGAGGCTAGTGTGGACAACTTTTTGAGACCCTTTCTCAAAATAAAAAAAAGGGGGGGGGCTGGAATTAGCTCAGTGGTAAAGCACCCCTGGGTTCAATTCTTAAAAAAAAATTAAGAACAAAAATTCTTTTTGCCAGGATGAGGAATAAGGGTGAGCCATTCTCCAGTCTGATTTATTCCCCATCCCTCACAAAAATTTCTTAATTTATTTTTGCCCAAACTTAAGAAATCTTTAAAAAACATCAAATTCTTCATTTGCAAAACACCCAGTATATGTAAATAATTGTGAAAGAAAAGAAATCAAACCCCAGATACTTATTCATTCAAACCAAGGTTAGTGCATCATTGAGTATTATTTTTCTTCTATGTATAGAATTTTCTTTTTTTTTTTTTGATATATGAGTTTGGGAAAATAGTTAATTTTTCTTTTTTTTTTGGTAAAATGTGGCTAAAGAGAGGTAACTGTCTTAGAAGACCCAAAAAACTCTACCAGAAAACTTTTAGGACTCATTAATGAATTTAGCAAAGTAGCAGGATATAAAATTAATACCCATAAATAAATTGCATTCTTATATACCAATGATGAATCAAGTGAAAGAGAAATTAGAAAAAAAACATTCCATTCACAATAGCCTCAAAAAATATTTGGGAATCAATATAACAAAAGAGGTGAAAGATCTCTATAATGAAACCTACAGAACACTAAAGAAAGAAATTGAAAACATCTTAGATGATGGCCAGATATCCATTTTTCTTGGATAGGTAGAATTAATATTGTCAAAATGGCCATACTACCACAAAGGCTATACATATTTAATGCAATTTGTTTTAAAATTCCAATGATGTTCTTCATAGAAATAGAAAAATTAGTTATGAAATTCATTTGGAAAAATAAGAGGCCCAGAATAGCCAAAGCAATCCTTAGCAAGAAAAGTGAAGCAGGAGGCACCACAATACCAGACCTTAAACTATACTACAGAGCTATAGTAACAACAACAGCATGATATTGGCACCAAAACAGACCTGAAGACTAATGGTACAGAATAGAAGACACAGAGACAAACCTACATAAATAGAATTATCTCATACTAGACAAAGGTGCCATAAACATACATTGGAGAAAAGATAGCCACTTCAATGAGTGGTGCTGGGAACACTGGAAATCTATATGTAGCAGAATGTAATTAAATCCCTAGCTCTCACCCACAAAATACAACTCAAAGGGAATCAAGAATGTAAGCATTAGACCAAAGACCCTGAACCTACTAGGAGAAAATGTAGGCTCAACTCTTTATCATGTCGGCCTGGGAATGAACTTCCTATAGTGCAAGAAGTAAAATCAAGAATCACTAAATGGGATGGTATCAAGCTAAAAGCTTCTTCACAGCAAAGGAAACAATAAAAAATGTGAAGACAGACCCTGCATAACGGGAGAAAATCCTTGCCACCTGCTCCTCAGATAGAGCATTAATCTCCAGGATATTATAAAAGACTCCAAAAACGTAACACCAACAGTAAATAAATACCCCAATCAATAAACAGGCAAAGGAACTGAACAGGTAATTCACAGAAGAAGGAATACGAATGGTCAAGAAATATATTTAAAAAATGTTCAACAACTCTAGTAATTAAAGAAATGCAAATTAAAACTCCACTGAGATTTCATCTCACTCCAGTCAGAATGGCAATTATCAAGAATACAATCAACAATAAATGTTGGTGAGGATGTGGGGAAAAGGCACACTCATACATTGCTGGTGGGACTGCAAATTAGTGCAACCACTCTGGAAAGCGGTATGGAGATTTCTCAGAACTCTTGGAATGGAACCACCATTTGACCCAGTTATCCCACTCCTCAGCATACACCTAAGGGACTTGAAATCAACATGTTACAGTGATGCAGCCACAGTAATGTTTATATGTGGATACTAACACACAATAAGAGGCGAGGGAAGAATAGAAGTTCATTGGATTAGACAAAGGGGGATGAGGGAAGGGATGGGGGATGGGAAAAGATAGTAGAATGAATCCGGATATAACTTTCCTATGTTTATGTATGAATACATGTCCAGTGTAACTCTACATTATGTTCAACCACAAAAACTGGATCCCAATTAGAATAAATTATACTCTACATATGTATGTCAGAACACACTCCACCGTCCTACATATCTAAAAAGAACAAACAAAAAAAGAAAAAAGAGAGGTAACCCTCATAAGATTCTTGGAAGGATTAAATGAGAATATATACAAATATATCTGGAACATAATAATTGCTCAATAAATGGTAGCTATAAGATGTTTTTATTTATTCTTCAATCTCCTAGAATTAGTTTAGATGCAAAATATAAAATAGGGGAAATATTTGATTTTCCCCCTTAGTAGTTAAGCAATTGATTCACTTCTTCAAAATTATCTTTTAATTTTGAGATAATTGTAGAGACACATGAAGGTATAACAAATAATACAGAGGGATCCTTTTATCCCTTACTGATTTTCTCTAAGTGATCACATCTTCCAACACTATAGTACAATATCAACTAGAAAGATAAAGAACATTTGCTGGTAAAAATAGACATATCGACCAATAGTACCTCATAGAAGACACTGAGACAAACCCACATAAATACACTTATCTCATACTAGAAAAAGGTGCCAAAAACATATATTGGAGAAAAGATACCCTCTTCAACAAATGGTGCTTGGAAAACTGGAAATCCATATGCAGCAAAATGAAACTAAACCTGTATCTCTCACCATGCACAAAACTCAACTCAAAGTGAATCAAGGACCTAGGAATTATACCAGAGACCCTACATCTAATAGAAGAAAAAGTAGGCCCAAATATTCATCATGTTGTATTAGGCCTGATTTCCTTAACAAGACTCCTAAAGCGCAAGAAATAAAATCAAGAATCAATAAATGGAGTGGATTCAAACTAAAAAGCTTTTTCTCAGCAAAAGAAACAATCAATGAGGTAAAGAGAGAGGCTATATTTTGGGAGCAAATTTTTGCCATACACACATCAGATAGAGCACTAATATCCAAGATGTATAAAGAACTCAAAACACTTAACATCCCTTTATCAAATATAAGAAAGTTGTAATTTTGTGGATTGGTCTCTGTGTCCTCTATTCTGTACCATTGGTCCATCTGCCTGTTTTGGTACCAGTACCATGCTGTTTTTGTTACTATTGCTCTGTAGTACAGTTTGAAATCTGGTATCGCTATACCTCCAGATTCACACTTCCTGCTTAGAATTGCTTTTGCTATTCTGGGTCTTTTGTTTTTCCATATGAATTTCATGATTGCTTTATCTATTTCTACAAGAAATGCCGTTGGGATTTTGATTGGCATTGTGTTGAACCTGTAGAGAACTTTGGGTAATATCGCCATTTTGATGATGTTGGTTCTGCCTATCCATGAACAGGGTACATTTTTCCATCTTCTAAGATCTTCTTCTATCTCTCTCTTTAAAGTTCTGTAGTTTTCATTGTATAAATCTTTCACCTCTTTTGTTAGGTTGATTCCCAAGTATTTTATTTTTTTTTGAGGATATTGTGAATGGGGTGGTTTTCCTCATTTCCATTTCAGAAGTTTTGTTGCTGATATACAGGAATGCCTTTGATTTATGCATGTTGATTTTATATCCTGCCACTTTGCTGAATTCATTTATTAGTTCTAGTAGTTTCTTTGTAGACCCTTTTGGGTCTTCTAGGTATAGGATCATATCGTCTGTAAATAGTGATATTTTAAGTTCTTCTTTTCCTATTTTTTTGCCTTTAATTTCTTTTGTCTGTCTAATTGCTCTGGCTAGTATTTCAAGGACTAAATTAAATAGAAGTGGTGAGAGAGGGCATCCCTGTCTTGTTCCAGATTTTAGCGGGAATGCCTTCAGTTTTTCTCCATTTATAATGATGCTAGCCTGAGGCTTAGCATAGATAGCTTTTACAATGTTGAGGTAAGTTCCTGTTATCCCTAGTTTTTCGAGAGTTTTGAACATAAAGGGATGCTGTACTTTGTCAAATGCTTTTTCTGTATCTATCGAGATGATCATATGGTTCTTATCTTTAAGTCTATTGATGTGGTGAATAACATTTATTGATTTCTGTATATTGAACCAACCTTGCATCCCAGGGATGAATCCTACTTGATCTTGGTGCACAATTTTTTTGATATGCTTTTGTATTCGATTCGCCAGGATTTTATTGAGAATTTTTGCATCTATGTTCATTAGAGATATTGGCCTATAGTTTTCTTTCTTTGAAGTGTCTTTGTCTGGTTTCGGGATCAGGGTGATGTTGGCCGCATAGAATGAATTTGGAAGAGCTCCTTCTTTTTCTATTTCTTGAAATAGCTTGAAAAGTATTGGTATTAATTCTTCTTTGAAGGTTTTGTAAAACTCCGCTGTATACCCATCCTGTCCTGGGCTTTTCTTGGTTGGTAGGTAGTCTTTTGATGGCTTCTTCTATTTCTTCCTTTGTTATTGGTCTGTTTAAATTGTGTGTGTCTTCCTGACTCAATCTGGGCAGATCATATGACTTAAGAAATTTACCGATATCTTCACTGTCTTCTATTTTATTAGAATATAGGGTTTCAAAATACTTTCTAATTATCTTCTGTATTTCTGTAGTGTCTGTTGTGATATTGCCTTTTTCATCCCGTATGTTAGTAATTTGAGTTTTCTCTCTTCTTCTCTTCATTAGCATGGCTAAGGGTCTGTCGATCTTATTTATTTTTTCAAAGAACCAACTTTTAGTTTTATCAATTTTTTCAATGGTCTTTTTCGTTTCAATTTCGTTGATTTCTGCTCTGATTTTAATTATTTCTTCTCTTCTGCTATATTTGCTGTTGTTTTGCTCTTCCTTTTCTAGGGTTTTGAGATGTAGTGTGAGTTCATTTATTTGTTGTTTTTTTCTTTTTTTGAGGAATGAACTCCAGGAAATGAATTTCCCTCTTAAAACTGCTTTCATTGTGTCCCATAGATTCCGATATGTTGTGTCTGAATTGTCGTTTATCTCTAAGAATTTTTTGATTTCCTCCTTTATGTCTTCTGTAACCCATTGATCATTCAGTAACATATTGTTTATTTTCCATGTGATGCAGAATTTTTCCTTCCTGCTTTTATCATTGATTTCCAGTTTCATTCCATTATGATCAGATATGGTGCATGGTATTATCTCCACACCTTTATATTTACTAAGAGTTGCCCTATGGCATAATATATGATCTATCTTTGAGTAAGATCCATGTGCTGCTGAGAAGAATGTGTATCCACTTGATGATGGTTGATATATTCTATATATGTCGGTTAAGTCTAGGTTATTGATTGTGTAATTGAGTTCTATAGTTTCTTTATTCAGCTTTTGTCTGGAGGATCTTTCTAATGGTGAGAGCAGTGTGTTGAAGTCACCCATAATTATTGTGTTGTGGTCTATTTGACTCTTGAACTTGAGGAGAGTTTGTTTTATGAATGTTGCCGCACCATTGTTTGGTACACACAAATTGATAATTGTTGTGTCTTGTTGATGGATGGTTCCTTTTAACAGGATATAGTGTCCTTCTTTATCCCTTTTGATTAACTTAGGTTTGAAGTTGATTTTATTCGATATGAGTATGGCCACTCCTGCTTGCTTCTGAGGGCCATGTGAGTGGTATGATTTTTCCCAACCTTTCACCTTCAGCCTGTGTATTTCTTTTCCTATCATATGAGTCTCCTGAAGGCAGCATATTGTTGGATTTGTGTTTTTGATCCAGGTTACTAGCTTGTGTCTCTTGATTGGTGAGTTTAGTCCATTAACATTTAAGGTTACAATTGAAATATGATTTGTACTTCCAGTCATGTTTATTTATTTATTTATTTTAGTTTGGCTAGTTTTTACTTTTTGGTTATTTTCCTCCCCCTTTACTGAGATACCTCCCGCTGTTAGTTTTGGGCACTATTTTTCCATTCCTGTTCTTGTAGAATTTTGCCCCAAATGCTTTGCAGTGCTGGTTTTCTGGCTGCGAATTCTTTTAGCTTTTGTTTATCGTGAAAGATTTTAATTTCATTGTCAAATCTGAAGCTTAATTTTGCTGGATACAGTATTCTTGGTTGGAATCCATTATTTTTCAGTGTTTGAAATACATTGTTCCAGGATCTTCTCGCTTTCAAAGTCTGTGATGAAAAATCAGACGTTAACCTAATTGGTTTACCCCTGAATGTAATCTGCCTCTTTCTCTTGTAGCTTTTAATATTCTCTCCTTGTTCTGTATGTTGGCTATCTTCATAATTATATGTCTTGGAGTTGGTCTATTATGGTTTTGAATGTTTGGGGTCCTGTAGGCTTCCAGGATTTGGCAATCCATTCCATCTTTCATCTCTGGGAAGTTTTCTAGGATTATTTCATTTAATAAGTTGTCCATTCCTTTGGTTTGAACCTCTGTGCCTTCTTCTATCCCAATAACTCTCAAATTTGGTTTTTTGATGAGATCCCATATCTCTTGGATAGATTGCTCGTGAGATTTAAGCATCTTTTCTGTGTTGACTATATTCTTTTCAAGTTGATAAACTTTGTCTTCATTATCTGATGTTCTGACTTCTACTTGATCTAGTCTATTTGTAATATTCTCGTTAGAGTTTTTAATCTGGTTTATGGTTTCTTGCATTTCTAGGATTACTGTTTGTTTGTTTTTTTAAGATCTCTATCTCCTGGTAAAGCTTGTTCTTTGCAGTTTGAATTTGTTTAGTTTGTTTTCAAAATATACTTTCAATGCTTGGACTTGCTGTCTCATGTCTTCTCTAATATTCCGTTCCATCTGAGTTAGGCATGCCTTGATTTCTTTCCCTGTCCATGTTTCTGATGCTTCTAGGTCCTCCTGTAGATTTAAGTTGTCCTGCATTATCTGTAATCCTTTTTTCCCTTGTTTTTTCATGTTGTTCACGTTACTTTCCAGCTCTGTTTGACTGCTTTGTAACTGCTTTCTCCTATACATTTGTTTTGGCTTTGTATATCTCTGTTGTCTCTCCTTTGTGGTGGGAGATTATGTCTAGAGTTGTTGGGCTTTATTGTACTTTAGAGCTGATTCATTCAATTTATAAAGGGCTTCCGTATTCTGTATGCATATAGTGATTTGTTGTTTGTTCTTAGGACTTTAGGTTAGGTGCTATGAAGGTATAAGGGTTAGTATGTCTTGGCTACTTTAGAAGGTTGCTCTACTGAAGGGGGATACTGTCGATTGGATCAGGGTGTTGGTAGTAGCTAGGTATTTAGGAGCCCTATAGACAGTCTCAAAACATTCACCTATTTGCATTTAGACAATTACACGTAATGGAGGAAGTAATGCTTGGGATGAAAGTTGGGGGGAAGGGGAAGGAAGGTGCTCTTGAAAAGAAAGAAGGAGAGAGAGATAGATAGCATAGAGGAGAATGGAAAGAACAATAAAACTTGAAAGGGGAAAGAAAGAGGGAAAACGGGAGAGAAAAAATAAAATAAGAAATAAATTAGGTCTTAGAGATCCATTTTCTTCTCTTTCCGTAGGCAGAGCTGTGCCCTCTGAGCTGAGTTTTGCCCTCAATGTGTCAACAGCAATCCCTGTGAGGCGGCTCCTGGGAGTCTCTCAATCCTGTTGGTCCAGAGCCGTTTCACTTCTACGGCCCCTCCTCCCCTTCCTCCTGCCAGCCAGGAGGACATAATGGTGCAAGTGGCTGAGGCATGAGGATTGCAAGTTTGAGGGCAGTCTGGGCAACTTAGTGAAGTCCTCTCTCAAAATAAAATAAAATAAAATAAATAGGAGTGGATATGTAGCTCAGCAGTACAATATTTGTTTAGCCTGTGTAATGTTCTGGGTTTAATTCCCACTACTGAAATAAAAAAAGAAAAAAAAAATCCCTATGACTCTTATTAGCCCAAAGACAAATTAACTTCATATATAGTAAGGGCTGAGCAATTCCTTTTGAGGCTATCAGCCAGGGGACCATGTGTAACTGTACAATACTGGTGAGATGATTGGAAGTAAAATCTTTATTAGCGTGAATTTAGAAAAGAATATGGGAAAAGAAATTGGAGACACCATGGAGAACTTTGTGAGAGATTTTCCTCTAAAGGGAATATTAAAATATGATAATTATTATTAGATAGGACAGTGGAATCAGAAGGATATTTTTGGGTTGTTTGGTACTGGGAATTGACCTCATGGGTGCTTTATTTACGACAGAGCTACTTCATCAGGACCACCAAGCTTTTTTAAACAGGGCCTCAGTACGTTGCACAGACTGGCCTCAAATTTGCTGAGACAAGACTTGGACTTGTGATTCTCCTGCCTCAGCCTCCTGAGTCTCTGGGATTATAAATATGCACCACCACACCCAGCTAGAGGGAAAATGGATGAACTGAAAAAAGAGATGCCAAAGTGACAGAGAAAGAGCCTAGTGCAAACATGGAGAGGTGGTCAGTACATAGCAACGTGGACAACTTCACCCAGAATAGCAGTGGAGAGGCAGAGAAAATGGCTCTGGATGTAGGCAGACGAAGAGATACGATGGAAGCTTGACTTTTGACTGTACCTATTTTAACAGGGAAAGAGGGAGAAAAGGTCATAGACAGATAGTGAGGATGAAGAATAAGTTTGAAAGAGGGAGGAAATAAAGGTGGGAAAAAGATGACATAGGTCAGTGAGCGAATGGACTAAGGACATGTAATGTCATTACTCTGCGGCTCTATAGGTACAAGACTACTTGAATCTTGGGACATGATTTAAAGTGAGACCAGTCAACAGAGTTAAGTGTTTTTCTCCAGCTTCATCCAGCTTTCGGAGCTAAGCCTGTGCCACATTTGCACACCAGCATGAGTGAATTGTTACACTGAATTATAACCAAGGTGTTTCAGCACTGTTGTGATATCACAAATCCCCAAATGTCATCACTTTTAGGCAACAATTTATTATTCTCCCAACTCTATGATTTAACTCATTGGTTCTCCTGCTGCACAAGGTGTCAGGCAAGACTGCAGTAAGAAGATGGACTTGAGGGCTGGGGATGTGGCTCAAGTGGTAGCTCGCTCGCCTGGTATGCGTGTGGCCTGCGTTCGATCCTCAGCACCACATACAAATAAAGATGTTGTGTCCACCGAGAACTAAAAATAAATATTAAAAAAATTCTCTCTCTCTTTAATTTTTTTTTTTTTTAAAAAAGAAGGTGGACTTGATTGAGATGACATGTTTGCAATCATATATCACACATCTACCTCTGGAAGGCTGGCCTGGAAGAATGGGCTCAGCTGGGGTGTTGGGGTGCCTGGCCCTCTCCCTCTCCATGTCTGTGTGGTCTCAAGACCTCTTCCATTCCACCTGGCCTCTCCAGTAGTAGCTCAGAGCACCAAAAGTTAAAAAGCATAAGTTTCTAATACTTCTTGAGGCTCAGGCTTAAAACTGGCCTGCATCACTTCTGCCACATTCTGCTGGTTGGAAGTGGGAGAGGACTATAAGGTGCACTGCATCAGGGACTGTCCTTGGAAATCAGCTACCAGAACCAACCCTCCTGCGTCACTGATTCACATCTCTCCCACATGTAAAGAATATTCATTCCTTCCCCAAGACGCCCAAACTTTTATCTCAGTACAGCATCAAGCATAGGCTTTGAAGTCCAGGATGTTGAAATCATGTGTAGAGAGGTAATGCATATATGTTAATTAGCTGGATTAGCCATTCAACACACACACACACACACACACACACACACATTTCAAAGCACCATGTTGTATATTATAATATGTGTGAGACCACTTTTTAGGAAGCAATTATTAAAAATTTTAAAAAGAATAATATAGTTTTTATATCTACAAATAATAATAATTATTAATATGGAAGAGTTGTAGGTATTGGTGATGCCAAATTCTAAGACAGTGCTTCTCATTCTCAGCTACACACTACCATAAATTTTAAGATCTTTTAAAAAATTTCCAATGCCTACACCTTCCCAAACCAATGAAATCAACATTTTTGTGGTAGTTCTGAAAAATCCATTTTTTAAAAACTTGTCATGTGATTCTAGTAATCCATCTAGGGCTGTAGACTTATCATAATTAGGTTATTTGTGAAGTGCCTACCACAATGTATGTCAAATGGAATCCTAAATCTTATGTTCCCTCACTTTGCATTACTAAATTTTATGAGATACAAACTATTGTCTCTATTTCACAGATGAAAAACAGAGGCTTGGAAAAGTTAACCAGAGCCACCTGATAGCAAATATATATTTGCCAAGCTGGGGATATAACCCAGGGGAGCTTTACCACTTAGCTACATCCTGAATGCTTTTTACTTTTTAAATTTCAAGACAGGGTCTTGCTAAGTTGCTTAGGACTTTGCTGAGTTGCTGATGTTGGCCTTGAAGTTGTGATCCTTCTGCCTGAGCCTCCCAAGTTGCTGGGAATACAGGCCTGCACCACTGAATGAATTGTAAAGCCTGAGTCTTAGCAACTAATTTGTTTTCCCCAACAAATGTGTTGATTTGTGGAAACATAAAAGATACTTTAAGTCAGACATGGTTGCACATGTCTGCAATCCCAGCAACTCTAGAGGCTGAGGCAAGAGGATCACAAGTTCCAGGCCAGCTAGGAACTTAGCAATACTCTGTTTTGAAATAAAAAGGGATGTAGATATTGCTCAAGGATAGAGTGCCCCCGAGTTCAATCCTCAGTGTGGGGAGATGGCTGGGGCAGATAATTTAAAGAGTTCTTAGAAACATGTTTAATTTCTGTTCTGTAACAAGTAATTATGTGTATTGATCATATATTATTATTATTTATTTGCTTTATGACCAACGAAGGTAAAAAAAATCTGCTTTAATATCAGCTGATGTCACTTTCTTATTAGTTAAAATTTTATGTGATCCAAACCCAATTAGGCAAAAGAGATTCCGGGTATTCACACAGCCTGAGTACTGTTAAAATTAATCTGAAAATTATTTTTCTTTTTATTTAGTACATACTTAATTTTACTCATTTAGAGTAACCTATGTGAAACCTTTTTAGAAAGTAAGGCACTGGATAGAAATTTAGAACAGCAAAATAAAAACCATGTTAAGTGTTAGTTATGAATTAAATTTGACCTACACAGTCAAATAGTTGACTCACATGACAAATAGCTGCATGGATGAACAAAGGACGAATGTATTTGGGGTTTGGGAAATTAATATTCCTAACCATTGAAGACAGCATCAGGAAAGAAAAGCAGGACTTCACGCACGTAATTTCATTTAGTCATCACCATAACTCTATGACAGAGGTTTTACTGGCATTAACACTTATCATAGGAAGACATTGATGTTTCAAGAAATTAAATAATACCCAAGTTTAAGGGACTGGAATGATCATTATTCAAATTTAGAGCTGTTTGTTTTAAAGTCTTTGTTCTGTCCACCACTCTAAACTACTGAAGTGCTGGGGACATTTTTTCTAGCACACATTTTGGAAAACCAACTTGAGCTATCTTGGGCAGAAAGAAGGTTTTTAGAAGAATCACAGAATAAAGGGAAGATCTGCAGAAATCAGGGTTGTTCTGAGCACACTAGTGGTGGAAGCCAAGAAGAAGAGGCACCCAGGCTAGGCCCAGGTCTCTGCTTCGTTCCACTCTCTCTCTTCCAAAAGAGGGCTTTTCTCTCTGTTTGTTGGGGGTGTGGGTTAGGGGAGAAAGGCATGATGGTCACTAGGACCCCCCAGACTCAAATCCTTCTTCCTTCATGACTTGAGAGCCCCCCCCCCCATGCTTGTCTTTTCACTTAAAATCTCATTTGTAAACTGATTTTAATGTGCAGCACAATAAATCTCCCTGGACAAAGAAAAGCAAACTGTCCCTATGGTTTTGGAACACAGCATCCTAAGGAGGTGCCAGCTGGCCTGGGTGATGAATGGTCAGCCTGGTACCTGTAAGAAGACAAGGGTGGAGGTCTAACACATCCTCCTGGCCTTTATCCAGCTCTGCTCACAGTTCTGGCCAGTCACCATTTTGCTATTACTAACAGTTTCCGGAAGACATACATGTCATTTAAAAAATATGTATGTGTGTGTATGTAAACATATATATGTATACATGTATACATACTCACACACACGTATACTCACACACACATATAAATAAATCTTGTGTCAAAACGCAATCAGGTTCTTAAAGCTTTAAGGATGATACTGAAGACATTTTTGCTTGTTTTTCCTCTCAGTCTGATTAAACCAGATATTAGTAATAGAAAAATGGACTGAACTAACATTATGACTGTGCAGTCTTTCACAGGCCTTTTAAGGCAGTGTAGTACAGCAGCGACCACAGTAATATTCCTCCTCCTCCTTTTCCTTCTTCTTTTTCTTCCTCCTTTTCTTCCTTCTCCTTTTCCTCCTCTTCCTCCTCCTCCTTCTCCACCCCCCTCTCCTCTCTCTCTGTCTCTCTTCTTTTTCTTTTGTGGTACCAGGGACTGAACCCAAGGACACTTATCCTCTGAGCCACATCTCCAGCCCTTTTAATTTTGTTATCTTGAGACAAGCTCTTGCTAAGTTGCTCAGGCTGGCCTTGAACTTGTGATTTTCCTGCCTCAACCTCCTGAGTCACTGGGATTACAGGTGTGCACCACTGTGCCTAGCTATTCCCCTACTTTGGCCAAGGATCTCCTTGTTTAAACAAATGTATCCAATTTCCTAACATATAAAAGAGGTAAAACATGGCTTGAACTTTTTCCTAAGGGACTTCAAAATGGGGCCAGCACTATTGTTTTCCCCACGGCAGTGATACTTATTTTGGGTAGACACAGAAGAGCTTCCTTAGGACAGAATTTCAACACCCAGGGAATGAAAGGATCCTGCACTAAAAGCCAGGACACTTGTGTTCAAGGTCTGGTTCTGTTAGTAATTAGTTGTGTAACCCTCAGCAAGACATTTAGCTTCTTTTCCCAGTGGTAAAATTAGGCTTTTCTCTCTAACTTCCAAGTGATTTTTAAGAGTAAATGATATAATAGATACAAAAGTGCTTTACACATGGTAAAAATTAGTATAAGCACATAAAATTAATGTCTCACTGCATTTTGTGTTATCAGTTTTCCATTGCCATGACAAAATACCTGAGAAAATCAAATCAGAGGAGGAAATATTTATTTTGGCCTATAGTTTTAGAAGTTTCAGTCCATGGTCAGCTGGGTTCATTGTTTCTGAACCTGTGATGAAGCATCATGGTAGAAGTGTGTAGTGTAGTAAAGCTTCTCACCTCCTGGCAGCCGTGAAACAGACAGGAAGGGCCAGGGACAAGATATAGTTTAGAAGAGCACACCCCCAAGAACCCAGTCCCTTCAACTAGCTTCCACTTCCTACAGTGTCCACCATTTTCCAGTAGTCCATTTGGTTATGAATCCATCAACGGATTCATCTACTATTCAAGTTAGAGCCTTCATGATCCAATTACTCTCCCCATACTCTTCAGACCACTCCTGCATTGAGAACGGAGGCTTCAACACGAGAGCCTTTGAGGGACATTCCAGATGCAAACCATACCATATTTATATATCAAAAATTATTTGCTGCTGCAAATGAAACTTATAATCTAGGAAATAAAAATAAAGAAAAATACTCCATTTAAAATTTTTTGTAAACGACTTGGTGGTGCACACTTTTAATACCCCATGCTTGTAATACCGAGGCAAGAAGATTAGGAAAAGAATTCTTTTTATGATTCTAGTATCATTGAGGTAGAATAAATATATTGATATGAAATATACATTTTTTTGGTATATATATGTATATGACAATGTCAACTTTACCTATTATCTGGTGTTGGCAAGGTGACCTGCAATGAGTTTGGTGCCTGGTCCTTTAGACAAGGCTTTAAGAGAAAAAGGAAAAGAAGAAAACAAGTCTAGAAGATAAAGATAAAATTTAAGATCAGTATGATAACGACTCATTAACTCTTGGGAAAAGATCACTTGAGTAAATTGGCATCACCATCGATCAGAGTTACTAGTAACAAAATTACTCTAGAAACAGGGTGGAAACTCCATGAAACGAAGGCGGAGCTGTAAAATATCAATCTATTTTTACCTGCTGTTAAGAAAGGAAATGAGTTAGCACTGCTCAAGTGTTGAATTTCCACTTGCTAAACGTAGCAATGAGAATCACACTTTCAGGAGTTAACCGGCCAAGGGAATACATCTTCTTTTCAACAGTTTCATGTCATTGGTTCAAATGGCGTAATGTTTCTCATATAAAGAACTTCAGAAGAGTAAATCCATTAGGGAAAGGGGTGGAATTTATTGTCCTCCAAGGCTGGGCATTTAAACAGACCACAACTGTACTGGAACACAAAATGGCCTTGTGTTTGACGATCGTCAATTCCAGATTTGCAACAGGCACTATGAGAAACACACAAACTGTGCTAGTATTTACCCCACCTCTGTTCACTCTAGGAACTGTGTGCTTCTTTGTGTTTGTATCTCACCAAACGCCAAGTAGGTTGTTCTCAGGAGATTAGAGAGAAAAGTCATGTTCTTCGGGTCAAACATTTCAATTTAATTTTTATTTATTTTTCCAGTAAAATCTGTACTTTCTAAATTTCTGCAACAGTGGAAAAAAATAAAATCTACAAACTGACACATAATTTCTGTTGCTCACCTCAGAAACTTCCTGAAAACATCATTGACAAATTATAGCATTTTCCTCAAATAAGCCCAATTTTTTTTTCTTCCTTTTACTCTATAGCCTAAAAAGAAAGCCCCTCTACCGTTTCCACAAGTATCAACAGGTCAGGGGAAAGCTGTTTATTTTTCTCCTGAAGCACATTAATGCTACCAACCAATAACAGCAGCCTTTCAGCTTCAGAATACCCTACTGCAAGGAGCCAGCCACCACTCCCAGGGAGTCCCAACAATCTCTTTTCACCCCGGGCTACTCCCAAAATGGTTTTCTTCTTTTCTTTTAGGGCCTCTTTTCCCATTCACTGATATTCACCCCTAAGCCCTAGTTTACTTCAGGAAGAATGGAAAGGGCTCAGGGCCACCTTAGAGTTGGGCTATGGGAAGTTAAAGGTGTAAGCGTGTAGAACAAGCACTGGATACTTGGAGTTAAGCCTCATTACCTACCCCACCCCTCAGACCAGGACATATTTTTTCACAGTCTTCCTAACTGGGAAACTATTTTAAAAATAAATTTAAATATAGAAATTAAAATAATTTTTCTCATGAATGTTCTAGACTGTCTTGGTATTAGCTAGAAAACTTGGTGCTCATTGTCAGTGAGTCCTAGCTTTTACACAGGAGTTGACTTTTTGTGTCTATGACACAACTGACTTAATTTATTCAATCAGCTCTATGACCAGGAGTGCTAAGTTTAATCAAGGTGAGTCTCACATGGTGTGGGTTATGCGGGGAGCCAAGCAAAGCTAAACTGGAAATACCTTGGTCATTCCAGAAAAGTAAGTTCTAGTGTGGGTGGACCTGCAGTGCTTTCCATAGCAGCTGGATCTTTGTGAATCCACTCTAGACTTACCCCAGCATCTCACAGTAGCTGGAACAACTCTTGGGCCTCTTTATTTCCTCTCCTTCTCCTCTTCTTCTTATCATTATTTCTCCTCCTCCTCCTCCTCCTCTTCCTGCTTCCTTTTTCTTTCCCTTCCCCTCTTCCCTCCCCTCCTCCCTTCCCCACCCCTCATCTCTTCCTTTTCCTTCTTTTTCTGAACAATCTTAAAGTCTTTTCTCTACTCAATTCCTGGGGTTATGTTTGTCATTAATTCCACTACCAACAGCAGTTCTTCATTAAAATTCTGAAAGGTAGTCAGAAAATTCAGAAACGATTTAAGCCAGAAAGTTGCTAGAATTCAGAGCAATTGGAGAAGAGACATGATCTTTCCTAGGATACACAGCTAATTTTTTTCCCAAGTCAATGGAAAAGCCCAGATTTCTGAACTATGATGATCCACTGCTTTTTTCTATTGTACCAATTCAATCTTCACCTAAGATAATTGTGGGTGTACAACTTTGTTTCTCCCACACTGGGGGTTGAACTAGGAGCACTTTATCACTGAACTGCATACCAACCCCATTTTATTTTTTTATTTTGAGACAGAGTCTTCTATGTTGCTGAGAGTCTCACTAGATTGCTGACACTGGCCTTGAACTTGTGATTCTCCTGTCTTAGCCTCCCCAGTTGCTGGGATTACAGGTGTGCATGGTAGTGGCAGAGTAGTGTGCATGGTAGTGCATCTGGATGTGGCTGTACAACTTTAGTCTTTCTCTGTAAAAATAGATTTCCCTCCCATCTTTCCTTCTCCACCCAGTGTAGGAACCATAACTCATTCATCTTTTCACACTGAGCATCTCACATAGTGCTTGACAAGCAGTTTGGTGCTGAACAACATTATGCATCACCTTGTTAACTGTTTCTCTAACCTGCTCATGAATATGAACCCTAACTTGATTACAACTCCTCAAAGGCCTAAACTATACATATTATTTTGAAGATGTTACAGTTCCTAGCAGAGTTTAGGGCATGCGATTTTTTTTTTTTTTAATTAAGAGCAGAGAACAATGTCAGAGAATGACATCAACCCACTTTTCTAAAGAGGTACTGTGGCTGAATAACCACATCCCAAATGTGCCTATGTCCTAAATCCCTGGGACCTGTAATCATTGCCTGATATGGCAAAAGGGACTTTGCAGATGTGATTGAGTTAAGAGTTTAGAGATGGGGAGATTTAAGGGTTTTGAGAGGGGGAGATTATCCTGGCTTATCCAGAAGGGCAGAGTGTCATTTTGTCCTGGTCTTTATAAGAGGTATGCAAGAGGAGTCAGATTAGAGGGAAAGGTCATGCAATCATGGAAGCAGAGATCTGCTTTGAAGGTGAGGGAAGGGGACATAAGCCAAGCATTATAGGTGGCCACCAGGATGAAGAAAGCAAGGAACCGGATTTCCCTCAGAGGAATGTCCTAGAAGATGCCCTGCTGACTGACATCTTGCCATTAGCCTGGGAAAGTAGCTTTGGACCTCTGACCTCTAGAACTCTAAGGGAGTAAGTGTGTGTTGTTTTGAGTCACCAAGTGTATAACACTTTGTTATAGCAGAATTATAGGAGACTGACCCAGTGTCATGAAGGTACTTTCTACAAACTGAAAAAAAAAAGTAATATACAAACACATATATGACAAAAGTGTTGAATGATGGAAAGGAAGGGACTTTGAAAAATTATCTATCTGGTCATCTAACTTGGAGTAAAGGAGAATTTGTGGGATAGATGGTGGATGTTTGTCCATCCTGTTTTTTGAAGGTTTCTAGGACAATGATTCCATTTTATTTTATTTTATTTTTATTCATACTGTCAGGAGATAAAAATTATGCTTGCCTTTCATTCACTTAAAACACATATGATTTATTTTTTGTTTTTTTGCCCAAAGTCAGGGGGTGGGGGCAGAGCTGTGTGGTTGGTAGACTGCCACTTCACCTGTAATCTTCCTGATACAGATTTGAATCTGGCGATACAAGTAGTTGCAGTCAAGCAAAACAATCCAATAAACAGATGGTTTTGGAGACAAAATATCTAGTTTTCTTTAAGCCAAGTCACTTCTGCTGTGGTCTAGCCCTGAACTCAATTCTACTTTTTAATCCCCCTATTTGTGGGGTGTGTATGTCTGTGTGTTATTCATCTGAACTATGCTTACCCTTTGCTTATGAAACATGTGAATTGGAAAGCTGTTCTCAAAAATGAGCTCCCTCCTGGAGAATTTCCCAAAGCTCAGCTTGCTTTAATTACTTAACCAAGAAGTTTTCAATGAACTGTTTTGAACCTGGCATTCGCAATACATTAGCCTTGTACTGAGCGATAGCTTTATGACAGGAAGCTTTGTTAACTGGACCACCCGGGGGATGCAGCATAAATAGAACATGGCTGCCTGTAGACTTAAGAATGTGGGCTCCTCTGGACATGTCACACCTGTGTTCCCTCAGCTGCCCCAGCTCCTGTGCATTTCCCATGTAATTCAAGGTGTTGAACTTAGTCCATTGAGCTTTGCATCAATAACCCCAATTATGGGTCCTTCTCAGGCCCGTGGGCCAGAAACCTCTTCCCATGTGGTCTGAAGGTGCTGGAAGCCTAGGCAGACTGTGCATTCAGCAGACACCTGAGATAATGATGCAACAACTTTAACATAGCTTGAGAATAAAGCCTTTAGGATTTCTCAAATAGCCCATTTCAGTTTTCACTCAATTTACCATCTTCATAATCAAAAGTGAAATAAAAATATTATTTAAGTTAAAAGACCAGAACACTTTGAACACAATTTCTCTTTCTTTTTTTATGAGCATTTTACTCTTTTAATAACTTCTTTTGAGTATATAATACTATTATCAATATTTGGATACTATTATATCAGACAACTTTTTTTTCCCTGAAATTTCTATCTATTTGGTTATTGTTTTAAATAGATTGATCGTCGTAGTTTGCTTCACCACACTACATTCCTTCTTTTGGAAAGGGGTCATTTCTTTTTGCTTTTTTCAAAATGTTTTACTCATATATTCATTTATTTAGTGGCATGGGGCATGGAACCCAGGGCCTTGTGCATGTTAGACAATTTCTATAGACCCCCAGCCCTTTTTATTTTTATTTTGAGACAGGATCTTGCTAAGTTGCTCAGGCTAGTCTGAGACTTATGATTCTCCTGTCTCAGCCTGCCAGTAGTTGGGATAACAGGTGAGTCCTACTCTGGATAAAACTTTTATTTTTAACTGACAAATAAAATATGGGGTACAATGCCCTATTTTGATTCATATATACATTGTGGAATGATCAAATCAGGTTAATCAACATACCCATGAGGTCATATGCTAATCATTTCATGATAGTTATGTTATGATTTGAATTTGAAATGTCCAACAGCTCATGTGTTGAAGGTGTGGTTTCCAGTGCTGCAGTGTGCAGAGGTGGGGGGAAGTAGGTCATCACTGCCCTTGAAGGGAACATTTTTGTCCCCAGTCTCTTCTCTCTCTTACTTTTCTGCTTCCTGGCCACCATGAGGTAAGCAGCCTTGTTCCACCACACACTCTTTACCATGATGTTCTGCCTCACCACAGACTCAGAAACAATGAAGCTAGCTGTCTGTGGACTGAAACTTCTGAAATCATGAACCAAAAGAAATCTTTCCTCCTTTAAGTTGATTTCCTCAGGTGTTTTGTCACAGTGATGAAAGGTTTGACCATCACAGGTGAAAATATTTAAAATCCACTCAGTAAATTTGAAATGCATTATATATTATTAACTATAGTTGCTGTGATATGCAATAGCTCACCAGAACTTATTCCTCCTATCTATCTGTTCAAACTGTGTATACTCTTTGAACAACGTTTCCCTTTCCCTGTCCATTCCCCACACTCAGCCCCTAGTAAACTCCACCATTCTATCCTCTACTTCTATGAACTACCTCTTTTAGATTCCACATATAAGCCAGATCATGCTATATTTATCTTTCTGGGTCTGGCATAAGTTTAGAGCTTTGAGAATCATCCATTTTGTTGCAACTGACAGATTTTCCTTCTGAATAGTATTGTATTGTGTATACATACCACATCTTTAAATCCACCCATTCATGGAGGGGCATTTTGGGTATTTCCGTATCTTGGCTATTGTGAATGATGTTGTAATGAATATGAAAGTGTAAACATTTCTTGTACATGAGTGATTTAAAATCCTTTTGATGTATACCAGAAGTGGAATAGCTGAATCATATAGTAACTGAAGCTTTATTTTTTGGAGAAAATTTCATATTGTTTTCCAAAAAGCTGTATTACTTTATATTCCCTTTTTCACATCCTCATCAACACTTATTTATTTTTTATTTTTTTGGTATCAGGGATTGAACTCAGGGGCATTGGGCCACTGAGCCACATCCTAGCCCTATTTTGTATCTTATTAAGAGATAGGGTCTCACTGAGTTGCTTGGTGGCTTGCCTTTGATGAGGCTGGCTTTGAACTCATGATCCTCCTGCCTCAGTCTCCAGAGCCACTGGGATTATAGTCATGCACCACTGCTCCCAGCTTAGCTTATATTTTTGATAATAGGTTTTCTAACAGGTGTGGATATCTCATTGTGATTTTAGTTTGCATTTCTTCAATTACTAGATTGAAGTATATAAACATTTTTCCACATACCTCTTAGCCATTTTCATATCTTCTTTTAAGAAATTCCTGTTTGAGTTTTTTTTTTTGGTCCGTTTTTAAATCATCAGGTTATTTGCCTTTTCTTCCCCCTATTGAGTTATTTGAATTTCTTATATACTTTGGATGTTGACTCTTTATCTAGTGGTGTGATTTGCAAATATTTTCTCCCAATCTTGGTTGTCTCTTCATTTTGTTGATTATTTCCTTTGCTGACCAGAAACTTTTAAGCCATCCCATTTGTTTACTTTTTCTTTGTACTTTGGGGATCATATACAAAAAATCATTACCCAGACCAATGTAATAAAGCTTTCCCTCTCTGTTTTCTTTAGTGATTTTAGAGCTTCAAGTCTTACATTTAAGTCTTTAATCTATTTTGAGTTGATTTTTGTTTGAGGGGTGAAAATGGATTCCCATTTCATTCTTCTTAGAGGGTAGCTTGTTTTCTCAACATCATTTATTGAAGTTACTTGTCTTTCCCCATTGTATATTCTTGGCATGTTTGTAAAAAAATAAGCTGACCAGGATTCATGGATTTTTTCCTGGACTTTCTATACCATTCCATTGGTTGATGTTTCTGTTTTTATACTATGGCTTTAGAGTATGTTTTGAAATCAGGTAGTGTGATATGCCAGCCTTGATCTTTTTATTCAAGATTTCTTTGGCTATGGCAAGTCTTTTGTGGTTTCTTATGACTTTAAGAAAAAATTTTTTTTTCTGTGAAGGACATTGGAATTTTGATAGAAATTGCATTGAGTCTGTATTACTTCGAGTGTTACAAACATTTTAATAATATTAATTTTTCTAATTCATGAACAGGAATATATTTTCATTTATTTGTGTCATTTTCATTCTATTTCATCAATGTTTGATGGTTTTCAGTATACAAATCCTTTTCCACCTTGATTAAACTTATTTCTAAGTATTTATTCTTTTGATGCTATTGAAAATGAGATTATTTTCTTAATTTCTTTTTCAGAAATTCATCTATAGAAATGCTAATGATTTTCTTTTGCTGGTTTTATATCTTACTATATCACTGAATCCATTTATTAGCTTTCTGTTGGAGTGTTAGAGTTTTCTCTATATAAGATTGTCTTCAGCAGAGACAATTTCACTTCTTTTTCTGTTTGACAGTTATCACTTTTTTATTTAAAATCCACTTCTTCCTCAATTTGTAGTAAGATTGTCAGGGTAGAATGCATAAGCATGACTTAAATATTAAATTTTATTCCTTTGGTGACAGTGATTGGCCTAAGGGTGATGATCTAAGATGCACTAATCGGAGTAAGTTCTGAACTTTCTCTGGGACAAAATATTTGTTCTTAGGTAGATTTAAATCTCAGTATTGGATCCATTCACCGAGAAAACAGAGAACTGAACTGGAGAATGACAATCTGGTTCTTGGTTATGTTGTGTGAATCCTGAATCAAGTCTCACTTGGATTAGCTACATAAGCCAGTATATTCCCCTTTTTTTGTTGTAATACTCTTGAGTTGGGTTTTTGTCACTTGCAAATGAAGGAATATTTATTATCATAATGACACTGAAAGTTCAGATATTATTCAAATACCATGTTTTAATGACGTTTATGAAAGTGGGGAATTTGAACTGACATTAAGTCCTTAAATGTAAGCATCTTCTAGAGCTTTCTCAGAAATCAGGGAGATGGGATTCTTGCTATTATATCAGCATACTTAAAAATAAACAAAAATCTGTTTATTTGTTCTTGAATTTGTTTCTGAATTTTTTTCTTTATTTGTTTGTAAATATTTAGTGGCTTCTGTATGAAAATGGTTAAAATGATCCTGTTTGTTTAAGCAGGCACCATTTCTTTATCAAGTTGTATTGGATATGAAAGTATTAGATACATTCTTGTTATAAAATTGAAGTTAAAAGTAAAAATAACAGCATATTTTTGTCTATGTGCATTTCTGTCAGAAATAAGATATAATATTTAGACAAATGGTGAGTTTTTAGAATAATATTACATAGAATTCTAATCTATATTCTGATTGCTTCCTACTGAATATTAGATTAGCTTTTACCAATAGATAGATCCTACTGAAATTTTTTATATTTTCTTTTTTGATGGCGCTGTATAGATATTTATTTTATTTTTTATTTTAGATACACATGACAGTAGAGTGTATTTTGACATGGAGTAAAACTTATTCTAATTAGGATCCCATTCTTATGGTTGTACATGATGTGGAGTTTCACTGGTTGTGTATTCATATTGAACATAGGAAAGTTACGTCAGATTCATCCTACTATCTTTTCTATTCCCATCTCTCCTCCCTTCCCTTCAATCCCCTTTGTCTAATCTAATGAACTTCTATTCTTCCCACCCTCCAAAGTTTTTATATTTTCCTTGGAAATTTTAAGTTTATCTTCATTTGAGAGTTTTATTTAGTCTCCCTTCCAAAGGTGTGTGACAGTGAACCCTTTAAGCAACTATGGTATTGTTGCAATTGTGTTTTTTTAAAGATACAATTTTTAGATTAAGAAATCCCATTAGAGGGAGATCCAAGATGGTGGGCCAGAGGGAGACAGCGGGCCAGAGGGTGTCCCTTTGTGACCTGGGACTCAAGTAGTGAGAACACTGCTTCTCTGAGAGTGATATTCCTGTTCCTGCATGGGAATCATGGTCAACGTGCCTGTCCAGGGCTCCAGGCCTCAGTGTCAGAGTTGGTCTCACAACTACTTGCCCATGCAAGACTACCAGGTACCCCAAGCAGAACTTTCAGCCACCCACCCGAGCAGAAATCACGGATGCCTTTCCCAAGCAGGGCATCCCATGGCTTCCCATGCGCAGGAACTCTGGCTGCCACTCCCATGCTACCAAAGTGGGGCTCCCTTGGTGGCTGCCATCTTGAGATTCTGCAGCAGTGGAGATAGTCCCCTGTGTGTGGTTACCTGCCTGCACCCAGGAACTTTATACAAGCTCTGAAATCAGCTAACAGCTACACACACTGCACACCACAGAGCTCTGCTGAAACTCATTGGCCAATGCCATTGCACAGCTCCACCCACCTGACCCGACACCACACAGCTGAAAGCAGGTGACTCCATTGTGGGTGTTGTTCCGCGACTTGGAACTTTACCATCCTGAGGACGAAGATACCATCTAACAACAGATGGCTGCACCTATTGGATGAGAAGGGAAGCAGGAAAGATACTTATCTCCAACCAAAACAAGCCCTGTTTCATCCTTCAAGATTTTTTTTCCCCTCTCCTTCTCTATCCTCCTGCCCTCACATCCCCAACATATGAAAACCAAGTACCTTGCATTAATTAGGATTTTGAGGTCTAGGACATCTGTATAGTATACTAAAATTGTGTTGTATATTCTTTTTTCTTTTTTTCCCACCAATTTCTACTATTTTAACATTTTTAAATTTTTCTTAATATATATGTGTGTTTGTTTTATGTACTCTACTGTCTTCCCACTTACTTGTCTACCCCAAATCACTTCCTTTCCTTTCTCCTGTCACTAATCTTTAGATTTTGCTTTCACACTTCCTAAAATATAATAGCTCTATATCCTTACCTCTTACTTCCTCAGCATATCATCCTATTCCTCACCCCCAGTTCTTTGTCCACCATCAGAAACTATAAGTACTTTTATAAACCTACTGAGTATATATAGATAATAATTGAATTCACCATTTCTCTACATTGTGACCAAACTGTAAACATCTTAATAGCAAACATTTGTTTTTAGGGTGTATATTGTTTATATTGGGATCTGTTAACATTGTCCTTCACCTCAAAGGAGAGGTATATGGGGTCCCTACAGGGGCACTATAAACTTATAGGGTCAAAACAGTAATGCCTCAGATCCATAGTGCTAGAAAAGAAGACACATAAGCAATATGAAAAGACAAGGGAAGAAAGTGTCCTAAACAAATCAAGATACCACATTATTAGAATCCATGGCCAGCACAGCCTAAGAAATTACAGAGAAGGAGTTCAGGATGTACATAATTAAAATGGTCTGTGAATTAAATGATGATATAAGGGGAGCAAATACAGGCAACAAAAGATCATTTTGACAAAGAGCTACATAAACAAATACAAAAAGCAAAAGATTACTTCAATGGGGAGATAGAGGTTCAGAAACAAACAAACAAACAAGCAAAAATCCTTGAAATGAAAGAAACAATAAACCAAATTAAAAGTTCAATTGAAAGCATCACCAACAGATGAGAACACTTGGAAGACAGGACCTCAGACAATGAAGACAAAATATATAATCTTAAAAAGAATGTAGACCACATAGTGAAAATGGTAAGAAATCATTGGAAAAACATTCAAGAAATCATGGGATAGCATAAAAAGACCAAATTTAAGAGTTATTGGGATAGAGTAGGCATAGAGTTCCAAACCAAAGGAATGAGTAATCTATTCAATGAAATAATATAAGAAAAATTTCCAAACATGAAGAATCAATTGGAAAATCGAATTCAGGAGGCTTACAGGATGCCAAATGTACAAAGTAACAACAGATCCACACCAAGGCATATTATAATGAAAATGCCTAACATACAGAATAAAAAAGCCACGAGAGAAAGGAATCAGATTACATATAGGGAGAAACCAATTAGATCATGTGCAGATTTTCAATCCAGACCCTGAAAGCTAGAAGGCCCTGAAACAATATATACCAAGCTTTGAAAGAAAATGGATGCCAACCAAGAATCTTATATCCAGCAAAATTAAGCTTTAGATTTGATGATGAAATTAAAACCTTCCATGACAAACAAAAGTTAAAAGAATTTACAACTCAAAAACCTGCACTACAGAACATCCTCAGCAAAATACATAAAGAGGAATTGAAAAACAACAATGAAAATCAGCAAAGGAAAGTATTAAACTAAAAGAAAAACTAATCAAAAGAGAAACCAAGTCAAGTTAAATATAAAAAATAAACAAAAATGGCTGGAAATACAAATCATGTCTAAATAATAACCCTGAATGTTAATAGCCTAAACTCACTAGTCAAAAGACATACACTGGCAAATTGGATAAAAAACTAAAAAACAAAAAACAAAAAAAGACCCAACTCAATATGCTGCCTCCAAGAGACTCATCTCATAGGACATCCACAGACTGAAGGTGAAAGGTTGGGAAAAATCATACCACTCACATGGACTATGGAAGCAAGTAGGGGTTTCCTTCACCTTAGCAAATAAAGTAGACTTCAAGCCAAAGTTAATCAAAAGGGAAAAAGAAGGACATTTCATACTGCGTAAGGGAAACATTTGTCAACAAGACATAACAATAATAAATTTATATGCCCTAAAAAATGAAACATCTACATTCATCAAACAAACTCTTTTCAACTTCAAGAGTTAAATAGACCATAACACAATAATTCCTGGTGACTTTAACACACCTCTTTTACCACTGTATAGATTGTCCAAACAAAAGCAAAACAAAGAAACTATAGAACTCAATAATACAATCAATAATTTAGACTTAACTGACATATATAGAATATTTCATCCTTAAATGAATGAATACATTTTCTTCTCAGCAGCACATGGATCCTTCTCTAAAATAGGTCATATATTATGCCACAAAGCAACTCTTAGCAAATATAAAAAAAGTAGAGATACTACCCTGCATTCTATCAGATCATAATGGAGTGAAATTAGAAGCAAAACTTACTCCAACACCTGGAGATTAAATAATATGCTACTGAATGAACAATGGATGGCAAGTGACATCAAGGAGGAAAACACAGATATAATGTATTAAAATCTCTGGGACACTATGAACACAGTACTAAGAGGAAAGTTAATTGCATGGAGTTCATTTCTTAAAATAAGAAAAAGTCAACAAATAAATGACTTAACATTACATTTCAAAGCCCTAGAAAAAGAAGAACAAATCAACACCAAAAGCAGTAGAAGACAGGAAATAATTAAAATCAGAGCTGAAATCAATGAAATTGAAACAAAAGAAACAATTGAAAAATTGACAAAACAAAAAGTTGGTGCTTTGAAAAAATAAATAAAATTGACAAACCCTTAGCCATGCTAATGAAGAGAAGGAAAGAAAAAACTCAAATTACTAACATACATGATGAAAAAGGAAATATCACAACAGACACTACAGAAATACAGAAGATAATTCGAAGTTATTTTGAAAATATGTACTCCAAAAAAATAGAAACTATCAAAGGCATTGTGAAATTTCTAGAGCCATATGATTTGCCCAAATTGAATCAGAAAGATATACACAATTTAAACAGATCAATTTCAAGCGATGAAACAGAAGACGCCATCAGAAGCCTACCAACCAAGAAAAGCCCAGGATTGGATGAATACAAAGCTGAATTCTATAAGACCTTTAAAGAAGAACTAATACCAATACTCTTCAGTTTATTTAAGGAAATAGAAAAAGAGGGAGCACTTCCAAACTCATTCTCTGAGGCCAATATCACCTTGATTCCAAAACCAGACAAAGACACATCAAATGATGGTGGAATGTGATAAACATCATTATACAAAGTACATGTATGAAGACACAAATTGGTGTGAATATACTTTATATATAACCAGAGATATGAAAAAATGTTCTCTATATGTGTAATATGAATTGTAATGCATTCTGCTGTCATATATATTTAAAAAATCAATAAAAAGAAATAAAGAAAGAAAACTTCAGACAAATATCTCTCATGAACATAGATGCAAAAATTCTCAATAAAATTCTGGCAAATTGAATTCAAAAGCATATTAAAAGATAGTGCACCATGATCAAGTAGGGTTCATCCCAGGGATGCAAGGTTGGTTCAACATCAATAAATGTAATAAATCATATCAATAGACTTAAAGATAAGAACCATATAATCATCTCAATAGATGCAAAAAAAAAAAGCATACAACATCCCTTCAAGTTCAAAACACCAGAAAAACTAGGGATAACAGGAACATATCTCAATGTCATAAAAACTATCTATGTTAAGCCCCAGGCCAACATCATTCTAAATGGAGAAAAATTGAAAGCATTCCATCTAAAAACTGGAACAAGACAGGGATGCACTCTTTCACCACTTCTATTTAACATAGTTCTTGAAACACTGGCCAGAGCAATTAGCAGATGAAAGAAATTAAAGTGATACAGATAGGAAAAGAAGAACTCAAATTAGCACATTTGCCAACAATATAATTCTATACCTAGAAGAACCAAAAAATTCCACCAGAAAACTTCTAAAACTGATAAATGAATTCAGCAAAGTAGCAGGATACAAAATCAACATCGATAAATCAAAGGCATTCCTGTATATCAGTGACAAATCCTCTGAAAGGGAAATAAGGAAAACTACCCCATTTACGATAGCCTCAAAAAATTTAAAATACTTGGGAATCAACCTAAAAAAAAAAAGAGGTGAAAGTCCTGTACAATGAAAACTACAGAACACCAAAGAAATAAATTAAAGAAGGCCTTAGAATATGGAAAGATTTACCTTGTTCTTGGATAGGCAGAATTAATATTGTCAACATGGCATACTACCAAAAGCATTATACAGATTTAATGCAATTCCAATCAAAATCCCAATGACATTCCTCAGAGAAATAGAAAAAGCAGTCGTGAAATTCATCTGGAAAAATAAGAGACCCAGAATAGCTAAAGCAATCCTGAGCCAAGAAAAGTGAAGCAGGTTTCATCACTATACTAGATGTTAAACTATACTACAGAGCAATAGTAACAAAAACAGCATAGTATTGGCACCAAAATAGACTGGTAGACCAATAGTACAGAATAGAGGACACAGAGACTAACCCACATAATTATAGTTATCTTATATTAGACAAAGTTGCCAAAAACATACATTGGAGAAAAGATAGCCTCTTTAACGAATGGTGCTGGGAAAACTGGAAATCCATATGCAACAAAATGAAATTAAACCCCTATCTCTCACCAGGCACAAAACTCAACTCAAAGTGAATCAAGGTTCTAGGAATTGAATCAGAGACTCTGCACCTAATAGAAGAAAAAGTAGGCCCAAATCTCCATCATATAAGATTAGGCTCCTACTTCTTTAATAAGGCTCTTATAGTAAGAATTAAAATCAAGAATTAATAATTGAGATGGATTCAAACTAAAAAGCTTCTTCTTAGCAAAAGAAACAATCCGTGAGTTGAATAGAGAGCGTACAGCTTGGGAGCAAATTTTTAGCCCTCACACATCAGATAGAGCACTAATCACTAGGGTATACAAAGAACTCAAAAAGCTAAACACCAAAAAATCCAAATAACCCAATCAATAATTGGGCCAAGGAACTGAATAGACTCAGAAGAGGATATACAATCAATCAACAAATATTTGAAAAAATGTTCAACATCTCTAGCAATTAGAGAAATGCAAATCAAAACTACTCTAATATTTCATCTCACTCCAGTCAGAATGACAGCTATTAAGAATACAAACAATAATAAGTGTTGACGAGGATGTGGGGGAAAAGTCACACTCATACACTGCTGGTGGGACTGCAAATTGGTGCAGCCAATATAGAAAGCAGTATGGAGATACCTTGAATAAACTGGGAATGGAACCACCATTTGACCCAGCTATCCCTCTCCTCGTCTATATCCAAAGGACTTAAAAACAGCATATTATAGTAACACAGCCACATCAATGTTTATAGAAGCACAATTTACAATAGCTAAACTGTGGAACCAACCTAGATGCCCTTCAGTGGGTGAATGGATAAAGAAAATGTGGTATATATACACAATGGAATATTAACTCAGCAATAAAAGAGAATAAAATCATGGCATTTATAGGAAAATGAATGGAGTTGGAGAATATACTGCGAAGTGAAGTTAGCCAATTCCCAAAACCAAATGCTGAATGTTTTCTCTGATATAAGGAGGCTGATTCATAGTGGGGTTGGGAGGGGGAGCATGGGAGGATTAGAGTAACTCTAGGTAGGGCAAAAGGGAGGGAGAGGGAGGCAGGAGGCATGGGGTAGAAAGATGGTGGAATGAGAAGGACATCATTATCCTAAGTACACGTATGAAGACACAAATGGTGTGACTCTACATTGTGTACAACCAGAGATATGAAAAATTGTGCTCTATATTTGTAATATGAATTGTAATGCATTCTGCTGTTATATATAACAAATTAACATAAAAAATTAAAAATTAAAAAAAGACAATCTCAAAAAAAATCCCACTAGATAAGGCAACTTTAAAATCAAATAAGAAGAAATAGCATACATAAGCCACAATAAAGTGTTTCTAGACATTGATATATATATATATATATATATATATATATATATATATACAAATTCTAAAATTTGAAATAGTTAATGTTGATGAGTAAATTTACTTATTTAAAATTTTATTCCCTGTATTCTTGGCGAGCTTCTACATGCCTTTCTTGCCTCTCTTTTTCTTTTCTTTTTTTTTTTTTAATATTTATTTATTTATTTTAGTTCTCGGCGGACACAACATCTTTGTTGGTATGTGGTGCTGAGGATCGAACCCGGGTCGCACGCATGCCAGGCGAGCGCGCTACCGCTTGAGCCACATCCCCAGCCCGCCTCTCTTTTTCTTTGTTCCTCAGCTTCTTTGATACTTTTTATTTCTCTTTCATTTCACTAAATTATTAATTTGAACATATCAACCTACCATTTTCATATGTCATAAATAGTGGAATTTTTAGTAATTTTATATGGTTCAACCTGATGCTGCTTATTTATTTATTTATTTATTTATTTATTTATTTTTTTTGGTACCAGGGATTGAACTCAGGGTCACTTAACCACTGAGCCACATCCCCAGCACTATTTTGTATTTTATTTCGAGACAGGGTCTCCCTGAGTTCCTTAGTGCCTCACCATTGTGGAGGCTGCTTTGAACTCATGATCCTTCTGCCTCAGCCTCCCAACCTGCTGGGATTACAGGCATGAGCCACCATGCCTGGGCCTCTGATGCTACTTAATTTTTAAAGAAAATTTTTTAGTTTCTCATTTCAACTTCCAGGCTCTTCCTACCATAATATTTATAAATAAATTCAATTTTTAAGTGTATTTAAAACAATACATTCTTTTTTCTAGGACAGAAAAAAAAACACATAACCAAAAAAGAGAAAAAATGCTGAAGTCCTAATCCTTAGTACATTAGAAGGTGACCTGATTTGGCAATAGGGTCTGCTTGGAGGTAATCAAATTAAAATGAGGTAACTAGAGTGGGCTTCATCCTTTACAGCTGGTGTCCTGATGAAAGGGGAAGTTTGGACCCAAGACAAGCACAGAGGGAAGAAGACACCGAGGGACACAAAGGGAGAAGAAGGTGGCTGTGTGACTGGAGTGAAGCATCTACAAGCCAAGAAATGCCAAGGATGGGGTGAACACCACCAGAAGTCAAAAGAGGCAAAGGAGAAGTCCACCCAGAGAGCATGGTCCTGACATCCCTTGATTTCAGACTTCAAGTCCCCCCAAACTGTGAGTGAATAGCTTTCTGTGTCCTAGGCTATCCAGTTTTGGGTACACCTTGTGGAAGTCTTAGAAAATAAATATACCAGCTATTGGCATGTGGACTTTGCAATGACTTACCAGCTCTCAAATAAAAGTTGGCCATTACTAAGTGTGCTCCTCGCCCACCCTGGCAGTGGGACTGAACCCAGGAGCACTCTCCTGCTGAGCTACATACTCAATCCTTTATAGTTTTTATTTTAAGACAGGGTCTTGCTAAGTTGGTTGGCCTTAAACTTGCCATCCTCCTGCCTTAGCCTCCTGAGTAGCTGGATAACAGGTATGTGCCACCACATCCTGTTGATTGCTATTATTAAGTAACACTTATCTCTATCTTCAGAAATCAAAGGACAAATAGATGGATAGGGAAGTCCCTTTTGCTCAGTCTACATGAGAAAATTTCTTTGCAATATTATTTGAAGAAATATGAAATAGAGTTCTAATGAGTATTTACTCTTTTTTGGAAATTCTAGTCACAGTTACATGCGTCCTGTTTAAAAGACAGGACACTAATTTCATAATACCAATTTTACCTTGATATATATCGAAATAATCTCAATATGTTAGAAATATTTTAGTAGCATAAGATCATTTTAAAGGTCTTTCACATCATAACAGACAGAACCTACTTTTATGGTTGCAGAAAATCGCTATCTGCTCTAGTAAACATTAAGAGAAATTACACTATAACTTTACTAATGATGAAAAACTCAGACAAATAAATGTCTGCAACTACTCAAATTCTGTGGGCCCAGTCCAAAATCCTCAGTAAAAAGCAACCATAGATGGGTTCAAAATAATATATACTGTGACATTGTACATGGAAATATGGCATATTTTTGAGACAAATATGACTGAATACATGTGTGTACCATTACAATTACTGTTACTTTGGCTTTCATACTGATAACAATATGGTCAGATAACTAAAATAGTTTTTCTTCCTCCTCTCACTTTTTCCTTTAAAGCCTTCAAGCTATTTTTTTTTTGTAGGGGGATGGTACTGGGAATTGAACCCAGGGGTACTTAGCCACTGAGCTACATCTCCGGTCCTTTTTTAAATTTTTATTTAGAAATAGGGTTTTGCTGAGTTGCTTAGTGCCTCGCTAAGTTGCTGAGGCTGGCTTTGAATTCACAATCCTCCTGCCTCAGCCTCTCTAGCTGCTGGGATTATGCTATTTTTTATTGATGACAATGTTAACATTTTGGTATCTTTCCCAAGTATATTGCAAAAAATACATCAATAAAAACAAAGTTAGCTAGGTGTGGGGGGTTCTGAGGCAGGAGGACTAAAAGTTCAAGGTCAACCTGGGCAACTTTGAAAGACCCTGTCTGAAAATAAAAAGGGTAGAGTGCTTGCCTAGCCCAGCTAGGATGTTTTTTTCTTTCAATATTGGGGATTGAATCCAGGGTCTTGCCCTTGCTGTGCAAATGCTCAACAACTAAGCCAGTCTGCATCAGGATTTTGTAAAAGTTGAAAGAAAGGGGACACAGAATGAACTGTCTTTTTAGTTCTAATGAAATACAGGTAATATATATATTTAAATATATATTTTTAGTTATTGATAGACCTTTATTTATTTATTTATATGCTGTGCTGAAAGTTGAAACCAGTGCCTCATATGTGCTAGGCAACCACTCTATCACTGAGCTACAACTCCAGCCCAGAGGTATATTTTTTAAAAATATGAAAAAGTGGTACTACTATTTTTTGCATATTCTTCTATTTGATCTGACTATATTTTTATTCGAAGGAAAGTCCCAAAGTCCAAGTGTGGTCTAAGGTAATTAATCTTAAGGAAACTTAGACAGTATTAAAAGTCAAATTAAAAAAAAAAAACTGTCATCAGCTCAATCTTGGTTTGTAAGTAGGAAAAACTGTCAATTAAAAAAAAATAGTTACAAAGAAATGAAGAAGTGATATTTTACTCAGCATGTTTTGTTCTTGTGGAAATCACTGAGAAAAAAAAAATCCCAGTGGAAAGTTATTTGAAAATGCATGGAAGACTAAGCTGTCATTAGGAAGGAATTAATTAAGAGTAAAGGAGACTGTAAAATGAACATGCATGCATAGACTCATTATCTTTGCATCTATCTTCTGTATTGTAAATCTTCATTGTTTCTTTAAACATCTCAGGCCACTTCTTCAGTCATTATCACTCCCTCTCATTGAGCCCTCCAATTCCCTCACTGTGCTCAGATAGTGAGAGGAGATTAAGCATGATGCATACCAGAAGGCCTAGTAATTTGAAATGCCTTCCAAAATCAATTAGAAATCAGTTTGGGGTTATCAGTGGAGGTGGGAACATAATTGCAGGTAATTGAGAATTGACTGTGCACGTGTGCTGGGTAGTATGCTTGTTTTTGTGCCTGTTGATATCATTCTGTGAAATGAGGACAAAGTCTGCACATTATGGGCTGCTTCTGGTTTATTTTATGGTAGGATATGCAACTGACATCACAGACTACAACAGAGAGGAGCTGATATTCTTCAATAAGGTGTAGACTTGCTAACTCAAGTGCAGCTCATAGTCTCTTGGGTGGTGGTGTGGCTCCCCTCCAGAACATGCTAATGAGTTGACCTCGTTATTTTTATCTACATATCTTAACCTATAGTGGGCTTGAAAAGTGTCAACCAAATGGAAATAGTGATTTTAATTCTTCCCCTACTTTTTTTTTTTGCTGGGGAAAAATATTGACCAAATTATGTTACATGGTGTGCATGCATGACTATGTAGCAAAGAATCCCCCCATTATGTATAATTATAAGGCATCAATAAAATATGGAAAAAACCTTATCAAATTATAATCAAAAACTTCTCCCTTTTTTCTCCCTTCCTCTTCCTTCTTCTTTTTTGATTTTTTTTTTTTTGTAGACATATATGCATTACACCTCTCTTTGGATTAATAAGGTCCCATACTGGACCTTGCGTGACTTTTGCCTGAGGGAATCCCAACTTATTATAATATAAGAAGTATAAACTAGGCATGGTAGAGCACACCTGTGATCCCCAGTGACTCAGAAGGCTGAGGCAAGAGGATCACAAGTTTGAGGACAGCCTCAGTAATTTAGTCCAATCTTGTCTCAAAATAAAAAAAAAAAAAAAAAAAAAAAAAAAGAACCGAGGGTGTAGTTCAGTGGCAAAGCAACCCTGGGTTCAATCCCTAGTTACTGCCTGCCCACCTACCCCCCCCACCGCCCCCCCCCCCCCAAAAAAAAGAAAGAATATGGAGGAGTTAAGTAGGCATCTTTTATTTCTGGGATGCAGTCCTTTTCAGAAACCATTAAAAAAAGTGTTTTTTTTAAATTTTTTTATTTGATGTTTGGCTCATACTTTTAAAAACTGCCTAGCTTTATCTAAGAAGTCTTGTAAGGTACTGAGTGGATCTGACTCTGACATCCCTAACTCAGACGAATGGCCTCATTTTCACTGACTTTCACTTTGACATACATATTTTTGAAAGCTTTTCTCCTTCCCTTCCTTTTTAAAATTGGATGTGTCAAACATGCCCTGACTGCTTTAGCATAGCCTATCTGTCTGAGGAAGGAGTGCTGGAAAATTCACATTTAAACAGCACTTCCAAGAGTTCTTAATGATGTGGTGCTGAAAGGCGGCTGGCCCAAGTCCAAGTCTGGGGTTTCACTGCTTGGGCAGGAAGGGCAATGTGGTCCTAAGGGGAAGGAAAAAAAAAAAAAAACAACAACTATATTCTGTATATCCTGCAAAAGAAAAAATGACAAATTTAAATGTAATATTTAAAATGCTTCCTTCTTTATTTCAAAGCAAATGCATTTAGTAGCTGATTAACTCCCAATGGTTAAAATTATTAGCTCAAGACGTTTGCCTTAGTTTAGACAAAAACCTCTAAGTGGCCTACTTTCATTTTCGTCTGGTTGAACAGTTTGTGGTTATAATATTTGAAAGAATCTTTTTTTTTCTTTAAATGATCATGGTAAGGGAGTAAAAAAAAATTTAAATCAAATTTCAATTTTGAAAAACTTCTTCTGGAGGGACCACTGTCTTAATTGTTCTCATAAGAACACAGAGAGTGATATCAATCATATAAATTCCTTTTTGCCTCCAAAGCAATAGAAAGTTACACCAACTTCCCAGAGCCCAGGAGAAAAGAAGAAAAAAAAAATGCAGGCAAGTTTTGCACGAGTCCTCAGATTAACTGCACATTTTGTTTGTCACAAATTGTAAAACACAATCTTGCCTGTCTGAGGTAGAAAGAGCAGGGAGTTAACCGCTCTCCAGGAAAATGGTGGTGATGTTGGGCCACATGCCAGGTGACCAGGGGATTACTTAGAGATGATGTGTGTTCTCTCGTGATCCCTCAAACTCTTCTTGTACGATTAACGGCCTGGTTGGGAGGTGAAGGCTAGGACAGACAAATTATTATAGCAGCTTTTCTTCACAACTGAGTCATCTGTTAAATAAAATCTATGGGAAAAGCTGATGCCATAAAAATAGTGAGATAGTATCACCAAGGCATTATCGCCCTTGCTCTCCTTGAACTCAGAGACTTAATGATCTTCAAATAAGTCGTATTTAAACAGACCCTTTTTTCAAATGAAATAAAGGACTGCAGAGTTTATTTAATAACCACCACAAACATGAAGTGAGTGGTGTAGAAAAACTCTGCTTTCATGACTTCCTTTTGATAGCAGAATGTGCTGAGTAAGCCTTCGACTCCTGAAGCTAACTTTTTTTTTCTTGTTCTATTTTCTGCCCTTTAATCTTTTTAATTCCCCCTCCCCCCAAAAAATTCTTGGTACTGCCTTTAGAATTTTGAACATAAGTCATCTTATTTATTTATTTAGGGCCAAAGAAAGCTGGTTAGTGGAAGTTAATCATCTCAGAAGCTGCTCAAGGACAGCTTGAGGTTTGAGGATGGTACCCTTATGCCATTCATTATTCCAGTACAAAATGCAATGGGAGACGGCTTGTAACTCTCTATCCAAGAATCACTGCATAGAAAAGGAGCAGGCTGTCATCTGCTTTACAATGCACTGGCATTCTTTGATATCTCTGCTTGACTTTTCTAAAGCTCCCTGAAGCCTGAAATCACTCTGAGGAGTATCCACTACATATGATGGCTTTTTGTCTATGTGCAGATTCCTACATAATTGTATTTCCTTATTATTTCTTTCTTTTGGGGGTGGTGGTGGTGGTGGTGGTGGTGGTGGTTACAGATTCCTTTGAGAATCTGGTCAGGAAAACATATGAAAACACACACACACACACACACACACACACACACACAGAGTTACATATCTTGTTAGGGAGTTTCATGTCTGTCCATCAATCCTCACTGCACATACAGACTACACTTTGATGAATCCACCTAGTGTTTTTATAACTTTTCTAGGCTGCCTGTATTTTATTGGATTTTTTTTTTTTTGGCAAGGGAATCAAGAAACTTAAAAAGAAAAATTCATAAGAATGAGATTTCTTGAAATGGAGAGGTAATAAACAAACGAAGAAACAAAATTAAAAAGCCAACAACCCCCAAGTTCCAATTTCTTTAGGAAAATCTGTCTCATAAATCAATTTTTCAGGTGTCTACATTTTACTCTTCATTGTTGTTCTGGTCCTTTGCTTCACTCTGTGGCCTCTACCTGCTCTTCTATCTTTCTACTCACTGACCCCAACATAACACTTTCTTATCTTTTCTTAGATAAGAATGTCACCAGGGTGACAATATTGCTAACTGCATTCTCATTTAATTTGTGAAACCAAGTCTTTTTCTTCCCATGTATGCAATTTTCACAGGATATTGTCCCCCTTTTTTTTTGAAAAGAACTTCAAGAAGAATAAGTTCTGAACTCACTAAAGATTTTCTTTCTCCTGTGTGCTACAGATAGAGTACTTTGACTCATTTCATATGCAGAAGATTGTTCTTGTTTGCATCAGTATCAGTTTGCCTTTTTACTTCTGTAAAAAGTTAAGACTAAGTGAGTTTCACACCCACTACCCCTTTAGCATCTTGTTCTCTGCTCCACATGCTACCATGAACAGCCTCTGTAAGATCTCCCAGGCTCCCATCCTGTAGGAAGAGTCTCTTATTTAAACACATTTTCCTTAGTGTGCAATTTTCCAGTCTTCCACTAGTTGGGGCTCTATACAAAGAAAAGGAAACTCAGGAGCTCCTAACAATTGTTTACTAACAAAAACACCATGCCTGATGTCTCTAACCTATTTTCTGAGTCCCTGAAAATATGCTTGTTAATTTCATTTTGGTTTCAATCTTCCAATTATGAGACTGTATTATATTGTCAGATCAGCTGTGCTTGCTTTGCTTACCTCGATCAGGGAAATCTAAGCTTTTGGTACCCAGTTCATCCAATGCATAGTTATTATAAAATATGTAATTATCAAGTGCATAAGTGGAAAGAGCTGAGCACATGAGTGGTAAGACCATCTTCTTTATACATTTTTGTTTGTTTGTTTTTTAGCATAGGACAGTGACCATTTGTCTTGGAAACCTTCTTGCACAAAATCCTGCCCCAAATAAACACTTCATGAATGTTGTTTGATTGGAGTCTTTCTAGACTTTAGAATGTACTTTCTGCACCAGCCTAAGGATCAGAGTTTGGACAGTATTATCCCAATTCAGTTCTCTTTGGAAAACTCTTGGGAAAATATCTTGGTCCATACTAATGTTTTGTTCTCCCTCTCAGCTTAACTGACTCTTGTGTCAGGTTGAAAGATTACCTTGGATCGTCACAAATAATCAAGGTTTTCCAGTGGTTTGCTTACACTTGCTTTTTGTTTGGGGTTTGTTTATCCTGTCTCTCTCCACCTCCCCGGAGATCCTTTGACAAATCTGATAAACAATGCCTTTTTCTTGCTCAAGGCAGAAAGTCCAGTTGAATACAATGGGAGGCCAGACTTGGCTGAAATGCTGCTGCAGGTGCTCCCAGCATTGTGGACATTTAAACCAGATGCTGGGGAGTTGAAGCACCTGCTTCCCTTCTCTGTGTTTGCTCCCCGGACTGCACTCGTGGGTTGGGAAGGCCAGGACCCAGGCTGAAGAGAATGGTGTGCCCACTGTAGCAGCCCTGTGGCAGATAAACGGATGGTACTGGAAACAGTTCCACAAAGTCTCCCTTCAAATCCTCAAACACGTACAGTATGTTTGCTCTTTTGCATCTCTCTTCCCTGATCTGACACCACTAAAAACACACATGCACCCACCCACACGCACATACCACCTGACAACAGAGCCTACTTTAAGCAGCCTCTTGGAGACCATTCTGTTTTTCTCTGAGTTATATTATTTAGATAGAAAAGACTGGCCATGGACAAGAGTGATGATTTTTATGGTTCTGATAACAAGGAGACAGATGCCGAAAGCCTTGCACAGCCTCAGATTTTATGAACATTTCTATAGGTGTCATAAATCTTTGAACAATCTACAAAGAACATTAAATCTTCTGTCCTGGATGTTGAATGTTACATAAGAGATCAGGAAGAAATCGGTCCCGTGGGGAGAGTACTATGCTATAATCTGCCAGTGAGGTTGGTTCTGGTATTTTTACTAAAATGACTCTATGTTATATTATTTCAGTTCTAAATATTAGTAATACATTGACTGCAGCCATGTGTGTGTGTGTGTGTGTGTGTGTGTGTGTGTGTGTGTGTGTTAATTCAAACTCTATGAGTCAAGTTTTGTCCTGTTGTTAATATTTTTATTTTCACTTTCAATGTTTCTTTTGTCCAAATGCAGAGTTAATCCTTGGCATTTATACAGAAGGATATATTTTTTCTCTGTGTCCTTGTACTCTCCCCCAGAGCCAACTGATTTGCCTTGGACTCAAAGCCCCAACCCTGTTCCTCACTGAAGGCTTTCATGTAAATATGTGACGGCCCTAGAGCCAGCCATTACCCTAGCACTTCTCAAGGCCCTTAACTCCAACTCCACCCTTTTAGGGAAGTTGTCTCCTGTCTATGAGCTTCTACTTGTACCAGAGCTTGTGGAAGTCCTTTAAATCTGTTTTATGGTAGCTCTGTGATACATACCTATTTTCTTTTTCCTCCTTCCCTTTCTTCCTCCATTCTTTCCTTCCTTCCTTCCTTCTCTCCCTTGCCCCTTTGTCCTTCCTTCAGGGGTTTGGACCCAAGGCCTCATGCTTGCTAAGCACATGCCCTAACCACTGAACTACACCCTTAGCTGATGGAGTCTTCTTCTTCTTGCATGCTCAGAGCCAGCATACACTCAAAAGAATGATCACTGAAGTAACCAACAACCCGGGGTAGGTTTGTGGGCATGAGAGGCCAGCAGAGGTGGCGGGGTGGGAGAAGAGTAACAAATCAGAAGAAGCTAGTGGAGTTAATGAAGATGAGAGATATGTGGTGTTAGGTGAAAATTCTTTGAAATTAACCAAAGGCTCACAATGTATTTTCAAAAAGTAAAAGAAAACAGTGGGGATACTTGTCTTTCTCCCTTTAAAGCCTCATTAGTAGAGACACCAACACAGCAAAACTAGAGAGAGAGAAGATAGTTCTGGTAGTGAGAAAGGGAACTCTAGACTTTCTGACCTGCAGATGTGTTGTATAGTAGAGTTTGGAATCTACTTTGGGGTACATAATGGGGTGGATGGAGTTGCTTCGAAGGAGACAAATATGTGAAGGGAGATTACAACCTAAGATAAACCATGCATCTTTTATTTAATATCATTGGAACTGTTTTCACTTATCTGCATGACTCTTTCTTTTGTGCCTCTTAATTTGTCCTTGAAGTTCTGTATCTAATCATTAGTTGAGCAACCAATAATTCTCCCTCAGTCCCCCACCCCTTTTTACAACCAACTTTAATCTTTGACTCAGTGAAAAACATGTTTCCCCTATCATAACTGGTTTAACAAAAATTCTCTTTCAAGTTTAGATTACTCAGATACAATGGCTTTCCTGCAGCTTCATGCTGGAGAAAGGAATTTACATTAGAAAAGAGAGATTTATGATAGCATTGAATTTCCATTTGAATATGGAGAGTTAATAACATGCATATGTTTTTTTATTATTATTATTTTAAGGTTTAAGCTATGCCATAGGCAAAAGGAAAGCTGGAAACTGCGGGGCTGGCAGGGCTCAATGAATAATTTTATCTGGATTTCATTCACAAACAGCAGCTCACTCCTCGGGAAAGGACCTGTGCGTCTCCCCAGATCGGAACTGGAGTAAGTGCCAGGATTTCCTGATTTGTTTACATTTCTCAAAAAACTTTTTTCCCCCCGGACTAGGACAGAATTAGACTTCCTTTTCCACTTTTGGCTCCTTCCAAGCTATTCTTGCTCAAGGTATTCTCTCCCCTTTCCCTGCATTCTTCTTTGTTGAAGTCTCAGCTGGGTTCTTTGTCTCACAAAAACACCAAGAGGCAATGAAAGATGTTGGCAGAGGAACAATGGTCGTAATGACAACAATAAGGCCACCGTGGCTGGATTTTCCTGGACACAACACAGTTTGATCGGACTTTACGTTTCAAATCTGCTGTCCTGTCTCTTCCAAATGCTTGGAGACAATTCTGAGAGGCCCACGTGGGATACATCTAGTGGCCTTGCCAAAATCCTTAAGCTCTAGAAGGAGGAATTGAAGTCACCTCTTTTCACACAAACCCTACTGCAGAGACCTGCCACCCAGTGGGGAAGCTTCAACTAGATCCAAGCAGGGGACACAAATTCTTCCTCTTCAGGGGCCAGACTTCTGGGGACTAGCACCTCTATTCCACCCTATTATCCTCTCTGTCCTATTTTCACTTTCACCATCTTGACCATCTATCTATAATTGTTAACAAAACTTGTTTTGAAAATGTATTCTAAGCTCCTTTGTTTATAAGTGTTTTGCAATCTGAAGCTTAATTCTTTTTCTTAATAAGAGGAGTGCAGGTCGTGGTCAATGTTCAATCTTCATGTATAAAAGGCAACCAGATCTTATTGGGGGCCCACAAATAAGAATAAAGCAGGGAAACCCAGAAGACTTTTGAGAGAGGGGGTAGGGTCTTTGACAGAGAGGTGTACCTCTCCTGCTTATTGATACCCCCACCGCCTCTGGTTTCTGAGGCTAAAGGCCTCTTGATTTTACCAGTCAACTCATCTGTTTGTTTTGGATATCAAGGATTGAACCTGGGGGTGCTTAACCCCTGAGCCACATTCCCAGCTGTTTTTATATTTTATTTTGAGACAGGATCTTGCAAAGTTTCTTGGGGCCACGCCAAGTTGCTGAGGCTGGCTTTGAATTTGTGGTTTTTCCTGCCTCAGCCCCCTGATCTGCTGGGATTACAGGCATGTGCCACCATGCCTGGTTTTATCTCTGTTTTTACACATGTCTGCCATCCTGGCCCTGTGGATAATTGAGAATTACCTTAGAGTAGCCCGATGCTCCCTTTCCCTCGAACCTTGGGTCCTCAGGACTGTCAGTATCACCTGTTCTTTCTGTTTTCTTGGAAAAGAAACCCAGCTCTAGGCAGAGTCAGATAGCTTTACTTGCACTGGGAGATAACACTAGATATTGGCACCATAGCATATGGTATATATGTTTGTACCGTAACAGTAGAAGACATCTTAAAGTGAAGGAATGACACTCTGACTAGGGAATTTAAAGAATTCTCTTTTAAAAAGGTCCTTAAAGAAGTACATTTCTTCCAAATGCTCTTGACATCAAATCATTTGGAGGGTGGTTTTAAATAAAAATTACAGAAGCCCAATTTTTTTGGACTAAGTTTTTGTAGTAGGTCCCCAACAGACAAGGCTAAAAACCAATGGAGTCACTCATGCTAAAGTTCCATGTAACCAAGCTGAAACTGTTTATTTGAACTTCTGAGAAATCAGAATTAGAGGGATAACAGCCAAATTTCCCAAACAGTCAGTTTCAATTGGCATAATGAAGTTTCCTCTGCCTTAATTCTCTCACAAAAAAGTAACCCTCTATTAACCAGTTACTTTTCTATTTTTCCATCTCCTTTTCCTTGCCTTATAAGAAAAGTTACTTTGAAATGACCAATACTTTTTGTTTTGGTTTGAGTTATTTATTTTTTTTCTGTAGCTTTCTTCTGTCTATAAATCAAACTCCTCTGTTTGGAACACTTATTCTGTTTTATGGAGTGTTACTCAAGTCTAGAATCAAAAATGAAGCCAATTAAGAGCATGACACTGGCTGAGGATGTAGCTAAGTGGCAGAGCCTTTTCTAAGCTGGCGAAGGCCCTGTGTTCAATGCCCAGCACCAAACAAACAAACCAATCAAAACAACAACAACAAAATCACACCAAATTGTTGTAATTTTGTTCTTCAATTATCATATGCGTTAAGTCAGCCATATATGTTTGTGTATAGCTGTACATATCCAAAGGCAATGGATATGTGCAGAGACAGCAAGATCCTGCTGCTGTGCTGACAGCCTCTCCTGAAATATACACTAAAATACCGAGTTATGAATCAAGACAATATTTAGCTATTCTGCAATTTCCTTCTAGTGAAACTCATTGGTAGAGTGCTTACCTAGCATGCATGAGGCTCTAGGTTCAACCCCCAGCACTTAGGAAAGGAAAGAAAAAAGAATGAAGTATCCTTTTTTCCTTTTAGTGCTGAGGATGGAACTCAGAGCCTCATGCATGCTACCCAAGTGCTTCTGCCACTAAGCCACATCCCTAGCCCCATGAAACATCCTTAAATAGCATTATTCCCTCAAGGGACTATGTGAGTGCCTACTTCTAAGAAAGCTAAATCAGTCTCTCTCTTCTATGACCTCCTTCAAAGAGAGATTGAAGAAACCACCACATTTTCACTATAAACCTAAATACACTTTAAGGTGTACCTAGAAGACTAATGTGGACAAAGAGTTTGAATGAACACCAGCACATTTAGACACTCTAGGGAATTAACATGCTTTCTTTTTTTCCCCCTATTGGTTTCAGAGACAGGATTGTAGGCAAAAGTGTTACAAAAGAAACTAAAGTTTAATCTTTTGAGGATTTGAAGGATTCTGTCCTTTAAGCTTTGGAGTGTCATCTTCAATAAGCACTTGTGAAATGATCAGACGACAAGTTGTCAGTGAAGCATGTATTCCAAAATCCCATAATGTCTTCACCAGGGTTTAGGGAAAGATATGAAATGAGGACCAATGTGAAGTCTTTGCTCTAAGGTGGGAAAAAAAAATCCCACAAACAAACCAACATGTGTAATCAGAAGGGAGAAACGTCAGGTTTAGGATAATGGTAACAGAAAACTAAAAGATTATTTAAATCACATAAAGAAATGTAAATTAGACGATATAGTATTATTCATTTCATACTGTGTTTACAAGTACTGCAGAAATATATTTTCCAATATGTTTCATCTATTATTGAACATTTTTATTTCTGGGTCTTTATTTTGAAAGAAGATCAGATGTAAGCAGCTTACCTGAGATAATTTTCTCTACATATATGAACAGAAGATTTCTGCAGGACTTGGATTTCTCTAGTTTGTTTGTTTGTGTACTGGTACTGAACCTAGGGGTGCTCTTCCACTGAGCTACCTCCTCAGACTTTTATTTTTATTTTGAGACAGGGTCTTGCAAAATTGCTGAGACTGGCCTCCAATTTGTGGTCCTCCTGCCTCAGCCTGCTGAGTTACTGGGATTATAGGCATGTGCCTTGGTGCCTGGCATATTTCTCAAGTTCTAATAAACAGGTCCAACTGGCTCATCTGGCTGAAGGGTGGCTTAGGATTTCTTGGTTCGTGCTAAGGCTGACAGAGGGGTTGGGTGGGCCTGTCTCCAATGCCAGCCCAGATTCCTGCAGACAGAAAACGTGGCTTGGCTCCAGGATAGCTCCAGTGTCTCAGGGGCTGGGGGCACCAAAGATCAGATGGATTTCAGCATAGAAAATCTAGGTACTGATTTTGCCTGACACTTGTTAGAAGTTTGAGCAGGTCATGTCAAACGGCCACATGTCAAAGTGTGAATTGTGGCTGACAGCATCACCTCCATAGCTGCTACTGGAAGATTTTTCTTCTCTTGTAAAAGGTAGAACTGCATTTTTCCTGGAGCTGGCAAAGAAATGCATTTCCTATCCCTCATTTATCTGCCTGTCTTTTTATTTCGATAAATAAATATTGTGTTTTGAATAAAATGTAAAAAACCCCAAAACCAAAAAAAAAAAAAAACACAAAAAATAAATACAGCCGTTTCCGGGCCTACATAAAAATATTTTCTTTTCATAATTGCCACACTTCCATGACTCCACAGGTGTACTTGAGTGGGTGAGGGGGTGAGGGCAGAGTCCAATTGTACAGAAATGACTCTGAATTCTTACCAAAGGGGGATTTTGCCTCATAGTACTCATTATCTAGAGTCTACTAGAGTCTTCACTGAATGAGCAGCCTGTTTGTCTTTAAGAAGTTACTGTATACATGTCCTCTGCCTTCTGATATTTCCAAAGGAGGCTGAGGGGGAATTGCTGTCTGAGCCATGGCTTCTGAGTAGGCCTTGTCTGTAGAAAGCCAGGCGAGTCTCCAGGCATGTGGACTGCGGTCAGCCTGAGGTGAGGTGAGGGCCAGCAGTGTGAGTTAGCAGATTCAGGAAGTATGTCCTGTAGGTCTTTCTCTAGTTTGCATTTGACTTATTTATTTTGCATTCAGAACCTGTGTGTGTGGCCCAATGCAAAGCCTGGAGGCATATGCTCATGTTGGGGTGGGGGGTGAACAGTGATATCCTAAGACCCGCTGTGGAAGACTGGAGAACTGTGTTAGTATAACCAGCTTGAAGATTTGGCCTTCCTGAAACATCCCCACATTGCACAGTTGACAGATGAGTGCAAAGACTACATTTCACAGGAGAGAAAGCTAGGACTCCCAGGGAACTTGTGACCGCTCAAGGCTACTGTGTGATTCACTGGCAAAACAAGATGAAATCACTCGGTTTCCAGCTGTGGACCCAGATGAGCCTGGGCATTTTTGAGAGGATGGCAAAACCGTCTTCCTTATTTTCTTTCCTCCACCCCCATCCAGCTCTGATACATCTTGCCAGCATTTCAAGTTGGACACACTTAGCCCCCCTAGAAACAAAGGGACCTTGGCTGGGACAAAGTTCACACCCACCACGCCCACCCCTCTTGGGCAGTCTCCTTATCTCTCCTTGGAGTGTGATTTAGCAGCACATGACATTCAGATATGATAACTGAACTCTATTACTTTGGGGAAGACTCCTAACAAAAAATGCTTGTTAGAATAGCTCTGTTGATGATAGCTATGTGTTGTTATCTTGGAAGAGGATGGAAAATAACCCAGAGCCCAGAGCTGTTTTGGATGGCTAAAGTGAATGCCAAACTCCACGAAGATGTGCCGACACGCTGAGAAGATCCTCCTTCAAGGCCTGACAGCTACTGAGCTGGCACTTCTTAGCAGCCATCGCCTACATTCCGTTTTCTGCTTCGTCAGCTCTCTAATCCTGCAAGTTTCATTATTAGGATTTCCTGCTACATTTTTCGTTTTCAGTTACAGATTGACTGGGGACTGCCAGTACGTCTGGCCTACTGAGGTTTGCTGGTAGATTGTCCTCGTAAGAGCCACTATTGTGAAGGTTCAGTTTTTAAGGGCAACGAAGAAGAGCAATTCTACTAAATTCTACCGCCTCGTTACTTGTGATAGTCTGAAACTATGCATCAAACAGAAAGATGGACTTCTTTTATATGAGCCTCGTGAAAATCTTAATCAGTCAAATAAACAGGCCAACCCGAACCAAACACACAACCCCACTGGTGAATTTACGATGAGCCTAGACTTAGCCCAGGCTGGTGACTGAAAATTGACATCCAGTTCAAGGATTCATTTTCCCTTTTCTCAATATTGAATGGAACTCTCTTTTAAGGGCTTATAATTTATTGTCTAAAATTGGAACTGGGACAAATTCAAAGCAGGGTGAAAGGAAGTCTACAAAACAATGGCACTGAAATTCTCCCAGGGCTTTTTCAATTGTGAGAATTCAGTGCACCTGAGCTGCTATGGTGGCAGCGTGCCTAAGGCTGTATTTTTTAATCTACATTTAAGGAGGTGGCCTCCATTGGTAGATTGGACACTGATGGGGATTTTCTTTTATTTTGTTGAAAAATTATACGATTTCCTGGGGATGAAGAAACAGGGTACACAAGCCCTGTATATAAATGCAATTTCCAGTACATATTCCAGTTCTTAAAGCAAAGCTTTGAGGACTCTGAGAATTTACTATGCATCAGGAATTGTACAACAGCATTACATTCGTGAATTCTTTTGGTTTTCACAACAACATTTTAAAAAATTTTTTTAGATGTAGATGGACACAACATCTGTATTTCATTTACTTAAATCTATATGATGCTGAGGATCGAACCCAGTGCCTCACACGTACCGGGAGAGCACTCTACCACTGAGCCACAACCCCAGCCCCCACAACAATATTGCTTATTGTACTATTATTATTTCTGTTTTACCGATAAAGAAACAAGGCACTTAAGTCCCTTTCCTAAAGTCACATAGCTAGTGAGTGACAGAGTCAGGATCTGAACTCTGACAGTCTCACTCTATTGCCATATCCTTAACCATTTGGCAACACTGCCTTCTAAGAAAGTTAGTTTGTCTAGTAGATTCAAGGATATCCAATACTGAAGACCTCATAGAATTGGTTTTTTGTTCCAAAGAGACCAGAATATTTAGAGACAAATCCAGGCATCTTTCTACAGCTGAATAATTAGGCAGGCCAGAGAAGTGAGGTCCTGCTATGTTCTTGCTACACAGTTGACATTCCCAGTTTTATTTAGCTTTATTTCCAACCTGCCCATTTCTGAAAATGATTGAAGAGGCATATATGCAAATATCTCTTGTAGGCCTCTACTGAGCTCCAGTCTCATTCTAACCACCTTCTAAATATTACTGCTGAATTCAGGTCTTCATGTACCTCAAATATCTACTGTGAACTTTCCATCCCCACCCCAAACTAGCTCTTCACTTTGACATCTGCATATCTGTATTGGTAACATTCAGTCACCCAGACTCTAAAGCTCAGGGTCAATTTTCACTTGTACCTTTCCTGTACTATCTTCTGCCTCAATCTCTTCCCCAAGCAAACATGTGATCAATCATTAAGTTCTGTGAATCCTTCTTGCTGTATCTGTTTCTACCCATTCCCACTACAAGGTACCAAATTTCTAAAACCAAAGTTTGGGTTAAATTTCCAACGAGGCTGCCTACCTTTAGGCTCTCTGCCCTGAACACAGTCACCAGGGTGAAGTGGAGATTCAATAACTTCGAGAATGCTTTTTGTATTCTCTTATGTGCCAGGCACTGTTCTAAGCTGGAGACATATCACTGAATCAACAGACAAGAATCCTGTCCTGGGAAGCTACTGAAGTGTCTGAAATGGCTGCAGGCCTTCCCTACTGAAAGCAAACCCAAGCAGCAAGGTGATATCCCATGATTCTATGTTTCCCAGCAAATTGCTTTCAAAATCTTGATTTGGAAACCGAATACTCCATAATTAGACTTAGCTTTCCCTTTCTGGTTGCTCTTCATCAGCAATTTCTCTGTCTTGAGCACCATAGAGACTTTTTATTATCTTCCCTAGCACACAAGGATCCCCCCACAGCCCTGCCTGGCTCCTGCTGGTCCTGCTGTTTGGGATGGATGCCCCTCCTTCACCCTCCCCTAGCCCAGTATTCCTGCTTTCAGTCACCACAAAGTTCTCTGCCTCTGATAGCGGCCAGATCATGGGATAGGCATGTCCCTTCCCACTTCCTGCTCTGGCCAGATCCTGTCCTGCCCTTAGGCTGGAGGGATTTAAAGAGCCCACAGCCCAACTCTTTGGTCAAAAGCTCCTTTGCCATACTTTGGTCTGTTTACACCCTCCCCCCACCCCAGCTTTCCGCTTTGGTCCTGAGATCTCACTTTGGTTCTCAGGCTCAGCACCCAAGCCTGTGCCACACTTATGGCTTCCTACTCCACACATCCTACTGGGCATACTCGGAATAAAATCCTGCCCCTGAGCTCCACCCTGATGACTGAGACCCTAAGGTCTGGAAGATTTTGCAGGTTTTAATAGCTTACCTACCTCTTTGGAAACTGGATTACTATGGTTCATTCATTCAACAATCAGTGAAGCTTCAATGAAGCCCTCCTATGTGCCAGGGGCTAGCCATACAACACAGAACAAGAATAACAATCCCCGCTTTCCATGATGGGGCAAGTGGTTGAATAAAGAAGCAAGATAATTTGGGTGAGTGGGAAAGACCATGGAGACACATAGTAGATTCCAAATCAATGATACACTATGATCATTATCGTATGTGACTTTGGGCATAATTCTTCCAATATTTTATGTTCAAAAGATGTAGTTAGATACAATGATTTCTAAAATGTTTTCTAGCTATAAAACTTGATGATGACTGGGAAGAACACCCCTGGAAAACTTTAGAAAGGTGAAGAGTCTTCAGCTGTTGGGCAGCTTTTCCTTAGTGGGTAAACTTGTCAGCGTTGGAGATTCTTCTATGGTATAGGCAATAATGTACAATATGTTATTTTCTTTTTTAAAAATATTTTTAGCTGTTGATAAACTTTAATTTTATCCATTTATTTATATGCAGTGCTGAGAATTGAACCCAATGCCTCACATGTGCTAGGCAAGTGCTCCACCACTGAGCCACAACTCTAGCCCCAATGTTATTGTTCAGTGATGAAGCAATCATGCATTAATAGGTATTAATAAGGAATTTTGAGTTCATAAACAGCAATAATGTTTTCTCCGAATGTGCACCTACAATAGTAAGTGTGGTCAAGCATGTGGAGAAAGAGAATTTTCATGTACTTCCTGTGGGTGTGGGCATCAGTACAGATTCTGCGAAGAGTAATGACCCAGTCATTTTGCCCCTGGAGAAATTAGCACAGGTGCACAAAGGTACTTTTTTAAGAATATCTGTGGAAGTTCTGTGTGTCATAAAATATCTGAGGCAAACTTAGTGCCTATTAACAGGAGAAGGAATAAATGATTTGTGGTATATTCATGTATATCATTAAAATAATGGAGCTACATCTACAAATTTCCATTTGGAAATCTTGAAAACACAATAGTTAGTGAAAAAGTTGCACAATTGTAATGTAGTATGATACTTCCTAGATAAATAATTTGTTAATAGGTAGTTGTGGATATTCATGTCATGTGAAAGTTAAAAGCATACATAGGAAACACCAAATTCAAAATAGGGGTTAACTCCAGGAGGATTGGAGGCAGGGGAGAGGAATTAGGGATAATAGATATAGGAGCTTTAACTGAATATGAACATTTTTTTTTTCTCCTTAAAAACATTTGAAAGGGGGCTGGGGTGTAGCTCAGTGGTACAGCGCTTGCCTAGCACATGTGAAACACTGGGTTTGATCCTCAGCACCACATATAAATAAACAAAATAAAGGTATTGTGTCCATCTACAACTAAAAATATTTTTTAAAAATTTAAAATAAATAGAGCAAAATATTAAGATTTAAAAAGCTGGACTCAAAGATCAATGTTTAGTATTAGTCTATTCTTTTTATATATGTATAAAATTACTAATAAAATAAACCCTATTAAAATATGCCTGTGATTAGTTGGATTTGAAGGAAAACACAATTCAATCTACTAGTGAAGTGGCTATCTAAAACCTAAATCTTACTGTTTATTTTCTTGCTCTCATAGGAAAAAATATCTGGATTCAGTTTGTGAGACTAAATGGCAAAGATGATAATGAGTAACAATGGAAATAATTAAGATGACACATTTCGAAAAGTGTTTTTACCCCTACATCCTGGAAGTGTAAAGCTTTATTTTCACATTAGACAGATTTTTCTCTTACCAAATGCCCATTTAGGTATTTAACTGTGTATTGTCTTTTATTTTCATTTAAATGTTTCCCATAATTTTCTTCCCAACTAAACTGAACCAGAATCCTGATCATCCAGTTTTCAGTCTAAATTTTTTTCTAGTACATTGTTTTCATACTCAATAAATATTTTTTGAGAGGATGAACAAATAATCATAGTTTTAATGCATCAATTTCTATCATGTAAGTAAAATTTCTACTTCCTCTGAGCATAGCAGAATTATTGACCTGCTAAAAAATTTGATCTTCTGGACCTGGGAGGCTAAGGCAGGAGGATCACAAATTCTGGACTAGCATCAGCAATTTGAAAAGGTCAGCAACTTAGCTAGATCCTGTCTCAAAATAAAAAAATAAAAAATGAAAAAATAGGGTAATAGGGCTGGAGATGATGCTCAGTGGTTAAACACCTATGAGTTCAATCTCTTGTACCACCCCACCAAAATAATAATAATAATAATAATTTGGTCTTTTGTAGAGAGTAAGACATAATTATTATTCTTTTCTTGATATCTTGATATGCAGGTATCAGTTTGCAAAACATTACAAATAAACCAGCAAACAAATCTGTTGTCTATTCCAAAGTTTATAAAAATGCACCTTTCATGGCCGAGTGTGGTGGCACTCACCTATAATCCCAGTGACTCAGGAGGCTGAGGCAAGAGGATCACAAGTTCTAGGACAGCTTCAGCAATTTAGTGAACCACCCCCCCCCATTACAAAAAAAAAAAAAAAAAAAGAAGAAGAAGAAGAAGAAGAAGAAGAAGAAGAAGAAGAAGAGAAAAATGGACTCCAGATGTATCTCAGGGGTAAACTGCTCTTGGATTCAATCCCTGGTATCAAAAACAAAACAAAAAAATCCCCAAAAACCAAAACACACCCTTCATACTGTTTTCTGGACAAGGCAGTGGGCTTGTAGGCCCCTCCCAGCATAATGTAAACTGGTTCCTAACACGCTGCCTGAATCATTCCTTCACATTCAGGAAGTATGTCTTACCCTTTCTCTGTTCTGTCTTGATTGACACTTACATTTTTTTCAAAGGCAAACATAAGATTTGTATCATACAGACCTGTATATTCATTGAATTCTCAATGATGGCTGGAAAAATTAGAGGATACAGGCAAATTTTTCAGCAATGTGGATTAAAGCAATCTTTATTTTTCACTAATACTGAGTCTGGCTTTGAGGTTCTGTATTTCCACCAGATATAAAGCCAAGCCTTTGTAGTGTGTTTTAGTTTTTTTTTTCCTCTCCATTTTTTTTTTTTTTGATGTGAGCTGGCATCTCTCATGAAAAGATAAAGGCATCAATTAACTATACTACCAAACCTCAAGGATAAAAGCTATTGTTGTGAACAGGAGTTAGGCACACACATGGTATCAAGTAAGAGTCTGGAAAGAGACTGCTGCCAAGGAAAACAGATGTCTGTCTCCTTTAAGGAGACCAAATTATGTGTATATTAGCTATTGCTAATCTCCTGATTGATTCAACAATGATGGTATTGATGAGCTAATTTGAGTTGATTGCAAGCTGCCACTACCATTGTCACAATAAAATTTAAAAACATTTGCCTCAACCAACTGCTTCAACAAGGACAATGAAAGAGAAAAGGATGCACGGAACCCAGAAACGATAAAGGGTCAGACAGGCTCCACTCCACCCCTCTGCTGTGAAGGCAAAAGTCCAGATGTGGGTAGGAGAGGAATTCCCCCACATAACAATGAGTAATAACGACTAGCTCACAATCATAGGATGCATGAGACAATGATGAATTGTATATTACAAGCCTATAGAAGACAATCAAAATGGTCACTTTCTTCCTAGTGGGATCCACTTGCAAAATTGGAACAGAAAGAAAATTCCGCTGGAGGTTTTTACGCACTGTTTTTCCTGTTTTCCTGACATGGTTATAAATAAGAAAAAGTGCAGATGTTCAGATTCTCTTCTGTGTCCCATGACTCTGTGTTTTATCCTTTTATTGGGTTCCTCTTACTGTTCCTTTTATGTTGTTGTGGTGTTTTTAAACTCCCCTGCACATGCTGTCCTTGGGACCTTTTCTTTCTCTCTTTCAAATGCACTTGTCATTTCTCAGCATTATTGGGAGGAGAGGAAGAAGAGAGTTTGGCATAGATCAGGAGCCAGAATCAAAAAGAGCAGGGTAAAGTAGAGTGTGTCTGAAAAGGAGACCAGAATACATCCTGCCAAAGCCCAGGCCACTCTCTCTGCCTCCTTAGAGGCCAGTGTGGTCCTTGTTCACATTCACACTGAGGGCACACATCTAGAAATGAGTTGACTGGGAGGAGGTTAATTAACTTCTGCATGACCTGATCATGAGCACATGGGAAAAGTTCTGAAGTCAGTCTAGAAGTTCAGGTTCACTTTTGCAAGGATCCCAGTATAACAAGTGATACCTGATTATCAATACAAGATTAGACCCAAACTGTGGCCTGTTCTGAAGCTCAGCTCCCTGCGGCCCCTTCCCCAGGATTTAAGGAGTGGACTTTGTAAGAGGTCTCTTGGCTGAATGAGCCATTTCAGCAATTTCAACATCATTTGAACAGCAGTGGGTTCGTTGTTTCCTCTTTCTTTGTATCAGTTCCTCTGGCAAAGCCATGTTAACCTGTGTGTTGGACCCAGGCTCTTTTTTTTTTTTTCTTTTTCATCTGAATAGCCTCACTCTCCCACAGTTTGAAGAGATTCACGGCTCCTATTAACAGTCAGGAAAAGTGATGTCCGAGCTCCTGGCCTTCACTTCACTGTTCAAGACTGTGTCTACAAGATACCAAACACCTAGATGTTTCCAGATTTGGATTATTGGCCTGCCTTGATGCCAAACATCTGGAGAGTGGAAAACATCAGGATGTTTGGCATCAAGCAGACAAAGCATCTGGATGACGGCTTGAGTTTTTCACTTTTTAACTAGATGTTTGGTGTCATGTAGACACAAGCTGAGGCTCTGACTTCATCCTATAACAGCCCCCAGGCTGCCAGGCTGGCTCCAGATTCCCTTTATTACAACTGACATTTTTACAAGAAAACTTTGCTTTCTGTGTGATGCCTGTTGCGCTTATGCTCGGAAACAGATTCTTTGCTCAGACAAGAAAACAGGCCAAATTGACCCCCAAGGGCCACATGCTTCAGCACTGCTTGGAAAAAGCTGGAGAATTTCAGAATCGCTACTATCTTTGTGAGCAAAATCAGGACACCTCCTTTGGTAAGAGGGGGTGGCTAGGGAGCAAAGTTCTCTGAAGCTATTCTAACTACCTTCAATTTGGCTTACTCCCATTTCAGTCAAAGAATATTGTTTCCAGGCTGGCAAAGAGGGTGCTTCCTATTTGGTTGGAGAGAGCTTAATGATTAATGGTCAAACATCCCATAAGATATACCAGTCAACCTCTACATGAAATGGCAAGAGTGGTTTAGAAAATACCATTTATTTTTCCTCCAGAATTTGTAAGCAAATAAGACTGAGAAAAATAAGATGCTTAGCTTTGTCTCGCTTGAAAAAAAGAGTTTCACAATCACAATGAAAGCCCAGCACTCCCCCACCTTGGAATAACTGTGCTAATGACGAAAGTAAATTATCAACAGCTACTTATTGACCATCTTCCGTGCATCTAGCTGTCATGAACCGTCTGACTTCACACCTCTTCTCAGCCCTGCTCTTGCCAAGCATACTTATTAGCTTCTGCGATGAGCTCACTCTGCCCACTCACTGTGAACAGCTCTGCTCAAAGGCACAGAAGGATCTCTGGCTTTCAAAGCTATTGGCACAGGTTCAAGCTACACTTTTTCCTCTTACCCCTCCATGTCTGGCATAGGAGATTCCTTGCCTGTATCTTGTTCCTTGACGGCTCAATCCTTGGCTTGTGTTTTCAGTCTTCACTTGAGTCCTTGTCATTTATAGGTTAGCTTTGGAGGCTAGATTTTTTTATCTCTGGGCTCCAATCTCCCCAACTCTGAGTGATGCCTATTAGCTATTGGAATTGCAGTGTTTGCTTCTTCCTGCCTTCCTTAATAGAAACCACTTGTTGAGTACAGGATCTAGCACTGAGTTGACCTTTTAAATGTACTACTAACTTATTTAATTCTCACAGGAGGTTGGTGATATGAACTGCTATTTTTTGCAGAGTAGGAATTAAGATTTGAAACAATGTTAACAGTTTGCCCAACATCACAAGACAGAAACTGCCAGAGAATTCAGTCCTGGGTTGTTTCCAAAGCATAGACAGTAACCACTGATCTGTATTGCCTCACTTTGCCTTCAAGACTTGACCATTTGCTCCAGTGGCCTGTAGGACATATCCATGTGACTTTAGCACTTTGAATTTTTTTTAATTGTCTAACTTTGATGGACCATCTGCCTGTCATTAATTTACTCTCTTCTTTATTGGGTAATGTATCTGAAGTGTCCACTCTGTGGTAGGTGCTTTGTTTTGTGCTGAGAATAAAATGGTGAACAAGAAATGACCCAGGCTCTGCCTTCATAGGCAGACTGGCTTGGTACCTAGTAGGGGAAACAGATAATTTACAAGGCAATTTTGATGAAGTATAATAAGCCTGGTGACCCAGTAAGCTGCGAATAGTAACTGGTAGCTAAATTCTCTGTCCTGAGTTCTTTTGGTCTTTCCTGCTCCTAGTCCCATTTGGTCTCCTTCTACTCCCCTGACTCAGCTGACGTAGAGTAGTCAAATAGGAGGCTCATCCTCACCCTGAACTGAGGGAGATGGAAGGACCTTGGGCCACCATCTAGGGAGAACATAGAATTGAGTTCTACTCCCCTGATTGGGACCCCCCTGACTCAGTCAACTCCAGAGCTCCTACATGTCCTTTTGGACCTGCTTTGCAGCTTTGGAGGTAAGGATTCTGGGATTTTAGGAATAGGGGTTCTTGTCAGAATTTTCATCAGAGAGTCTAAAAGGTGCAGTAAATAGGCTGCAGTTTCTCCCTAAGTTACCTTTCTCTGTGTGGTTCAGGTGTTCTCTAGGATTGGGCCCACAGTATTCCTTCAGAATTGTTCATGCCTCTGCCTCTTGGCAGGGGTCCTATGACCTCTGCTGCATAGGAATTCTGACTTGGATTGCTGTTCACAATCCCTTTCTGCAATGTTTCATCCCTCAGATGGGACCTTGTGATGCCACTGTTTTCCTGAATCTCACACAAACTTGCAGCACAAGAATTTACATTGAGTGTGGGACCCTCAAGTGGATTCAGGATTCAGGATCATTCTCTGTAGCCTAGTCAATTTGCCCTTGACCATCTTTATTACTGGTGATTTTCTTGGAAATATTGAAGACTAAAAGTGAATATAATCTCTCTTGGCACAGTGATGGTATATGTAAATAAATGTCCAATAAATATTTGTTGAATTGAAACAGGTAAAGTTAAAGCCAGTGCCCAAGAAGCACAGATTGTCACACATACAAGATCCTCAATACCTATTTGCTGATTTGAATTCATTTAAATTGAAATGAACTACAGTCTACCTAGGAAGATAAGATTTATGGCTATAAAACAACTAATGAGCTAGATGCAGTGGTGTGTACCTGTAATCCCAGCAATTTGGAAAGCCAAGGCAGGAGGATAGCAAGTTTGAGGCCAGCCTCAGCAACTTAGCTAGGCTGTAAACTATTTAGTGGGATCCTGTCTCATAATAAAAAATAAAGAGGACAGAGAATGTAGGCCAGTGGAAAAGTGTCCCTGAGTTCAAACCCAGTACCAAAATTCAATCAGCCAGTCACTCAATTAATAAGCAATAACAATACATTGACGTTTCCTTTTGATATCAACTGCTCTGTGAATAAAGGAGACAGTCCTAAGAAATCAAAATTGTTAGCAAAAAACTAATAGAAGATCATGGACTTGAAATGGACTTAGGCTATTAATGTATTTCATGTTTTTCCAAATGATTCTATAGAAGATATACCATTCCCTCAAAAAGTTAAACAAGTTAAGAGATTAAATGGTGTTCAGAAATGAAATGATAGGTTCATTCCAAGTTTGGCAAATCTAATTGCCTGCCATATGCCTGCTTTATGTTAAGAAGTAGAGTTAGGACATGGTTAAAACAGGAATTGTGTCCCCTTGGACACCATGTTGGTGTATGTGAACTGTAAGTAAGAAATCAAAAGACAACGTAGTAAGTTCTTGAAAAGGATCATGTAACAAATACTACGGAAACTTGTTGAATGAGTGATAAAATCTACCTTTCTAGTTAATGGCAGGAGTGGGAGGACACTGGTGAGGAAATATTATAGGACCTGAGTCTTGAAAAAGGACTCTTAGCTCACTGTCCTGGAGGGAGAGAGAAAGCACCCAAGAAGAAATTGCAGGGGCAATGACTTAAATTGGCAATGAACACTGCATATGTTGAGGGTGACAAGGCAGGTTAAGAACAGGCTGTGAAGTACCTGTAGCACCTTGCCCAAGGTGGCTGAAGGGGGACTTCCGAAGCCTTGTGCTGGCTTGCACTTCTAGACCATGGATTCCAGAGACCTTTCTCTTTACTTTTCTTCTTCTCTTTTTAGCATCCATACCTGCTAAGCTCTTATTGCCTTAATTCATTTTGGGTGTAGGAACTAGTTCCAGCAAAGTCCAAAATGGAGGGCTGTAGCTCCTGTCTGCTCTCCACAAGGATGTTCATTTCAATTCATTTCAGGCAATCTTGATTCTTTCCCTATAGTTGGATCCTGCCTTTGTTCTCATGGGAGAAAAATCTAAAAGAAGGATGTCCTGGGGTGCTCTCCCAGAGTCAGAATAATTGGGTTTGCACTCTCTTAATGATGTCCAGAAAAGTTCAAAGCATTTTGCTGCATAAAGGGACAGAAAAAGTATGGGTCTTACCAACATGATATTTATTTCTGGCCCCTGGCTCCAGAAATACTTATTTTTAAAGATAGCAAAGGATCAAAGCTGTGCATGTTAAATTATACTTCACATATTATAGACTTGCAAGGTCTAGCACATGCTAAGCAAACGATAAAGCACTGATCTATGTATTACTGAGCTATCTCAAGAAAAGAGATTTATTTCTTACAGTTCTGAAGCCTGAAAAGACTAATGTCAAGGTGCCACATCTAGTGAGGAACTTCTTGCTGTGTTATAACATGACGGAGACCTCACATACTGAGAGATCACCTCCAGAGGGGGCTTACTTTTACACCAAAGCCAGACCTTAGCTAACTAGCATATCCATTAATGGCATTCATCCATTCATGGAGGCAGAGTTCCCGTGACCTAATAACCTCTTAGAGCTCTCACTTTCCAATATCATCCCAGTGACAATTACATTTCAACATGAACTTTGGAGAAGAAATTGAAACCATAACATATACCTTCATCTAATTGGTATTTATAGTTATTTATTTATTAAGCAGACTTGTCTAACTTCCCAGGAAACACACAGCAGTCACCATCACCTCCGAATTCCCATCTTTCTGCTTTTGAGGTAAGTGAAACACACAATGATCTATTCCTAGAGGTGAATGCTTCACGATCTCTTTCATTTTAGTCTATGATAGAAAAATATAATGCCGTACATCATCCCAGCTGTTTGCCTGTGGAGGTGGCTGCTGGATAATGAAAAGAAACTGGTCCAGGGGCTGCTTCATGGAGGCCAAGACCTTGGCATGATAGTAACCCACTTGTTTAGTCCCTTGATTTGTAAGCTCTGATTTTTGCTAAAATTTTTTAGTGTCAGCAACTAATCATTTAAATCCAAATACAAAGGGGAGAATAGCACAAAAGTTACTATTAGCTCAGAGTTTAATGGGGATTGAGAGCTAACCCAGGTAAAGAGGAACCTGGGTATGACCTAGAACACACCAAGGATAAAAGAGGGGCAGAGAGGAAAGCAGGAGGCAATGAATGGTGGCACCAAGGGTGGGTCTGCCTTCTTCAAATTTTGCCAAAGTCCTGTTTCAGCTTTGATCACACTTGTCCCAAATATTGCCTTTCTCCCATGTGTCAGTGATTTATCACTATGACAAAATACTTGAGATATACAATGTAAAGAAGGAAAGATTTGTTTTGGCTCACGGTTTCAGAGGTATTAGTCCATAGTTGGCTGGCACCACTGATTTTAGACTTGTGGCAAGGCAGTATATTATAACAGGGAGCATGTGGTAGATCAGAGCCATTCATTTCATGACAGCCAATAAGAAGAGAAAGAGATTGAGATAGCTAGATAAATAGGTAGGTAGGTAGATAGATAGAGAAACCAGAGTCCTAATACATCATTCAATGACAAGCCCCCAGTAACCTACCATTTCCTGAAGTTTCCACCACTTCCTAATTGTGGCACAAGCTGGGACTAAGCCTTTAACACATGAGCTTTTGGAGGACAATCCAGATATAAACTATAAAACTCCAGCATATATTATGAATCTACACAAAGAATGAGTATTAAAAAGTAAAGTGGTAAGAAGTATGAATAAAGCATCTGTCTTTGCAGAGAACATTTTCCTACATGAATTGAAAGGCATATTTCTGTGACAAGGATTTAGTACATGAATCCATGTAGTTGGATAATTCTGTCCCTCTTTGTTTTCTTCTCTGTAGGCCAGAAGTGGGCAAGCATTTCTGTAAAGGGCCAGATAGTAATTTTTCTAGAAAGTGGCACTGGGGATTAAATCCAGGGCCTCAGGCATGATAGGCAGTCTTTACCACTGAGCTACATTTCAGCAGCTAGTAGACAGTTATAGGTCCATATAATCTCTGTAGCAACAGTTCAGCTGTTGTGGTATTCACAGACACCACATAAGCAAATGAAAATGGATGTGGAACAATAAAACTTTACTTATAAAAGCAGGTGGTAGGCTGAATTTGGCCCATGGGCTGAGGTACATAACCCCCATGGAAAAAACTTTACATGCTCATTAATCCAAAATGAGAGTTGAATGTGGAAAAGAATGAAGCATTTATGCTTGCAGGGCAGGATGACAATCAGAGGTGTGAAGACAGATCCTACTCTAGGACATGATGCTGAACATAAACATTGACCCAGGGACTCAAGAAAGTTGTAGTATGTCTGGAAAGTTGCCCACAGTAGAATGTAAGAGGAAAAATCAAGACTTAGTTAAGGCAAATGGTCCATGGAATGATCTTTCTATGAGGATCTTTCTATCCTCACTGACAGATCTGAAACTCTGCTTGTCTGGGTAAGGTTACTTGTTTATTTAATTTTTGGTGGTACTGGGGATTAACCCAGGGCCTGATGCATTCCAGACAAGTAATGTATCACTGAGCTACATCCTCATCCTCTAGATTTTGCTTTTCCTTCGGAAGTTTTCATCAGACTTTTGCCATAGCAATTGTCATATATGAGATGACACCAAGAACCAGTAATCTGCAAAAATACTGCATAGTTGGCATAGGCTGTATTTTTACATTTTACTAAAATTCTTCTTTGACCACGTATCAATTTATCTCTATCTTTAAGGATGTGAGACTATGTTCATTTAGATGTCTGTGGTTTATGAAGTGGGACCATCTAGTAAATAGTACTTTCTGAATTTCTCCAGGGGCTACACATGGACTCCAAATATTAACAATATATATAACTCAAAATATAATAGAAAGATGAGCAAACTTGTTAGGATTATAGAACATTAATTAATTGTATCTTTTATTGAAGCATGAACATATTTAGAGGTCAAATATTTCTTCATGTGTGGCCCTGCCTATGTTAACTACTAAAACTACATTCTACGTTCAAATTAAAGGTATCTAAATATAAACACCTTATGTTAATTGTACCAGTAGCAATTTACTTCACTCAATTATGCTTCCATTTTCATTTTGTTTTTACAGGAAGTAGAATCCTTGTGTCACCAGATAGAACTGTAGGTAAGACCAGGATTTCTTGTTTGTAATAAGTGTGTTGTTTGCATTATGCCTTTTAACATTTATCCTAAATCAACCCTTTAATCTAGGAGTCTTTGATCCTAGTTCCTTTCCAGAGTCTTCAACACCAGAACTTCCCCCGGTTATTCTTGTGTAAATCGATATCATGGATGTTAGAGGGCAATAAATGAACAATGCCACTTCTAGTATTTATAACAACAGGGATTATTAACTTAATTACCTTATCCTTTTGAAATATTTGAAGAAGACTTATGACCTCTGGGACACCAGCAGTAGTCACCTAATCTATTTCCTCAGTTAAAGCAGCCGAGTCTGTAGCAGGCATCCCAATGTGGTCTGGCTTATTGCAACCACTGTGTGCAGCCAGCGGTGTTAGGTCTTCTTGGAATTCTAAAGGCAGAGCGCTGCTTTTAGGAGGGCTGTATCGTATTAGCAAGTTAAATTTCAAAATTAAATTTGGGGACAAATGTGGAAGTGTCAGTTTTTTTTTTCTTTTGTAAGAGGAGGACAATAAATCTTACATCTATCATGTCTGTAATCTTCAAAAAGAAAGGATATTTGACACCAAAATAGTACATAGGAAACCATGTCAAACAAAAGAATAGATCTTTATAGAAAAAAAAATCCCTTTATTGTTTTTATTTTTTTTCCACTTCAAGATATATTGGGGAGCAAATGCATAAATCCTAAAGAAAACCAAAAGAATTAGGAAATATTAAAATCTTCACTAGAATTAATAAGGTCGTGTTTAGTTCCAAATCATTGAAAACTGTTTCTTTCTGGTAGGTGAAGTTAAAAAAAGTGAATGGCTTGAAAAAGTCTTGGCTGAAAATCAGAAAGTCAAGGGTCATATGTTTTCTCTCCTATGTGGAAGCTTGAGAGAAAAGAGGAAAGAAAAGGTGGGGGAATCACAGAAGGGAGACCAGTAGAGTAGAGGAAGGAAGGGGACCGGGGGCGGAGGGTGGGGGGAGGAAGCAGGGAATGGGGAGATACTGGGGAACAAAACTGACCAAATTATATTGTTATATTGTGTGGATGTATAAATATTTAACAATGTATACCACTGTTATGTACAATTATAATGAACCAATTTAAAAAAAAAACGTGGGAGAAAAAGGTTTTGCTAGGAGTGTAGCTTAGTGGTAGTATACTTGCCTAACATATATGAGGCCCTGGGTTTGATTCCCAGCAATAAAGAAAGGAAGGAAGGGAGGGAGGGAGGGAGGGAGGAAGAAAGAAACAAGAGAAAAAAATAAAAAACAAAAGAAATAAATCTCAAGCTCTGTAATTCTATGGGACGTGTTTCTTCAAAAGGAAAGACTGTCCTTAGACCGTCATCCCTGGAATTACACTGCAGGGAAATTCATCTGGCTATTTTGTAAACTTTTCAGGTGATCAAATGAAAGTCATTATCAAGAAGACTATAAATATAGTGATTTTTTAACTGGTAGTAATATTAATAATTAGATACAAATATTAAGAATGACAGTCTTTTCTATATATAGCACTATTTCCTGGTTGGTCTATTTTTAAAGCATTTTTAAGTGGAAAAATTATCATACCCCACAGAACAAAAACTTTGCAAGAGATGTTTTCAGCTTCTTCCTATCCAATTCTCATTTCCTGTCCGCTGGCCTCAGGGGCATAACCCAACAAAATTTCAAAAGCTCTTGGAAAAAGAGAGAGAGAGAGAGAGAGAGAGAGAGAGAGAGAGAGAAAGAGAGAGAGAGAGAGAGAAAGTGTGTGGGCTGAGAGGGTGGACATGGAAGGACAGTAAAATAAAAACAGATTAAAAATGTCCCTCTTTTGGTAATTTGTCTATTTCTTCCAAAGGTTCAGACACACACATGCTCTGGCTTTGTGAATTTTGCTGGGATAGGCAGAGGCTGATTGATGATGTGCTGTGATGAGGGAATCCAGTGGAAGCATTCACTGAAGGAACATGAATGGTTTGGGAGACACCAAAGCTATTTTATCATCAGGATTATCAAAGACTAAGCTAGTATAAACATCATCACCTAATCTATTACAGGGCAAAAAACATGGGGCATACTAACGGGGACTCGATTGGGTGTAATCCGTGGATTCAACACCGTTTGGAGTGGGATGGCGAGGCCAAGAGAGCATCACAGAGTGGAGATGCAGATTAGAAAGGGCAGGGGCAGCTATATCAAGAGTACATCCAGCCACAGAAGGGAATATGGCTAGGGATGTGCTTCTGCAGAGAGCAGGAATCTTTAAAAAGTGAAATCCTCCCACTGTGAGATTCTACAGCAATACAGGAAACTGACATTAGGATCTGAGCCTTCCTGTAAATGGAGAATCTAAAAGAAAATCTAAAAGAAAAAAAAGAACCATATATTTATCAGTGGAGATGTTTTCCAAGATTTCTTACTCTGTAAGAGTCAGGGACAAACTTATGTGGAATAAAACAAGGAGTCAGAGAACAGTAATACTAGAAGATAGAAATAGAGCATATGTAAGATACTCTCTTAGAACATTGATGATGGTCTGTCAGAAGGAGTGGGTTCTTACTAAATAAGAATTGTTTCAGGCACTGTGCTGAAGGTTCTCTCTATTCACTAAGCAAATCTGTGCTTCTGAAAAAGAACAGGGCAGATTGATAAGGAAGTCACTTATAGGTATAGCTGCCTTTTGTTACCACCATTGGCAAATTCACTATCTTTATTGTGCATTTCAAGTGACTAATATCCATAGATTGTCCTCTGGTTATTAAAAGGAAAGAAGTCTAAATACCAAAAAAGGATAAACAACACACAGATAAATATTTTGAAATGCTCCAGATTTGGAAAGTCCTAATACATTGCTAAACTTTCAACATTTTCCTTGCCACAGAATGACTCCTCTGAGAACAAAGTAATTGTTGACTTCAAAGAATTTTGAGGAAGTTCAGTGGATGGAAAGAATTTGGTTGGCAACGGGTTGAATCAAATCTAGAGTTTTTCTTTCTATCACGTGTGTGTGCGTGTGTGTGTGTGTGTGTGTGTGTGTGTACGCACAAAGCACATGGATATTTCTACAAAACTTAATTCACTACCTGAAGTGTTTCTTAATATTGAAAATGCACTGGAGAAAGAAGGAATGGTGGTGGGTGCCTGTGATGCCAGCTATTCAGGAGGCTTAGGCAGGAGGATCGCTAGTTTGAGACCAGCTTGGGCAACTTAGCAAGACCCTGTCTCAAAAAATAAAAAGGGCCAGGGATGCATCTCAGTAGTATGGTACTTGTCTAAGCATGAGGCCCTAGGGTCAACCCCTGCATTTAAAAAAAAAAAAAAAAGCCCAGAGAATGGCAATATCCTCCCTATTTGGTAACATGCAAAGTGGTCTCTGGGTTGTTTCTCACCTGGCACATGGACAATGTTAGTTATGGACAGGGGGGTTGCCAAGCTGACCTCTGGTTATTAAAAGGAAAGAGGTCTAAATACTAAAAAAGAATCATATGGGGAACTTCAAAAATATTTTTGGGTTTAACCACAATCCTGCTGAATCAGGCTCTCCAGAAGAGGGGACAACAAATATATATGTATTTGTACAAGTGATACTGACACCAGTCTGAATGTATACTTATATTTATTTCAGACTGGCAGTGAATCTTGGGATTTGCTCACCTAAAACAGCTTAATTGATACTCTGGGTAAGTGACGGCTACCTATTCCTATTGAAGTTATCCCCTCCATAACAACAGATCTGCACTTTAACACTATCGGAATCACGTCTCCAAATTCACCACATGAGACCCTACTTTGCCTTCTCACCTGGCAAAGAACGCATTCCTCTGTGAAATGCTGCAAGATCCTAGCCAATCTGGCCTTGAAATGGCCTAGACGATAGGACCCTGAAATGGATGTAGGAATTACACCTTAATATCTCTCCTCAGCAAATGCCAACCTAGATTCCAAATAACCAATTCATACCTAGAAAAATCTCTTGAATTACACATGAGATATTAAGAATAAACTCTTGGTTTCTTCCATTGATTCTGCCTTTTAAAACTTTTGCTATTTATACAGTTTTGGGTTTTAGAAATCTACCCAGCATAAGCCCAGCCTAGAAGTTTGATGAAGTGTTCTACCAGAAAGAACTCAATGCAGGAGATAAGGGCACTCAGCTCCCTGCTGAGATCTTGAGATCCCAGCTGCTTGGAGTTTTGAGCATGAAGTATCACTGGAGGACAACCCACTTCGATTACTGATTTTCCTTTCTTTAAACATAGTTTTGGTAAATAAGCTCCACCAGCATCTCCTGTGGTGTGTTTATGATTTTGGCAGAATAGAGCCAGGCATTTCAAGATCTCAACAATCAGTCCTTTCCTGGAGAGACAGAGAAATGCGTGCTGTTCTCCTCCCTGGGGAAATTATCCCTCATGAGTCAAAAATACTTTGCTGTTGACCAAGGCAGCTTAAGAGACACTGCTTTTTTCTTTCCAGTACAATCCTCCCTTCCTTTTAGGTCTCAGCACTTATGGATAAGTTGGGAAGAAGGAATATGTTATTGTGTTTATGCGCCAATCAATTCACCTCAACCTTTATTTGTCATTGCTATGTGCCAAGCACTTTGAGGAATACAACCAAACCACAGAGAGAATAAATTATACAGAATGTCTAATGCAAAGCAGAAAGTGATTTGTTGCAAGGAAGAATAGCACAAAGGTTGCTACATGGGCTTTGTGGTCAGGGCTCATATATCTTATAATGGAAAAGACGGTTGAGAGGAGAGGGTCCCTTTCTTTCCCCCCCTTTCTCCAGTCATGTGTCCAGTCCCCCACATCTGAAGTATGACATGACGTAATTCCTGAAACACATGTAGAGTCTTATGTCTGAGGAGTCTTCTGTTAAAATGCCAGCATTCCTGGAGCTGACAGGGAGTGAGGCTAGCTTTGCAGCAGAATGCTTCAGAATCACCTGGGCAATTGGTTGAATTTGAAGATTCCTGCAGGTACCTCTGAGATCTGAATTCACAATAATACTAGGGTGAGTCCCTCATGTCCTCTCCAGGTACACGTGCAAAATTCTCCCTGGGGTTAGGCCAGTATCGCTGCCTTCTTTATCTTTTTCTTTTTAATTTTGATTTTTTTGGTATTGGGGATTGAACCTAGGAGTGTGTTCTACTGAGCTACATCTCCAGCCCTTTTTATTTTTAATTTTGAGAGAGGGTTTCCGCAAAAGTAGCTTAGGGCCTAAGTTGCTGAGGCTGGCCGCAAACTTGTGATCCTCCTGCCTCAGCCTCCTGAGTTGGGAGTGTAGGCATGTGCTACCATGCCTGGAGAGACAGTCAATTCTTGAAGACCACAGTCCTGATTTAAATTGCTTTTATGTTTCTGATAACACCTAATCCAGAAACTAGGAAGAAAAGGAAAAATTGAGCACAGTGCAGTATACACTTATGATATCAATTGTGCACTGCCACCAATTTCATAGATGCAGAGACACACTGAGAAGATCATCAAGCAACCCACCTAGGTCATAGGTGGTAAGTGATAAAATGTGACAATGGACTCAGATCTCCCGACCCAAGCCCAGAGCCACGTTCATGTCTCACCATGTGCACGGTAGTTAATCAATATCTCTGAATAGAATTGAATCAGGGACAAAGTAATGTTTCCAGAGCCCTGGTGAAGAAGCTGCACTTTGGGTAGCTTCCCAGGGGCATGGTACCCAGACCTCAGCCATACTGGGGGGTGCAGATTACTGTGCAGGCAGCTGGATAAAGTCAACAGCCCATGGCGGGGGGGTGAGGTGGGGTGGGGGTGAGGGTTGGGATGGGGTTGGAGCCAGTACTTCTTTCTTCCTTCTCAATTTTGTAATTTTGACAACAACTTAGTGGAGATATAGTGTGATTGGCAAATGATTCTTTTCTGGCTTCACCTTTTGAGACAGGGAGACTGCAGGCAGTCCCACTGCTTTTCTTTCAAAGTCGCCTTTGTCTGTAATGGTTCCCTGAGAAGAACTCATACCCCTATTTCTGAACCGCTTACTGTACCCGTAAAAGGTACGATTATGTAACTCATCAAGGTTGCCAGGAAGCTTGTATCTGTAGCCAAGGAGGAATTTTCTACACTACATATTTACAGGGTAGTTTTCTTTCAAGAATTAAAAAATCACATTTATCTTTTATCTGGAGTAATTTCCTCTAGCTCAAGGTGTTTTTTACTTTTTCTTTCTTTCTTTTTTTAATAATTGGCATTGAATCCAGGGGCACTACATCCCCAGTTATATCTCCAGCTCTTTTTTTTTTTAATTTGTATTTAACAAAATAAAAATAAAATCTGGACTCAAACTTGCAATCCTCTTACCTCAGCCTCCTGATTTGTTGGGATTACAGGTAGGCATCAGTGAACTTGGCTTAAAGAATGTTTTTACCATAGTCTATGAATCAACTGCAAAAGAAAGAAATTAATTGAATATTAAGCTGATGAATTGCCTACATGAAAATTTGTGGCTTGAGGTTCTTAGATGAAAACTTTATCAATTTAACTATCAATTTAAATTATTCTCATTAAGTATTTTCTGTGCTCTGAGACATGCAAAATATTTATCAGCTTTATTTTCCCTCATGGCTTGAAGCTTTTATCTTAATTTATCAAATTTTTTGATTTCTTCTTCCCTGTTATGAATCACTGGTTTCCTGCAATGTCACTCTTCGGGGTCTGGTTTTCACATTGATAGCTTGCCATATACTGTCGGCAACAAGAATTATCTCGAAGTAATCGGGGGCTGTAACTGTGGCTCCCTGACTTGTTTGGGTCAACAGGGAGATGGTTATGACCAAACAAAACAACCACCAAAGGGAAAAGCTACTGGGTCCTGTATTTGCACAGCCCAGATGTTATTTACAGCCTTGTTTATGAAGCATTTTCTTGATCCTGCTGGCTAGAATCCACACACTTTGTCATTTTGGAGCACACACGTCCTGTCACATGGTGACAATGTGCCCCGAGCGAGTAAACAGACTGGAAGACTATTATAAGGATAGAATAGTCACTTAACATAACATGGTGCTTTCCCCACACCCCAACAAAAAAGACAAAGGAAAGTATGGGGGAAGGGAAACCAAGACTATTCTATTTTTAGATTTTCAAGTAAAAACCATAATTAATGCCACCATTTTGAAACTTCTACTGTGTACAAGGTGCCATGAATAAAGAAGGTAGATAATTCATGAACCCAACACTCAAGAACCTTGAGCTCTCATTCTGGTGAGAAGTTGCTATTAAGAAACTCTGTAGACCAGATTTAATGCTTTAACTCTTCAGGAGGGTGTTATGTGTTAGGCAATGTAGCAATGTTCTGAAGTGAAAGGCTGGATTATTAGGATTCTCACCTTATCGGCTGATTAATCCATTTGATGACTTAACAATTTGGATAAACTACTGGGTGGTACCTGTAGGCAGAGGGGGAATGGCTGGAAGAAGTAGGTCGCTGGAGCCTGGCTTTGGGACTTGATTCCTTACCTAATAAGTTCAGTGCTCTCCCATTCTTCTCCATGTCATTTTCCTCTTTTTGCTCAGTCCAAACATCAACCTGTGTAAATATCTAGTGCCAAATTCTGTGAATATTCCTTTCAAACCAGGAACCCTTCCAGCACCTCTACAACTGCCACCTTGGCCCAAACTTTCAGTGTTCTCTCTTACACGGACGGCCAAAAGCTTCTTAACTGGTTTCCCATTGGCCTAACTAGCTCTCTTCCTATTGTTCGTGATTCATACATCATCCAGAATGGTCTTATTAAAATACAAATCAAGCTCTGCCTTTTCCCTGTAAAAATGCTCCAAAGACTTTCCTTTATACTCAGAATAAAAGGAAACCTCTATACCATGGCTCACAGGGCCCGACCTCATCTGGTCCCTTCCAATCTCTCATTTCGTGTCACTCTGCTGTAGTCATCTCACCTTCCTGATGTTTCCCTTCAGGACAAGAGTCTCTAATTCAAAATCTTTGTGCTTGTGACTCTCTCTGTCTGGGATTCATTTCCCCTTTGATATTTCTGTTTATTTCCTCATTTCATTCAGGACTTCACTCAAACCCTCCTTCCTTCGGCCTTATCCGACCATATTATTTAAGATTTCAACTATCCTTTATCTAATCATTTTACATATCCTAATCTGTTTCATTTATTTATTTTCATGGCATTGATTACTATCCAGTATTACATATTTATTTGTAAAAAATCAGTAAGCATTTTTTCATTTCTACTAGTTTATTTACCTAGTTTATTAGCTCTCTTTCCTACGGAAAAAATTATTTAGCATAGAAATATCCATGGATAAGAACTTTGTCTTATTTACTATTTTAACTCTAGAACTTTTAACAAAGTAGTCATGATATCAGTGTCTGTTTAGTTAATTGAGTAGAATTATGTCTATGGAAAATTTAAGAGTATGCAGAAAATTTATAAAAAGGAATGTACACCAGGGAGTCTGCTAGGTACTTAACAAATAGGATCTCTTTAATCCTTATATACTATGAACACGAGAGCTGAGAGTATTCTTATACATCTTACAAATGAGGAAGGCAGAGTTTAAAAAGTCTAAGAAACTTGGGGCAGATAGCAAGGAGGCAGATAGCATGTGACCTTCACAGGTCACATGATGTACTTTCATGCGGAGTCTGGAGTTAAACCTTTCTGAGACAATTCAGCATTACTCTTCTGGAAGTCAGCCCTCCTTAAATAACACAACCAAGGAACAAGCCAGATTTACTGAGGCCATACCATAATAGGTCAGTGATCTGGGATTCTGACCTCCATTTGTCTGATTCCAAAGCCCCAGTATTCAAAACCTCAACTATGTAAATGTTTATTCTTATTTGTGATAGAGAAAGGATATGTGTTTTCCATGGTATTTTGTAGTAAATACCATGGACGATATTCTGGACTAAAGCAAAATCTTGGACAGAATGAAAGTGCTCCGTTGAGATGACACAAAAGCAAAGGATTCACCAAGCACATGAAAGCCCAGGGAAGTAAGTAAGCACACGCTAAAGATGGCTTCTTGGTCATTCAGCAGGGGATCTTGAACTTCCCTGTCTGCCACTTGATGTAAAGATAAACCTCAGAGCTTGGCCAAGGTGGGAGGTAGAAAGAAAGGTCTTTCTTTGTAGAAAGAAAGGATCTCAAATGGCTTCATTCTCTATGAAAGGGCAAAAAACCCCCAAACAAAAAAACTTTACTCTGCCCAAGAGATATGACATGACCTGCCGTGTAATCCTTTGTTCTGAAAAATAGAGGGGGCGGGAATCTCTTCACTGAGAACTTATAATCGTATCAGGGCTCTATGAAAAATTAGCTGGTAGATTTCATGTCTTCAGGATGAGAATTTAAGTAATTTTCAGTTGGTAGTATTTTCAGGTAGTTAGCAGAAGTAGACACAAATCTCCTCTAGAGGACTGAAAATCCAATCTAAGACTCAAAAAATTCCTTTTTTAAAAAAATTTAATTGATTTTATTTTTTTTAAAACACACGATAGTGGAATGCATTACAAGTCTTATTACACATATAGAGCACAGTTTTTCATATCTTTGTATATAAAGTGTGTTCATGCCAATTCAAGTCTTTATACATGTACTTTTTTTTAATTATAGTTCTTATTACGCATATATACCACAATTTTTCATATCTTTGTTTCTATATAAAGTAGGTTGACACCCAATTCGTGTCTTCATACATGTAGTTTGGATAATGATGTCTATCACATTCCACCATCCTTGCTAATCACCTGCCTCCTCCTTTCCCCTCCCACTCCTCTTCCCTATCTAGAATTCATCTATTCCTCCCATGTTCCCCCTCCCTACCCCACTATATGAGCAACTCACAGTCATAAATCACAAAACACATGAGGAGAGAACATAAAGGAAAATTCCAAAGAACAGATAATAATGGCAGATTCTGACAGACTAACCAGTTTCATTTATCAAATGCTGAAAATAAGCTTAATATGTTTGAAAGATAAATTAAAAATACATATAGGAGTCTGGGTATGGTGACACATACCTGTAATTCAGGCAACTTGGGAGGCTGAGGTAGGAGGATTGTAAGTTCAGGGACAGTCTTAGCAATTTATTAATTTTTAAATTAATTTTTAAATTTGTTTTAATTATTTATACATTACAGAAGAATGCATTTATGTACTTTGATATATAATACATAGATAGGATATGATTTCTCATTTTTCTGAGTGTATGTGTTGCAGAATCATATTGGTCATGTAGTCACATATATATGTCTCCTCCCTTCACTTCCCTCTACCTAATCTAAGGTAACACTATTCTTCTCTAGTGCCCCCTGCCTTATTGTGAATTAGCATCCGCATATTAGAGAAAACATTCTGCCTTTGGTTCAGACTCAGCAATTTAGCAGGGCCCTCAGCAACTTAGTGAAACCCTGTCTCTAAAAAAATATATATTTAAAAAGTCTGGGGATGTAGCTCAGTGATAAAGTGCCCTTGGGTTAAATCCCCAGTAGCAAACAAACAAACAAACAAACAAAAATATAGGGAATAGACAAAACTAAAAATGACTAGAACTTCTAGAAATTAAAAAGGCAATGTTTGAAAATAAATTTCTGTTGATGACTTCGTTAGCTGACCAAATAGAACCCAATAGAGAATGACTGAGAAGGGAGATGGAACCACAGTCCAGAGGTCATTAGAGAAGGTGGAAGAGAAGAGATAGTCCGTCACCAAGGGCATTCTAGCACGCCATGTGGAAGCTGAAGACACCAGATCTTGAAGACTGGAGGCCATCAAGACAAACACCTCCAGATGATAACAGTCACCTCTAAAACACAGCAAACACTCAGTATTAGTCAGAGGTCCAACACGAAGCACGTTGTCCTTTCCCACCAATTCCACAAGGTCACACACACCACACACCTTCCTCCATATGCCTGGACAATCTCTTAAGGGGCAAGGAACTCTCTGAGAGTTCAAGTATTTTTTATCAAAACAAGATATTATTTCCATTTTTTAAATTAGTAAATTATATTAATATTAAATTAGATGGAAAAATTAGCTAATTTTTATCCATAAAGTGGTTGGGATTGTGAATAAAAGTATAGAATTATATACACAATTACAGAACATCTGAATACATGATATCACTACATTTTGTTTGTCTTTTTTTTACAGTGCTGAGGCTCAAACTCAGGACCTCATGCATGCTACACAAACACTTTACCACTGAGCTGCACTCCTAACCCATTTGTGTAATCTTCAATTTAAGCTGGCTAAAATTCCATCTAGTTATATTTAAACCTAGCCAGATGCTTGGTACATGTGGCTTATATACAGTTGGACTTCTGGGTTCATCCAGAGCAAGTTTTTCTCCCTCCAAAGAACATTCCTGTCCTTACCTGTATTCCCTATATTCTCTTCTCTATGCTCAGTTGTTAACCCTGAATAATTTTGCAATAATCTATCCAACTTCCCTTTAACATTCTAGTAGAACTTCTCTCTTTTTTTTCCTTTTTCTTTGTGTGTGTGTGTGTGTGTGTGTGTGTGTGTGTGTGTTTTACTGGGGATTTAACCTAGGGGCCTCCACACTGAGCTACATTATTTTTTATTTTGAGATAGTGCCTTACTAAATTGCCCAGGCTGGCTTCAAACAAGCAATGTTCCCTCCTCAGTTTCTGGAATAGTAGGGATTATAGGTATATGCCATCTAGAATTCTTTTTTCTAATTTGTATTTTTTTCTTTGAAATTTCATCTGTACTATGTTAAATTCTTTCTTAAATAATATTTTTTAAAAACTACCACTAAAAATACTGAAACATTGAAAATGCATCAAGATATTTATAATGAAATTTGATATGATTCACCGCAAACTTAATATTAGATTCTCCATAAACTATAAGGAATAAATGAACAAAATTTTAAAAATGATGTAACTAAAGAGAAGTCATCGAGTTCCTTAAAGAATTCTGGCAATCATCTGTAATCTCCTCTCAGGTAATAATCTAATACCTTTAAATTCCTACCTTAGTTAAGACTTCATCTCCTGCCTGCTTTTTTTTTAACTTACAATAAACTTTATTTTTAATGTACAGTTCTATGAATTTAAAACATTTTGAGTTGAGTTTTGTGCATGGTGAGAGATAGGGGTTTAATTTCCTTTTGTTGCCTATGAATTTCCAGTTTTCCCAGCACCATTTGTTGAAGAGGCTATCTTTTCTCCAACGCATGTTCTTGGCACCTTTGTCTATATAACATGATCGTAGTTTTGTGGGTTAGTCTCTGTGTCCTCTATTCTGTAGCATTGGTCTACCAGCCTGCGAATTGGTGTGAATATACTTTGTATACAACCAGAGAGATGAAAAATTGTGCTCTATATGTGTAGTAAGAATTGTAATGTATCCCACTGTCATGTATAAATTAAAAGAAAGAAAGAAAGAAATATTCTTTGTGTGGCTCTGTTGGGCTGAAATGAAGAGTAAAAAGACTACAGTCAGAGAGACCAATTACAATATGACCCCAAGAGATAGTAAGACTCTCAGCTAAGGCTGTTGAAGTGGAAAAGAGAGAACAGGATGAACATGAGAGATGTTCCCAGGTGAAAAAAGAGGTACCTGTGATGTATTCAGAGGGGTGGAGGGGTTGAAGAAAAGCTAGGATGGGATGAAATCAATCTGTGATGACCCTTAGGCTTCTGTCTTGAGACATTGGGTACTTGGCATTGCCACCAAGAGGAAGAGCACACGTGGAGGGAAGACTAAATCCCTCTTGGACGTAAGTGTCATCATGGGTCACTTGGGTAGAGATGAGAGGAAACAGCTGGACTTGGACTGAAATTTAGGAAAGACTTCCAGGGGAAAGATTTATAATGGGAGAAATCATCAAATAAGGGATAGTTACAACAAAAGGAGTGTAACTATGAAGCTGGGTGTGATGGCGCATACCTGTAATCCCAGTCACTTAGGAGGATGATGCAGGAGGGTCATAAATTCAAGGCCAACCTAGGCAACTTACTGACACCCTATCTTAAACAAACAAACAAACACACAAACAAATAAATTAAAAGGTTGTGGATGTATCTCAATGGTAGAATACCCAGGTTCAATCCTCAGCACCACCATAAATAAAAAATAAATAAATGCATTGAAAAGTAGAGAAAATATGGATGAAACTCCATATTTTTCTTTGAGTTTCTAAGGAGTGACTTCTAAGGGGAGGGATTCACTGTTAACTGTTTTCAGAGTAGCCCAACTGAACAGAATTGTTATAGGTCCCCGAATAAAATAAATTTCAATTTCTCCAACTTGAGGTGAGTGAGAATGACTCATCCAGAATAGGGAAGGTCCACCCTCAGATTGAAGTCATTCTGCAAATAGGATTATCTCAGTTCAAGCAATCTTCCTGGGTGATCACACCTGTGAATTTGAAATGCAAATAGTTTAATGATTAAGGTGCTTTCCTCTCTCAGGAATTACAGTAAAACCTGAAAACTTAGAAAATGTATCAAGTCATGAAATTATTTTGAAAGGAAACTACATAATTATGTTCTTCATGGTCTGGTAAAAGAGGATAGAAGAAGGGTCTGTATTTCTTCAGGACTATCCTAGAGAGGGCTATACTAACTGGCCAACACAATGAATTGATGGAGCTGGCAAATCAAAAATAGAATAGTACAGAGAAACACACCCAGCAACTGCAGTGAAAAAAAAATTTTTTTCTTTCAGATCTGTTAGTGATGTTTGTTCTGATGAGCACACAGTAAAGACTTAACAAATGCTTGTTAAATGAATCCACGATTTATTGTTTGCTAGCAATTTTATAACCTAACTTTGCTTTCCCAAGTAAATTTCTCTTTTGAAAAGAGAAGACGTTGACTACTGGATGTAGACATTTGAGAGAGGAAAGACAGGGTGGAGAAAAGGGTGGGGAGGAGAAGGAAAGAAAGGTTAGTTGCATTGGTTTCTTCACACTGTGATCGAGGACTGCTGTTCTTAGGCTGTATTTAAGTCATTTGAAACACTCGCACATGGAGACTCATGTCAGATGCATTGATTCAGAATTTCAGGGATGACTTCAGGCCATATATATGTTTTCAACTTCTGCTGATGATTGATTCTGTTGTACAACCTGTGTTGAGAATTGCTGTCCTCAAATCGAATAGCTCCTGATTATATTGATAAGTGAAGTTCCAGGACGACAGAATGGAGAGATCTGTTCTTGAACTCAGAGTGTCCTTACTAACATGGAGGACATCATGAAGCTCCCCTAATCATCTGCCAGTCTTATGGTCTCGACTATGGTGAAGTCATAGTCATCTGCATCTTGCTCATAATGTATAACCCCAGCATACCTAGCAGACTCCGGTAGAAACCTAGATCGAGTCTTGACTAATTATTATGTTTGAGGGATTGCTGATTATACCAAGCTTAACTATCCTTCCTCAGCAATGGAAAGTTTTATATTCTTGCTGCAGTTGTTGTTTTTACTTAAAATAAAAGAGGAAATTCTAGCTTGTCTGCAGCCATTAGGACATAAGAAGTGACTGAACATATTTCATATAAATTTCAGACATGGTATTGTAAAGTTATAAGTCCTTGAAGGTAGTATCACATTCCTGATGATCAAAATCAATGTTTAGGTTTAATTTTCATTTTTTATAGGGAAAGAAAGCATCAACCAACCAATCATTCATCTGTACTCAGTTGTCTACAAATAATCCTTTGATAAATTCCTTCACCCTTAAATTCAAAGTTACTATTGCTGGTAAGGGAGGGAGATGGGCAGGGATTCCAGAAACAGACAAGGCTGTAGCTGAGGAAGAAGTCTTTCTATCATGCCACTCTTCAATTAAAACATGTTCTACTATCTTGGAAACTTTACTACCGGGGGAAGAATCAGAAAAAAACCTGTACTGACCCATGTCAACAATGATCTATAATAGTCAATATTTGCTCTACCTTCAAGTAGCAAATATTCTCTTTTTCTCTTTCTCTTTCTTTCTTCGCTTCTTCCATCCTTCCTCCCTTCCTTCCTTCCTTTTATTTTTTTTTAACTGGGATTTGAACCTAGGGATACTCTGCCATTAAGCTATATCCCCAGCTCTTTTTTATTTTGCAATGGAGATCTTGCTAAGTGGCTAAGGCTGGCTTCCATCTTGAGATCATCCTGCTTTACAGGGATCACAGGTATGTGCTCCTGTGTCTGGTAAATACCAAGTATTCTCTAAGTGGCTGAGACTAGTTTGAGGCATATACATGTTTCTCTGCTGCCAATTTTCACTTTTACTTTCTAATGGATTAATTTAAACAGATTTGCCTAAGTAAGAGTAGCAAAATAAGATTTAATAGTCACAAATATTAGAAATATCAGAACACATGTTTTTCTTTTCTTAGGTTTTGCTAAAAAACATGTTTTTCTTTCTTTGTATGCAAATAGCCTCATATAGATATAAGAATGCAATCAGAATGTTTTTCATAATACAAAATCAGCCAACTAGAAGTTCTCTAATTCCAAAGATAGACATTGTATTCATTCACTGCCATTATTGGCTTTTTCAAATTCAGGGTTTTTTTGTTTGTTTGTTTGTTTTTTATGGAAAGAAAAAACTGGGTTTAGTTTGAGCAGGCTGGACTTGGAGTTGGATGGGGAGAGGCCCTTTAGATGATGAAGAAGCATGAAGTTGTGTTTGGCAGGAAGGAGAGGCTCAGGAAAAACTAGCCCTTATAACAGTCTTCCAGAGAAAGGTGGTTTTTAGCCCCAGGAAAAGCACCCCTAACAACAGATGCACACACACCCCCGTTATGCTCGGGAGACCACTGGGAAAATGCTGCTTTGTTCTGTGATAGACCACTTCACATCTAAGAATCTACACTTTTTTTTTATAGGAAGAATCCCATTTCATTAATATACCAAAGGAAAAGAAGGCAACTTTCAGAAACTACTCACAAAATGCAAAATCAGAACTTCCCAAATATTTTCTATATATTCCTCCTTTATGATGATGCTTAGAAGAGATTAAGATTTCTGGGCATGGTTGATAATGACCCACAAGACAAATTTGAAAGATGAAAGATAGTTTTGTGAGTATATCACATTATGTACACATACATATGCATACTCCATTAATAAAAGGATTGATCGATATCTATTGAAGAGGTCTAATGTTTAATCTCTTCTTCAAAATTTGAGGTGGTGATGGATCCATGAAGCTTCCAGGAAGGAATCAGATGGCATGTTAAAAAATATTTAGCTGACACAGTTTAAAGAAGGAATTATCTATGGTGGCATGATTGATTTAAGGAAACCCAACAGAGAAGGATGGGTAGAATTTGGAAAGGTTGGAAGAGACAGGAAGGATTTCTTCAGGGGCTTAATGAGGAGAGATGGTGTGAATAAAGGTTAAGAAGCAAGGCTTTAGACTCAGCAGGAAGCTATTGCCATCACTACCAGATCTGAATGAACAAGGGGGTTCCATTATCACACAGTGGGGGCCCTGGGAGAAGGCCCCAATAGAAGCCATGGATATAGACAAATATGGCAAGGCAGGAAGGAGAAGTGATGGGAGTGGGAGGGTCAGTCCATTTCTTTCTTCTCTATCATCAATTTCATTGCCAGGCCTTTCACTGGCCCAACCCATATGGAAGCTGGAGGGCAAGAAAATGGATGAAGCAGCCCAGAAGCTTTGTCCCTTAAAGCCCAGAGCAAAGCTGAGAATAGATATAGAGAGGTAAATGGGGAATAACCATTCTACTAGGAGAGCAAACATAGGCAGAAGAGTTAGCTATTGACACAGAACAGAAAATGGCGCTGTCAGACCCACGGTGACAATCTACATGGCAACAGGGGAAGTAGAGCCTGATAGTTGAGAAAGCTCATGGACATAGAGGATGGCAGGCATTCCTTAGAATCCAGGCCCCAGCACCCTCTACTGTATGTACCTTGGTAAGTTACTCATCTTCTCTACTCGATTCTAATGAAAATAATGGTACTTTGCCTATTAGAGTGGTTATAAGATTAAAATGAGGTAACATAGGTCAATCTTTTGACTTGGTGCCTGGTACATAGCAAGCAGTTGATCAAGGTTAATTACCATCATCATTGTTAGCCTCAGCCTCATCATTACAGAGATGTGAGTAGAGGAAGGACTTATCCATAGCCATCAAAGTCAGAGAAGTGTGGGTAGAATTTGGAAAGGTAGGCCCTGGGTTTGATTCTCAGTACTGAAAAACAAAAAACAAAAAACAAAAAGAGTTTGGCTTTCATATTTTGCATTGTGGGACACAACCCAAAAATTTTAAAGCAAATGACAAGGTAAGAATAGTGTCTTGAGAAAGATGTAAAATACGGTAGAATTTGAGAATGAATTTAGCCAGGGGGATGAGTCAGGTTATAACAGCGCATTAACAAATTCCTTGAAAAACCAATGGAAAAATTATTCAAAGTAAAACTATTGATTAGTATGTATTGGTTATTGTAAGTACATATGCCCATTTATCCTCCTAATAGTTACTGCAATCTTCGTTTTTTTCTGGGTTTATGATATTGTGTACATTCAATTTGCTTTTACTTTGAGTGATTTGACTCATAGTAACATTTGACCATTAGTTTCTTACAACTTAAAAAGCTTGAAGAGAATAGTTACTGTATTGGGTTTCCAGGAAAAAATACTTTTCTTTACTTTCTTTTTTTTTGTACCAAGGACTGAACCTAGGGGTGCTTACCTCTGAGCCATATCCCAGCCCTTTTTATAGTCTGTTTTGAGACAGGGTCTTACTAAGTTGCTTAGGGCCTCATAAAGTTGCTGATGTTGGCTTTGAACTCCCGATTCTCAGTTTCCAGAGCCACTGGGATCAACAGGCATGCGCCACATTTCCCTGTCACAGACATTTTATTTTGAGACAGAGTCTTGATAAATTGTCTAGGCTGGCCTTGAATTTGGGATTCTCTTGGTGCCTGGTACATAGCAAGCAGTCGATCAAGGTTAGTCGATCAGCATTCCAAGTAGCTAGGATACAGGCAAAGGCCACCCTACTCTCCTAAAAGAAAGGCTTTTAATGATAACAGCATAACATTTTTTGAGGACTTGCAATGTTCCATGATTTGCCTTACAGGCTTCATGTATTAATCTTCACAGAAAACCTGTGAAGAAAGTCTATCCCCATTTTCATTTTACAGATGAGAAGTTTCAGTCCTTTTGAGCAACATGCACAAAACACATGACTAATGAGAATTAATAACAGAATCCAGGTCTGTACATAGGAGTCTGTGTTGCATGTTCCCCAGGAGAGATACTCACAGAGTACACCACTTCAATTATTCAGGTTTGGTCTCAATAACATCATCTATGTGAAGCTACATTCTGTTTCAATCTGTGTATTGCTTATTGTTAGTTATATTTTCACAGTCCTTTCTGATTTATAAGGCTTATACCCATGATCATATCTGATCCTCACAAGGACAAAACAAGCTTATTAAAATTGTAAATTAATTTCTTCAAAGTTTCCAACTAGTAGATAGGAGAGTTGAGACTCAAGTGCAGATGCTCACATTCCAGCCCAAAATCTGTATCCCGGGCTGGAATGTAGCTCCGTGGTAGGGCTCTTCTTGCCTAGTGTACACAGGTCCTGGGTTTGATTCTCAGCACTTCAAACAAAAAACAAAATGAATTTTGTACTTTCCACCTATCTCAAAGAAAATTAGGAACTGAAAGCTTATACAATCATCTATTCACTTGTGAAATAATCATAAATAACTACTTACAAATCATAGGTGGCTTCTTGTGATGGTCATGAGAGAAAGCATTGCGTGGAGATATACAGGTGGATATACTGAGTCACTTTATGACTCAATGGAAGTGGGAATAAGGAAAGGAGAAGGATGTCCAGAATGACTCCCAGGTTGCTCGCTGGGGAAACTGTGGAGTTTAGTGAAAGTAGAAAATGGGTGGTGCAAAAGGGAGCGGTCCTAAGACGATGCTGAGATCCATTCTGCACATGCTGTGTTTGAGATGGCTGTTGAAAACCCCAAGGGAGACATCTCATAGGAAGTTGAACCATGTGTTTGTAGACAGAAAATAATGTGGGCTGGTGATAGAGATTTAGAAGTCAGCAACGTGTAATTGGTGTTTAACAATAATAATAGCTCCAAATATTGGTTGATGATCATGTATTAAGCATTCATTTTTTTAGGGGGGGGGTATAACAAGTATTTATCATCTCATTTAATCACCATGAAAATATTTTATGGAAGAGATTATTTTCCCATTTTATGGAAGAAGAAACTAAGGTTCAAAGAGTTTATTAAATTATCATGTAAAGGGGGAGATAATACAATGATATATCATTTACCATAAGACAAACACAAAATTGAGGACAGATATTATTAGAATCTAGTTCTGAGTCATGTGTTATCTTATTTGGGTTTTGGGTAAATTAAGAATATAGATTTCTTAGGGGTTTTCTCTTTAGAGATTTTTTTTTTTAGTACTGAGGATGGAACCCAGGGCCTCACACATACTAGGCAAGAGCTCTCTCACTGAGCCACATCTCCAACCTAAGAACGTGGATTTCTTAATTCCCTAAAATAGTATGTGTTATTTATTGAGGGTTAACCATGTGCCAGACCCAGTACCAAGAATGTTATAACCATTGTTTTATTTATTTGACTAATGATTGATGGTCTTTTGGCTCATATCAATCTTATAAGTTTCTGAGTATTTATTACGAGGACCTTGAGTTTTATGAAGGCTAAAATAACTTGCCCTAAGACATATAACTGATAAGTAGAATCAAAAGAAAGACTATCAAATTGCATTATATGACCTCTCAGAGATAGAAATCCTCAGGGGATGGACCCCGGGGGCCTAAACATGGATGCCTGAGGAACTTCCAGATCCTAGAGTCTCAACATGGACGTGCACCAAAGGAACTTCCGGATCCTAGAGCCTAAACATGGATGCCTGAGCAACTTCCGGATCCTAGGGACTAAACCTGGACGCCTGAAGCACTTCCAGATCCGAGGGCCCAAAGACAGACATGCACCTGAGGAGCTTCCGGATCTGGGGGCCTAAAAATGGACATGCACCTGAGTAACTTCCGGATCCGGGGCCCTAAACATGAACGCCTGAGGAACTTCCGGATCCTAGAGTCTCAACATGGACGTGCAACTGAGGAACTTCCGGATCCAGGAGCCTAAACATGGACACCTGAGGAAGTTCTGGATGCTACGGCCTAAACATGGAGGACTGAGGAACCTCCGGATCCAAGGGCCCAAAGATGGACGTGCACCTAAGGAACTTCCGGATCTGGGGGCCTAAACATGGACACCTGAGGAACTTCCGGATCCTAGAGCCTAAACATGGATGTGTACCTGAGGCACTTCCAGATGCTATGGCCTAAACATGGATGTGCGCCCAAGGAACTTCCAGATCCAGGCGCCTAAACATGGATGTGCACCTTTGGAACTTCCAGATCCGGATCTGGGGGCCTAAACTTGGATGTCTGAGGAACTTCCAGATCGGGGGGCCTAAACATGGATGTGTCCCTGGAACTTCTGGGTTCTTGTGCCTATAAAGGTCAGGGTGTGACTCTCAGAAGGGACATGGCCCATGAAGGGGAGCTGAGTATGCGGCTTTTTGGGAGGCAGACTGAGCTGTCGCATCCTGAACTTGAATGTGACAGTGGCCTCACTTCCCAGCCTTCCCCTGGGTGTCACTTCCTCCCCTTCCAGTCGGTGCCAGGGAGGAAGTGAGACCAGACGCAGGGGCCAGGCCCTGAGGAGGGACACCTTCTTTCTCCTTGCTTAGCCAGGCGCCCGGCCTGGCTAGGGACAGGGATGTCTTGTGACACTGGTTGCCTCCTGCATCCCTGCCCCAGGACCTCAGGGACCACAAGCGAGGACAGTTGTTGACATGATTCTCCCCTGGCCGCTGACCCTCAGCCCCGGGGTCTGCCCAGGGAGAGCACTGTCTCCCAGAGGGTCAGGGGGCCGCTGTGACCTGCTGCTCCTTACCCACTGTCATCCTGGGCGAACACAGGTCAGGACACCAGACACTACTGAGAGTGACAACTCCTGGATGAGTGCCTGGGGACTTTGCCTCTGTCCCCAGGCCTCAAACACTGGATGCTCCCTCCCAGAGACAGAAAATAACCCCACACTGCCCAAGACTTATTTTTAAGCTTTGGATTCTGAAATTTTCCTGCTGCCAACTTCTTTGTGAAGCCAGTTTTTCAACAGAGACAATATTCCAGGGGAAAAACAACCACCACGACAACATGGAGTCAATCAAACCAAGCTGACATATTTGGTCCTCCAAGAGAAATCTGGATTGGGGGAGAACAGCCATTTTCAACTCGTGAAATAGTGAAGTTTCCTTGTCCTTATTTTGTGTAAGCAAAATAAATACTCTGATGTTAACTCATCAGATTATTTTTGATGAGTGCTTGGCTCATAGGAAAAAAAAAAGAAATCCTCAGGGGAGAAGACAAAGAAGGTCCCTCACAACATTATCTAAGCATACTTTTGTGTTTTGCCCATATTTCGAGGTTTTCAGCAAAAAGAACTTGACTATGCGCCTTATTGTCATTATCCTCCCTGACTCCCCCATACTGGGGACTGAATCCAGGGAGACTCTACCACTCAGCTACATTGCCAGCCCTTTTCATGTTTTATCTTGGATCAGGGTCTCACTAAGTTGCCCAGGCTGACCTGGAACTTGCCTCAGTCCCCTGAGTAGCTGGGTTACAGGTGTGTGCCACCACTTTATAACCAACCTTTCCCACAGACAGCTTTACCATCTTTCTCACATACTCATCATTCTCAAAATATGAATACCCACTGGGCAGAGCCAGGTTGAGTCAAAAGCAGGAGCTATAGAGAGACAGGTTTTTTTCTTTCCCATAGACTTATCGCCTAAGAGGCTAAAAATCGCTCAGATTGTCCCTTAATCTCCTGGGCTGTTAGCAAGCCTAGCATCATGCAGCTACATAAAAAGAAAATGTGTCATGAGGCACAAGCTGAGGGGGAAAAGTGAATTTAGAGGAAATTACTACACTTATTTTGCTTGGGAAACTGTCTCTTCTAATTAATTAATATAAGAGGTTTCATGGAAGAGGTGGAATTTCAGGAAATGTATGGTAATTTCACATTTCATTGGATGAATCATTGTGCCTGACTGCCACAGGATTTGTATGCAAATAATACACAAGCTTTTTTTTTTTTTTTTTTTTTTTTTGACATGGTGACCCTCCGTGGTTTTCTCTTATTATGCTGGCTACTCTGTGGCTTCTATAATGCTCACCCACATAAGTTGTCTGGATTATCATATTGCAGAAATATATTGGATGAAATAAAATAGTTCCAGTGCAATACAAAACATTTAAATTTTAGCATTTGCTAAATCTTTATTGAACAGCATGACAGTTCCCTTTGTCCCTTATTTATTAGTGGCAACGTAGTTTAGATGGAAAAAATACTGTCATGGGAAATATTATTCATTAAGATGATTAAGCTGGCTACTTTTTCCTTGAATGTGTCTTCTTTGAATTCTTAAAGGAACTTTGCAAATATTTATGGTCCAAAGGACAATGTATATTATGTATCTAACTTTTTTCTATTGTAAGTAAAATATTTAAAGTTCATATGAAGTTTCAAGTAGTTTTGTTTGCTTTTTACCACAACTTGTTTGACTTTTTTTAAAAAAAATTCAGCTACTTGTTTTGGAATTAATTTAACATGCTTAATGATTTCCCTATATTATATTAGAAGGATAAACAACTCAAAATGCAATCCAAACCAATCAGAAAATTAAATATTTGCTTGGATTCATCCTTAACCATTCTCTGGTTATATAGTTATTTCTAATATTTTATATATGTATATATGCATAACATAAGGTATATATATATATATATATATACACACACACACACACACACTTTATTCATATAGTGACAAAATTATGATTGATGGTCTTTTGGCTTATATCAATCTTATAAGTTTCTGATATTTATTATGAGGACCTTGAGTTTTATGAAGGCTGATATTAGGCACAATAATAATAGCAACACTTATTATTATTGAGTTATTCTTACCATTATATTTTCAAATCTGAAAAGCAGCTTCCAGCAAATGCCTTTTGTAGAAGAAAAAACAACAGCTGGATGTAGTGGTCCTTGTCTATAATCCTAGCAACTCGGGAGATTGAGGTAGGGGCCACAAGTTCAAGGCCAGCTTCAAAAAGGCTTAGGGAGACCCTGTCTCAAAATAAAAGATTAAAAAAAAGGGCTTGGGATGTAGTTCGGTGGTGGACTGTCCCTGAATTCGATTCCCAGTACCATAAATAGAAAAGTAAAGAAAAGAACAAATTCACTTATTAGGTTCATGCTTCTTGTTTCATTGCAATCCTTTGTTAGTTTTAACTGAAATGTTAAATTCATCAAAAATGTGCTTAAATTTCACAAATGTGAGTAAATTTCATTCTTTGGTAGTTCCTGATAGGAACTTTCCTAATCAATGTATTCATACTTAATTGGTGTAATCACAGGAAAAGATTTTTTTTTCTTTTCTCCCTCTGTCTTCCTCTTTTCTACTAGTGATTGGACACAAAGGCACTTTACCACTGAGATACACTCCCAGGCATTTATTTTTATTTCTTATTTCAAGACAGGGTCTTGCTAAGTGCTGAGGCTGGCCTTGAATTTATAATGCTCCTGCCTCAGCTTCCGGAGTTGATGGGATTACAGATGTGTGCCACCTCACTGGGCCAAAAGATCTTTCTTAAATGCAAGAAATTATCACCCTCTACAACATATCTACTAGAATCATAGTTAAAACAATTCTTCATCTTTTCTTATATGCTTCTATATTGGTCATTCACAAAAATATCTTGAATTCATCAATCATTTATACTGGGATTGGTGATACAATTGGTGAATTAAGCATATACTTCTTTTTTAATTTTTTATTTCTGAATCTTTAAGTTTGTTTTTCCTTTAATTAATTGGGCTGCATAATTTCTCAGCAAGGTTGTGGCAGAACCAAAATTATGAACAGGGTTATTTAATTATAAGATTTTATTTTTCTTGTGTACATTTTCCATGAAAATACACTGACTAAAATATGGAGTAAAAATTGTTTGGGGAGTTTTCCAAGGACTTAAAAATCCAGCACAACATGTTCCTATCCAAATGCCCTTCAGGTAACATTTCAAGGCAGTATCCATAGCAATATGTTCTCTCCATAGTGACATAGGTGATTACCAAGATGTTTATTGTTTTAATCTATAGTAAAATAGGGATAAGATCATTTCAATTCCCCCCAAATATTCAACCCCAAAGGGCAGTTCTGAAGAACTGCAATGACCAAATCCACTGTTTGCATTTAGGGAAGGGAGTGGTACTATAGATGGCTCATGCGCCAGTTCTTCCTGGGAAAGTTACCTCTAGTTAAAGTAAAAGGAAGCAAATCATGTCACAACTTGCATATTGTCATCAGAGTTTCCAGGTAAGAATGTTTGGCTTCCAGACAAGTGAATGAGACTGAGACATTGAGTGGATCACCTGAATTGTGTCTTTGAAGAGCTCCACACCCACACTCTTTTCAATAACTTATTTTAAAAAATAGTGGTGACATACTTTTGGAATTAAAACAACCGCAAACCCTCAGTACTTTCTTCCATCATGTTATATTTTCTCTTAGGTAATTGTAGTAAGACTGAATATCTCCACAATTGGTAATGTTAAATGACAGAAGAAGTAACATTACATTATAGTTAATTGATGATCTGACATCTAAACTAATTTAGGCAGACTGGAGGGGGGAATGAGTAAAGAGAATATTACACCTTATACAATATTGAGATTTTGTATTCTGAAATTGTCACACTTGGATACTTTGTTGCTGTAACTCAGTTATTAAAAGGGAAGTGCATTGCAGAAAACATATCCCCACCCCCACTCCAAAAAGCAAAACAAACAAAAAACCCCCAAGGGATGAAAGGATGTGTCCTCAATAGAAAAATGGGTGGGCAAATTAAATATCAAACAAATGCACAAGAGAGGAGACTATCATAGAAGCTTAAAACTGGGCAATCTCCCAAAACTATCAGATAGAATCTGTAAATAAAACTGCTGCTTATTGAAATTGAATGCATGTTGGTGACAGATCTGGCCATAGGCATGTCGTATTATATCAGTTATTTTGCTCCTATTCAACCTATCATTTTCTACTTTTTAACTGAAAAAAATGCTCTGAAGAATTATGGGGTTAATTGAGATACTGAAGTTTTGAATCCAAGTCTGCAACTGAGAAAAATATTTTCATTTGATGGAGATATTTCAAATAATTTCAGATAACGCAGAGCCTTTTGCATTTGTCCCATGTGTCATACATATATTAACTAATGTTTGCCTGGGCCTGTGCCATGCTTATCTGTCTATCTAACCTACAGATATCCATTCTTCAAGATTCAGTTTAGATACCAGTCCCATGGGTAATTTCTTGCCAAAACTCCTGATTCGATTAGTGGAACATTCTAATTATCTTAACATAATACCCCTGTTCTGTCTGTTTTGTGGTTATGATTTATACCTGCTTCCTCTTGAGACTGTAAGCTTCCTGGGGACGGGGCCTCCACTATTGATCACTTTCTCTCTAACATTCAAGATCAAGCCTGGTTCATAGACAATTCTCAAAATACATGAATGTGTAAATTCTGAAAACAAGAGAGATGGACATTATCACTTTTATGAAGGCTATTTTTTAGTATTAATAACTTAAGAAATTATATTGAATGCTGAAAAGTTAGAACAAAGCCCTTGCGATATTATTTTAAAACTGTTTGGGAAAACCAGCAAAGAAAGCAAAGGGTATTGAAATATTTTTATTAACATACTTTTAAGATATTTCTATGCCAAAAATGCACCATAATATGTATTCATATCCTTAGAAAGGATAAAATTTCAATGAATACCCAAAAGGAAGGTGTACTTTGAATGGTTATTTTAATCCATGAAATGAGAACAATTTTACCATGAAAAGAATTGTTCAGTTAGATGATGCTCACTTAGGCAAAACAGTTCTCTATATATTGAGGTAGGTTCAAAGATAAATATGGAAAACTCTTATTTTCTCACAACCAAATGTTGTGACAAACAATTTTAAAAAGATAAAATGCTATGACATGACCCGGAATCACACATCTGGTAATTTGCAGAAACAATACTACTCAATGAAAAAAGATGTCTTAGAGGCAAATAGTTCTGTGTTCAAATCCCACCTCTTTCCTTTAGCTGCTTAAACTTATAAAGTATGAAATTCTTTTTTCAAATTTCTAAATTTCTTCATCTGTAAAGTAAGAAAAATATCACCTATATTGCACAATATTACAGAGGAAAAAATGCATGAAGAGTACTCTACAATAGTATATCCTCAACCAATATCATTTATTAATATTTTATTTCAGCTTACCTGTCTATTAACTATTGTTAAGAACATAGGCACATACTTCAATATTCTATTTTCGATTTTAATATGAGAGATACTATTAAAAATTATACACATCTGATTATAAAGACTTAGAATTAATAAGATACCATATCAGTATAATGCCATAGGTATAAAATATTATTAAATACTGTATAAGGATAGAACATACTTTTCAAACTCAAAGAATCAAGAACGAAAATTGTTAAAGGCAGTGGTCCAAGAATGGGAATTATACCAAGTTGTCATTATGGGTTTATTTACTATTCATTCCTTTTCTGGGAACGTGTATAACTTATCATTATAAATTAGAAAAGCCACATTTAGTCGTGCCTTTAAAAAATCATTCAAAAGACAGACCTCAATTTGCAAGCCACATAACCAATATAATACCCATCAAAATAATAAGTAACTCTCCAGACATCAAAGATTCTATTCAGTAACTAGTTACCTTGCCTGTATTTTTGGTAATCCTGCCTGTTGTGTTTTAGTCAGTGAGGTCTTGATTTATTTATTTTTTCTTATTTTAGATATTAGATACAGATATCACTGCTTTCTGTATTTCTGATGATTCTAAACCTTGCCTCATGAATGTACTAAGGTATATATAAAAACGTTGGCTCATTACAGGTAACAAATAGATCATATCCAAATATTATGGTCCTTAGGAAGGCAAATCTGAGGATTGATTATAAGATGGAATGTGAGAGGAGCTCTTCTTCTGGGTGCAGCTTAAGTACCTGTTTGCTCCCTGTGCCACAACAAGGAAGTTGCCTGATTTTTCTCTTAAAAGACAAAACAACAACAACAACAAAACCATAACAATTGTATATGTAGATTTACTGCACAAGAAATGCCTTCACACTCATCATTCTGCTTTCTTCTCCCCATTTTCCTTTGCGACAGAGAAGAAAGAATATTCCACCCACCCCAAATTTTCTATGTGAGGTCTTAGGATTTGTCCAAGTGATACTTGTAAAACTCAAGGGACATGAAGTTAACCTGGAACGCCTTAGATCATGCACCCTTTCTCCTGATGATCAATATTTCCAAAGTCTGTTCTATAGAATACCAGCTTTGTGTGCTATTAATATAATAAAAAATATGATAAAGAGTTCCATTGTCAAAGAAGGGAGAGAATCCTATCATAAGAGAGTTCAACTGTTTTCTCTGTTGCAGGTCCTTAACATGGCCATGTGTGGTATGAATAAGAAAGAAGAAGGAAAAATTTACTGTACTCTCTAAACTTTCTGGACCAGGATTTCCCAAAAAGTCAGATAAGATGAATACATTTTGGGAGAAACTGTCCTGTATCATGCTTATTGAAGAGCAGCGATATACAGATTTTTTTTAGTTCAAATTCTGATTTAGTCCCTGGCTCTCTCTTCAGAAGTCAGCTGCTGTATTGTTCCCATAAGCCCTGGCAGTAGGGGACAGATGAGGAATTGGCCTTTTTGGTTCAGGCTTCCTGATGGACTCACATTTTCACAATCAAAGACCTGAATATTGGAGAATTAAAAAAAAAAACTTTTTTAAAAAAATTATTATTTGGAGAAAAATCAACTTCAGTTTTGACCATGTGTACTCCATAAAAAGTCTTGCTTTGACTTAAGTACAGAAGTTAAAATAAGCTATCCCTTGTGCCATCCCTGATGTTTTTGAGCTGTATTGAGTTTGTCAGAGGAGTTCTCAGGGCATTTCTGAAAAGGGAGATGGATGTCAGCATGTGGAACTAATAGTGTTTGTAGAAAAAAAAATTAAAAGAATATTATTCTGTATTATGTGTATACATTCCCAGGAGACCTACCCAGAAAAATAAAGAAGAAAACCTTCCCACCACTGGTAAAAACAAATGAAAGATTCTGTTTTCACTGGCTTATAAAATAATCCCCCAAATATTTAGCAACACTATTTTTTATTTCTCTCATTTCAGATGCTTCTTGGGCATAAAAGATTGAATTTACAAGTGGAAAATAGCCATACATACAATTTCAACTGTCCAAATTGAAAACTGGTAGCATCCCACATTTTTTAATTAGTAACATCACTGCCATTCACATGGGATTAATGCTAGTGAACGTGCTATAATCTCATTCCAAACAGAACTGCCAAAAAGAGAAAAGGCTGCAGAGAGAATTGCAATAGATCCATGTTTGTGAGGTTTTTTTGTTTTTGTTTACTTAAAATAAATGAAATGCAGAGCTGGTGTAAAGGAACTATGGATACAAAGGATATGCCTACATCCATGAAGATAAAGATCTACGTAAGGACCAAGAAATCAGGCAATGGCAGGGCTAGAAAGCAATGTTAGCTTCTCAATGGAGCACCCAGACAGCCCTGGGTTTGAATCACAGTCCTGATTCTTCCTAGCTGTGGGACATTGGGTGTGCTTCTAAACCTTTCAGTAAGCCTTAGGGGCTTATTTGCAAGACCGTGATAACCTACTTCTCAGAAGTGTGGTGAAGATGAAATAAGATTATGTATGTAAAGAATACATGTTCTGACATAGGCAATTACTCAGTAACCACTCTGTTCACCTGCAACAATAACGGGGAAGGGTGGAAGGAGACTGATCATTTGAGACACTTTTTGTAGAACTGCTGGATCTGCATTGTGAGGTTAAAGCCAAATAATGTTCCTTGTAAATGCTTCTCAGAAGCAAGTATATTTCATTTCTTTCTAGACTGTCATCTCCATGTTCACACATGAAGATCCTCTATCAAGAAGTAAGCAAAATGGATGTGTGACCTACTTCTACTTCTGAGATCCTAACCTTTATCAGTTTACTTGATGTTCCTAAAAAGATGGCCCCAAACCAAGCAAAATTGAGAAAATAATATTTTGTTTATAAAAGAACAGAAATTAAAAAGGGATCCATAAAATTATAAAATCATCCAAAGCATGAGGAGAAAAGAAAAAAAATTATTGACTAAATCTGATTAATAGGATGAAGAAAATAACCTGTGACCCTCAAGAGACAGGTATTTAGCTCAAACAAGAATTAACTATTTCACCCAGTGAAGAGTGTAACATTTGTTCTAGCAGCCTAAGGCTAGCTCCCTTCACCAATGGCAGATCCACAGTGGACTTCTGATAGAAATAAGAATGCTGCATTTCATCTAGAATCTTCTGGGGTCAGCATGATTGTAGAAAGGCCTCACAATACACCCTGGTCCAGTATGGCCATTGATTTTTCAAATTTATACTTTCAGTGTACTTAATTTGGAGAAGAAGTTTTTATTTCTTTACTTTCTCCTCTCCTCCCTCCCTGTCTCTCCCTTCCCCTTCCCTTCCCTTTCCTCCCCTCCTCTCTCCTCTCTTTTCTCTTTTTTCTCTCTCTCCTTTTCTTCCAGTACCAGGAATAGAACCCAGGGCCTCCCACATGATAGGTAAGTGCTCTGCCACTGAGCTACTTTCCTAGCCCTTTTAAATTTTTATTATTATTATTATTTTACCTACTTATTTATGTTTTTAAATTTGAGACAGATCTTGCTAACTTGCCCAAGCTACCTAGAACTTATGATCCTGCTGTTTCAGCCTCTCAGGTTCATTTTTGATTGAAAGTTTTTTTTTCTTTTCCTGTGTATGATGAGTAGGTTATTGGTAGGCCGATTTTGTGTTTTGCTAAATTCTGGCCTCCATAAAGCCCTTCTTACTTTCCTGTACACACACTTGGTTGGAGACAGTTACTCAAGTTCCTGGAGGCAGCTGATCTCAGCCAAGAAACCGTAACTCAGCTCCTTACTCATCAAACCAGGACTACAGAGAACAATGCATGACGGACAGACAGACACATTCTTCATTCAGACTGTGGATCATAACCATAGCTTGGGGAAACTATTTCATATTAGCCTGTTTACAGATTTTTTTGCCTAAATTTCAAGATACTTACTGGTGACTAGAAACATCCAAAGCTCAGAAGAGAGGTAATAGAACCTCTACCAGAACAAAGAGGCACAATAGATTACTTTTCTCCAGAAAAATATCTGAATTACTTTACATCACTTGTTTTCCAAAAAAAGTTGACATTTGCCTTGGCCTAACTTTATCACAATAAATAGCAATTGTTGTTGTTGTTGTTACAATTCTCTCTTGACTGAATGGTAAATACCAGCGTTTAATATGGAAACCACCATGGCAATACACAGGAGTGACATTTCTCTGGCGCCTGGTTCTGCGGTTGGTGCTTTGGGAGGAGGGCCTGGGAAAGCAGCACGACGATTGTTCGCTCCTCCACTCTATTTATACACAGCTATTGAAAGTTAGAGGCTTTCTCCAGGGCTTGGCCTCTTCAATTAGAGTGCGAAACACAATTCCCATTAAGATGCCACTTGAAGCAAGGAAACCGTATTCATATCCTGTGAGCAAATGTGGATTTTTCCACACTCATGCACATTTAAATGTCTCAGTTCCTGAACGCAAGAATGGGGGTGTCAAGCTTAGCATTTCCAGGATTTGGGATGGGGGAATCCTGTGAGTGCTGTCTCATGACTTGAGGAAACTTTTCTATTCTGAGAAATGCATCGTTATTTATCCTTATAATAATTACTCATTTCTAATTTGAGAGAGTCATTTGGGAGGCAAAAAGTCCTGCTGCAGTGATTCATGTCTTTCTTTCCTGGGGATTAAGTGCACTACTGGACAAAGTACAATGTGAGTTGCATCATTTTACGCTACAAATGAGAGCAATATGCGATATTAAGGAATGGACACTTTCCAAAGACTAATTCTGCTTTCTGTCAACAGCAGGATTAGCTTTAAGGGTGTTCTTTTCTTCCTTTTTCTTTTTCTCCTTATGTATCTCCCATTCTAATGCCATGTGTAAGGGACTCTTCAGAAATGCAACCCGTACTGAAAACACGTGGCAAACCTCCTGTTTCTAATCCCACAGAGGACCTTAAATGGTGGTCCTTTGAAGTTGGCCTTTGTATGAATTGTGGGAACAAGGCTCCAGGATAGGGACTGTCTTAAAGTGAAGCTCAGACCATCTGTGCTGGTACACAACAAGGCCACAGGGACATCGTGACCAGGTAGAGCACAAACACTCAGCCACAGAGGCAAAGACAGCCCTGTGGAAGGGGATGTCAATTTATAGGACAAAGGGTGCGTGTATGTGTGTGTGTGTGTGTGTGTGTGTGTGTGTGTGTGTGCTCTTTCGATTATTGGCAAGAAATCTTTGGGAATTCAATGGTCAGAATTATATTCCTTTTATAATCACTAGCAACTTGCGTTAGTTTGGGGAAGAGAAAATCTTTGGGCGGAGGGAGGTGGGTAGTGGTTGGGTAGATGTTAGGAAATAAGAATTTTGGTCCTGGTCTTATGATTAGACAAGTTTCCTGACCTGTCTGAGCCTCGATTTTCCCAGCTATAATAGCATGTGATGGGTTCTAAGTTTGCTCCCATTGCTCAGGTAATTAACAGAAAATTATAACTTTTTTTGGGGGGGGTATTGAGGATTGAAGATTGAACACCCAGGATGACCAAGAGTGTTTTACCACTGAGCTATATCCCCAGTCCTTCCTGTCATTCTTTTAGACAGGATCTTGCTAAATTGCTGAGTTACCTCAAAATTACAATCCTCCTGTCTCAGCCTCATAAGTCCCTGAGATTACAGGAATGTGTCACCAGAAATTATAATTTTTAAAGAGCATGTGTGACCTTTCTTCTTATAAAAACTAAATTCCTCTCATTCTTCCAATTCACTTTAACTTCTATATATTTCCTTAAAACATACCTGTAATTGATTTGTTCGTTTTTTCAAAAGTAGGCCTCCATATAAAAGATATGAACTCTAAACGAAGTAAACAGAAGTATTTGGATTTGGGGTTACAAATTTGTGTTATTGCTCTTATCTGGATCTTTCTTTAGTCATTAATGTCTAAAATGTTCTGCTTATGCCTGTTAGGTAGACATTTCAAGAGGTTATTGCTGTGGACTAAACTCCTGCGCTAGACTCCAAGAGACAAGGCTAAAAAATAAAAATGGAGTCATTCCTGCTCAAGTTCCAGGTCACCAAGCTGAAACCTTATCTGGCTTATCTGACTTCCTGAGAAATCAGGATTAAAAGATAAGAGACAAAGTCCTCAATCAGGCTCTTTCAACTGGCATGATAATAAGTTCCCTCTGCCTTACTCCTCACACAAAAGAGGTAACCCAGTGTTAACCAGTTATATTTCTATTGTGTCCTCTTCCTGTCCCTCCCTTACAAGGAAAGGAACATTGGCATGACCAATCTGCTTTTTTACTGCCCTGTTTCTGCTTCCTTTAGCTCTTTTCTATCTGTAATACCAACCTCTGCTTCTCTGCTCATTGGAGCACTATTAATGGAGTGATGCCTGATTCTGGAATTGAAAATAAAACCAATGTAAGATTATTAAACTGTTGCAGTTTTTTCTTTGGCATACCCTTGATTTTTGTATTTTTTTTCCTGCTTACTGAAGATAATTTGTTATTTCTTCTTGTATAGAAAAGGAGGTAAGAAAAGAGGAAGGAAAGAAGGAAGGAAGGAAGGAAGGAGGGAGGGAGGGAGAGAGAGTGGAAGGAAGGGAGGGAGAGGAAGAAGGAGGGAATGGAAGGAGAAAAGGAGAGTGGGGGGGAAAGGAAGAAAGTATTTTAAAAATTTAGATCTATTGTTGCAATTGTAAGTTGCCAACATCATTCTATCACTCCTAAGCTAGAGCAATAGCACAAATGACAGGCTTTCCTTTGTGTGGGCAGGTATTACTTTACTCCAGAGCATACTCTCACATAGCTGCATATTTACTAACCCTTCTCTCCTTTCCTAAGGACAGAGCCTCAGAAAAGTGTACACTGCTTGTTTCTGCTTCCTGGCCTCTAATTAACTCCTCACCCTACCTGCAGGCTCACTCCCGGTCCCACCCTCCCACTGAAGTGTCCTGCCAAGGTCACCTAATGGCCACACCACCCTCACTCTCCACAGCAAGTAACACTCTGAACCGTGTTTTCCTTCCTGACATTTTCTCCACCCTGTGGTCCCATGACTCTTATCTTTCCTGTTCTTCATTTTCCTTATTTCTTTGTCATCTGCTAGAATTCCTCTTTGTCTGCTCAGCCCTTAAATGTCTGTGTTTACCAGTCCTGTGTCCTTGACCCTCTTTTTTTTCCTCACATGTTCACACGGAATGATTTCCCTCACACATTTTTTGTTTTTTCTTTTTTAATCTCAAGTCTAGATCTCTTCTCTGAGGCTCCAGGCCAGTGTTTCCAGCTGCCTGCTGCAACTCACCACCCACAGACATCTTGCACACAAATTTCAGAATTTGACTCTGTCTTTCACTAAATCCTGCTTTCTCTTCCGGCAGTTCCTATCTCAGCCAATGATCCTACCATCTACCCCATTATCTAATTCAATATGGAGCCATCCTCTCATCTCTGATCTCTGTTGTATTAGACAGCCTAATCCTCCTCTCTGTTTCCATTGTCATGGTTCAGGATTTTGCGATCATGTCTATTTGAATTGCTGTGAAGGCCTCCTATTTATATCTGATTCCTGTCTTCCCTTTCTCTGATGAGTCCTCTACCACACAACCATAAAGATCTTTCTAAAAAGAAATGTAACAATGTCATTCCCCTCCTTCACTTCCAGGGTTTGAAACCCTTCTGAGGTTCTCCACTGGCTTCCTGTTAAAATATAAACCCTTTATCCTGATTTGTAGGTACTCTAGTTTGCCTTCTGGGTCATACCCTCTGCTCTGCAACCTGTATTAATCAGTTGCAGCCCCAAGAACCAACCATGTTCTTTACATAATTGTGTTTTACAAATGTCCTTTGATGGTTGTGGGGTGTCTTCTTGCCCCAGACTGACATGGTGTATTAGGACTGCCTTCTTGTCTTCTACACCACCTGACAGGGAGCTGTTGAGGGAGTCTTACATCTCTCATGCCAGTACTGAATAAAACAGAATTCAATACATAAACTGGAATCTCGAACTTAAATTTCAAGTTGCTTGTTGAAGATATTGCAAAATTACTACAGGGTGGAAACATGTTTTATTTCTTCTTACCCCTTTGTTTTATTAAATTATATACTTTCAACTTTTTTTTTCCTGATAGGAATGAATTAAACTTTTTTCCCCCCATGTCTAGTTCCTAGTAGACATACTTAAATCATGTCCTTTAATGATCATCCACAATTTCCTCTAGAAGATCCTAACTGGCGATCATGAATTGTTTAGACACTCTCCTTTACTGTTGAGACCCAAGTATCAAAACTGAGTTTCTTGAGGCTGGAGGAGGGCAAGTTGGAGGCCAGTTTCAGCAATTTAGCAAGATCTACCTCAAAAGTTTTTAAAATTAAAAGATAAAAAGGACTGCTCAGTTAGTATAGTGTCTCTGTGTGCAATTCCCAGCAAGGAAAAAAAAAAGTTTCTTGCTATCAAACTAAGGAAAAGACAAGTGATAAATTTTCATAAAAATGAATGCAAAATCCATGTACAGATTTTCTTCCAAGAGAATTAGTATTTAAAATTCTTCCTTTACCATTGTTCCTTGATTTATTTTATGAATAATGAACAGAACTTAGGATGTTTGACTGTTTCCTGTCATTTAGTTGCCTCTCTCTCTTGCCCTCTGAGCTCCACAAGGGCAGGAGACATGTCTATCTTTTCAATGCCTCATCTCTAGCTCCAAGTCATAGCCATAATGGGCTTTAAATAATTATTTGTTTAATGAATGTCAAAATATTTTGATTTTGTTTTATGTGTTGTCTAATAAAGTCATATTTTTTATACACATAAAAGACAAAATTCATTTGTCAAAAATAAGAGAAAATGTCACACAAGTTTATAAAAATCGTACTAGGTTGAATCTATTATAAAATGCCCAAACTAGTTTTTTTTCTTCAATTCCATTTGTAACCTTCTGAATTTGACTCTTATACATGGTTTGTTGAAATTTTGAAAGTTGAAGTTATCTGTTGGTCAGCCATGGACAGTGTACTAAATAAATCTGGGATGAGTTTAGTACTGATTAAACTTGGCAAGTATCTCTATGGGAAACACAGCACAACAAAGTGGATTTCTATTTCTAAGTTAGGAAGCAAAGAAACACTTTTCAAGAACAACTCCACCTATAACAATATGAACACTGGGTTCGGAAGAAGTACCCATTAACCCAAATGAATTATTCAACAACAAACTTTCCCAGTATTATAAAATAAGTTCTCCTTCTTCAGTTTCTTCATTAGTGACCATTCATCAGGAAGTTGAACCACATCAAGGGATACCCACAATAGACTCAATATTCTCCATTTAATAACATTTAAGCAAGCCATTGTCTTCATGTTTATGGTTGTTAAGAAAGAAGGGAGTCTTTTTCAAAGTATGTGCATCTGGTTAGGAGAGAATAGGATAAACCCAAAGTTACAAAAAAGTGACATTTTTGTTTCCTGATTCAGCACAAGGAAAGCCAAAATCTGCAAGTCCCGAGCTTTCTCTTGTGTGGGGTCTTTGAGCCCAAGCTCTGATCCAGACATGGGTATTGCAAAAACAGAATGAGGTATCTTACTAAGGTGGCAATGCTCGGAATGGTCAAAATATGTTCCATCTTTCTGGGAAGTGTCACTCTGTTTTGTAATAAAGCTGGAATGACTTCCCAAACAAGATGCAGTCAATGCAGAAAAGCAAGGACTTTCCAATTTTCCAAATGCAGGAAGAAAACAAATTAGACAACTGTTTATAAAAATGAATCCAGTGAAAAGGGGGCTCTGTCCATGATAAACATTTATTTTATTCGGCATGTTTAGTATGGGAAAACATTGAAAGTTGGCCAAACGTGATAAGTATTAGTTTCTGCAATCTCTAAACCTTGTGCTGAGAATGTTCGCTCAGGCATTTTAATTTTATTGCCAAATGGATTAATAGTAGGCAGACAAGGTGGTGGGGGAGGAAGCAAGGGTGAACTAAAATATCACGAGAATCAGTGTACTATGTGACTTACGTGATACTCTGTCTTTTTTCTAACTCTATTGTGTAAATTCTCTCTAAGTCCAGAGGCCATCTCCTCTCTGACTCAACTGGATGTCACCTCTAGCATTTTATACCCTCGGATACAAATCTGTGTTCCATATTATAAGACTTGTTGTCTGTGTACTTACACTACTGAGTTCCATGTTGACATCCTTACTTCTGCGATACCCAGTGTGGTTCCTTAATACCCAGTGTGGTTCCTTAACAATGGAAAACAACTTTCTTGAGTAATTGTTCCTTTAGTTTTTAAAATTTGTGAACATTTGACCAAATTACAGCTGCTATAAATCACATAAATCTATATGAAACTTGGATATAGTAGAGAAATATTCAATGATATCTTTCATGTAAACTGCTTATATAAATGAAGGCAATTAGCATAAAAATGGTCTGATTTTCTTTCTTTCTTTCCTTTTTTTTTTTTTTACTTCATTGGTTCCTATGCCTAGAAAAGCATTTTTGTTGAAAATCTCTCTTTCCACTATGTTCTATTTAACCCTGTCATTTTTTTACACTAGTGATTCTCATATGGGTCTAGTATCTCACCCCCCCAACATCTGAAGTTCCTTTTATTTTGAATCCCATTGTGGACATCCTTTTGGGTGTGTTGCTCATATGTTTCATCTACCTTCTTATTTTTTTATTTGATCTCTTTTATGATTCCAAATATCCAAGGACTCTTACCTTGGTTGGTATATAGTTCTGGGGAAGTTAAGACAAAAGAAATCATAGCCCTTGCTTGGTAGATGGGTGGAAATAACTTTCAGATTATCATTCTGAAGCAGGAGATGCTGGTTAGTGGTGGTATGATAAGGGAAATGGAGAGGATTCGAGAGAATGAACACTGGATACTGGGATCTGGAGTAAAAAGAGATAAAATTATAAAAGGCTATGTTGGAAGAAAGAAGTACTATAATCCATATGGTTTGGGCTCTGACATCTACTGGAGGTCTACCTGGAGAAAGGACTAAAGTACAGATAAAGGATCAACTATTTGGAGAAAGCCTGACAGCTGTGGGGCCAATCTCCTAAGAAGAGTGGCCAGCAGATTCCTGTTGAAGTGGCCAAGGGCTAAACTCAGACCCGAGGTAGGCTAAAGTCTATGACTAAAAGTCAAATACAGCAATTAGGAAAGGAAACCCTGCAGGAATAGCTGGGCAGGGACAGTACTTCTTCTCCAACAGGCAGTACAGTCAGATTCTTGGAGGTCTCTATGTTTTAGAAGGAACTTCCTGAATGGCAACTGACTGAAACATAAAGAAGAGTTTTAGCCGCCACTGAAGACTGAGTGCAAACTAGGAACCAGAATACCAGTTCCACGAAACAAAATAAAGGACAAGTAGTGGAAGATGAATTATGGTAGTGCAGACACGAGCAGCCAGGGCATGCCATAAACTCCAGTGGGAAGAGAAAATTAGCACCAAACCCATTCCCTTCAGGAAGGTGGAATTCTGAATTTATTATCTCTTTTGTTTCAATTAGTTGGCAGGATTATGACTATAATACCATTCGTACCTGTGTTGCTTGACTCAGGAACATGCAGGTAAAAGCAGGGAAGGCAGACAGGAGGTGTGGCCTAAGCTTTTTGGATGCTCCTGTCATCCCCTACAGCCTGAAATACCTGACACCCTCTTTATAGGCTCTTCAAGACCCAGAACCAATCTTCTGTGTCACAGAAGGCTTTCTCCAAGTACAGTGGGCAGTTGGAAGGTAACCACTGCTGCCACCACCACCACCACCATCATCGCCATCATCGTCACTATTATTTCCTTTAAGGTCAATAGCATCATCTCAGGAACTGGATGATAACCCCTCTGCCCTTAAAATATGATCCAAGTACTCAGGACTGATTGATAATCTTTAAAAAAATTTTTTTTTTGTTCCTGTGAAATGATGTGAACAATGTTTGGAGAATGAATCAAGTACTCCAGTTTGGATGCTTTGGGCTAGAGATAGCAAACCTGTCCAGCTTTCATTAACCTACAATAAGGAAAACTGAATGGATCAAGTGAGAAGTCCACAGGGGGAGCTGATTTCAGATGTGGCCTGAACTAGTGACTTAGAGCCTTGGGTTTCTTTCTTTTCTTCTGTGATTGGCTTCTCTTAGAGGCAAGCTTGCCAGAATCATTAGGCTACAGGCATTTTTACTTATGTACCTCTAGAAAGAGAGACTGTGCCTCAGCATCCCTACAAAAACACTGGTGCTAGACTGTGAATGGATCATCTTTAGGAACTTGCTCACTTTGGAACCAATCACAGTGTTGATTGGCTGACCAGAAGTCACATGCTCTTCCCTGGGTGTGTGGCGGGGAGCTAATTTCCCCAGAACCATGTGAATCATAAGATGGAAATTTGAGCTGTTGGGATGGATAAAGGGAAGAGTGAGTACAAAAGGAAATGTCAAACAGGGGCTGAAGGAATTAACAAGAATCAAATCCAGTTAAAGAAAGGAAATTATTAGAAGGATTTTTGGTAGCTCAACAAAGATCAGAGAGGCTGAAAAACGAGGTTGGGTAAAAATGCATGTATTAGGGGCTGGGGATGTGGCTCAAGTGGTAGCGCGCTCGCCTGGCATGCGTGCGGCCCGGGTTCGATCCTCAGCACCACATACAGACAAAGATGCTGTGTCCGCCAAATACTGAAAAATAAATATTAAAGTTCTCTCTCTCTCTCTCCCTCTTTCTCACTCTCTCACTCTTTCTTTAAAAAAAAAAAAAGAAATAATTGTAGATCCACAGGAAGTTGCAAAGCTAGGATAGAGGCTCTGTGTACCCTCAGTTCCCCCCCAGTGGTTACAATCTTACACAACTCTGGTGCATGTGGAAGCTGGGAGTGCATTGTGCAGTGCCTATGTATAGTTCTCTGCCATCTGTCACAAGTGTTTGTGTAGCTACCACTGCAATAGAGGTGTCAAATTGGGGGCAGGGGGTATAGTTCATTGGATACAGCATGTGTCTAAAAAAAAAAATGCATGTATTAGTTTGCTAGAGTTGTCATAACAAAATGTCGCAAACCAATGGCTTAAAAAATAGAAATGTGTTGTCTAACACTTCTGGAGACTGGAATCTGAGATCAAGACATTGGCAGGGTTGGTTCCTTCTGAGGACTGAGTGGAACACCTGTTCCAGGGCTCTGTCCTTGTTTCTGTGATTTTCTGACCGTGTTTGCTGTTCCTTAGTTTGATTTTGGACCCAATCTCTGCCTTCTTGTTCACATGGTGTTCTTCTGGTATGTGTGCTTGGGTGGGTTCAAATCTCCCTTTTTCATAAAGCCATAGTCATACTGATTTAGGGTCCACTCTAGTGAACTCATCTTAACTTGACGATCTTCAAAAACCCTATTTCCAAGTAGTCTCCACAGGGACGGAGAGAATGTTAACATCTTTTGGTGGGAAACAAGTTGAACCATGGCATTATGGGAGTCGTCGCACACCACAGCAACCATGTTGCCAAGTACTGCTGGTGGTATCTCATTCCCTGGCTGCTTGATGCTGCTCCTGCTAGGTCTAGCAGCCATCCTTGCTTCTCAGGGTCACTGCCTCATGTCTACTCCTTGACATCAGGGGATGAGGTGAGAGAATATCTGGTGCTTCTGTCCCTCTTTTCTTCTTCAGATTCTAAAAATGGGATGCTCTCCCAACAACAGAAAGCTTCAGTTGCTAGGCAACCAAAACTCAAGGCTGTCTATTCTGCATGGCAATCTATGAAATACCATGTGGATTCTTTCCTGATGTCTAAGGAAAGGGCTGGGGAGTAGGTATGAATGTTGTTGTGAAAGGGTCAAGGGACTTGATTTCTATTAGGAGTAAAAAGGATCAGAGATGACAGGCTGGAAGAGTCAAACTTCTCCTTTTATGCATTTGTCCTCAAGGTGACTCAGTCTGTCTTCCTCTGCCATGGAAGGAAAGACACAGTGTTTAGTGGTTCTTTTATGCACGACACGACAGAGCACATGAGTAGACTGTAACCACATTATGCTTGGGAGTTAGGGCTTCTGTTGGAGATGTTCACAGAGGAGTAGCAGAGGCTGGTGTCCTGGTGTCTGCACATTGCAAACCCACGAGGCATCTTCATTAGCCCCTATCCAACCCTGACTCATTTACTTTTGAATGATGCTAACATGACTATGTCTCTGAGATAAGCTTACTCAGTGATATATTAATTCTTGTATTCTAATAATGCTTTGATTCATTTCAAAATACATTGTTCCCACTTCCTCCTGGTGACAACCTATCTCTATATATCCATCTCCCTTAGAAAGTTCTATTTTTCTGGAGGATAGAGGCTTTCTTATTTATTGTAGTGTTCTCAGTGCCTATGCCAGCACCTGGCACTGGGTGTTAAGCAATATCAGATTCACTTACTCAATGTCAGATGATATTGAGTAGGTGAATGGATGGTTGAAAAGGTTTCAGGGGAAGAAGCAAGGGCAGTGGAATTTATTAAACAGCTTTCTTTCTTTTTGTTTTTGTACCAAGGACTGAACCCAGAGGCACTTTAACACTAAATTATGCCCATAGCCCTTTTTGATTTTTGAGACAGAGTCTCACCAAATTGCTTAGGACCTTGCTAAATTTCTGAGGCTGGCCTCAAGTCTCTGGAGTTGCTGAGATTACAGGCATGCATCACCATGCTCTGCTAAACAGCTTTATAAGGCTCTAAATTACCTCAGAGCACTTCTATAATCCATGATGTTGTCTTATTTTTTTTTTAATCATAGCCATGTACACATAAAATGGTAAGAAACAAACAGAGATAGTGGGATGTATAGTTACTCTTCCAGAAATGCAGGCCTGCCTGGTCCTGTGTTTATCTGAGCAGAGGTTTGTAACACTGAGGCTTCAGGATCTCCCTGCACTAAGAAACCCTGGATATGAACAGAGAGACAGACTTTACCAATGTGCACCTTCCTAACACGAGCCAATTTGTTCCAGATTGTCACTTATTATAATGTATTTTTATATGGTATGTGGTTTTATTCATATCCTGGAAATTAGACACATAAAAATTAAAGTAAAATAATTTCAAATATGAACAGAGTACAGAATTTGAACCATTTTAGTCTGTTTTCTTCAACTCTGGAAATGCATTAACCTAATCTTTTGAATTTGAAAATTCCCTAATAGTTCTAGAAACTAGCAGAAATTAATTTCAAATAAAAATCTGTCTAATTTGTATAATACAAGTTTGAACTAGAAAAATTTTTCAATGTTTTAAAAATTAAGTCTTTATTTTTCAAAAAGCAAAATTTTATGGAAATAAAAATGGCTTTAGGGCTTTATGAGAAATTCCTGATATGGCTGAGGTCTCCTTGCCTTCATGCACAGTAGGAGTTGGTCTGTGTGCTCTTGCCACCCCAACATAAAAGGTGACATATGCTTAGTCCCTAGGCTTCTGATTGTTATTGGCCATTCAAATGTGTGTGCTCTACACTAAGAAGTAAATGTCTAAAATGGTTCTATTTGCAATATCAAATCATTTGCACTTTAATTGAAGATCACAATCAAAGATAGATGGGATGAGTCAGGGTAATAAAGAAATGAGTAATTCCTTATTGAAATCTCCAGAGAGGTTCCCTTTTTAATGGTGGCAGGGGAGGTGGATATATAGAGAGGGTTAAAATGTCTTCAAAGGTGAAACATAAAATAACTGAACGACAATTTAAAAGAATATATTTAGGAATATTTACTTGCAAGCAGGCATTGTTAACTATGTAAATGTTGTACTGTTAGGTGAATGCTCAACAAGAAAGATTTTTAAAATATATTCCTGTATATGATTTTTGCAATCATAATTCATATCTTACTTCAGACTTTGCTTTGAGACTTCTAGAATAATATTCTCCTTTGTTTATAATGGTGTTCAGTTTTCTTCATGAAGTATCTTGTGATTATTTGCCTCTTCCATTCAACAGTGTTACTGTGCCAACATTCTGCTTGTTACTACAGCCACCTTTAATCAATGGGCCTGTTAGGATCCCCACTAGTTTATAATATTAGTAATAATGGTTATTAATTATAAAATTATTATTATTATTATGTCTCCTAATGATCTAAGTAAGGTTTGTTAATGCAAATGCATTTACTGACCAGAATGGCAACATAAAATGTGAAATAAATAATAGGGAGTGGTTGGCCTTTGGCAAACTTCGGAGTATATGCTGTGCCCCAAAGTATTCAATACATTCTACTATCTGGGTAGAATGTATCAGAATATTTTGTTTGTTCATGGATTATCATTTTGTTTCTTACATTTTATAAAGCGATAATAAGATAAGAAACTTCTACCCTCTTAAACCACAGAGATACAAGAAATTTGGCTTATCCTAATAATGCTCAAAGTAAGCATTTTAAAGCATTTTCTGGTTAAATAAAATAATTAAAATGCTAATAACTGAAAACCAATTTTCATTGACAGATTAACCTGCAAAGTGCCACACAGCATATTGAATTCCCAAGAAATTTAGGATTTGCTCTTTTGATTTATTATGAATTAATTGTGCGAGAGTTCTTAAGGGCAAAATTTGCTCTGAATATTTACTAGGAACCATCAGACATGGTGTTTGCTATGGTTTTGATTCTAGAGTCAGCCTGACACTCTTCAAATTATCATCCCTGAAATTCAGCCTAAATTCAGAGGAAATGGTCAATTGAACCACAGAGAAGGCATTGATCTCAAAAGAATAATGGGAAGGAACAACAGATGCTCTAAAAGAATCTTACAAACATAATTAAACATAGATACAGAACAGGAGAAGAAAATAAGGATTGACGAATTGCCTGTGGACCAGGGTGTGCCCCAAAGCCTTGAATCTGGAAATTATTAATTCCTGTTTTTTTTTTCTCACCTCCCCAAAGGTTCAGTGCATACATTGATGTCTGGTGCAAAATCCACACAAGATGCCTTTCCACAGCATCTGGTGTTCCAGGAACCCCATTGCTGCTTTCTTGAAGCTTTCACCTTTTGTCTGAAGTATGTTCTGGCAGCCAAAGCTGTGTCTGAATTACTTTGTGTTTTTAGGAATCCCACTTTCTCTTCACTCATAAAATCTGCAACCTGGTGTGGGGATGTTAGAAATATGTTTCCTGAGGCTGTACATTTTGGGGGAGGGTAATTCAACTGTTCCTTTAGATACATTCACATTGCAATTCTCATCCCACCCCGAGAGGGAGGGGGTCCTTTTGTAAAAAGAGTTTGTAGTTAAAACCACAAGCCCTCTGGTGATCAGTGAAATTATGTCTTTGTCCTCTTTGCCTGATGCATGAGGTAGCTATCAGATCTCTGTGCTTTTGTAAAAAAGAACAGAATACAAAACAAAGTGAACATACAAAGGAAAACCCATACTGTTTTTAAGAGCAAAAGTACTCAAGTTTGAAAAAGTAATTTGGATTTATTATATTATTTTTGGCATCAAACCCAAATGCTTTATTATATTAAAACATCTTTATAAAAGTCTACCATTTTAAGAAGGATATGAAGATCTTAAAATGTATCTCCCAAGTAGGCACTTTTTTTTCCTAAACTAAAACCAAATACTGTATGTTACATAACTTGAATAAGATAAAACCACAATCAGCAGCCTTTCTCTTCAAATAGATATAATTTCTCAAAAAGTCACAGTTGAGCTGTAAGATTTTCAGTGTTTGAGGATCATGTGGAAGATCATAGGCCCAATGATTACAGTTTTCCAAAGGATGTTTTAAAAATCTTTTTAGAATTAATTTTTCTATGTTGATTCCAGGACAATGAAGGTTACTAATAGCTAACATTTCTTTCTTCTTAAATGTTATCTTCCATTTTTTTTTCAAATGACGCTTTTAGAAAATGATACCATAGCGATATACTGAAAGTAGCTAGGTTTGTCAGCTTCACATTGACCAGTACATAAAGTTGAATGTTTAATGAGCCTTATGACTCTTGCAAAGTACTTTCCTGATCATTCGAGGGAACACTATTTAAAGGCTTATTTCTTAGAACAAAAGTACTATAAGTACCTATTCTACCAATAAAATACTATAAATAGTATTTGTGGATGGTACTTGTTATCATATATAAATATTAAGCTATAATCTATCTTTGGAAGGTTTGGATGCAAACCAATGCAGGTATAACTGCATTTATTCTAAAAGAAAAACTGAAAATCTTTCAAACTGCTTGAGCAAACCAATAATGCTCTACTGAAATGAATTTAATCTTATACATATGAGGCAGTTGGGCTTAAACAATTTAAGTGATGTTGTTTAAGGTTATTAAGAGTAATAGATGGAAATAGGTTTGAAAAACCTATGTTCTGAATCCAGAATCCATGGGCTAGTCCTTAGAATAGTTGTTCCAGTGACAAAGAGCAAGGAATAGATACATAGATACCCATATTTAAACCACAAGTTTCAGATAATATGATTGATGTATGTGCTATGCATTATATGTCAAAATACATTCTACTGAATAAATATGAATAAATAAAAAAACCCACAAGTTTCACAAAACAATGCTTATCTTTATTATTTGTAAAACACTTCTGTTTTCCAAGTATGTGTGTATGTGTTAAAGCAGATCACAACCCCCATTTACATTGATTTAAAAACCACCAACAGGTCATAATTCACAAATGAACTCTGAGCCACATTTTGAAAAACCATACCAGGGGTCATTGGTTACAGGGCAGCATCATGTCATCTGTGTAGTCACACAGGTCCTGTGCTCAGAAAGGCTCCATGCATGGTTGGATGCTCTAATGCCATCTTGCTATTCTTAGTGATTTTATCTTTCAACTTGTGCTATGGAAGTGGAATCCAATGGAGCAATGGGGCATACACTTGAGCAGAGATACACCTGAACTATGTGTCTGCGGTTCCTTGCTATCCATTGATAGTATCTACAATGGCCAATTAGCATAGTATCCTGGTGGACTTGCAAAGTGTGGGAATTCTGTGAGGTGCCAAGTGAGTATAAGGTATGTGTGTTACAATATGGCTGAGTGCCCTGACAGCCTAGACAGACTAGAGAGACCACGCTTTCCATGAAAGCCAGAAATGGCTTCAACTGAGAAAGAAGGCAATGGCATTCTAAGAAACCAACACTACCAGAGGCCTTATCATGTCCTTTCTCACCCACACTCCTTCTCTGTATTGGCCAACCACTTATGCTGAAAACAATGACATTGAAAGAAAGGGAAAGAATGGCAACCCAGACTTCTTTTTCCTTCCTGTTCTTCCTCAATCATCAGTAAGCCAAACACAGAAAGTGTTGCAGTATTTTCACTGTTCTGGTAAAAATAAAACATATGCACTTGTATTAGTTATGAAATACAAATTGGGTAACTTTGGGGATTCTACATATGAGTTAAATGTATTTCATCTAAAACTAGAATTGGAAAATGTAAATGTGAATGGTAAAATTCATACAATGTATTTAAAATTCAAAACTTTCTTTCTTGGAATGACATAGAATAGCCAAAAAAAAAAAAAAAAAAAAAAAAAAAACCAAAAACATAAAATCCCCAAACCATGAAAAGTGAAGAGACCAATGAAGAAAGAAAAAAGAAAAAGCTTTTTTAGTACCTTTAATAGTACCAATATGGTTTTTGAATGTGGGGTCCAACATTTTCATTTTGTACCGAGCCATACAAATTATGTGGCTGGTTGTGGAGGGTTGAATGGTGGCCCCCAAAATGATTTCTCCATTTACTAATTCCTGGAACTTGTGAATGGAGGAGCTTATTCTGGATTATCTAGAGTAGGCCTAAATGCAATTGTATGTATTTTTATAGACAGACACAGAATAGAAGGCACAGAGAAAAAAAGGCAATGCAATCATGAAGCAGAGATTGGAATGATGTGACCACAAGCCAAGGAATGTCTGGGGCCACCAGAAGCTGAAAGAGGCAAGGAAACAGGATCTCCTCTAGTGCCTCTGGAGGGAGCATGGCCCTGCAGACACCTTAATTTCAGACTTCTTGCCTCTAGAACTGTGGAAGAATAAATTTCTGTTATTTTACACTACACAGTCTGTAGTAGTTTGTTACAGCCACCCTGGAGGATTCAGACAGTTATTCACCGTCTGTGAACCCCTTTTCTCAAACAAGACATGTGGATTGTGCTCTGGAAAACCCTCTCTATTTTACTGGCCCATGGGGATCTCCTCTTCTCTAGGTGAGGTTTAAACTCATCAGGAAAGAAGAGCAGATCTCAATGCCCTTTACAACCTCTGGACTGCCTTGATCAATATTAGCTTCACAGCTAATGCTCAATGAACTCATGTTGATTGATCGAATACTTGAAATATTAATGAGGTTTTAAAAAATCTAATTATTTTTTTCCATTTAATATGTAGGGAACAAATTCTTCATCTCTTTTGGAGATGCATAAAGAAACCCTTCATATTAAATTTCAGGCAAATATATTTCTTTTTCACAAAGAGACTGCTGTTGAAACCCAAAAGACGATTTAAATCTAAAAGGCCTAATAACCTAACTTTTGCTATTGAAGAGGGGCAACCTCAGGTCGCATGTACAATAGAGGTCCTTTTCTTATGCTGTATCAGATATCATTGACTCAATTGCCCATGGTGGAAATTAAAGCTGACTCAGGAAACATTTTGGGACAAGAGCCATTCTACAACCTTTAAATAGCAACTTGGAATAGAACCTGTAGAAACAGCACACAAGTCTTGTTTAAACATAGACCTTTTAAAGATTATTTATTTATTTATTATTTATTTTGCGGTACTCAAGACAAAATCCAGGCCTCATGCATGCTAAGGAAGGTCTCCACAACTGAGCTGCATCCACAGACTTCAGTTTTATTTTAATTGTATGTAATTCAACTGTAGAAAATGGCCTAAATTAAATTTAGTTCACCAAATATTTACTTTGTATTTTCTTGGTGAGAGGCCCTTCATTAGTGGGATGTGGATTTAATAAAAAGTAATAAGACAGTTCATGTTCTGAAGTGACTGACTCTTTAGCACAGTCAAGCATTTCCATAAGTACTTTCAATTTTATCACTAAGTCTATTAAGATACATTCATATATGTATGTGCATGCACACCAAAGAGGTGCCAAGGAGAAAAGTGATTAATTTTGAGAGGAATGATTGGAGATGGGTTTATATAGATTGTAAAATTTGGGCCAGGTGTCAACAATGAAAATTTGTCACTAGTCAAACAATTTTGGAAGAAGGGTATACTATGAAGAGGCCTAACACAAGCCAGAAGAAGGTAAGCAATTGGTCTTTGTAGGGTCCTACAAGAATATTGATCATGGTTGTGGTTTTGATAAAGCTCATGTGTTCTCATGTAAGAATATTCAGAGCTAAAATGATTAGGTTATGTGTAATCTAATTGATGGCTTAATGTGCTGATATGGATTAAGTGGGTGATAACTGTAGGCAGGCAGTGTATGGCTGGAGGAGGTGGGTTTCTGGGGGTATACCTTTGAGGTTTGTATTTTGTCCCTGGTGACCCAAGCTGTTCCTCTGCTTCCTATTGCCATGTCCGGAACTGCTTTCCTCGGCCGTGCTTTTCTACCTGGATGTTCTGTACCATCTTGAGTCCAGAGCTATGGAGTCAGCCATCTTGATTGAGACCTCTGAAACTATGAGTCCAATAAATGTTTTCTCCTCTAATTATTCTTGTCCATTCTTTTGATCATAGTGATGAAAAAGGCAACATATACACTCACGTTTCTGGAGGCTAGTATGTGTAAAACAATATCATAGGAGATGGAATGTGAAAAGGTGATGTAAAAATTGGAATTAACCAATATGGAAACTGTGCTTGAATCCCAGAGAGAGGAAAAGTGTTTGGGAAGAAAGATTAGAGGGGAGAGGAAGGAAAAACGGGAAGAGGCTTTTGTATTAGAAGTCCTAACCTGGCATCCCTGGATCACAAAAGCCCTGCAATTGTAAGCCAAAAAACCTTTTTTTTTTTCTATTCAGGTTTATTGAAGTGTAAGTTTACACAATAACATTTATTTTTTGTAGAGTGTACAGTTTTATGAGTTACGACAACGACATTCAGGCCAACCCAAACTAATCCCTGTTAGCAGAAAAATCACATAGGGATTCCTGAGAGGATGTAATTTTGGTAACAGTGAACAAGATTACTGGCATTAACATTATTATTATTATTATTTTTTGTACTGTGGTTCTTTAATGTGCACTTTGTTTTACTGGTATTTGTTCCAAGTTTTCCCATGGAGCAAATTCACTTTACCACTGATGCCACTAACTTGGCTGAGAAGAACTTTTGGGCACAGAAAGTGCTATTGTGGTCATAAGAGTGTTCCCTGAGTCCATGTCCAAGGATTTTACAACATGCAATAAGTGTGCTGTCAGGAAACTTCAGCAGTCAGCTGACGTGAGCTGCAGCAACACGATCGTGTCGTCACCCGTTCAGCGTGTGGTCATGCACAGCCTCAGCTCAGGTCTGACCGTGTTCCTCCCCCAAATAAAGCATGCCCAGGCTGAAACAAGAAAACAGTCAGCAGGAGTAAGGATCAGCCACTCTCGTTTTGACTTCTGGCCAGATTATGAGAAAAGACGTGGAAGGAAAGGAGAAGAAATAAATTAGTAGAACTTAGATGTCTGCGTACAGAGAACATTTTCTCAATCATGACGTCAAATTTAGATACTCTATCAGAATGGTCCTTTTCTGAGTCTCTCTCTGTCTCTCTCTCTCTGCTTTTTGAACACAGTATGGAAACTAGGAAGTGAAATGCACACAGGTGTATCCTCCTTAACCATCCCCTGACTCCATGCAAGCACATGAAATATAGCATCTATATTCTAATTCATGCTAGCTTCATATCTATTTTTCCACTGTTTTTGTTTGAAACTTGGTCAGGCAGGTACATGGTATTGGGACTGTCAGTATTTGTCCTCTGTGAGTTTATCTAAGGGGCTAGAATAAAAGCATCCCATTAATCCAATTTAGAAGACTGGAATTCTGGTCTAAAGTCTACTTCTTCTCCCGTATTTATCTCAGATGCTATGTTTCACTTGAATTTTAAACATGCCCACACTACACCCTGAGCTGTGAACATGGCACAAAATAGGTTGCTACAGCAACAGTGGTCCCTGAAAGAGCATAGGAAACTGGGCATGGTGGTGTATGCATAAATCCTAGACACTCTGGAAACTGAGGCAGGGGGACTGCTAATTTGAGGTCAGCCTCTGAAATTTAGCAAGGCCCTAAACAACTTAGTGAGATCCTGTCTCAAAAAAAAAAAAAAAAAAAAAAGAAGGGCTAGGGATGTGATTCAGTAGTAAAGCATCCGTGGGTTCAATCCCCGTACGAGAGAAAGAGAGAGAGAGAGAGAGAGAGATGAAGACAAGGATGTGGAATCCAAAGGGACAAATCTGAGTCACAGCTCTGTCACTTACTAGCTATGAGTAGGTTACTAATTTTTCTTCTGCCTCGGGACTTTCATCAATAAGTTGGAAATAGCTCCTGATTCATACATCTTGGTTTCGGCATTCGAAAGGTGTTGTGAATGCTATAGTGAACTCCAGAGGGTTCAACAATGACTGGGTTTTGTTATTATCACTCTCTGGAAATGTGGAAGGCAACATGCCTGCCAGCCTGCTAGGAGAGCTGCCAGGCTCTCACAGTCTTGCTTTCTCTTCAACTCTTCCTCCAGGGGAGTTGCCATTGGAGCAATGGGAATTCTGTTCCCATCTCCTCCCTGCTGCGTCTTCCTTCCATCTTCCAAAACAGACTAACTCACATTGAATACTATGCTTCCTAATGTGGACATCCTTAAAGCACATGAGTTACCATATTTGCTGGGCTGTTGCTCTCTTTTCTTTCCCTCACTTTATTTTTATAATTATGATTTTTTTCCCCAGGGAAGTATATCTTTTTATTTTGAAGAGAACCAATGGGTTAGTTGCTGCATAGAATCCAACAATTTTATAAAATCTTTTTCCCCCCATAATTATGATTTTTTAAAGTACCCCTCCCCCATACTGTCTGCGATTCCTTGCACCCATAGCATCAATGTCAGTCAATGGGTGAGATGTCCTCAAATGGAGAAATTAGGGAATCACTGATGAAAGTGAGCCCCTCTGGATGATCAGCTTCTTTGATACAGTTAAGAGTAGATAGTTGTTTTCCTAAGATGAGTTTCTTTGCCTGACATCATTTGTCCATAAACATTCCAATCTCTGCTTGACATTTTCTAAATAAATGTTCCATCTGGATTTACTTGATACCGAATAAGCCTTAAGAAAAGTTTATGAGAATGAAAACCCTTATCAATCCAGAGTTTTAGACAAAACACTGTATGGCCAGACTGGTAGAAACAGAAAACTTGTCAAGGTGCATGATAGATAAGATAAGTTAGCTTATGAGAAGCCAGGACTAAGATAATGTTGATATGAATCATGTTTTTTTTTTCTTGCAGAATTAGGGCTACAAATTGCCCTTTGCCTGTTAGAATATATCCCACTATATTAACGAGAATGGTATGCTTGGGCCAAGGACAGTTGTGACCCTTTGGGATTTCAAAATCGGGTGAAGATTTTGAAATAATGGCTAAGTACCTGGTCAACATGTTGATCATCACATGACTGAGTTAGAGCCTATAATCTCTTTCTGCTTCAAAGTCTAGAGAAGTGATGCGTTTCTTATTTATATTCGTTTATCTCTGCTATATCAAAAAATAATGTTCAGAGTAGAAAGAAGATAGATGATTAAGCACAGAAAGAAAATTCTGATATTTTTGCTTTATTGGACAAAATTGGGTGCATTTTCTTTTTTAAAAATCTTGATTTGATAAATCTTATTTCAGTGCACAGAATCAAGTGGACAAAAGACATTGGTTAAACATGTAGTGAGTGAAATAATATATGATACTGACTTTTGTCTCTGCCAGGAAGGTCTGCAGAATGATATTTACTCATTAACTTGGCCTTTCTCATCATCATTTTATGTAGAAAACTATCCTTACACTATTCCAAATGCCAGCAAAGAATGAATAAGCTCCCCAAAGAAATTTCAGAGGGAAATAATAAAATTCCAGCATCTCTCAAGTCTTCAACAAGTTCCTGTTCTTATTTTATCTACTCTCGAAGTCTAAATTGCTCTGCAGTTAGATTACCCTGAGGTCAGCCATAGTCCCAGCAGAATCAACAGAAGTACCACGAAGCCTCTTACAGATATTCTATTCCAGTCCTGCATGTTACAGAAGGTAAACTGAATCCAGAGAGATGAGTGATTTGGGCCATTTTTTTGTTATCTATGTTGGGAAGAATTTGACTTTGGATATTCCATCACTGTCTAACTGAAATGGAGAATTACTACATTTGCCCAGGCTTACCTCTCAGGAGAAAAGTACCCCAAGTTCTAAGCTTTCATGGCCCAAGAGTTCTGTGATAACTTCATTTATGGTCAAGCTTCCTTGGAGGGCTATTTGCTAGTAGGGAGGTCCCTATGGGAGCTGACCTATGGGAGCCCCCTCTGGTGGCATATTCCTCTCATTTCAAAGGACAAACCTTCTCTGGCCTCATTGCCAAATAAAACAACAGGCTTCTTACTGATTGGATGAAAAGTGAATAACCTCATGATAGAATCTGATTTCTTAGGAGCAAAGTGTCTTGGTAGAAAATTTAGATGAGAAAACATTCTCCGGCTGGGGTTGTAGCTCAGTGGTAGAGCGCTCGCCGGGCATGCGCGGGGCCCTGGGTTCCATCCTCTGCACCTCATAGGAATAAATGAATGGAATAAAGGTATTGTGTCCAACTACAACTAAAAAAATATAAACATAAATAAATAAATAAATAAATAAAGATACTGTGTCCAACTACAACTAAAAAATAAATATTAAAAAAGAAAACATTCTGTCTCAGCAAGGAGTATAAATACTGTAGGCCAGGCATGGCATTTTCATGTGTGGTTGACTTTATAGGATTAGCTTTATTGAATGAGCCAAAGGCACATTCAAGGCTCAGCTGAATTTGACTTTAAAAGTCAGCAGGGAACATATAATATGGAGTATTCAATTTTAGGAAGTGGAGACTTGTGGGTAAAGATGGAGTAGCTATGAAATAGTTAATACTCAGGTCTACTATAATCCTGGGCAGTCATTTATGATATGATTCACGAATGCCAAGTAGAAGGAAAAAGTTCACTTTTAAAACCATTAGCCTGACGATAAGATCTTTGAGAATTTCATCTCAAACACCGTTCCCTGACTATCCAGAGTCCCTTAATGTTTATGCTAGATAACCTCTTGACTTTTTTCTGCAATATGCCTTGTCTGGTGAACCTGGAGTTCAGCAGAAAAAGATAACACCTTCCATCCTGTGGACTTTGACAAAAGGCAAGTAATGAGTTGACTGGAATCACTTTACCCTTATCCAGAGACATCTGAGTCTCAGCATGTTCTTTTTAGTTAAATAGCTCACTTTCTAATTTTTGCTTAACCTTTGACAAAGCATTTTGTTATGGGGCTACAGATTCTTGGCAGTTTTAGCAAAGAGTCTGGTACTAATAAGGTAAAAATTAATAAAGATGTTAATTGCATATGAGTTTGTGAAATTCAATAATAAGGAATAAAACTGTTCTGTGATGAGGGTTGGAGACGGGGTGGGGAGCAGTTTTCACATGAGAAGCTAGTACCCAGAAGTTATCTTAGAAAGATGTTAAACCCACTGGGGACCCTGTGTGGTGTATGTGATTGACTGTAAGCCCTGCAGTCACCCTGGACCAGTGTTTAAATCTTTATGTTTCTGATTGTGTCTTCTTTTTGACAAACTATTTGGTTTTGTTATGTTCAGTTTTTTTTTTTTGTCTATTAAAATGGAGCTACGATTCCTACTTTGCAGAGTTAACGTGATAATTCAATAAGACATATTCAAACAAACTTCTATAGCTAGTGCTTGATAGACATTAAGAACTCAAATGTGAGGTAATTTTCTGATCTTTTAATCTTAAGCCATCAAATAGGTTTCTAGAGTCAGAAGTTCATCATCATGTAGTTTCAGTTTTACACTGAGCCTAAAATATAAGCCTCAAGAATGGCATAAGAATAAAGCTCTAATAACCACAGCTTTTAAATGGGATAGCTATTTAAGTTTGTCTGATTGTGAAAACTTGCAAAGCCTTGGAAACAAAAGTTTCATACCACCTTAGAGGATGCCTTCGTGGAAACATGTGTTTCAATTGCTAAAACTGCCTTTCTTAGTCATCATTTTTGTCTCTGCAAATAGATGGAGAAGTTTGCTTTATAATCCCCTCTGCCACCAAAAAATAAAATACAAAAAAATCAATAACAACAATAAAACAAAACAGCCTTTACTGGGTAGTAGATATTCACCATCATCAATCCTAGAACCCTTCTCTTCCTCATCGAAGTGGAATCTATTTGTAGCACAGGGACTTAGATAAAGCAGATGCACAGAGAAATCAATGGTGTTTCTATCAGTTTTGGTAAAGATGGCTAATATTTATTAAGTAATTTGCTAAGTACTTTGTTAGGATATCTTCAAATCTTCTTGTATCACTGGCCACTGACCAGGGCCCACTCTTCTTATTCTTTAATTAATGGTCATAACTTTTTTTTACCTGAGTTTTGTATAATCCTTGTTACAGCAGAGAAGGAACATTTTCAGATTCTGACAAGCATTAGTTGATCATCTATACCAAGTGTTATGTGATAATTGTCCATATAATCTTGACCATGGCCATCTTCATTAGTCGTCTGGAAATTTCCTAGAGGAGGTGCAGGTGCAGGTCCTAGCTGAGAGTTTGGGCTTTGGGGCCAGACTGTGAAGCCTGGTTGTACTGTTCATTAGTTATGTGCCTTCAGCAGGCAACCCAACTCTTTCTTTCTGTACATTGAGAATAATAATATAGATTTGCCTCCACTTATAATGGGGTTAGGTCTCCACAAACCCACTGTAAATTGAAAATATTGTAAGTTGAAAACATATTTAGTTAATAGTCATAGTCTGAATAATCCTGAGTAATTATATCAAGTTAAGAAAGAAAGAAAGAAAGAAAGAAAGAAAGAAAGAAAGAAAGAAAGAAAGAAAGAAAACACATTTAGTGCACCTAACCTACCAAACATGACACAAAACCTGGCATTGCAGTACACCAAAGCACATCCATGTGGGAGCACCTGGCTAGCTGGACCTCAGCTCACTTTTGCTATCCAGCTTCACTGGGGAAGATTGTACCACATATTGCTAGCTAGGGAAAAGATCAAAATTCAAAATTTGAAGTATGGTTTCTACATAATTCATATTGCTTTCTCAGTGTCATAAAATTGAAAAGTCTTAATTTAGAGCATCATCAGAACAGCAGTAGTACCTACTTCACAAAGTACCTACCAGGATCGAATGACATCAGGGATTCCTAACCTTTTGTGGTATGAATCCATTTTGCAATCTGGAGAAGCCCTTGGAATCCATTTCAGAATAATATTTTAAGCACAAAAAATAAAAGCTATAAATTCATCATTCTAGCTATGAAAATATTTTAAAAAACTAATTTATGATTAGCAATAAAAGCATTGAATAACAAGGTCTGAAAGTGGTTCTGACTGATATCAACACGAAATTTCAAGTTTCTGATGAATGTAGATATTTTGAACTATCAATGACAACTATAATGTAATATGAAAATAATATGATTTCTATTGGTCACAGTAACAAAAGTACCACCAATGTTACCAAGATTTGCTGTTTGTATCTATTTTTGAAAGAAATGCTAAATTTCAGTTAAAAGTTCGTGAAACTAATTATACAATTTTTTCTGCATCCAAGTTCAAAGACTTTCCTCAATTGTAGTCTCAGAAATTTTGGACCTCAGATAAAGATCTTGAATTTAAGTCATACAGAGATGAGCAGTGTCTGGCTAATAGAGAGAGCTCTATGAATTACTCATTGCTCACAAATTTTTTCCTAAGAAGTGAAATGATACCATGCTATTAGGGTGAGCCACGTAAAATTGTCAATTTCTTAGGTAAAAAGAAAAACTCAACAAAAACAAGTTTCAGCAACTTCATATGGCTCAATCTAATATAACTTAAGAACTATATAAAATAACCTGAGAAGCTAATTATTCAGGATACAGTATGAATTTATTATTATTTTTTCCTAAGAAAGTACATGTTAGCTTAGTAAGTTTTTAAAAACATAGACTATTTGAAACTACTTGTTTGACTATTCATTTCTTTTGGTTCTTTCCAGTATTTGTTGACAAAGACAAATAGACACATTTGGGGCTTATCCTGAGATTTATTATGCTTCTTAACATACAGCTTTATCTTTTTAATTATAGAACATTTGTTATGTCTGAGACTTACTCATGTCTAGTGATTTATTTAGACTTAGAAAATGTCTTCCTTGTTGCCAAAAAGTTTAGCTTTACTAATTTGGAGGAGGTCCATAACCTAGCTGCATTAGGTATTACATATGATATAGAAAGATACTTTAATCAGGTGACTGAATCACCCCCAAAGCAGTTTCCAGTCTAGCACTACTTGGTTCCTGGATTGAAAGAATGAAGGCAGGGGAAGATTTTAGATGACTTGACACAAACACAAGTTCTTATCACAAACTGTTATCATTGCAGTGTACTTTCTGTGGCCCAGATGGATGGTAAAATAGGAAGGTACGGAATCCTCTCTGCTGTTCATTAAGTGTTTCCAGGACCTAGCTCTGCGCTGATACTGAGTAGATGCTTATTGAATGAAAGAATGCAGAGAGAACGAGATGAAGAAATATTAACCTAAAGGATTCTTCTTCTTGCCTCCGGCTGATAATGGAGAAGTCAGAGGGCTACAATTCTTATTAGATTTGCCTTCGACATGCCAATGCTAACTTTGCTCTCATGTCAATATTGTCCACCCCATGAAATGTAATTAAATGGAAGGAAAATAATTAATTTTTTGAGCATTTGAAAAAAATGAGGGTGAAGATTGGTCTTTCTCTGAAAAATATGCTAATTAAATTCATATAAATAAGATTACCAAGAGAAAGTGGACTTAAGAAAAAAATAGTTTTTAAGCATTATCAAGCTCTTCAGAAGCATCTTCTTTCATTCAAACTGCCAATCATATTATTAAAAATTGATAGTTTTTTTGGCATCAAAAAAATTGGTATTGAACTCAGGTGTGCTTAACCCTTGAGCCACATCCCCAATCCCTTTTATTTTTTATTTTGAGACCAAGTCTTGCTAAATTGCTGAGGCTGGCTTTGAACTTGTGATCCTCCTGCCTTAGTCACCCAAGCTGCTAGGATTACAGATGTGTGCCAATGTGACCAGCAAAATTTGATAGTTTTTTTAATGGAATATATTTCCACAAGAAATATTATATAAAATATAAGAAAATATTTAAACTACATGACACATAGTAAGTGCTCAAAAACAATGTTAATAGAATTAATTAATTTAAGTGAAAGTTAACATCACATTATTGTTTTAGTTTTTGTTCTTTAAAATTTACCACTAAACTTGAGAATTTTTCATGTTTATTAACCATGTCTATTTCTTTTTCTTGCCTTTATTATTAAAATAGGGTGCTCGGACTTTTGATTTATGGAAGCTGAATCTTTTGTCCTATAAATTGACAATAGCTTTTCCTTTCACAATTTTTTTGGCATTTTTGTGTGTACACAAGACTATGTGCACATGTGTGTGTGCATGTGTTTTTGCCAACTCAATGATGAACATATTTCTATATTTTTAAAGTTCTTCCCAGTACAACAGTATAAAATATTTACAGTTTTGCTTAGTTATTTTTATAGTTTTATTATTTTTTATGTTCACATCTCTGCTCCATCTATTTTGAGGATAAATAATTATATAGAAACCTAGCTTTATTATTTTCTAAATGACTATTCAGGTGTCCTAAGACTTTTTTCCTGTAACCCTGCTTCCCCCCGACACTGATTGGAAACCACAGCTTTATGGAAGTTACCCATAAACTTGTGATTAGTTTTGAGTTCTTTCCATTGAGCTTTCTATTGTTGCAAACCACAATTATAGTTGGTTAATCCACACTTGTTGTTTTCTTTCCCAGAATTTTCTTTGCTATTTGCACATGTTTATTTTTCAGATAAACTTTACATTTATTTTCCCCTGAACTTCTGAGTTTGATTAGAGGCTTATGAGCATTCACCCAGTGTCTGAAATATACTAAGATTTCCACTAAATGTAAAATATAATTGTAATTTTAATAGTAATTATGCTTGTTGCATCAAATATAATGATGAATGTGAAGAGGATTAACAGCATTTTGCAATGTCAAGTTTTCCTATCCAAGAGAAAATTTGGATAATTTCCAATTATTTAAACTTAAAAAAAAATTCTCAGGGGTTGAAATGTTTTCTTAGTCTATATAAAGTCTTTTCTTGCAACGTCTATCATATACCTTCTCAATCTCCTTTCTTTAATGTCTATATTATTGTGAAGAAAGTAGATGTACCCTGACTACAACTCCTTTATGTTCCTCCACCCAAACTTGTAAGACAGTCTCCATTTACATTCCTACTTTCCTTCTTCACCCCAGTTACAAACGATGTCCATGTTGCTAAATCTAATGGTCATTTCCAGGCATCATCTGGTTTGACTTAGCACAGCATTTAACAGGGTTTATTATATCCTTTTTGCATCTCTTTCCCCTCTCTCTTACTGTTTCTTCCCAATCTCTTTGGCATCCCCCTCTCCTCTCCTTGACCTTTACATGTTTAAGTTCATCAGAAATTTTCTCTGTTACTTCTTTTCTTTCTCTTCCCTTCATGACCATACTACTTTTGCCCCGCCCAAACTTCAAATGTTGTCTAGATGCCAAAGACCTAAAACTTTTGTCCTTGACCCATTTCTCTCTCTCTCTCTCTGTCTCTCTCTCTTTCCATGTCCCAATTGGAGATACCTCTTTGCCTTCTCGAAATCTCCATTTGGAAGTCTCACTGGCATCTTAGATTTGAAACTGAATCAAACTATCACCTGCCCCACTTCATCTCTGCTTTTCCTCCCCTTCCCTCCACAATCTAGAAACATGGCTTTTCCATCCATTCCAACATCCGTGACAAAATCAGGATATAATCTTTGATACCATCATCTCACATCAAAACCATTATCAAATCATCCAAGATGTCTTCAATCTATTAATTTACTTCTGTCTTTACCGCCCATACCCGATTCTTAGGACACCATCACAGACTGAACTTCTACAATAGCTTCATTTTCTCTCTCTCTCTCTCTCTCTCTCTTTCTGCATATTTAGGTATCCTCCTCAAACAAGTCATTCTCCACTTAAAAGTGAAAGTAATAATTTAAAAATATAAATTTGATATTATCACTGGATTGCTTAAAGCATTTTAGTGGCTTCCATCAATCTCATAATAAAGTGACTATAATTTACAAGGTCCAGGGTGACCTGTCATGAAACTATTTCCCCAGCATTATCTTCTGTCAGTTTTCCTCACAATCGATATTTTCTGTCTGTGCTGATATACTACTCCTTCAAAAGTGAGTATGTTCTACCTTTCACCTTTTTTTATTTGACCAATTCCTAGTCCTTCTTAACCTTCACCTTCAATGTGATATCCCCAAGGAAGCCTTTCTTGATTAGTTTCCCTCATTATATGAATTAATTATACCTGATACCTGTCTTCCAACTGCATTATAGTAGTTATTATATACTTGTTTGTGTATACATTTATTTATAACCTATTTTTATTACTAAACTATATTCTTCACGATGTCAGCTACTATGTAATTTTAAAATCCCTTTAATTTTAATAATTATATAGTTGAACGTAGCTGAAAGAAAGAGTACAGAGAGATCCTCTATGTACTTCACCCAGTTTCCCCCAATGGCACACAATCTACCAATCTTGATTCAGATTTCACTCATTTTGTGTGCGTGTGCATTTAGTAATTTTTTTTCAGTACTAGGTATTGAACACAGGGCCTTGTACATGCGAGGCAGGTGGCCTATCACTGAGCTACAGGTACCCCTTTTTATAAAATTTTGTTTTGAGACAGGGTCCAAGTTGCCCAGACTGACTTCAAACTTGCAATCCTTCTATCTCAGCCTCCCAAGTAGCTGGGATGACAAATGTGTGATATCATGCCTGGTGTGTGTTTAGCTCTATGCAATTTTTATCCCATGTATATCTGTGTGACAACACAATAAATCTACAGTGACAAAACAGATCCGTCTCAGGGACTCATGCTGCTTTTTTATAGTTAATCATCTCCCTCCATATAATTTTCAAAATTATATATCTTTGCAACTTAAGGCAGAGCTTAATATATAGTGAGTATTTAAAGAATATTCATCAAATGAATAAAATTAATAAGTTGTCATCAGAATCCATTAAAATAACAATTTGCTATAAGCAAAGAAGATTTATCTTAGAAATTCATGGGAGGAAATCTTTTAAAATAATGTCCCATTACAATATTTTAAAAGAGAAGTTAATAACAGATGAACCATAATGAAAATTTGGTAACATTTTCAAAATAAACGCTTTTTAAAGTATAAAACTATTCTTACTTAATATGGTAAAAGGACCTGCTTAAAAGAGAAGCAACTATTAATTTTATGGTAAAACATGAGTTAGTCCTTTGAAAAAGGATGTTTGCTGTCACTATTATTATTCTATCCTGTTTTAGAGTCTGGCCAATCTCATAAAATATGAAAAAGAAGTAAGAAAAAAATGTATCAATATGAAGAGACTGTCATTCTCCAGAAATGACCACCAGGAACACACCTGGGATTGGTCAATTTTACTACCACATGAAAGAAGAGCTTTCTAGAAAATAAAGTAAATGCAAAACTGTAGGTGTCTTGGGAACAAGATATTAGAAAGAACTTATTATATAATTTGGGTTTGTGTTGAGTAATTCTGGGGAGGGTTTGAGGAACCCAGGGTTGTGTCTGGATGAGACACTATAATGAAGTGGGAGTGCACTGTGACTGGGGATCTGAAGGAATCTTATCAAAAAGGATCGGAAACTCAATCCAAGCTAAGCTGTAATAGGTAAAAATATAACATCACACAGCAGCCCAAATCGGGATATATTTGGTATTTTGTGGCTTGGACACTGTTCATGTTTTGTCTGAATTCAGACATGATTACAGAATGGTCTTGGTTTTCTCTGGATTCATGATGGTCATAGAGTCGCCTTGTCTGATGTTGGTATTCTGTGAAATTGTTTATAAATAATGAGAGAACACCAAGGCCTGCCTGATAGTACCTGGCCGGCTCCTGGATGACAGGGACTGCTTTTCTTTTCTTGAGACAATTTTCTTAAGACAATTGTCATTATCTGCAAACCAAGTTACTACATACATGATGTAATTTATTTATTTATTCATTTTTAAATATTTATTTTTTAGTTTTAGGTGAACACAATATCTTTATCTTATTTTTATGTGGTGTTGAGGATCGAACCCAGCACCTCGCGCATGCCAGGCAAGCACGCTGCCACTTGAGCCACATCCCCAGCCCCACATGATGTAATTTATAACAATAATATTTATCAAGAGTATTATTTAGTAATATTTGTATAGAGGTAAAAAGTAAGCTACATATATCTCCAGTCCACTTTTTAAATAATGAGAAAACAGATTTTTTATAACAGAAAACACATCTGTAAATTGGGACTAAAGTGAGTAAGCTGTGTCAAGGAACTTTAGACAGAAAAAAAATAAGAAGTTTATTGTCACACATAGAAGATGAGTCAAACATCTAGATATGTTTTCAATAAAATGTTCTTCTGTTTATACATTTCAAAATACCTCAACTGCTTTGTAAACCTGCTTCTCTACCCATGCCATTGTTGTATCAGAAAGGAAAGTGGTAAGTATCATGTGTTCTTTCCAAAGTTTATTTCAGGATCCAGTCTACCAATGGAAAGGAATTGGGAAACATTGGTGAGAGACTCTTAAGTCTTTGTGAGCAAGACATTTCTAAGAATTGAATTCTAAGGTTAATCTATGAATTCGGCATCTAAAATGTGCAGCATGAGACGGGGAGTATGTTGTCTATAAATTGAGACTAACTCATTATCTTGTCAAACCACAATGTCTTAATGATAGGGAAAGTTTTTCTTCATTTTTATTTATTAAACAGGATGTAAATAAAAGGTAAGATGAGTAAAGATGATAAAAAAAAAGAGAGAGAGAGAGAAAATTATTTTGCCAAATGATAACATGAGATTCTTCTCTAACACGTGGGCTTATGTTTCCCCTGTGCTATGGGAGGCAGCTATTGTGGAGGAAGGAGCATGATTATGGAGGAGAATTTGCTAGGCTGTAGGACCTTGGGTGGATTAACTTCTTGGAATTTTAGTTTACTCATCTGGAAACGGAGTTCATGCCTAGTGTGTTACACTCTTACAAATGATGAAATGAGATAATGTGTTAAATCAAGAATGGCAGAAACTGAGTCTTGAGCATACATCAAGTTCTAAAGAAGGAGGAGGAAGGGGAGGGAAAGGAGAAGGAGGAAGGGGAGGAAGAAGAGGAGGAGGAGCGGGGATAAAGAACACATACAGTTTCCACTGGAGATTGGTTCATTTAGAAGAAAGAGTAATTTATGTTACCGTTCTGAACAAATACCTGACGTTAAACGTTGTGAACCCTAAGGCTAACTCTAAGTGCAATAAAACTATGACTTAGGGTGGTAAACTCATAAAAGAAGAAGGAAAGACATTCAGACAAGCACCTTTTCTGAGATACTTTCATGTCAGGCCATGCTAACTTTCTGCTCCTCCTGGTGAAAAGATACCTTTCTACTCCAGGTCCCCAATCTGTACTTCCTACCTTGAAGTACCAACTAACATGCCTGTAGAAATTCCAGGTATTTCAATGGCACTCTGACCCCCTGGGGTCACCTCACTGGAATGCTGAGACAGAAATGTGACTCTAATATTTTCCACTTGGCTTTCATGGAAAGACCTTGATCAACCACCTCTGGAGAGTTGCCTGTCTTGATTATCTTGTGGAACTACTCAAGTCCTGGATTTCCCTCAGCCTGAGAAGGTGTCAAGCCCTGCTTCTTCATAGTACCCTCCTCCTTCCCACAGTACTCTCCTCCCCACCCCAGGCTAGGCCTCACCTGGGGCTAGGGAGCTACTGGGAAAGGCAGTCTTGCCACTTTCCCTCTCTCTGGTGACTCGCACCAGCTCCTTGACTCTACTGCCTCCGCCCTGGGGTGGCCCTGTCTGGTCTGGCTTTGTGGTGCCTTCCCTTATCTCTGTGTTTCTCTAAAGCCGAACACCAAAGACATTTACAAACTTCCCTGGGAATGAACTTGTAGGCACCAAGCTCGAGTCTCCCTTGAACCTAGTCATTATTTAATCATGCTGGTGGATGTGGAAGAGCAAAACCACTTAAATATGGACCAGAATAGTCCCTGACTTCACCTCTATTTGTGAGAAATAATCACTCTTTCCAGTGACACATACAGTAAGTCAGAAGATTGCCATTTACTGCTCTTGCTTTTAGCGGATTCCTCATCATTATATATAGCATTCCATCTATCATCCAAAAATTGGATTTCATTGACATATAGGTTATAAATTCATCTTCAGAATAACTACTTATTCCCTGGCATGTGATATAATATATGGATTTATATGATTTAATTCAGCCTTAATTATAATATTTAGTCTCTCATAACTTATTTGTGTTTTCATCTACACCTTTTTTTAATGTTCAAAGTCTCTGGATGCATGACTTTCTGCCTATTCTACATTTTTTGAGTCAAGACTTTAAAATTGGTGAACTATCTTTCTTTAATTCTTCTATATATAGTGTCAAATGATCTTTAGGACTTTAAATTAATTTTAGAAAGACTAATATGAAATGTAGTAGGAAAATAATATTTTTCTTGTTGTCAAAATTATAAGATCATTACTAATTTGTCTACATAAATTTTAAGGTTCCTTAGTCCTGAAGAAGGTCTATTCTATTGATATATGATAGCTATTACTGCCAAATACTTTGTAGACATTATCTCAGTTATCTTCACATCAACCCAACAGGGTAGGTAATATTATTTTACCTATTTTTAAGATATGTGATATACCTGAGACAAAAAGTGAAACAATTTTCTTCAAATTACCCAATTAATAAGTGCAAGGCTAGAATTCAAAATTATATAATATACTCTCTTTTAACATGATGAGTCATAAACTCCCCCACCCCCCATCTTGGATGTGACAGGCAATTATTTTTCCAAGCTTCCATAAATATCAAGGTAATCAATTTAACAAATATAGCAGATATCAATTCACCTATATGCAAGATGTGTAGAATAGTACCTTCTCTATGAATTATTACAGCAATTGAATTTTTGATTCCAAATTCCGTTCTACCTAATCCTTCTAGCATCCTCACCTTCATCCCTGGGTCCCAAGGATACAGGATATACTATGGTCATCTACTATGGTCACTGAGTGCAGGGACTTTTTGACGGCTGCTGGCCAGTCAGCATAGATAGGCTTTGTATCAATTCTGTTGGGAAGGGTTGTCACCTCCTTGGAACTGCTGTCTTGCATGCAAACCCTGGAACTCTCTCCTCTCCACGCTCTTCACCCTGTCTTTTCCACCTAGACTCTGCCAATCAACTGCTCTCCCCACTCACCAGTAGCTCCACCTATACCTAGGAATCCCACTTTTTATTTACCACATCCAACTTTCTCCCTTCACCCAAGAGTTTAGGCTTTAGACAATGATGGTGTGCCCTTTCACACAGGTCTCTATTCTTCCCTGAGGCAGTGAAGTTCAGAGCCACATGAACTTCTTGAATGGGAGAAAATGGGGGTGAGAGAAATAAGAAGAAAATATAGGTTATAATCTCAAAATAGAGTCAAACCCTACAGATATTTAAGTAATAAGAGGATTGTCTTAAAGTCTGAAGGAGGACGGGAGTGGGATGGAGGGTGCCAACATAGTAAAATAGATAATCCCTGTCTCTAGGAGCTCACAGTTTATTAATAGTTGGGTTAAAAAGGAAAAAGATACAGTCAGCCTTCTGTGTCTGTGGGTTTCATATCTGTGGGTTCTGGTATCCATGGATGGAAATAATCACACACAAAAATATCAGTCTGGAATATACACAGATCTTTTTTTCTTCTTATTCTTCCCTAAACAATACAGTATAACATATATTTACATAGCATTTTCATTGCATTAAGTAAATAAATAATATAGAGATCATTTAAAGTACAAGGGAGGATATATGTAAGTTCTGTTCCAATATTATGGCTTTCCCTCCCCACACACCCCATGGGAGTGCTAGGGATTGAACCCAGAGCCTCATGCATGTTAGGCAAGTGCTGTACCACCAAGCTACATCCCCAGCCCAATTCCATGCCATTTTATATGAGGGACTTGAGCATCTGTACATTTGGGTATCCAGAGGGGGTCCTAGACCCTGACAGTAGATACTGAGGGAAGACTTTACTAACACCTATGAAAATGTCAGAGAACAACAGTACCCAGGTGTGCACTAGAAATTCACATAGGGGATTTAGAAAGAGTTGAAACCATGGAAATATTAATGTATTTAAATAACATCTACTGTCAAATTAATTAGGTACTAGCAACGTAATTCAAAATCACTAAGCATCCCCTATATACTGAGCTCTTTTGTAAGCACCAGGAATAGGAAGAGGGAGTTTTACCCCCAAGCAAAGGGAGTGATGATGGGGAGAGGAAGAAGGTGAGACATTAGTAAATGCTTTTAAAAGGATATGATTTTGAGCCAAGTGTTAAAGAAAGAGTAGCATCTTACAGTGGAATTATAATTGGAGAAAACACAATGTGTAACAATGTGCAACAACAATGATAGAATGGATTTAGTCCTGGGTTCCTCCTTTCCCACCAAGTTTGAAAGTGAGTCTTATTAGAAAAACTGAACAGCATCAGTGGAGGGAAGGGATTTTTTTTTTTCCATGAGGTCACCTTGGCTACGGAGTTCTTCCTAAGACATAAGGAATTGAAAGGAGTTAGTTCAGATTCCATTGAGATGAGTCTTAAAACAAAAACTGTAGCTTGCAAAATGATGTGCGCTAAGGCAGACAAATGACTTAAGGTCAAAATGATATAATACCTGTTTGTTCAGATTGGTGTATTCCAAGAGGACCAAGGTCAGGTAGAAGAAAATAGCAACTCTGCAAAGACTCGTGTTCTAAGCATAAGACCGCTGACTATCCCAGCAGCTTGACTCATTGACAAATTTGAAAAACCCAGGCCAGGATCATCTTGCAACAAATTCCAGTCCCCAGACTCTACAAGTATTCTAAGCTCTTCCTTTTTTGATCTATCATTTTTTTTTTTTTTTGCCATTCCCCTTAGGGCAGCAAGCTAAATTGGTCTTTTTCTTCCCACCTTCTTTTTTTTTGCAACAGGTGTGTTCCTGATGTTCTCTGGACTGTAGGTTCTAATCAACAAGGTCCTATCAAGATTTGTCTGAGACCCTCACTGGTGTGGACCAGGATTTATATTGATATCCTCACCTGAGAGGCCTTGTGTCTCTACTTCCCCCAGGGTCACTTACAAGCTAATTCTCACCACCAATAAGAACACCAAGTATTTTATTGAACAATTTAGCATTGATTTTATTTTGTCTTATGGATAAAATCTCCTGGGACTTTTTGGTTACTTGATCATACTTGTGCTCATTCTCTTGTATCTCTGCCCACGTATCGATGTGCTTTTTCTCTGCCTGTCTGTTCTCTGTGTATTGACCTCTACAAACAAGGGGGCTTTGTGTCCTTTGGGGGAGGATGAATATTTGTTGAATCATTTGGTTTGCTAGTGTCTGCTAGTAGAATATCCTACTCTGGAATCCACATATTTGTTGGCTGCAACATGTACAAACACCAAGACAAGAATCATTGTTGAAGTTCGAAACATTTTCCATATGTCCCCGAACTGATTTTTAAGTCTTTCACTCTCTTGCTGGCCTTCTCTGAGGGAAGAGTTGCCATGTTCTAAGTTGCCCTATGGAAAAGCCTACTTGGCAAGGAAATGCTCCCGCCAGTCAACCATTGGCAAGTTTCTAAGGCCCTAAGTGCAACAGCTCACAAGGAGTGGAATGCTGCTGCCGACGAAGCTCAGAAGGGCAGCCTCTCCCAGTCTCCCTCCAGACCTTGATTACAGCCTTGTAGGAGAGCCTGGGCCAAAGGCACCCAGCTAAGTCTTGCCCAGGTTCCCGACCCACAGAAACTTTGAGATAAAAAACCTCTGTTGTTTTAACTTGGTAAGTTTTGGAGTGATTTGTTGTACAGTCATTTCATCTGTTACAGATAAAATGTCTGTGTAAAAGATAAATTAGATTAAGCACTTCTGATTGGTTTTTATGATGGCAAAATAATATATGATAGTATAAAGAACAAGATTAGCATGTAGGCTTTCTCTTCTATTGAGGTTTTATACATAATCATATAAATAAAGGGATTCAATCAGAAGGATATATTATGAATAATGAGGACATTGGCACATCAATTTAACCCAGAGAGGGTATTATAAAATGTCACCAGTTCACAAGGACATTTAAATCTCTATTCAAGAGCATTTTTTTTTCTCTTCACCATTCTATTGACAATCACATTAGTCTAGGTGCATTGGCATGAGTATGTCTGTTTTTAACTTGAATCATATTTATAGTAAATCATTTTATTTGAACATTACTAAATTTCTTGTTCAATTTACTTATTGTTTCTTTTATCCCATTGTATCCTATTTTAATTACTAAGGGAGCTACTGAAATAACTGAAAAAAGAAAAAAAAATAACTTTGAGACAATTAAAATTTGGAGAATTCCAACTAAATCTAACTCCCTGCATATTTCCAAATCAAATTTTTATATTAACTTTCAACTTACACAGCAAAGACACAAGTGTTTTGATTACCTTATGGCCATTTAGAAAAACCATTACCTTATGGCCATTTAGTTAGACTTGGTAGTGCACACCTGAAATCCCACCAACTCAGGAAGCTGAGGCAGGAGGATTGCAAGTTCAAGGCCAGCCTCTGCAATTTAGTGAGGCCCTAAGCAACTTAGCAAAAACCTGTCTCAAAATTTAAAAAGTTAAAAGGGATGGGGCATGGCTTGGAGGTTATGTGTCCCTGGGTTTAATATCTGGTAGAAGAAGAAGAAAAAGAAGGAGGAGGAGGAGGAGGAGGAGGAGGGGGAGGAGAAGTAATAGTTTAAGTGTAATAGGTGTCATTAAGAGTTCTATTATTGGAGCTGAAATCTGGCAAAGACAGAATCAAAAAGTGCTATTTTCAAAAAAACAAAGAGATGTGTTATTAAGATTACTTCTCAAAGAGGCACAGAGCTAAGTTTCCAAGAAAGTCATTCAAATATTTAGGAAACAGCTATGTTATTTAAATTCTTCAGTAGCCAGGTGCAATGGCGCACACCTGTAATCCCAGCAATTTGGAAGGCTGAGGTAAGAGAATTGAAAGTTCAAGTCCAGCCTGTATGACTTAGTGAGATCCTGTCTCAAATAAAAAGTAAAAATGAGTAAAGATATAGCTCATATGGTAGAGCATCACTGGGTTGAATCCCCAGTATCAATCAATCAATCAATATTAAAAAAAAAAAAAACCTCTTTGGAGCACAGAAAAAGGGAGCAAATGCTTCCTCTATATATTTATAAAGCTGCAATAACTTTGAAAGCAAAGTGGACAGAATGGATGAAGAGCTCATTGATACTTGAGGGGTTCCAGAGAGCAGAGTAAGAGAAAGTCACAGAGCAGCAGAAGGAAGAAAGATTTCCAGAACTTTTTTACTTGAGGATCTACAAACTCTGACCAACTGTCTGCTCCAGAGGAAGATTTTGTGCTTGCTGAAGATAGTCATTGGCAACCAAACCAGTCCTGGTGCTCCTGAAAATTAGATGCATACAGTTGCCATGTGAGAGCCACGTGTTTTTTTTTTTTTTTTTTATCAAATGCTAAATTTTGACAGCAGTGATAGACTCTGAGGTTCTAGTTCATTATTACAGAACAAAATTAAGTGGAAAGATTTCCCTTACAGCCATATTTTCTTATTTCATAGCTACTTCCTTGACCTGGGACCACCAATGGACAGCTGATGATTTCCGTGAAAATTCTACAGAAGCCAGCTAAATGACAAAAGTAGTTGCATGAAGCTTTCTCTACCGTTCAGGGTGCGGCTTAGTGGTAAGGTTCTTGCCTGGCTTGTGCAGGTCTTAGGTTTGGTCCCTGTAACACAAAATCAATCAATCAAGTTTTCCTGTATGATGAAGTTATTTTTATTTACAGGATAATCAACTTCACCTGTGCTTTTACATTTTCTAGGATACCAGAACTAAACTAAAGCAGTAAAAATACACAGAACTGAACACGGGAGCACATGAGTCATCATTTTCAAAGGATTGCTAGGTCCTGGGAAGCAGATTCTAAGGAGCTGATACTGCATTAATAGAAAGCTATTTCTGGATCTGTTTGTTATTTAATATGTAATCTTTAGTATCCAACTGACTTTAAGCATTCATAAGAAGTGAGGCATATCAGATACCAAATTCTATCATACACTTAAAATTCAGCTGTGTTCTTTCCTTCATTCTCTTTCTTCTTGCCCCTAACACCCTACAGCAAGGAGCCAAGGTTTCTAGACACCACGGGATGAGTCAAGGTACCGCGGCCCAGACAAGCTAAGCACTGGCTGTGTCACTACATAGACACAAAGACATTCAAAAAACCACAGGCCTCTGGTTTCGCTGCCCCTGCCTTAATCAAATCGATGCAGAGCATGTATGGAGAGGTCACCCAGGACACAAACACACGATCTAAAACACCTTCACGCAGTTGGCTGGCAGGAATGCCCAGGGAGCTGATTCCCTGCCCAGGAGGAAGACTACCAGGACAGCCAATCAAAGTCTGACCAGGGAAAAGCCACTTGGCTCTTCCAGGAAGCGGTCTCATTATGTTACCGTAATCCTCCGGCTTGCATTTTTCAGCCACCTCAACACGAACTCACAGACTTCAACGATTATGTAATTACGGAAAACTTCACAACAAACATGAAGAGTCCTTCTGGAGGCCACATTGAAGACTGGGATGTGCATTAGAGCGTGGGAGGGAAGCACACGGCCCACAAAGGGGAGAGCAAAAAGATTTATTGAACTTAAAAGGCCACATTTTAAAAGGGGGCCTCTACCAGACCTCCCTTTTCGTGTGCACATTTTTTGCACCTGCAACTGTTTGTGGGCTCGAAAGCAATAGCCCTCCCCCCTCCTCCCAAGAGACCATGCTTTAATGCCTTGGCCCCAAATGTGTCATTTCCCTGCCAGGGGGGAGAAATCAAAAGAAACCAAGTTTTTAGAACTTTGCTGTAAAGAAAATAATAGTTCTGAAAAGGATTAGAGCCACATTTTCAGGTTAGACACAGTTGTTAGAGAAATGTCAGAAGGGAAAACATTCCTCTTCACTTTCTTTCCTAACTTGAAGTTCTTCATTTCACTGGGTTCTGGGGGACATCTGTAGCATCCATTTTCCGTGTGGGCTGCAGCAGGCTCCTGACTCTACATTTAGACCACAGTGTTCAAAGTCGAGACTCCAAATGGACCTTCCCGATTCTTCACAGAGAAGATGCCATGTAAATTATTTCCATTAAAACAAACCTTTGATACCATAAGCGAACTGTGGAATTTGGATAATGATGCTCATGAATGAAGTGTTGACAAAGGTCCTGCTTTAGATGGTGTTTGTGGGCAGGGCTCGGGGTGAGAGCTGGGATCAAAACTTGATTTTGGCCATGGATCCACTTCCTCCCTCCCCCTCCAACCACCTCATATATTGAGATGAAAGTTAGAGCAGAAAGCCTCTTTTAAACCATTATGAACTGTTCTATTCAAAGCAGCATCTGTGAATTTTTATAAGACTGGCCAAGATTTGCCCAATTATTTCTCCATCTTATCCAGGGAGTAGAAAGTTTCAAATCAAGGGTCATAATTGATAGAATGCATTACTGAATAGACGGAAAATACAATAAAGTCCCTTGGTATATATAACAAAAGGATGAACTGGGTTGCTCGGATTACAGGAGTAGATGCAGATCAAATAAACTAAGCTCTTTGGTTCAACTTGGAAGACACTGAGGATTTCCCAATGGTACAAATTTTGAATGTTAAGGATACAGGAATTCTCATACGTCTTGTGAAACACCAGTGAGTCCTATGGTCAGAGAGCTGGAGGTTACCAAAATGTACGCTTATTAATCTCAGTGAAGGGAAATAAATTATTGTCTCAGCTGGAGACAGTGATCTTTCTAGTTCAATCCCTCAGTTCAATCTAGTTTTGAAATATGTAGACCTAGGATTCCTGGTTCCTATAGCACAAAGCCCAGAATGTTCTTGGCTTCACTTGCTTCATAGGGAAAATGAGGCAGGAAAGTTGAGGGGTTTGTTTCTCCTGCCTACTGGGTTATGCTTATGCAGAGAGATTCAGTACTGGGAGTGGGGAGTAATTAGAGGGCAGACACAGAAAAGCTAGGATATCAAGAATGAAAGTTATGGGATTAAAGAAAACTGGAGAAGGAGGAAAGATGAGAGGATGAAAACTCAAGAGGAAAGCATGAAATGGTAATTGACATTGGGAAGCTCATTGGGAAGAGCAAGGTTCTACTTACAAATTTGCTGCCCCTACCTCAGTGGGGCCAAAGGGGACAGTCAGGGAACCTTGAACATGCCAAGAGAGAAGTTTTAGAGCCAAAGAAAGCAAGGATGGGAATCTGGAGGGTTTGTCTCCACACAAGCGGGCTTCTCAAGAAAGTTTATTTTAAGCCTCTGCTGTTGGAAAAAAAAAAAAATTCCCATGGGAGGGAAAGGATCAGGAGAAAATACAGAGCCAAGGGCAGATATTGATCTGCTGAGATGATTAACCTGGCAGGCAGATTTTGGAGGTCTGATACCCTCAGGAACCAGAGTGGATATTCAGAGGTCTCCCAGTTCCACTGTCATTAGGCTCCAGATTCTCAAGAGTCAGGTGCAATGTGGTGGCATTTAATCTGGTAGAAGAATCCTAATACACCCTTTTACTCTGTGAAGGCTTTTCTGTGGATGCATTCTCCACCCAACCTCACCTCCACTTGTCTAAATAATACAGAATGGGGAAAAGAGCCGTGGGAGGAAAACTGGGTGAGTCAAAAAGAGTTTAATTACAGTTTCATTTGCAGGAGGAAAAGAATAGACACTTTCTCTCTCTCTCTCTCTCTCTCTCTCTCTCTCTCTCTCTCTCTCTCTCTCCCTCTCTCTCTCCCTCTCTCTCTTTCTTCATTCCTTGAGTTACTCATCACTTGGACTTGTCTACTTCAGCATTTTGGTGGTTTAAAGCCCCCTTCCAGCGGGCAGTGGGAGCTGCTCCCTAAGCCTCTGGTGCTGTCACTGCATGCTGAGGTATGGAGGGTTCCCTGGCTGGTGCTGGGAAGCTGGGAGGACATTAGCACCCCAGGAACCCCAGCAGCAAGTTCTCCAAGGGTGGCTCCTTTTCCAAGTTCAGGAAAACTGAAAAATAAACCCCAATCCTGACTATTTCATGTCGCAAGCAACAAAGAAAGTCTACCTAGGGCTTAACATGTGCTCACCTTCACTACCCAGCAGGAAAAGGAGCAACATAAAAAAAGAGATTCGGATACAGGGAGGCAGGAAGAAGGGATCTCTTCTTCCATTATTGCCTATGACTTTGACATGTATTTGAATTCTACCTCTTCTGTCCTTGGGTCATTTCTTTCTCCCTTTCTCCTAGTACTGCAGGGCGATGGGGTTTTAAGGATTCAAGTTTCTTTTGGAGATCTCACGAGGCTCTCCTCCAGCAGGAAGGCAAATTCCTCAGCAATTGCTGAGTGGCTCCTCGAGACCCCTGCCCTTGGGCATTCCTCCTGAAGAATGGCCTGATTTACAGATATCTCATCATAACCCAGAGGCAATTAGCAGCTCTCTTCTTGCCCCACCTTCTAGATTATCTGTGTGGAATTGAGAAATTCCACTAGCCACTTCCTGAAAACAAACTTTCTACTCTCTAGGTCTGTAGATGACAGCTCAAGTGTGCCCAGATAACTCGGCTCTAACGTGCACAGTGGCCAGGCACCTCATTCTCTGTGACGGCACAGTCCCTCTCTCCTTCCCTGTCCCAACCTAGTCCCTGTCTATATCATGCAGTTTTCAGCATTTCCCCTGATTTACCAGTAAAGGCTATTTCTCCTTTGTGGGGAAAAGTCAAATTGATAATCCCTCAAATATTGCCAGTAATTACCTGCAGAACAAAAAAGTGAATCATTATGGATTAGCAGTTCAGGTTTTATAAGTCTGTCTACAGTATTTATTAAGTGACCAGTGTGTGCAGGGAGGGCCCAGCAGGAGATATTTTGGGGAGATTATAAAACAACACCACCAACAACCAATAGATTAGGGACCCACTGGAAGATTCTGAACACTCAAGCGTAGAAAATTTCCACAGGTTTCAGAAATTAGTCATCCAATACAACATCTATATGATAAGAGAAATCTTCTTTGCAACATCTTGCTTCCTTATTTAAAAATGTCATATTAATACATTAGTCACTAAGTCTGTTTATATTCTAGAATATAATAGTCCAATGAATGGTTCTTTTGATTTACTTATACACATATCAACATAAAAAGAAAAAAAAAGCATGTATACACAGTAAGACCTTGGTATCATTTATTATTTTTTTTTTACCAAAACTGAGTTTTAAAAAACGTAGTATACTAAATATATGTATTTTTAAAATATAAAGCTTCTATACCACACTAGTAGAAATAATTGCATTTGAGTGGTCACAGATTTTATTATGTTTGTCATCTTGATGTTTTTGAATCAGGAAAAATGTCGATGAATTAAATCTAAAGATAATGTAAAGGAGCAATCTAATACTCCTTTGTGCTCAGGGCAAAACTATAGGCAGATCCAAGAGGAGGATTTGCAGATCATAGTTCAGACACATAAGGTAAAAGAAAATAATTCCTGTAGGTTTTTAAGGTGGAATGGAATATTGAAACCCAAGAATTTTAAGTCTGAGAAGAGAGTCTTCAAACACAGCTATCTTGGAGAAAATTCAAATTGCCCTCTCTCCGTGATTCATTTTACAATGATTTTATGTTTATAAAAAAGAAACAGTTCTTTCAGACTTCTAAGGAAAGGTGCTACTTAAAAAAGAAACAATTCTTTCAGACTTCTAAGGAAAGATGCTACTTAGCTGACCAGCCCATCCAGGTTTTGAAATTCTGATCTGAGGCAAGAGGGACTTATGTACTTTGCTTAAGGGAAACTCAGACTCAAAGCCTCCCTAAGGCTTGTCCACCCAAGATCTTGACCTCTTTTTCTGATATGTGGGTTTCTGCCTGGCAAGATGAGGCCCCTAGGGATTCCTGACTCAGGTGCTGGGCCTGAATCACTCCCAGTAACCTGCCCGTTCCCACAGTTCCTCTGGTGGGTCTTCTTTCCAGAGTGTGGGGAAACACTCTCAGCGTTCACAATGCTATTATTTGGTGTTGCTGTCTGTTTCCCAAAACATCTACCTACCCTCCGGATGCCCTTTTGGGATCCAATAATCATAATTTTTATTTATCGACCAGTCATTGCATAGCAGGCACCAGACTGAGCCTGCACATACATGATTTTGTCTAAACCTTCTGACAAGGCCATGAGTCATATCATTATTCCCATTTTATAGAAGTGAAATCTGAAGTTTTTCAGGATTATCTTGCTAGGAACAGTGGAATCTAGGACTCAAACCTAAATCATTCAGATAGGTAATGGTCCTAATGGCAACGTGATATCATTTCTTCAATCATGTGAACTTTTGCAATAGGGTCTGTCTCCTCTTTGTGCAGAACAAGTCTAGCCTAGGTCTTTTATCACTATATCACTGCATATATATTTTGAAATATGATGAACTCCTGATTTTTCAATGCATTTTGTAAATAAATGGGCTTTTTTAGGGGGTGGGTGGGTACGGGATTGAACTCAGGGACACTCAGCTATTGAGTCACATCCCCAGCCCTATTTTGTATTTTATTTAGAGACAGAGTCTCACTGAGTTGCTTAGTGCCTTGCTTTTTCTGATGCTGACTTTGAAGTCTTCATTCTCCTGTATCAGCCTCCGGAGCCATTGAGATTACAGGCTTGTGCCACCGTGCCCACCATCAATGTGCTTTTGCTCATCAACCATATTCTCACTTTTTTTTTTCGCTACTGCAGCTACAATTCCATCCTAAAGGACATTTAAGAATCTCATAAACAGCCAGGTGTAGTGGTGCATAACTGTAATCCCAGTCATCCAGGAGGCTGAGGCAGGAGGATTGCCTGTTCAAGTCCAGCCTCTGCAACTTAGGCTGTTTCAAAATTTCAATCTTTAGTACTGCAGAAAAAAATAAATTTATCTCATAAGCATTTAGGAGGGGCACCATCAAAGTCCCCAACATCCCTGCCTTTTACAACAGCTCCTCCAAAGACATCACAAAAGGAAAAGATGGGAAATTTCAGAGAGCGCTTCTGTGACAAAGAAGTCAGGAAAAAAATATGGCATTGTTTTGATTCTCTTCCTCATTTCAGGATCTGAAGTGATTCAGACAGAAAGACACTCCAAAGGAAGATGGGCTTCCAAGGGATGTGACTCATGAGGAAGAATATAAAAGAGAGAAGGCCGACTTGTCAGATGGACAATGGGCTGTTATTCGAAGCATATGGAGAATACACAGAGGTGGGAGTTAAGAAGGGAACAAAGAAGACAGAAGAAGACGTTGCCCATGGGGCCAGTGAGGGGGTGGGTGGGATGGGAGACAGCAAAGGAAATGAGTGAGGAAGGACACACACACAGGAGACGGCTGTGCACGGAGTGGAGAAACAAATGCCCCACTTTTAGCCCTCTTGAAAAATTTTGCCTACTTATTAATACGAGTGAAAATCAACTTCCCTTCATGCTTTCTTCCAAATCATCTGAAGAGCTTCAAAGCTTTCTGCTTATGGTGTACATTAACCAGGAGGAAAAAAAAAAATCTTCATCTTCTTTTCTTTGAGAGGCAAAAGATAACAGAAAGGGTTTCCAGTCTCACGGAGGGACAGTTTCTGGAAAAGAACACAAAAATTGGGTTTCCTAAAAGAGATACCAAATGGCTTTTTTTTTTTTTTTTTCTTTAGCTCTCATATCACTAGCAGGGATTAAGTAGACAGACAACAAAACCCAAACAAACAAAACCCCAACCAAATCCCCACAGGAGAGGGGACTGGCTTCCTCCTCTGTTCATCTCACTGTCTCCACAGGGACATGGTCGTTCCTTTGGTCCCACTTATCAGCCCTCAAATAAAAATCTGCGGATGGATGACTTTTCCCTCTATCTCCGAGGAAATGCCTGTATCAGAAATCTCTATTTATAATACCAAGTGCCTCAGAAAATGCCATCTGGTGCTCTTGAACTTCACATTCTTCTACAAGTTTATCCTGATGAAATCCTTGGCATTTTCCTGAGGCTTTTCTTGCCTTCCTGCCAATTGTTAATTGATACCTGTTCCTGTTAAGTCTTGAATTCTCCTTTCCCAGCTGTAGAGATCAGCCTTAAGGGCCCCCACCCCCACCCTTTTTTTTTTCTTTTCTCCTAAACTTTTCCCCTGAAACTCTGTCCTGGTTCTGGTTCCCAGCCCTGAACTGAGCCCTCTCCCTGGGCTCATTTTTGGGTTTCTTTTATTGAAGCCCTTTCACTGTGCTCTCGTCCCTTTCCTTCAATTCTTGGTTTCCACGCTTCCTTGAGTGGCCTCCATTTCAGAGAACTGACTGCCTGCTGGTAGTTTAAGTGTCTTTTGCTGGCAAAATACATGCACAACTTGCTATTGTCAGTCACCATATGTGCTTAAGCCTCCTAAAGTCCCTCAGGTGGCCCTCCAGCTCCTCCTAGGTTCAAAGCCCATATGTACTCTTCCTTAAAAATCATTTTAATTTCCACTGCTTTTTAGTAGTTTTACAACCTACGCCTGGGAACCATCATGATGGACGGGGAAAAGCATTGGCTTTGTTGTTAGAGAGATCAAATTTAAAAATAATTCTAAATCTGGGTTTCTTCCTTTTATCTTTTTGGCTCACTGAACTTGAGCAAATGACCTAACTTCCTTTTTCTTTATCTTTAAAATGGGAATGATGGTGCCCTTGCATGGATTAAATGAGATATTATATTCAGGTGGTTGGCACATGGTAGATGTTCAAAAAACGTGTAGGATAAAAGAATGCATGTGTGAATTAAGTTACTGAAAGGGGAAGACAAAAGAAGAAAAAAGAGGTATTATGTTTTTTGCATGTCCATCGTGTGCTGACTTAACACAACATTCTCTCATTTTAGTAAGAGAAACAGATACATAGAAAACTATTAGTAGATGCTGATGCTGGAGGAATGTGCAGGGACATCGGTATATAGATGTTGGTATATAGAGAAAAGTGCCTATGAGGAGGAGAATCTGGGAATAATTTCTCCTATTGGATCTGTGTCTTTGGGGCAACATCTTTGCCTGCCTGTTGCACAGTAACTACTTGATAATATATTAACACTTGCAGACAAAAATTTTATATAAGATAGGATATAATGATTTCATGTTGTACATCACATCATAGTAATTATTCAACCACCATGTCAGTCAGGGGGTGAGCTGATAGACTTGGGGCATATTAAATGTGTCTGAGAAAATATTCACACTTTCTTTCTAGATCCTCAGAAGATGCATTTTAGTGTGGGCATTTGTATACAAGCCTGGAACAGAGAAATGGAATTTTGTTCTTGGTTCTTCCTACACTGTGTATTATATGCCAAGATAAAGCTCCAAACTTACACATTCCTCAGTTTTGTAGGTACCAAATGTCACCAGGATTATCTGTGTGGTATGAGATAATATTGATGATGTCCAAATATTCTTGGACATGTCTCCTAAGTTAGCTGGTAGATACTTAATTCTGACTTTTTAAAAAATATCAATACAATAACAAAATAAACTTTGCTTTTATTGTATATAAATCTTCAAATGACACGTTTTAAGAAAAAGACTTTTCTCCTGGATGAAAATGACAAAAGCTAGGCCTTAACTCACAAATATTTTCACCCTTCCAAATTTAACAATTTAGTAGCATTTTTCAATTGGCAAACATTGTCCCCTTAAAGAAAGGAAACAGCCCTGTGCTGTAGAACAGGTCTGAGCTCCCACTTCACTGATGAGATCAGGGAGGTGGGGGTGCACTACTTAGATTGCCTTAACTTTCACAGCTCCTTAGGGGAACGGCTGGGAATCCAGTCCACGGTTTTCCAGTTTTTAAGTCTGTTGCTTAGTCATGGGACATAAAGCATCCCAAGAATTGCCAAGATCGTTAAAAATGTTCTCTCGATGGTTCCTTCCCAGGATGTAAAATATGATAAACTGCAGGGGAAGGAAAATAAACCACCTCTGAAAAAAAAAGATCCACCCACATTTGAGAGCAGTGGAAGCTCAACCTCAACTTTGAATATCCTTACTCAAGAATTGGAAAATGATGTGAGATGACAGCACTGGATTTGGCTACCCTTCAGTAACATCTATGCTATTCAAATGCTGTTGTGCAAACTCAATTTCCAAAAGTTATGAAGGGAATTTTTGTTCAGCAAAATGTTCTTGTAAAAGTTGTCTGCTATTAAACTGTAGACACAACTCCAAGAAATCTCTTACTAGAAAGCAATGCATTATTCCAACATGAATCACAGACTAAATTGATTACTTTCCCAGGATCTTGTAGCCGACTACTGCAGGCAGATGAGGACTAGGATACTCCACTGCATCTACAAGTCAGATGCCCCCTGAACAACAGCTTAAAGCAGATTTAGTATACATTTTCTGTATGTGAAGGCAACCCAGTGGAATGTGGTTAGGAAAACCCCTGCTTCAATAGGCTAGAAATTAGATAGAAAGTATACAGGGAGCATTTAACATCACACACTTAAATCATATTAATGAGAATCTATGGGACACTTCTGGAATATTCTACCTCTTGCCATCTGAGTGGCAGAGAACAATAAAATTTCAGTATGGAAAGAGAAGTCACTCTGGAATCAAGCCTGGGAGAAGGAATTTCTTTGTGTATCATATAAGACTTATAAAATTCTCAGATGCTTATGGCATTGTAATCGGTAGTGCACAGATGAAGAAAGCCTCTAAAAGTCTGTCCTATATATTTAAGGTGTACAACATAATATTTTGATGTACATATACACAGTGAAGTGATTACTACATCAAGCCAAAAAACATTTCCCTCATCTTACAATTACCTCTGTGTGTGTGTGTGTGTGTGTGTGTGTGTGTGTGTGTAAGGAAGGGTGTCTCAGATCTATTCTTAGCAAATTTCCAGTCTACAATACAATATTATTAGCTATAGTACTCATGCTGCATATTAATGCTCTAAAATTTTCATCTTATATAACTGCATCTTTGTGCCTTTTGACTTTCACATCCTGATCCTATCCCCTGTCCCCTCACCCCATAGAACAGTGGTAACCACTGTTCTACTTTCTTTTTCTAAATATTTTACTTTTTTTTGTTGTTAATTCCACATATCAGAGAGATCATGCTGTATTTTTTTTTTTTTTTTTTTTTTTTTTTGCTTTTTTGCGTCTTTCTTTTCTCACTTAGCAGAATGTCCTCCAGTTTCAACCATGTTGTTCCAAGTGGCAGGATCTCTTTCTTTTTTATGGTTAAGTTATATTCCATCGTTTGTATATTTTTCTTATCCATTCACATGTCAATGGACACTTAGGTTGTTTCCACATCTTGGCTATGAAAAATGCTACAATGAACATGAGAGTAGAGATATCTTTATAAGGTGCTGATCTCATTTTCTGTGGGTAGATAACTCAGAAGTGGAATTGCCGGATCTTATGTTAGTTCTATTTTTAATTTTTTGAGCATCCTCCATGCTGTTTTCTATAAAGACTGCACCAATCTACATTCCCACTGTTTTCCCTTTTCTTCACACACTCACCAACACTTGTTATCTCTTATCTTTTTGATAATAGCCATCCCAACAGTTGTAAGGTGATATCTCACTGTGGTTTTGATTTGCATTTCCCTGATGATTAGTGATGCTGAGGGTTTCTCACATACTCCTTGGCCATTTTTTTTTTTGTCTTCTTAGGAATGCACTTTCAATGACAGTCTCATGCTAACTATAATTTTTATTGATGACAGTTTTGAGAGAAGGAATTCAGAGAAAGATCTTACTTAGATTCAAACGGTGTTTTTTTTTTTTTCCTTTTCTTTGAAAGTAGTTTTACAAATCCCATTTTCCTTTCACAAAACTAAGCATATTAGTACAAAGGGCATTATCATCTCTCCTTTTAAATAAGGAAACTGAGATTCAGATGAAGCAAAGACATTTGCCCAAGATCAAGTAGTAAGTAAGGAAAAGAATTTGAACTAAAATCCGAATGTTTATTTTCTTCATCTTAGTAGTTTTTATTGGAGTTTTAATTCTACTGTACGATATTCTTCATGTACATTTAAATAAACTTTACTATTTTCTGCTCTCAGTTAGCAAATATTTGACAGACAGTTCATATTAAAAACTTCCCCCCAAAAAAATTCTGTCCTGATTCTGGAAATGGAATTCTTGTGGCAAACTTCATAAGAATAAAAATTTTAAAAAAAGATAATTATTTTATGAGTTCAAAAAGTGAAATATAGTTTTCCTACAGAAACATAAATTGATTTATTTGTCTTTATCTAAGTTTTTAAAAAAACAAATAATATAAGAAAAGCAAATAATATAACAAACATATACACATTTCACACAATGGACCTATATTGACACATTCCATTTCCGCTTTCTATATAAATATGAAGCTAATATATTTCCTTCTGTACTCATGTTTTACTTGTTTAAATCACATAAAATCCAGACTTCCTGATCCAGAACCCGGAGAAGGTGAGTTCACAGAGACCACGTGGAGAGACACAACAACCCTCCCCACTCCCGTGGGCCATGACAGAAGAAGTTTACCTTCCCCAAAAGCTCCCTCCCCAAGAAAAACAGCACCAAAACTCTCTTTTGGTGTTTTTCTGAGGTAAATGTTAGGTTATTATTTGCCTAATGTTTCTAGAGCCTTTTTTCTAAAGTTTGGGGCCTCACCTTGGCCCTGTGGGATTCTACAAGAGGCTTTGAATAATTGTTCCCTTTTTTTTGTTTACTTATTTACTCACTTGCTTTCAGTGAAAGGGAAAGGAAAAGGGGCCTTGGGCAAGAGGAGCAATTGTAGCTGTTATTTGTGCAAAGTAGAAAAATAATTGGTTGTTTTTCCCTGTCAAGTTCCTCAGACCAGTTATTCTGAAGAAAAGAACTGGTTTAGCATGTGTAGAAACTTAGAAGAAAACTGAGCTTATGTGAGACCTTAGGGGCTTTTTTTGTTGTTGTTTCTGTTGAAAGATAAATAGTATTTTGTGTTCCAGTCCTGTACTAAATGTGGTATAGAAACAGCTGAATGACTCATTAGTTGTTGGAAAGTGAACAAACTTGCCTAATGATAGAGTTCTCTTTGTGTGTGTGTGTGTGTGTGTGTGTGTGTGTGTGTGTGTTTTCTTTCTGGGCAATGTCTCCCTTTGACTCATCTCATATTTTGAATTATGGCCTTTTTTTTATATTGGCAGATTCATTTTAAAGCTATCTGTATGTTTTCATTGGTTTCTTTTCATTTTAAATATGTAGCTGAACAACAGAACTATAAATGAAACCCAAAACTTTAAGTGTTAGGAACTTTGGGACATAGAAGACAAATCAGAACAATGTAGAAGGGACATATATATAAAAGGATGGTGTGCAGAAAAATTGAAGGATATTAATTAAAATTGCTATTTTTAATATATTTGGTTACTAACACAAAATATCCACATATATAGCCACAAATTATATCCAATTTATCATGATAATTCTTTGTTCAGTCACATTTTACTTCCATATGTAATTCTTATTTCTTTTTCTTCTATCTGGGCTCCATGTTCTTCCTGTTTGTGTAATTCACTTCAGCGCTTTGTTAGAGATTAAATCAGAGAGGAGTTTTAGGTTCTAGAATGTGAGATCCTCTGTTTAAGGGCACATGTGTTCAGTTAGGGACACACCTTCATGACTGATAGGTGGGAAGGAGGGACCCAGGAAGTGACCCCCGTGTCGAAGCAGTGGGCTGCTTTCTGTCACAGTTGTTTTTATCCCTGTATACCTTTCTTTGCATCTGTGTTCTCTGAGGGCAACTTGGATTTCCACATCTTCCAGAGCTTTCTGGAATTCCATTCTGTGTTTCACTCTGTCATGTGCATCCTTTTCCTTATCTGTGCTCCTTTCCACCTTTCTGAGGTGTTATCTGTCAACTCATCATCAGGGGAAGCACTGTGAGGTGCCAACATCTGAGAAGCTTTAAGTGCATCTGAGGGGTGGCTTTCAAGCCCCAAAGTTTGGGAGAGGAAAGACTGTACTCCATAAACAAAAATATTTGGAGTGACTCTGAAGGTGAGATTAGCTTTACAGGCCCAGATGTATTTCTTTTCTTTTCTTTTTTCATCTTTTACTTAGAAGAAAAAGAACCTATGACATCCTCTAAAATAACAAGTAGTCCTTAAATGGATAAGGTTGTTCTTATTGGTATCAACTTTTAGAGCTGTTTAAAACTTCAGAGTGATCTATAAGATCTCAGGATATATTCATAGTCCAATTTTTTAGCACATGAACTTGAAGGTCCTTCTGAGGTATGTGCTCTAAATATCTCACTAGCAACATAGGTGATGTCCTCATACTATTAATGACACTTTGGCTTATTGATACTTGTCCTTTTAGGAACTCTTGGTTTTATTCATGTGCTTGCTATCTGCCCTCATAGAAGTACTCATATGATATTGTCAGTAACCCGCTGCTGGCTAACTGACTTGTTTTCCAGGGTACCAATTACCCATCTTTGCCTACATCTTGGGTGGGCTTGGCAGACATCAACTTCAAGCACCTAGAAGGCACTTCCTTCTCCAGAGTAACTTCAGGGAAACAAGTACTCTGTTGCAACTGGCTGAGATTGGAATTAACTCCTTCTCTGTCTGCATTACAAAATAAATGAAGATCAACTGGCCCAGGCAAGTTTTGTTCTTGGATTGATGTCCTTAGGTTTTCTTTGCCTCTTTCCAGACTACATCTATATTTAGCCATGTGATAGGGTACAAACAAGGCTTTCATGCATGCTGTGTCACTGAGGGGATTTCAGGATTGTCTAATTGGTCTGCCTTGGCGTATCTGATGAAATCTCCCGTGGTCTGAACTCAGGAATCTGGGTGGGAAGTGAAAGTACAGACAAGCCTGCCAAGGCCCATCTCTGCCATGCAAGGGCTTGCTGCCGTGTGTGGGTCTGAGACCCAGATTCAGGCCAGTTCAAAATGAAAACCTTCAAATGAGTGCTCCCAGAGTAAAATGAAAACCGAATCTGCTTGCTACATCTCAAAGAGGCCCCAAAGACAGCAAAGGTGACACAGAAGGGCTCAAGGCAGTAGAGGCCTTTCTTAGTAGTATGTCAGTGGCAAGGTGGTAGAGAGGGAGTTCAGTGACCACCAACCCTGCTGGACCTCTTGCCCCCCAGGTCTTTCCCCATGGTCACCCCTGAGAGGGGCTGGCTCCAAACTGAACTGGAAGAGTTATGGGAAATAACCTCTATTTTAGGATTTTCAGGGGCAAAATATTTACAAGAATTTGGAGAAACTAGAATAGGATAAACATTTATGCTTAAGGTTCTTTAACAACATGTATATGCACGTTATTTCCTTAATATTCCCTAAGGCATTTTTCTCATTTAAGTTCAGAAGAGTTAATTGGGGTTTTTTTTTGGCATAAAACATATCACATTATTTTTCCTGTTAAAAAATCTTTTCTTTCTGATTATTAATTAATGCTCACTGAAAAAAAAATGCTTTAATGTTATAGGAATCAGTAACGGAACATGAAAGACCTTTCCCTTCATCTTACCTTTAGTGGTAACCTTCAAAAGCAATTTGTTTTATGTTCTCAATTTTCCCCCACAGGTTATCTATCAATCTATCTATCATCTATCTATCTATCTATTATCCATCCTCTTACAAGAATAACATTTTATGTGACACATTTGCAAATTGTTTTTTCAGTACATTCAACAATACTTTTCCATGTTTATTTATAAATATACCTGTTTAGTTTTTAAGACTAAACTTCTTCAAAATTTAAGTTATATACAGAATAAAAGCAAGTGTATAACACACACACACACACACACACACACACACATATATATATATATATATATATATAGTATATGGCATATATACATACATTATATACATACATGCATATGTATATAATGTGTATGTGTGTGTGTATATATATATATATATATATATATATATATATATATAAAAGAACTTGCCTTCTCTTCTCTCCTCCTCCTCTGGCTTTGGAAATCTTTTTAAAGCATATACAAATATATGCATATATACTTGTCTGCTTATATTTTTTAAAACCACATATACAAATGAAATTGCACTATATAATTTGCACCTTAGTTTTATTATTTATTTTTATTTTTATTTTTTTGGTACTGAGGATTGAACCCAGGGGCTTTTTAACTACTGAGCTACATCCCCAGTCCTTAATTTTTTATTTTGAGGCAGAGTCTCACTAAGTTGATCAGAGTCTTGCTAAAACTTTAGCTGAGGCTTGTCTCAAGCTTGTGATCCTCCTGCTTCAACTTCCTGAGTCACTGGGATTACAGGCATATGCCACCACACCCAGCTCTACCTCAGTTTTAAAATTTAGTACTAGAACGTTCTTTCAATTAGGACCAAGAGACATTTAACCTGAAGGTACAAGAGTCCATGCCAGAAGGCATGGACTTCCCTCTGCAGACCATGTGTGTTTTACTCACTGATGTGTAAACTTTGCCAAACACATTGTGAATATTCAATACATGGAAGCCTTGAGGATATTCTGCTGCAGTCAGAAAATGTCTGGGAGAAAAGTTTTATCTATAGACACCCAGTGCTGAATAAGTCTATAGGAAACTTTCTTCAGTGGATTCAGTGTCCCTGTGAACTTCCTATTACAGGTACCAGGTTATAGAGAGGTTCATTCTTGCCTGTGAGAACCGTTTGGGAGCATGCACCCAGCTGGAGAGAGACAATAATTAAAGAGATCAACAGACCTTACAAATTCTCTCTAATGTCCAGTAATGAATGAAATAGATCCAATCCTCTTTGGAACAGAAATACAACTTCAGTGTTGGGGAATAGCTCAGTGTAGAGTGCTTGCCTAGCATGCACAAGGCCCTGTATTGGATTTCCAACAAGACAATAAATAAAATAAGAAAATCCAACTTTGAGAGCAGAAAGTACACTCTTCGTAATTAGTAATGGATCTTAGTATGATTTTTAGTGTAATCTTTTAAATTAAATATTGAAATTATTTGTGTGTGTGTATAAGCTAAAATAAACAAGTAACAATAAACAATGAATTTGGACTCATGCATTACAGTGCAATTTGTCTAAAATATCTACTTTGTAATATCCCTGCCAAGCACTGTCTAACGTGATATTTAGTTCTTAATTCTTCAGTGCTGGAAAAATAAAATGACACTGAATTTGAGCATCATTTCTGGTCACTAAAAAAAAAAGGAAATAACACTTCAGAAGACTTTTAACCCTAATCTTAAGGTTAATAAAAATTAAAACCAATATAGGATAGCTTTGAGCATGAAAGAAAGCCTACCTATTGGAGAGACTTCAAAAGCCCACCCATCCCCAGATAGCTTCCAACTTATAACAGGAGACATTTATTATGTACTGACTTTGAGACATTAAACTGTCACCCTCAGGATTTATCCTTTTTGCAAAATGTGTACAATTTCTGTGGGGAATTTTCCTCATCCCAAAGGACAGGGATAATAGAAAGGAAGCCTTTTATTAGGGCTTACTTTTAACATGTCTTGAATGCACTGAGAAGTCAGAATGCCTGTTGTCCAGCTGGCTACAGACAGTTGGTACATAAATCAGAAAGAATGGGCCATAGTGAGACTCTGTGGGGGAAAAGCTCATACAAATTGGCAACTGATCATTCCCTCTCTTTTATATAAACTGTTTACAGAAAACTATGTGGCAGAGTGTCTGAGAAGAGTGACATTCTAATCTCTAATGATTCTTAGGAAATGTAATTGTAAGAACAGATTTCATAAAGTGCCTTCGATCTTATATAAATCTGTATAAATCACAGATCTCTTTAAATGCCATTTGGACAGCAGAGCTCTAGCTGGGACAAGCAGCCTGACTTCCCTCTGCAGCTTCCTGAAGGCAACTTCTGGCTCCCTCATGGAGCCCTTGACTTCCGGAGCTGGAGAACCTTGCCAACGGCCTGCAGTTGTTTCCAGAGAACTGGGGAGAAGTCTCACCCCATGATGTCAAAACTCATCTCCCCATCTCAGTTTTAAAGGCCTCTGCCTCTTAAATGAAATCTCAGTTCTCTGCTTCACGGGCACAGGAGGTTGTAGATACTTAGATGAAATAACTGCTTGCTGCCCTTGGCTGTGAGCAGGCTCTCTCTGTTCAAAAATGAAAACCTATGTGGCAGATGGCATGAGTCCTGACAAATGGTAAAAGCTTCCTCTCCACAGAAGTGCTTTCTGGATGGATGGGGGATGACAAAGGGAGCCCTGAGTTTGCTTTCAACTTCCAAAGCCAATGGGGATAAGTAAAGGATCCTCTCGGAATCTGCCACCTTCTTTCAACTTGCACATCATAATAAAAGAATCAGTTTGTATTTGTACAAAATTTGTATGATCATGAAGAAGAGTCTTAATGATACAAACCTAACACAAAGCAGGTAAAGTTTTCCTCCCGATTTTGCCCTGCGCTGGAAGAATCAGAAACCAGTGTAGGGATGGATGTTCTCAACTGGGTTTTTGCTTAAATGGATCCATGTCATGCTCCAAAACATTTTTCCCATCTTGCACCTCTTCTCCATGTGGGCTATCACTGTATCACCCTGGGCCTCCAGGACCTCTCACTTGGATGATATCTGTAGCCCTCTAACTTGTTCCTCTGATTCTATTCTGGCCTCCATTAATTTATCCCTCCAGAATATTGTCAAGTTATGATCTAGCTGCATCTCTGATGCCATTCCCCTGTTTATAACTTTTTGAAGTTTTTTTAATCACCCATAGAATAAAGCTATAGGGAGCTACAAACATCATCCAAGTGAGAGGTCCTGGTACACAAGCCCTCTTCAGGTCCAACTCTCATTGCATTTACCATGTTGTAGCACTGAAAATGCTGTGGTCTGAAGGTGTTTTTTTTTTTTGGGGGGGGGCAGTCCTAGGGATCAAAGCCAGGGCATTGTCCATGTTAAGCAAGCACTCTGCCATTGAGCTACATCCTCTGGTCTGAATATTTATGACCCACCCAAATTTATGTGTTGAAATCTAACCCTCACCATGATGGGATTAAGTGATAGACATTTGAGAAGTGATTAGGTCGTGAGTGCTCTGACTTCATGAATGAGATTAGTACTCATATAAAAAGGCCCAAGGTTAAAATCAAAAATCAATAAATGGGATGGACTCAAACTAAAAAGTTTCTTCACAAAAGAAACAATCTGTGAGGTGAATAGAAAGCCTACATCTTGGGAGCAAATCTTTACCCCTCACACATCAGATTGAGCATTAATTTCTAGGGTATATAAAGAACTCAAAAAGCTAATCACCAAAAATCAAATAACCCAATCAATAAATGGGCCAAGGACCTGAACAGACAATTATCAGAAGATGATGAACAATCAATCAACAAATACATGAAAAAATGTTCATCATCACTAGCATTTAGAGAAATGCAAATCAAAACCACTCTAAGATTTCATCTCACTCCAGTCAGAATGGCAACTATTATTCACACAAACAACAATAAATGTTGGTGAGGATGTGGGGGGAAAGGCACACTCATACACTGCTGGTGGGACTGCAAATTGGTGCAGACAATATGGAAAGAAGTATGGAGATTTCTTGGAAAATTGGGAATGGAACCACCATTTGACCCAGCTATTCCTCTTCTTGGTCTATACCCAAAGGACTTAAACGTAGTATACTACAGGGACACAGCCACATCAATGTTTATACCATTCACAATAGCTAAACTGTGGAACCAACCTAGATGCTCTTCAATAGGTGAATGGATTAAAAAATATGGCATATATACACACTGGAATTTTACTTAGCATTAAAAGGAAATAAAATCATGGCATTTTCAGGTAAACGGATGGAGTTAGAGAAGATAATGCTAAGTGAAGTTAGCCAATGCCCCAAAACCAAATGCCGAATGTTTCTTTGTTATAAGGAGGCTGATTCATAGTGGGATAGGGAGCTAGAGCATGGGAGGAATAGAAGAACTCTAGATGGGGCAGAGAAATTGGAGGGGAAGGGTGGGGGCATGGGGTTATTAATGAGGGTAAAATGTAATGATCATTATTATCCAAAGTATATGTGTGAAGACATGAACTGGTGTGAATATACTATGTATACAACCAGAGATATAAAAAATTGTGCTCTATATGTGTAATAAGAATTGTAAAGCATTCTGCTATTGTATGTAAATAAATTTTTTAAAAAAGAGGCCCAAGGAAATTTATTTGTCTCTTCTTTTATGTGAGGATGTAGCAAGAAGGTGCCATTGTGAAGCTGAGAGCTGACTCTCCTTAGCCACTGAATCTGCTGGCACCTTGATCTTGGACTTTCCAACCTCCAGAACTGTGAGCAATAAATTTCTGTTGTTTACAAGTTACCCAGCCTAAGGCATTTTGTTAAAGCCACCCAATGAACTAAGAAAATAACCTCATTGTATGTCTTCTAATCTGTGACATGCTTGAACACATAAACTGACTTATTCATGGTTGTGTTGTTACCCAAAATATAGCACCCTGTCTGACATATATTTGGCATCTAATAAATGTCTGATGAGTTAACAAGTGAAGATAGGCTGACAAAATGAAGCAGAAGAAAGGTTTACATTTTTATACTAGGTTTATAAGGTTTATAGTAGACTTTATATAAGGTTTATAGTAGATTTTATGTAAGTTACATAAGTCTTATAAGAAGCAGATAGTTTGTAAGTAGAATAATTAAAAAATAATTTCTAAAACTTTATTTTTATTTTTAAGTCAATTTTTATTGGTGCATTATAATTCTACATAATAGTGGGATTCTCTGTGACATATTTGTACATGCACATAACATTATTTGCTAAGTTTCAGTCCTAGCACTTTCTCTTTCCCTCCACTCCTCCCTTCTCTTCTTCCACTTCCTCTATTCTGTTGGCCTCCTTCTTAATTCCATGAGATCCCTTGCCTTCCTCCCCCTTTGGTTCTTTTTGACTTCTAAATATGAGAGAAAATGTGACACTTGACTTTATGGGTGAAAGACATTTCTGAGAGCATCTAATTCAGCAATTTTCTTCCACAGGGAAGAAGAAGAATCCCAGCCAGTTACTGCCTCTCCCAGTCCATATGGTAAAGAAACAGTTTAACCTCTGAACAGATCCACAAATCTACAGTACAAATTGAGGTCTGTAAAAAAAATATGCTGTGATATTTATGTTCAAGTAAAAGATTAATGTCATGATTCCCTAAGGGGACAATTAGCTATATGTATGTGCAAATTTAAGAGGAATAGAAAGTACCTAATATTGCAAGGTATTCCTTAGCCACCATGTGAAACTAAAGAAAATACTAACTCCTAACTATTTCTGGAATCACCAGTTGGAACTTGAAGAGAAGCAAGGAAAAGGATGGTCAGCCCCTCAGGGAGATAATACTCGATTTTGCAATATGAAAGGGCTGGACAAGTCAATTAATTTGTCTTTTTCTGTACCGGGAGTACTCCTGTTACCTAACACTCCTCACGTTTCAAAGCAGTGCTTACCTCTGATTTTAGCAGTGACACAGTCCCCAAAGCTTTGTGGCATTTGGTCACAGTTCTTTTTTTTCCTGAGGACATATAGCAAGAGTAATACAACAGTGTTTTCCTGGGACCTGAACAATGTTCATTGTACGGGCAGATGTTTAGGGGTATGGGCAGTGTTGTGCCAGCACTAGGCACTCATGTGTTGGCTAACAAATGTGCATGTTTGTAATATGTGGTATTCTGTAAAGCCAAGGGCCCTGGGCAAGAACCTCTCTTGCCTCACTCTATGAGCAGTACTAAATTAAAAAGAAATTTGGGCAGTAATTTATAATATACCTAACACTTTATAATGAGGTGATGGTCAACCAGGGTCCCACTATTGGTTTCTTACATTCTTATGGTATTGCATTTAGGATCATCTAGGGTATAAAGGTCTGAGGGGAAAGGCCAAGAAACTGGGAATTTGCAGTCCTGGGTAGTTTTCTTAAATCTACTAATTACTTACTGGATAACTTTAAGAAAACACAACCTGTTAATGGTTAGCCATTTCAGTTTCTCTACCCATAAAATAAGCCATAAATTATCTACACCCTTGCAAAAGCACTGGAAGAGTAAATGCTCAAATGAAAGGTATCATAAAAGCATAACATAGTTTTACAAAGTTGGAAAGCCATTCTGACCTCCACAAAAAAGTTAGCATGATGTCAGTTTCAGAGAGGTCTCTGATAAAACTGGTCTTAAATGCATTAGTGTGTGTATTTGTGTGTGTGTGTGTGTGTGTGTGTGTGTGTGTGTGTGTGTGTGAGGTAATCAGAACAAAGGTATTTTATAGATCTGATCTATTTTCTTGAGAAAATGAATTGTTTGTGTGTAACATGAACCTATCATGTTAAAAGACTGTTGGCCAAGAGCCCCTTGTATTCCATTTATTTCTCATCTGTCATTAGCAGGGTGCCTGTCCTCTTGTGTGCTGTCAGAGGTTCCCCGCTCCTCCTTGACTTGGTTATAAACCTGACAGGTAGAGTCTTTTGCCTTCTGGTTCCACATTTCAGCTGTTTGAGAGTCTGTAGGAGCCACTGTGATTTGCATTAAGAATGCATCAAGAATCTCAAAGACCGTGAGATAAACGTGGTTAAAAGTAGACATTTTTTTTTTTTTAATTTAGGATTGGGGACCAATTTCAAAGTTTATTAAGAAGGCATTTTGAGAAAGAGCTGGCCACACCAAAAGGGTCTAATCCCTTCTTAAAGGACTCTGGTATCTTTAATCCATGGCCAGAGTCATTCTTGCTTCACAAGGAATTTTGGGCTTCATAAGGAGAGGGAATTTCTCTCTTTACTCCAATTCAGGCATGGAAACAAACAGGGCTGAGCTGGTCTCAGGGGGCTCAAAGACCCTAGAACCACAAGATAGAGTGTGATAGAAGCATAGGCTTTGCTGACCTCTAACTTCTGAAAATTCTAGGATGAAAATGAATCACAAAAGATGGGAGTCTAGTAATGCTGCCTGGGAGGTAGATGTTCATTTGTGTTTTCTATTCACGCGATGGGTGTTCCCTTCTTAAGAGCCTCCTTTAGCCAAACCTTTCTTGTTCACCATTATCTCCTCAGAAACTGACTTGATCTTCAGCATAGCAGATACTCAAAAAGATTGCTGAACCAACAAATGCACAAAAACACTACTTTATTACTCTCCCTTTGGTAATCCATTCCAACACTGATACCCTTCTTATAAGAATTTCCAGAAACTTTTCCCATCCTAAAGTTCCCCACACTCCAAATGAACAAACTATTTCCATTTTAATTTTTAAATATTAGAAGAATGCAGTGACCACAGTTTATATTTTCCCTATTCTCCTCAGGGCCTGTATTGCTCATTTAAACACAATTTGCTGCATGTTTGGGTCAGTGGCTTAAGTCTGGAGATTCTTACAGTAACTTGGCGCTGTCGAAATCCCAGAACCTTGACCAGGGTCTGGAGAAGAAGCCCAGGATTGGTGGTGGCAAGGCCCACACTAGTTAAGGACCAGCCAGTGGTCTGCCTACTTTGGGCAGCAGACCCTCAGCCTGGCCAGTTTGGTTTAGCATGGAAACAGTCAGCAATGCCTGAGAAAGCTGAGAGGCCAGGCCAGATGACGAGAAAGATTATAAACCAGAAAACTTCCGCCTTGGTATTTGAAAACCACACGGTATTTTACAACATTCCTGCCTATTAACTGCTGGGAAGGGCACTATCTTATTGCCTTTTGCATAATGGAACCAATCTTTCCCCTCAGAGGCCCCGTGTTGCTTTGATCGAGTTCAAAAGGGGGAATGATGACTAAGGACCTTGGGAACCAGACTGAAGAATCTCAGACACACTCATGGGTTGGTGGGAGGGGGGTGGGGGCTGCTGTTTGTTTTTATTTTATTTTTATTTTTTTTACTGACGCATCATTTCGGTAAACAATTCCTATAGTCTGCGCACTTATCACATTCCTCGCCCAAATATTTGCTATTTATAAAATAATCAAGGAAACAGACTTGTGTTTATTATTACTAAATCAGCAGCGGTTTGATGAATTAAAAACAGTCTTACTTTTTCCTCTGTCCTCTCCCTTCACCAGCCTCTTGTAAAAGTGCCAACGTGATACACCCAACTCTCCCTTGAAACAGTAAAAACAAAAAATAAAAGTGACCTCCCTGACCTGTTGGTTGCCTCTTGCACAGGTTAGAGTTTGGGCCAACCGCCAAGCCCCCTGGGCACCAGAGGTAGATGTTTGGAACCAACTGAGTCGGAAAGGGATACAGTAAATGTCTGTTTCCGGTTCACAGGGGCCTCAGCGTCACCACATAGCTGGGACGTCTGACCAGTTTCCTGACTTTGAGAGTCTCCTACTTTAAACACGAGGGATTGTCCCTGGAGAGGAAAGGAAAGACACACGCAGGAGTCTGCCGCTGGCTCCACCAGCAGTCACTCTCAGGATGGTTCCTCTAGATGGGATTTAAACAAAACTACTTGCTTTCTGTGGCTGTCCTGAGGGAGGGTGATGGTGAGAGGCCCAGGGTGTGCTCAAGTGTCTGAGCTGCAGAAGACCAGTTCTGGACAACGCAGCTTCCAGGAAGCCCCATCTTCACTAGAAGTGATGTAGCTCTCCAACTCAAACCCCCCTGAAGGTTGGTTCACCTCTTGGTTGTATTTAAGTGGTTCTATTTGTTTTACGCATGTGAAACACAAAGGCTTTGTTAGGTGGACACATTTAAACTTCCGTTTCTAAAAGAGACTTGCTAAATCACTCTGAGGAAGGAATCAAAGAATTCCAATGAATCATTTCATTTTGAAATAAGTAGCCTTAATCTGACTAAAATTCTAGGTTTGCGGTCACTTCAATTTGGCACAGAGTTGCCACAAAGCTTAACATATATTTACATAGTCACGTCCTATGGAATGTCCTTAACCATGTCCTTACTTTCATGGGTATGTTACTAAATGCAGTGGTAGGTTTCACCCTCCTATTAGAGGTCTTGCACTAATTGCTATTATTCCTCTATAATATGCCCCTTAAAAGTGGATTCCTGCTTTGCCAAGGTGACTGGTAGCTGTTATCTTCTCAGGGGAACCAACAATTTTTGGCAGGACTTGTCTTAGAGGAGTCAATGCATGCACTATTTCCATGAATAAACCAGCCAGGAATGGAGGCAGGTAGTTATAGAATATGGTGCATTTACATGTTCATGAGTAAAAACCTCATATTTATGAACAAAAATTTCATTTACCATTATAAAAGCAAAAATTTTATATTCATAAGAAAAATTTTCTATTAAGTCATTTCATGATACCTGGAGGAGTCCTTTGGCAGGAACCATCTGAGCCTACACAATAAGAGCAGCCAGGGGTAGGGCAGAGGCCTTGAGCTTCAGGCATAGGCAGCCCAACAACCAGAGTCAGGGGAGAAATTGGAGAGAGAACATTTTTTTTTTCTCTTCAGGCATTATGAGACATCTAGGGAGGCTAGCCCCTTATTATTCTGAGGTCAGCCCAGCCCTTTTGCCTTGAACTGCTTTCAGGCATCAACTTAGTTTCTTCTTGCTGGAAAAACATTATTTTATTGTCTGAAAGAGGGCATGCTTCCTTCTAGGATGCCGTTGGGAAACCCCGTTCATGCCCTACCCCTCTAGACTACTAGAATCTCTCTTCCAAGGAAATGCAAAGAGACGGATATGCAACCATTGCTAACTGGCAGCCTAATAAGTTTTTAGACTCAAAAAGTTACATCATTTGTCTTAAAATTTCTTCTACTATAAACTTGCCAAGAGCACAAGACCATACCTTACATCTACAATACCCAGTATTACTTATACACATAATTAGAGATGAATAATTTATTTTTTTAAATTTGCCCCTAGCACACTAAGAGACTTTTTCATAGAGAACTTTGGCCAGACAAAGGCTCAGAATATCTGTAAATGTGATAGAGAAGCGATGAGGAGAGTTCTTATCTTATTCCACAGTCTAGAATGCAAATCCAGAATGATGATTGATTGCCTTTCCTGTTTACTGTCTGTTCTGAGTGAGGAAAGAAGGAATGTAAATAATTGAAAAACAATGTACAATTCAAACAAAATTAATCTGAGTTTGGTTCTGATTTTGATGAAGTCTACACCTCAATAGTGTCCACAATCTTTTCTATCCATCCTTAACTCAAACCTCTTTTGGTTAGGTAGGACCCAGCTGGGAAGCAGTCCCAGGAAAAGGATCCAGACCAAATGTCAGCGTTTAGGCTGAAATGGAAAATTCAAGAGTTAAAAAATTGAAGTTCATCTCTTTCACTATATTATTTCCAATCCTGGGGGAATGCTATTTCTGTTTTCATGTGTGAAGTTTCTGACCAATCTAGATGTGTATGAATTTCCTACTGACTCTGTGATTAAAACTCATATAAATAAAAATGAATTAAACTTGACATTGTTATGGTATTATGCCAAATGTAGACAGAGCTTAATAATAATAATAATAATAATAATAATAATAAATAGCTAAAAGTGGATAAATGAAGTCAAACTTAAGAGAATTAAAATCTCAAAGCAATTCAGGATCAAAGAGGGTAAAAAAACCTGTAAATATTTACATACTTTTAATTCAAGATTTTATTATTTATTTTTTCCTATAGGTTATTTAAATGCACACTTCAAAGTTATAATAATTTTGAATAAAGCTCCCAGGTGACTTGAATCTATGAAAATTTGATCCTGGACATTTGAACTTGACACAATTCAGCAATTTTTAAAATTTGTATTCCAGTTATTCAAGTAAATGAATAGTGTCATTTGGTGATTTGATGTGATTCTTTTTTTTAAAAGTGGCTCTTTTAAGAAACTGCTTCTGGGTATCAATACTTAAATAAAAACACTGGCTAAAGTTATAAAAGCAGGAAAATTAATTTCAGGGCATTTTAAGCCTCTCCTGCTTCCTGGGCTCACAGGGCTTCAGAAGCTGAGAATTTCTTTCTGATGTCACTGTTCTCTGAAAGCTGATCCATTCAAATCCATATGGTGGCCATCTTTGAATCACATACTGCTTACATTTTTCAGTGCCTCAGAAAATGGAATTCCCCCCTTTTAATCCTCAAAACCAAACTCAAATGAATTGTTTTATCCACCTGCAGTTTCCTCAGAGCAACATAACTTTTTGATTCATTCAATACATAATTTCCTCATATTCCACAACCTCCAAATTATCCTATTTTATTAAATTATCCTACTTTAATTTTAAATCTAAATCATTTTTATTGTCATTGATTCTTAGTTGGGAAAATGGAGGACATTTTCTTAGGATACATCATGAAGATGTTACACAAATGCAAGGCAGGAAATTTCTTATTTCTTTAATTCTCTACTGCAGTCTACCACTTTGTTAATTCAATAAATGTCAACATGGTGCCATAGATTTTGCAAATCTAGAAATTTTGGGGCTTCTAAAAGCCTCCATCAAGAAGAAAACTTCTGTCTGCTGAATAATAAAAAAAAATGCAGAGGAAACAGCGTGGACCTTACTGGTCTGTGCCTCAAATAGAGGTCCCTAGTGCTGGGGGCTAAAAGGAGAGATTGTGTGATAGAAGGCTATGGTTCAAGAAACACTGACAGCCTCCTGGCCTTTGATTCTTCCCTGACCAGCTTACAATTTGCATTTCCCTGGTTGCATCCCTCCAATTACCTTCAAGCTAAGCCTTCATCCTGTACCAACACCCTGTTGTGTTTCTCTGGAAATCTCTCTTACCTGCACACACCCGTATTTGGTATCTTTGTCTTGAGAGGACATAAATGATTGCAGTATTTTTACACTGGAAATACAATGTGGTTCTAAAAGTACATAATGTTGCCATGTACTCATGAGCTCTTGATTCAGACCCTATTCCGTCTTTGGGGAGCCTGCTGTTTGCTTCCAGGCTAATTAATTGTTACCTATCTCTTGAGACCTGGTTGTGCCTCAGATGTTTAGTGAAGCCTCTCTATGGCCTTCATACCACCCACCACCTCTGTGCTTCCTAAGAACTCTGTTCAACCTCTATTATACCTCCCTTTTTTTTAATATTTATTTTTTAGTCATAGTTAACACATTTATGTTAACTATGTTAATAAATAATACATTTATTTTATTTGTTTATTTTTATGTGGAACACAGGGCCTCACATGTGCTAGGCAAGCGCTCTACTACTGAGCCACAATCCCAGCCCTCCATCATACCTTTTAATAGACTATTTGGATTAAATTATGTTGACTTCCATCAAATTCATCTGTTGAAGTACCCATCCCAATACCTCAGAAAGTAATCATATTTGAAGGTAGGCCTTTAAAGGGGTAAGTTAAAATGAGGCCATGAAGGAGGGCCCACATTCAGTATGCCTGGCCTCCTTATGAGGGAGATGCATGAGCGATGCCCCCCTCAGAGAAAATGTCATGTGAGGATACAATGAGAAGTTGCCATCTACAGGCCAGAGAGAAAGGCCTCAGGAGAAAGCAAATCCCAAATTCACTTCTAGCCTCCAGTACTGTGAGGAAATGATTAAATGTTGTTTAATCCATCCACTTTGTGGTTCTTTGTTATAGCAGCCCTCTCAAACTAAAACACTATTCTACAAATCGTCACCTCAGCCATCTCTTCTTCCACATTTCAAACATTCTGAGAAGGGACTGCTTTTCATCTCTCTATTCACAAAACCTAGCAGAGTATCTGGCAAAAGTCAAATAAATGTCTGATAAATAAATAACCAAAAGGAGAATCTTTCTAATTCTAAGGATCATCAAATCACTTGCCCCTTGTTTTCCTCCATATTTGTATCTATCCTCTACTGTCTGGCATGAATGGCTTGAACACTGCCGCAACCCAGCTGGGCACAGAAACACAAGCCACTCAAGCAGGAACAAAGCTTTATTTAAAAAGGCCGCCAGTGCCCCTTGTGCACCCTCCTAGCAAGCCGGTCCACGGAAGGGGGGGGGGCGGACCTCCCCGGAAATTCCCTCCTACTATCCTTCCCCAACCAATGGGAACTCTCCGGGAGTCCTGTAACATGAATCCTGTAACATGAGTCCCGTAGCAGGCCGAGGTGAACAGCAGGAGTCCAATTTCCATATGAATGTAAATCTTAACATAATCATATCATCTCAATGGCTAGCTGGCAGTCACCTAAACCAAAGGTGCCATGTATCATAATACTTTTGCTGTGGCTCCTAGCAAACACTTGTTTCCTCTTGCACCTAAGTCTTTGAAGTCTGCAAAGTTTATTCCTAACTTTCAGCGATATCATTTCAGTGATTTCTGGAATCTTCCCCCACCACACACACACACACACACACACACACACACACACACAGAAGTTAGGCTCTGTGGTTTCCCATCATGGCAGCATGCCCAGCCAACTGACACCAATTTTTATGAGCACACACAGCAAAACATGATACACATGCCTCTTTGCTAGAACCAGGCTGGCAACTCAACCTCAAGGAAGCTCAAAGGTTCTGAAGAAGAGTCTCTTTCAATTGCCAGTTGTCAAGTAGGTGATCAAAACAAGAGAGGAAGTGGCTCTTTTATCGATGAAGTAAATGTCAAAAGGGGTGGGAAGTCTGCTCTGCAGAGTGTTGGAAGCTGCCTCACATCCTGAAGTAATTACTCCCTAAACCCCTCTTGCATACAGATTATTACTTAAAAAAAATCATGGAATACCTACATATAACAACTCAGACAGATCACGTTTATGGCAATGAGACATGATTCTACCTCAAAATATTTCCTTCTAGCATCACTCATTGCTCACATCTTCTGGGTCCCAGTGAATGCTGAGCATAGTTCTGGATGGAGTATTCACACATCCATAAAAGCTATACGAGTTTTTGCACATACTTACTGTCTATCTGCCTGACTTTGCTTTTCTTGCTTAAGAAACATTATGTTGAAATGTGATGATATTTTATGGAGTGTGTCCTCCTATGTAAGGGGAGCCTTGTCCTGATGCAAGTAGACTCAGGATATCCTGGGCTCTGGACACTGTACCCAATGTTGGAAGAATATTTTCTCCTACAACATGATTTAGAGAGAGAGAGAGAGAGAGAGAGAGAGAGAGAGAGAGAGAGAGAGAGAGAGGTTTTATTTTTATTTCCAGGTCCCAGCAAAAATAATAAGTCTAACAAATATTGATCCCTTTTCATCAATAAAGTGTTTAAAGGTATAAAATAGAGACATTTAAGGGTATAAAGTTCTTTAATATTTCAACTACACTGAAATTCTTTGCTCCCAGAGAAGTGCTATAAGGCAGAATAGACATTTAAAAAGAAAAAGTGCTCCAAGTTTTAGGCCCAGATGTCCTCAGGTGAGAATTCAAGAAGGAGGATCTTTTCTATGATTTGAGATAATGATGGGGATCCTTAGGTCAGTTCCAAGGCTCATCTCTTCCAGAGACTCCACGAAGTAAGGTCTACTTTAAGTGTGAACTGTGTGCGAGGCCAGATGTGAATGCTTGGAGAACTATAAAGGATGATACTCTTTAACTGTACCCTCCAGGAGCTGACAGCAGTCGAGGACAAAAATGGAATCATGATTGCTCTAGTTTGGATGCTTGTCCCTCAAAGGTTCACATCCTGGAAGCTTAGATCCTACTGCAGTGATATGAGAGGTGGCAAAACCTTTAAGAAGTGGATCCTGTGGAAGGTGATGTGGTCCTCAGGGATGCTGCCCTTTGAAGGCATTAGTATAATTATCATGGGACTCTAGTTAGTTCCCACAAGAGTGGGTTGTTATGAAAAGAGCAAGACTGGCCCCTCCTCAATCTCTGGCTTCCTGTCTAGCCATGAGATCTCCTCCATGTGTTCCTAGGCCATTGTAATGACATCTGCAGTGACACTTTCACCAGAGCCAAGCAGATGTCAGTGCCACGCTTGTGGAGCTCCAGAACTGTAAGATAAATCAATCTTTTTTCTTTACAGATTACCAAGCCTCAGGTATTTTGTTATAACAATGGAAAATGAATCAATACAATGAACAAATTTTCAATCAAGCTAAATAAAAACAAAACATTTACTAACAGATCTAAATGAAAAGAGATGGCAATTTTCACAGACTATCAATGGTGAATTGTCAAATGAGTTCTACAAGCAGGAAGTGCTTAGACTTTGGAGAGGGCATGCTTGAGTTGGCATCTTTGGACAAACAGAATGTAAGCAGGTGGGGAGGAGGCAACATAATTTACCTGGTTCCTCACAAATGGTGGGTCAGGCAGGCCTAAGCTCAGTTCTACCTCAGATCAGACACTTTCCTTTTACTCTGAATTGTTTATCAGAAGAAAACAGAACTCAGCCCTTTGAGTTAATGTGGGGAGTAGATAGATGTCAGCTAAGATAATTTGAGGTATTGCTTATCACACACATTAACATTTATGATTCCAGACATGACTTTTAGGTATTGATTTATCTTTTACTTTATTGCCTATTTCCCTAGTCAAAAGCAAATTCCTTGAGGGTATGGATTTAGCATGGCTCCACCTTTGGATTCACAGTGTCTATATTACTACCCGGCACACAGTAAGTGCCTCGTGCTTATATTTTGAACGCAAGAAAATCAACAAATAATTAATACTCAAAAAGTACAGCATCGCATATTATTGTTCAACCATGCATTTTTCTTTTTATCTCTCTCCATCATCTTCAACCTTGGGATCAACAAAAAAAAAAAATGTTGCAAGCAACAGGATAAGTGCCAAATAAGTGAGATCATTTGGGGTTTTAAAGTCGTTCCTGTGAGTTATGACTATTGGAACTAGGTTTATTTGCCTTGAGAAGAGTAGGAAAGAGGGGTGGGTAGCTTGTCTTTCCCTAGCTTCCTCTTCTATCTACCCCTCCCTGTCAGCTCCTGGTCATGCCTGTGCCCTCTTGCCCACCAATATCTAAAAATAAAAAGCACAGATAAATCGTAGAGGGGGGAAACAAATGTTTTTCCATGTAGCCTTTCTAACTGCCATAGAGAGAGTGTTGGAATGTGACTTCTCCTTTCTCTCACCCACCTCAATGCCTCAATTTTAAGCCCAAGCATGGTGAATTAGCCAAAGCATGCCCAACGAAGCATGACGGTTTAGCACTGTTGTTTTCTATGACATCAGGTCAAGGGGCCATGGATTTTTACTGTGAAATCACTTGTCTTTATGTAAAAATACCTATCACTGCCATCAGAGACAGGCTTATTTTGATCTAATTTTCTGTCTCATGACAATATTTGCAAGCTAAACTAAATTTGGTTTGTTTTAAGTAACACAGACCAGGGTTTACACCATCCCTTGGGGGTGGGGGGGTGGGGGGGTGTCAGTAATCAGCATTTTATCATCTCATCTTGGTGTGTGACCAGCTAAAGAATCTCACTAAAATTGTATTGGCAGGAAATGCACTCATTTATAGCTCCCCACTGGGTGGTGTGTTTGTTACTGGTGCGTAGGGGAGGTAAAGTGAGTCACAAATGTCAGCTCTGGTTCAAGTGAGCATCCTTCCAGACTTCAGATTGCTGATACCTCATTGTACTCTCCCTGTGTGGCACAGAGCTCTGATCCACGCACACTTGAACTTCCCAGAGCAAATCCTGTCCTCAGACCAGCACAATCCTTCATTGCTTAAGAAAAGCCAGAATTACTGAATGTTTTCCTTTCTTCTGACTTATAATGTACGTCATCAACCACGTCAAGGAAAAGAGCAGTGTGCAAAATATTGTCTGGGGTTTCTCACCCTTTCTAAGATATTTTCATAGTGAGTGCTCAGCATCAAAAATGGTTTCATGGGAAGATTTTGATATCCTTGTGTGAGATCATCCAGAACTCCAAGTAAATAAAATTTTTAACATCTCAGGAACATCTTATGGGGAGGTGAGTTAAAAAATTTAAGGTGTTTTGTTGGTCATGAGAAAAACACTATAGACTATGTAAGAATCTTTTGGGACTTTCTAGAAATATTTTATAATGTGTATAAATTAGTCAGGATCATGGGAAGAATAGAATCTATTCCAGAATTCCAAGACAAGTGGGCAGAGGAGTGGGCAGGTTGCAGGAATAAAAAAAGGAATATTGAGGTGTCCTGCAGCAGTGGGAAGAACTACCACACTTGGACGAAAGGACAAGTGGAGCACATAGTGCCACTTGAATCCAGCAAAACTTAAGGGAGGCTATAGTCACTGCCAAAGACCCACCCAAAGAAGACAGGGACCCACAAAGAAATACCCATGAGGTATGCTCATGGGCCAAACTCAATTGGAAGCCAATGACAAGGGTGTCTCAGTGGTCTACAACAGAGGGGTCAACTTCCCCTTGAGAGAGCAGGGGAGAAAAGGGCAGTGTATTAATTTGCATAGCAGTGTTTTTTTAAAAAAATATGTACCTTTATTTTATTTGTTTTTTCTTTACATGGTGATGAAGATCAAACCCAGTGCCTCATACATGTGAGACAAGCGCTCTACCACTGAGCCACAACCCCGCCTTCATTTTTCATTCTATGCAATGATTTTACACATTTACTTTAATTTTTTTGGCCAGTATTTATTATATATTGACAGACATTTACCCAGTCTCTCTCTTTATCCTGACCTCTTTTGTGAGTCTATACTCTGTACAGGTATTCTGGGTCCTGAACAGAATTTATCTCAGTGAAATGCTAAAATCTCTTCTCTATTGGAATTAATCCTGATCTCCATATCTGCTGAGAGCCATAGCTAAGTAGGAATGACGCATGGCAATTTCCTTGTCAGCCTACCCCATGTTGCTTAGAGGGAGGACTCTCCATTGTGGAAATGGGCTTGCCTTGGACCCAGGCCATTTGCAGTGACATTGCATGAAAGGTGACCTTGCTCAAGGACCAGGGCGGATCAGGGTTTAGGGCTATCTGGGTTTAGGGTGGTTCCAGGTTTAAGGTGGACCCTGCTGGGAATAGGGCCTATCCTGCTGCCTCAGGCACCCGCCTGCTCCTTGAGTTCCCATTGAGTTCTGGTGGGATTCAGAGAGTATTTTGGGATGCAGAGCCCAGTGGAAGTGTGTATTTTCCCCAGAACGTGCGTGTAGAGTGCCGGTGACAGTTCGGGAATAAAGAATTGCTGTTTGAATCTACAAGGCTGTGAGTGGCTCGTGATTTTGTGCCCAGCTAGACTGCGGCACATATCAAACAAATAAAATTAAAAATTTTGAAAACTGTGAAGGTACTCCTCACCCTTTATGATTTCACATAATCCCTTGACTTGGCACAGTTTCATTCTTACAAGGACATTAAAATATTTTAATTTCGTTATCTCATAGATCTTTACCATATCTCTGTTGGGTCGGCATCCTGGGATAGTACCTAGTACAGTGATACACGAAAATAGACGCTTAATAAATGTTTGTTGATGGAATGATCACCATCAGATGCCTCTTGTGCAGATAGGGGAGCTCAAGCTGAAAAGTTAAGCAACCTAGCCAATATCTCATGGTGTGCCAATAGAAATAAAAGCCAAGTCAGAAGGCTTACCCTGAATATGCTGCCTCCAAAGAGAGATTTTGCTAAGCAGAGCAAGAATTTGAATATGAGTTTCTTTTTTTTTCTTGTACTTTGACCCAATCTTGAGAAGAGTTGCGATATTCAGGTCATGTTTTTTTCAACTGACCTGTTTCCTAGATTGTCAGAAAAGTGTATGCCCCGTTATTACTTCTTAATCAGTATACATAAAATGTTATGAGCAGGATTTAAAAGGTGAGTTGAATACTCAGAGCAACTGAACTGAACCATAATGGTTTCTCATTTCTGGGAAGGGGAAAAAGAAAAATGAAGAAGAGATTAAACCTAACACACCTGTTAGAGCAACTCTTCCACAGCAATGAAAATAGAGGAAAAGCTTCCATTTGTTCTCTAGTTTGTATTTCTACAAATGTTAGGAGCTGGTGTTATCTAACATACCACCACATTCCACATACCACCTCCTGTGAGGGACAGTTCTGAACCTGGAGAGGGAAAACTTAGTCATGTAGGTGATGCTTGTTGCATGGTTAAGGATAGGCTTAAGGAAAAAGGAAGGGAGTCACTGAGAAAGGACTCTGTGGTATTAGAATAATAGAAAAGAATAGAAGAAATTAATTAAAATTAAATCACCAAGTAGCTAATGTTCTTTCTAATAATCCATATATTCAAAGAACCAAAGTTAAACATTTTTGTAAAGAAGGTGTTATTTACTAAATAAATGATAGATTTCTTTAAAGGCTTATTAGAATATTTCCAGAACACAACACTACTCCAAAAACCTCATGGATGAGTTGAGAACAAAGTCAAATAAAATATGAGTCAGAAAGAAACACAATCGTGGAAACATAATGAATAAAAACTAACAACAAAATTTCCTGGAACCATCATGTCAGGTCTCTGCCATTTCAAATGACCCCTTTCTCCTTCATAGTCAGATAAGATCATTACTATGAGGAAGAGGAATATTTGTCTTCCAGATGGAATTAAGGTCCTGCTTGCCATAAATATGATTCCAACGAGCATGGGTGCTTAAATTTTTCTCAGGTGTTAAGAATCAATGGCTCAGCATGTTGGATAAACAAGAATCCTTATCTCTTATCTCTTTTCCAAAGATAATACTTTTATTGTCACATAAATTCAAGTTGCAAATAAATGCAAAAAGTACTTCAGGTTAAAATATGTGTAAGCACATGCTTATACAGTATATGTGCGTATGGAAATATAGACACAAAGAAACATATCAAAAGAGATAAAGGCAGACAGGTAGATAACTATTTGAGATATCAACTGAGAATCATCTTTTAAGTGACTTGTATGTACCCAGTGTTTGCCATATTATACTAAGCATTGGGGACAAAATGACAAGACGTGGGCACACTGTGTTGACATGGGTGATGAGGTGTGGGGGATGGCTCAGAATTCTAACTGCTGTCATGAACAAACAGGATGATTGGCTGTTACATGAGGGTTTTCATCTATTTCTCACAAAGAGTAGTCCATGTCGGTATTAATTCCATTTTCTAGATAAGGAAACAGAGGTTTGTAAGAACAGTCCAGTGAAAGGGCTATCCTGCTGAGGAGCTGCCAGAGGAACCATTTAAAAGGGACTTAAAACATTTTGAAATTAATCAGGAATATGATGTCTATCTACTCAGAATCATTTTATTGCAGGGTTTCTTCCAGAACTGGTGAAGTGTAAATTGATAACCACTTCTGCTTAGCACATGGGTTAATCCCTCATGAGAATCTACTCATACAACAGGAAAACTTATATATATATATATATATTTTAACAATTTCCTTACTGCCTCCTAAGGAAGATGGACTCTGTAGAGGACCTGGGTTCTTGTTCAACAAAATTATTATCCTCAGGGAAATGATCTTTGATAAAACTGAAGACTTTTATCATTCTTTGGAAGGAGGTTCCAAGTTTTGAGACAGAAGTTAAGACAATGTTAAGTTGCCATGCCAAGAAAAGATGAGAGACTTCAGGAGGCGTGAAAGACCTGACATAGGGTTTTTGAGTCAGGAGTCTGAGCCCTGAAAGGAAAGGAAAAAAGAGAGAGAGAGCAGAACTGTGGGCAAGGGATAGGTCTGAATGGGGCGTTCTCCAGAACCATGCTGTGCTGTCCACAGCATGGCTTCCTCCTCATGCTCCTCCACACAGTCTCTGATAGCGTCTATGTGGGTCACTAATGCTTTAGCCTTGAAGGATGGAGTCATAGGACACAGGGATGGACATACCATTTAAAACAAAGAAATGTTGAATTTTTATTATTAGAAAAATCAGCTTCTTTATACCTTCACTATGTAAAGATGAATATTTAAAGGCTGTGAAGTCTTGCTTGGGTCTTATCTTGGGTGAGATAACTAAGTTAGGCAGGTGGCCATCAGCATGGGGGGGTCACACCTAGACCCAGGTTTCTCTTACCACATACCACCTTCTGTGAGGACAGTTCTGAACCTGGAGAGGGAAAACTTAGTTTTGTGTCTTGGTTCTGCCTCTCACTCAGGCTTATATTAATATACCTGAGCCTAAATTAGCCTTTCTGGATCTGCTTTCCCCACCTGTGAATTGTGAATAATCAATGACCTATGTCTGCCGCCATCTGGCTGGGCACAAAATCAGGAGCCACTCACAGCCTTGTAGATTCAAACAGCAATTCTTTATTCCCGAACTCTCACCAGCACTCTACACGCACGTTCTGGGGAAAATTCACACCTCCACCAGGCTCTGCATCCCAAAATACTCTCTGAATCCCGCTAGAACTCAACAGGAACTCAAGGAGCGGGAGGGTGCCTGAGGCAGCAGGATAGGCCCTATTCCCAGCAGGGTCCACCTTAAACCTGGAACCACCCTAAACCCAAGGAGCAGCGCTTGCTTGAGGCAGCAGGATACTCCCTATTCCCAGCAGGATACACCCTAAACCTGGACCCACCCTAATCCAGCAGGATCCTCCCTAAACCCGGATCCACCCTGGTCCTTGAGCAGGGTCACCTTTCTCAAACATTCATGCAATGTCACTGCAAATGACCTGGGTCCAAGGCAAGCCCATTTCCACAATGGAGAGTCCTCCCTCTAAGCAACATGGGGTAGGCTGACAAAGAAATTGCCATGCGTCATTCCTACTTGGCAATGGCTCTCAGCATATGTCTACCTCATAGGTCAATTTGGAGGACAATATAAGAGAATATTTTGTAGATTATAAAGAATGTGAAGTGATTGGACCAGATAATCCCACAGCAATATTCAAATAATCATGAATATTTTTGCCCTGAATGAGAAGTCCCAGATTCAGCACAAACTGATGTTATCAAAGAGTATTATTTTATTAATCAAGTAATTCCATTTGATAATGCCAAAATGATCCAAATGCAAAGCAAAACAAAAACAGAACCAACCAACCAACAAACAAAACAACAAATGAAACTTTCTAAGAGATTTAGGCTTCCTGTTTTGACAGTCAGCACTGAAGTTTAGTCATGTGATTTGTTAAATCATTTAGTCTCTTTTGTGATTCAATTTGATTCCTGGGACTTGAGTGGGAAGAGTAAAAAGGGATTCAATGAAGTGTGTAGCTGGAGTGGTCCCTTTCTCCCAATAATGCTGAGTGTTCTGGAAGTCATTTTGAACAACTTGAATGGCAAGCATTGTAGTGAATGGTTTCTTACATGTATTAGGCAAGAAGATTGAGTTTGGTGTCCTGACCTGGTGACAAGAGCTTCTGAGTCTTATTACTCCCATTCTGGCACCTGCAGACCCAATCTCTCTCAACCTTGATTCCCAAGGCATAATCTTTTTATTTGCATTTTAAGTTTGTCCAGGTATACAAAATATAATCCTAGCTTTTATTCCTCAAGATAGAGGGGAGCAGTTATTTCCCACTCAGGTCACTTTTTTAGACACGAGAGCCTAGTAAGTCCAACTACTAACTAGGCTAAAATCTGTTTTCCATGACCTATTAATAAAATAAAGGCAGTGAAGCAGTAGGAATTATGGAGAAATTTCAGGAAACATTGTAGGTTTTTAAAGTTATTTTCTTAGGGATCCTTGTCCTTAAATCCTAGGACACATTAGTGCTAGGAAAATCTACATATTATAACTTCCCTTGGCATGTATTTCTAAAATCAACAGTTTCAAATTTTGGAAAAATCGTGCTTGCCTGAATGTAGGAAAGATGAATGAATCAGCTGTGGTCCGGCTCCTGGGGATTGTGTTTGTCCTAAGAAATGATTTGCATTGCCCCATCTTCAGTTTCAACTCAGTTTATATTGGAAATTTCGACTTCCATGCCCAACATATTTTGTGACTTTTTCATTCACCTCCTAATTGAGACAAGGCTGAGCAACTGTCTATTTGGAGGGCTTTAGGGACTAGAGGATAATTGTCATCAACCTGCTTCCAAAGCAGTGCAGTGAAGACATCAGGGCAATGCCAACACAGGGCTGGGAGAGCATGCTCCAAGATAGCAAGGACAGCATCCTCCACCTCCCGCCTCTCCCACGGGGCTGATACAGTGCTGGAGAATGTGAGATGTCAATAAGGGCTGAATTGGATTGAATCAAGATTGCCAAGGGAGGTGAGATACAAGAGAAAAGTCAAGGCAACAAACAAGAAGCAGGGCGTTGCAGAAATAAGGAAGACAGAAACCAAACCACTCCAGATGCACAGAGGGAATCAGTTGGAAGTCAATCTTATCGACTTCATGTAGGCAAGTGCCTTGTCCTACTCTTGTCTCTATTTGGTTCTGTTAACTTTAAGCAACTAGTAAACTCTAACCCATCCTTTAAGCCCTACTTCAAAATCATCTCCCCTGGGAAGGTTTTCTTAATCTCTGCAGTCACAGTGCTTCCTTCCCCGTGGAGTTTGTCCCCACCTAGCACTTTGTCCTTAACTTTGATTCAAGACTTATCTCATTATCTGTTTATGGTTTGTTTACATATCTGTCTCTTCCCTCCTCCTCCTCTCCAGACCCAGACTATAATTTCCTGAAATGTCTAACATTGTCTTTCTTGTTATCTTACCCACTATCTGTCTAACCAGTCCCTAACCCAGTACCTGGCCCACAAGAAGTGCTTGATAAAATTTTATTGAGCCATGCCCAGAGTAGCTTCTGCTTGTAGGTTCCATTAGATAATATCAAAATGCAAAAAAAAAAAAAAAAATTCTTGAATGCCCATTTGAACCCCAGGAAAGCTACAGCTATTTCTCAATGGCAAGGAGAGCAGGTTAGAAGCCCTCTATCTGAGCATCATTTTTACTTATGTGTGTAAGCCACAACCCAATGCACTTAGTGGTTCAGATCCCTCTGGAACCAACAGAATCAACAGGCGTTCGTGCTAGGCAATGACTTTCAAAAGACTCAGTGCCCTTGCTTCTCATCAGGATGTGTGCGGTGATTCCTCTCTGTACTGCTTTCTCAAAGGCCTGGTTTGATCTGGCTTTAAAATATCCACCACTGAGAATGTCCCACGAACCCCCTGGCTGTCTCCTGACTTAGACTTCTAGGGATCTCTTATATAAATAAATAGATTGTGATCCTGAACTAGGGCTAGGCTTCTTTGGTATTTCTTTGTGTGTAGCTTAACTGAAACATAGCTGGACTGGGAACATGTTTATACAAACTCACTAATCCTACTAGATCATTATGACCTGCAATTACCCTGTTATTCCCAGCCTGTGTGCGCCTTGTGCCAAATGAAGCTGTAGTTTCATAATGAGAAACACTTTCCGTTAAAGAGACAGGTGAGACCCCTGCTTTGTTTTCCTGTCACTCAAGTATTCCATGCCTGCCCATGTCTAGCATTCTCACTATCCCCAGTAAAAGACAAATGGAAGAATACCAATGTCTAAAAGACTATTGTATTGAACATGAAAGAAAGTTTCTCTTTGTCACCAGACTTAGAAACTGAGTTGGAGGTCCACTTCACATTTTGGTGGTTGTTATAGTTTGAATATTAAATGTTCTCTAAAGGCCCATGTGTTGAAGGCTTGGTCCCTAACTAATGGCACCATTGGGAAGTAGTTGAACCTTTAACAGGTGGTGCCCAATGGAAGGAATTTAGGTCCTTAGAGCATGCCTTTTCCCAAGGCCCCACCTCTCTTATTTTGATTCTAGGCCATGATGAGGTGAGCAGTTACCTCCACCAGGTATTTCCCACCATGATACACTGCCTCACTATAGGACCATAGACAACAAGGTCCAACAGTTATGGACTGAAATCTCTGAAGCCATGAGCCAAAATAAACCTTTTCTTCTTATAAGTTGGTTTTCTCAGGTGTTTTGTCACAGTGACAAAAATTGACTAACATAAGCAGCAACCAGTTTGCTTATATAGGACCTGGTAGTCTAAGGTATTTCACTCCACTCATGATAACTCTTGTTACTAAATAATTCACTAGGTACTAATGAAGTGATAGTCCAAGAGATTTTCAAGGTCACGCTTTGAGCTCACAGAATATCCTAAAATACTCTGCATTTGGAATCTGACAGAACACCAACTATGCTTTCCTCAAATATGTCTTATAATTTTTAAAACATCCTGAGCCTTCTAGGGTGATATTAATCCATGTGTTTTTGATTCATTTACACTCAAACCATTAAAATCTTATATTATAAGAACTAGCTGATGTTCAAGAAACCGGTTAAACTTTAAAACAATCTTTCTGAAGTCTTTCTTCTTAACAACAGGAAGATATGTTTGCCAAAAGAAAATGAACTCAAACACTCAAAAATCTGGGATTGATTCAAATCTAACTTGGGAGATTTAAAAAGCTATAAATTTGGTGAGTGAAATAAGTTTCCATATACTACATACCCTATGCCATGTTGATACTTGGTGTGCACAGACGTATTTCACACCTGCTGATGGGTAGTGTTAACATTTGGAAGGTCAGAGCCTGTTGGCAGGTGGGGTTGGAACAGGGTTCTGATGAGGTCAAGATTCCAGGCTGGATTTTCCTGGGTATGGTGAGCCACTTCTCTTAAATCAGCCACTTGCCATTAATGAGCTCAGTGGCCTTGGGCTGCAATCATTCGGCCAACCTAACAAGCTTACTGAGGCCTGCAAAGCACTGGAACTGGACTCACCTTCAGGCCACTATGAGCTACAACATGGTCCCTGCACTGAAGGGACTTGCAGTAGACTAAGAAGAAAGAAACAAGTAAGTTTTCAAGGATAGCAGTGTACTACTGAAAAGGGGTAGGACTTCAATCCTTGGGGCGGGGGAGGTCAAGGAAAAATACATTTTCCTTCATTTTTGAAATCTTAGCACAAGCATTTTTTTCTTTTGTGAATATTTCCCAAACAAATCTAGTTCTTTTTTTTTTTTTCTCTGTAAGAATAGACCTCTATGACGGGCAATCAAGAAAATTTGTCAAATAAATGGTAGAGGTGATGTAGGATTATAGACAGGGTTTGAAGAGGAGAGAGCATACCAGAGAAAGGAATGGGGAAAAGAGAAAAGATAAAGAAGGGCCAATGGATGGAAGAATAGCAGGGCATGAGACTTGAGAGGTAGAACAATAAGTCGTACCTCTTGAAGATTTTAAACCCCCTGAAGAAAAGACTGGATTCTATTTGGTAGTCTATGTGAGATTATTGAGGGTTTTAAGAAGAACTAAGCTTTGGCTTTAGCAGGACCAAAAATTTGGTAGGCTGCTTGCATGGGAAAGAAACGAAATCAGGAACAGTGGGACCAATTGGAAACTTCCTGCAACTCTTTAGGCAGGAGCTGAAAATGACTTGAACTCAAACAATTGTGGGCAGAATGGGAAGGACTGGGAGCGTCCAAAGTATGGCGAGAAGACAGTCAGTGAGACCTGAAGAATGACTGGCTACAGGGTAGGAAGGAGTACTCTTTCTGCTTTGGAGACTAGGGATCTAAGTAGATAGTGGTGAAAGGAGACTAGGTGAATGATGGTGTCACCAGTCAGCATAGCAATAAGGGAGAAAGTCCAGTTTTGAGCAGGGGGAAATGTAAGAAGTTCAACTTCAGTTTTATATGGCTATTTGTGGGGAAAATGAGATATTGATATTAGATGAGCTAGTGCTACAGTTAGGGATGGGAATGGAGAGGAAGATAGGGATAGGGATAGAGATGGGGACAGGGATGGGGTGTATCCAGGTAAAGCAGAAAGAGTGAGAAGAGAATAGGAACAAAGAAGAAAACACTCTGGGATCCCACCATTGAAGAAATGGACAGAGAAAGCTGATCAAAGAAGAGATCTGAGAAAGGCTATTTGAAGAGGCAGAAGGTAAGCCTACCAGCCAGGTTGCTTAAATAGTACCTTGTAGTCTAAGGTATTTTACCCGACTCATGGTAACTGTTGTTACTAAATGATTCACTAGATGCTAATGAAGTGACAGTCCAAGAGACTTCAAGGTCACACTTTGAGCTAATACCCCTAAAATTCTCTGCATTTGGAATCTGGCAGAACCCCAACTTATGTTTTCCCCAAACGTCTCTTGTAATTTTTTTAGATGGCCTAAGGATTCTAGGGTGATATTCTTAATCCATGGGAAGACAAAGGAAGCGGAGGGAGTGGCCAGCCATGTCAGTTACCCTGGAAAGATGAAGAAAGGAAGGGACTCAGAAGAGCCCATTGAATTTGGTGGGTCATCATTTAAGATTGCTTTTTCTTGTCGCCGTGACCAAAATATCCCACGTGAACAATTTTGAGGCAGGAAAGTTTATTTGGGGCTCACAGTTTCCGAGGTCGCCGTCCATAGAATGCTGACTCTGTCGCTGTGGACCTGAGGTGAGGCCACACACTCTGGAAGAAGGGCCCAGCAGAAGAAAACTGCTTGCCTCATGGCAGGGTCAGGAAGGAGAGAGAGAGAGAGAGAGAGAGAGAGAGAGAGAGAGAGAGAGAGAGAAAGAGAGAAAGCATGCTCAGGGAAGGGTCCACAGAGAAGATGGACTCTTCCAGGACATGCCCCCAGTGACTGGCCTCCCCCAGCCACACTCCACCAGCCCACAGTTACCACTAAGTCACTCAAGCTAGGAGGGACTGATTAGGTCACTGCTCTCATGATTTACTCCCTTTACGTCTGGACTCCTGCCTTAACCTAGGAACTTTGCGGGGAGACACCCCACATCTCAGCCATAACATGACTTTGCTGAGAGAGAGAGAGAGAGCAGGCATCAAAAACAAAGACCTGTGTTTAGGGCTTTGGAGAGAATAGCTGTGAGGGGGAAGCTGGGCTGGTCATTAAGAAGCTGGAGGACAACAAAGAGGCAGTGTGAGGTGAACCCTGGCAAAGTGCAGAGGGTTTCCCCTCATGTAGAGTGGGCAAGACTCAGAGAGGCTTACTGCTGAGGGCAAGAAGGCCCTCGAGGAGAAAAGAGTAAATACAGTGTCCCCAGAGGGAAAGAAATAGCAGCCTCAGAGAGGAGCCAGCCTAAAGAGGACAGCCCAGAGACATTTTCTCAGCGTTTAGAATAAGCATTTTCATGCTCTAACATTTTGTTATGTCATTCTTCTTAAATGTCCCCTTTTCCCACTTGAAAACTTCCTCAATCTTTGTTTTTAGACATGAAGACAACACCTGTGGAATGATGGATAATTAGGGAGATGACTGTGATGTAGTGAAGAGTCTGGGGATTCGGGGTGGAGTCTCTCCATTCTTTGGCCTCTCTGGGTCTCATTTCTTTATCCTACCTACCCCATAGGTAGGGTTCCTGGAGGGTTAAATGAGATTAGGTGTGAGACCTGAAACAAGTGCATGACAGTGTTAACAGTTGTATTTGGGTTCCTGGCACGAAGTTGGTCCTCTGCTTTACTGCCAGGGCCCTTTGTTTTAAATGAGTTAACACATTGACATAAGGCCTTGAACGATGCTTGGCACAGCTAAGTGCAGGATGAAAGTCAACACTTGCTAAGCCTCTTCTCCACATATCCCTTTCTCCACTGTTCCTCAAAATCCACCCAGACTCTCATCATCTTGTCCATTTTATACCCTTTCTCACCCTGCCTGGGATGAAGCACATTGGTGTGGTGTCCCATTTCCTTAGACCTGTACCTTCTTAGAAGCTATTGCAGTGAAACTCCTGTGCTCAGCTAATTCTCAATAGAGAGTTGATGAATGATAATTCAAATGATTACTTCTCCCCCAAATATTTGCAGTTTAGCATGGCAGAAACTTTAGTCAAGGAATGAGCCCTCTAAAGTTAGAGTACCAGGTCATATGTTAAACATCACACTGCAAACTAAATAAAATTTGAGGTTGGTATAGTTGGGATGACCCACATTTTCCATCGTAGATGGGAAATAAATTCTGAATGTTTCTTAGGAGACTCCAATGTTAGAGTTTGCATTATTCATATTCACACTTACTGTTTGTTTATACCACAGTCCTTCTTGAAAAAGACTGAGTCAGTTTACAGTAAGATACATGTGTATAAAGAGTTTAATAAAACCAAAACAGAAAACCAAGAGTATGGAAAGGAAATATAGGAAAATGTCTCAAATACAGAAACGTAAAAAGCCATCATAACATTCATATGGTATCACCAACAAATGCAAATAGCCTCAGCAATCTTGAGAAAGAACAAAACAAATCGGACTTCCTGATTTCAAACTATACTTCAAAGCCATAGTATTTAAAGCAGAAAAGTAGTGTCACAAAAATAGTCACATGGGCTGATGGAATAAAATAGAAGGCCTGGAAATAAATATATGATCAAACCAACTGACCTTTATCAAAGTTGCTGAGAACACACATGTGGAGAGGATAGTCTCTTCAAACAATAGTATTGGAAAAAACTGTGCACCCACATGCAAGAGAAATGGAGATGGATCCATATCTTATACACAAGCATCAACTCAAAATGGACTGAAGATTTAGATATAAAACCTAAAACTATAAAACCCCTTTAAGAAAACTTAGGGAAAAAAACTTTGTGATGTTTGTCTTGGCAATGATTTCTTAGATGTGACCCCAGAAGCACAAGCAACCTATGAATGACCAGATTTCCATTCAATTTGGAGGTAGGCTTCAGGCAAGACAGCCTCCAAGAGCAGAAATCTTTTTGTAAGTTTAATAGCTACTACCTCTGTGAAACTTTTCAAAGATTGGCAATTACCAGTCATCTATCATTGGTGGTGGTTTTACCAAATGTTTACCATGACATGATAAGCATTGGTTCCTTTCCAGATTTCAAAATCATTGTCTTCATTAAATTTTGCCTGACCATTAAGCCTCTGTCATCTATTTTAGAGTTTCTATTTTTATTATGGGATTCTACTTCTAGCTACTAGTTTCTGAACTGGTACAATCTAAGTTGATAGAACAAAAAAGATTCAAAACCCAAGAAGCTTCAGAATAGTAAGATCCCAAAGGTCAGCATCCAGGACTAGTAGAGAGATCCTGCCATCTATAAGGTACAGCCTTTCTAAGTGTCCACACCAGCTAGCTCCTGTCATCACATCTGAATCTCAGCACTTGTGCATTATACTTCAGGACATAACCTGTGAGTGGTACCTCTGATTTCACTCATATCTCATTAATCAGAAGTTAATCACAAGTCTAGCCTTAACTAAGAAAATGTGAAACATTATCATGTTTAGAAAGAAATAGATATGGGTAAGCACCTACAACTCCCAATATAGAATTGAATTATTTCCTTCTTTTGCTTCCTGGGAAATCAGAAAGCTCAAAGGCAAATCTGTAACATTTATATTTATAGTAAAATCAATAAATAAATATATAAATAAATATTATTATATATATATATATATATATATATATATACTATTTGGAATATATGTAGTATTGGAAATTATGCTACAGAGAACATTGGGATACAGATATATCTTTGATATTATTACTTCAATTCTTTTGGATATAAACCCAGAAGTGGGACTGCTGTTCATATAGTATTCTATTTTTAGTTTTTTAGAGGAATCTCCAATACTGTTTTCCATAGTGGTCATATCAATTTTCATTCCCACTGACAGTGCATAAGATTTCCAATTTCTTCACATCCTTATATGCACCTGATTTTCCACCCTGTTCATAATTTTTATTTTTTTTTTTTTGGTTTCAGTTCTCTGTTTATATAAATTAAATGAAAATCTGGTCATTCATAGTTTGTTTGTGCTTTTGGTGTCACACTCAAGAAATCCTTGTTAAAGCCAATGTCATGAAGCTTGCCCTCTGCTTTCTTTTAGGACTTCTATAGTTTAAAGTTTCAGGTTTAAATCATCTTGAAAAATAAAGCTGATTTTTCTACCACTAAATACACTGGGAAATTAGACTGCAACCTCAAGCCTCTTCAGAACCAACTACTAAGTGTTCCCTACCTGACCACGAGACTGCTCCCAAGGTCGATTCAGGAGCATGCCTTCTCACTGCAGCCTACCGTTTCACTGGCCTCTCAGGAGTCTGTAACAATATGAGAGAAAGACGGATCCTGAGCCTGATGACTAGGGAATGTAAGAACAGAATCTTCTGGCTTAAGATTTATAGGTAGATGAGATCTTTGGCAATGGTTACTGGCATCTGGACCTCACAGAAAGAAAGTAGATCAGAAGTCTATTAGTTTTGAAGGGAATTGTATTGCCAAAGAAACCACAACTCTGACCTGCAAAAACTTGTGGCTATCTGAACTCTAGAGTAATCCCCAGACTCCTAAAATTTCACCAGTAGACAAGGGTTGTGTGTACTTCTCATGTAGGCATGAAAGATAAAAGACAAGTAAAATTCTTCCAAAGGGACATGGAGGACAATACACAGAGTTTCTGCCAGCACTCAGATCTAATCAAGGGGGTCCCTGCACAACCAGGGCACAGAGTCTGCAGTTCATGCCCAGTGGGGACTGCTCTGGACGAGTGGCTGCTGTATGTTCATTTGCTTTTCTGAATGGGAGTTTTTATTGTGGTTATCCACAATAAAATGGTCATAAAGCTTTGTTTATTGTAGTATTTTGGGTGTAAGGTGGGGCTGAAGATAATTTGCCTTTTAGTTTCTAGGTCACCAGATCATAGGAGTTAGGTATATAGACTTGATGGAAGGGATTGTACAATTACACAGGTTCTGAACTTTAAGCCTGATAGAGAATGTCCTATGTGTGGGAAGAAGGGGTGCACGTGGATAATTTCAGCAGAGACTCTGGTTGCTCACCAATAACTATTCCTTTAATAATCACGTTCTGGTCACAGATGTACATTCGTAGATGTGCATAGATGTCCAAGGAAAGGCAAATGGAAATAACTCTTCTGGGTTCCCTTCACCTTTTGATTTAGGGCAGTTATGTTAAGTCCAAAGACAGAAGCTGAGTGGACCATCTATCTATGGAATTCTACATAATATTATAATAAACTTCCATCCTGTTTAAGCCACTGTATTTTGGGAAATATTTGTTATAGCAACTTATGCTAACATACTCTTCTTATTAGAAAGGAGAAAATTAACTTCTTAAGGAACAGTTTCTTTTATCTTGCCTCTCAACCTGCCCCACCCAAAAAAAAAATGTTCAAGTAGAGCCTAACATCCTGTGGACAATAGTCTTTTTTTTTTTCTTCTTTAAAGAGAGAGAGAGAGAATTTTTTTTAATACTTATTTTTCAGTTTTCAGCGGACACAACATCTTTGTATATGGTGCTGAGGATTGAACCTGGGCCACACGCATGTCAGGCGAGCGCACTACCGCTTGAGCTACCTCCCCAGCCCCTGTGGACAATAGTCTTAACAGCGCTTTATAACAAATCTGAAGCAGTTTGTATATAGCTATCCTCTGCTTTCTCTCCCCCATTTTCAGTATTAAAATTAAAGACATGACTTAGAAGAGCAGCTCAGTGAAAGCAGTTCTTTTAAGAGCCGCTGTTAGAGTACTTCACACATGGAGTTCCAGGGGAAAAACAAAGTTGGATTCAAGGACCAATCTTAAAATTTCTGGAGTAATGGAATGCACAGTCTAAGCAACTAAAACCTCTCTATCAACTCCAGCCACGACATCCGGGGTCTGGAGGGTATGTTCAAAGTCACTTTGGATGTCTGCAGAGTGGATAAGGGTGTTGATATTCTGTCCGGAAACCAGAGAAGCATGGCCAGTGCTCTTCTGTGCATTAAATCCAATCACCCTTCACTTGAAGGGGATTGAAGAGCTCCCAGTGCACTGTTAGGGATGTCTTCGTGATGGGTTCAGGTACCAAAGCTCTTCTGCTGCAGCCTCTTTCCACCAGAGGCATCGCACCTCACCATGGCCTGCAAGCAACACAAAAAGTGGGCCCCTACTTTGTCCATCTTTTCAAAATAAATCTTAGTATCTTGAAGCAGTGATGCAGAAAACAAAAAAAAATAGTTCACCTTTGGAGCACTGGTGCTTAGCATTTGCTACCTACATAAATTTCCAAAACTAAATTATTTTTTAAATTCTAGAATTTAGAGTGCATTTTTTTAGTTAAAAAAGGAGATCTAGGGCTGGGGTTGTGGCTCAGAGATAGAGCACTCGCCTAGCATGAGTGAGGCACTGAGTTCGATTCTTAGCACCACATAAAAATAAAATAAAGGTATGTGTCCAACTATAATTAAAAAATAAATATATTTTTAAAAAATAGATACATAAAATCGGTTTAATTTGTTCTTCTTATTGATTCATAGAATTATAAATCTATAAAGTGAATTATTTTAACATCAATTAAGAAAAACTATTCCCTAGACCCTGGGTTGACCTCTGCTATGCGCACGTGTTAGCCACTAGTTCTATAGCATAGCAGAATATAACTGGCTCAGGCTGTGAATAGCGCAAAACAGATGTTACTAGAACACCTGCTTTGCCTATACAAATCTGCAATGTTTTTGTGAATGCACAATTCCATAGCCAAGCAGTGATCTGGGTATCTGAAAATGTTGGCTTGCTGAATGGGGTTATTTGGTTTTATGCAATTTAAATGTACACGTTAACTTCCAATGACACTGATTTTCATTTCAGCCTAGCATTGGACTAGCTTTGTTGGTTGCATATTTGATATTTTACAATTAGCTCCTTTGGCCTCCCTTGCCTCATGATCTCAACCCCACTTCCAGGACACTCTTTACTTCTTATTTGTTGTACAGCACAAGTTCATCTAAACTCTGTCATCAGTCCATGGTAACTAGAAAAAGCTGGACGCCTAACTGCAAACATAGCATTTGTGTGTGTAAAATTTGGAGAATGGGAGTATGGATGATTTTTATTTCTTCATAATACATACTTTTACTTTTTAAAAGAAACATACATTGTTTACATATTCAGAAAAAAATACTTTTAAAAATCCCTCTCTAACCTATCAGAAGTTATTTAACAGAAGAATCGGGGTGACCTTACTGAAAGCTACTGGTCTGGATAGTTTTAACAAATTTAAAACAACAATAACTGTATACTGCACATTCCTAATATGAAGCAATGCAGCACACATGTTCTTGTTTCCCTCTTGCTTAAAAACACTCCCTAAATCTGGATCCACAAAGTCTCATGATCTATTCCCCAGGTTACAGGAAATGCATGGGTTTAGGAGAGTAAGTTAAAATACAGGACACAATCCATAATGTTGGGGAATTCTATAGTATGAAGTACCTGGTTTCTTCAATAGGAGAAGAGAGAAAGGGAGAAAACAACAAGGCATGATTAAAAAAAAGGGAGGATAATGTTATAATTTGAAACAAATTATGAGTTAACAATGAAATGCAATGTGTGGATCCTATCTGGAACCCAATTCAAATAAAGCAACTTGAAAGATGTTTTTGAGGCAAGGAGAGATATCTGACTACTGAATGAGTCCAATTTAAGAAATTGATGTGAAATGTTGATTGAGACAGAAAAGGAAGTCTCAATGAAAGTAGTTGCCAATCCAGACGTGTATACTTAAACTCCAGAGGAAGGGTAAGAGAGATCTTTTCAGTCAACTGACTTTCTATTTCCCCAAATCATCATGCAATTGGGGTGAGAATTAATAGCATGACAAGATTAAATAGTTTCCTTTTACATTAAATGAGTCTGTAATCTGGCAGTTTCTGTCCTGCTGTAATTCTTGCAGAGGAATTGAAATCCAAGTTTTATAGCAGCTAACACCAACTACTGATGTTAAATATATACAGTGATGATGGCGAATGTCCAAAACATCAAAGGGAAATAGTATAAAGAAATACAATAAAGTGATAAATAAAAGTTGAAAACAGACTCATGTTATCTTGGACATATTTTCCTTAAGACTGAAGAAAGATGGGTTGGGGATGTAGCTCAGTGGTAGAGTGCTTACCTAGCACACATGAGCCCCTGGGTTTGATCCCCAATACAGCAAATTAAAGAAAATGTAATTTTAGTTAATATATCTGAATTCCAAGTGTTCCTCAATTAAGATTTCAGACAACAAGCTAAAGCCTGCCTTTGTTAGAACACTGACTTGGGGCTTAACTTTACCCAACCTACTGGGGCAGAGACCACTGGGAATCAGCTAGCAAGCTAGCCCTTTGATGATGAGGATCTTTGTGCTGTTTGAAGATATGTCCTAAATATATAGAGCTGAGTCTGGCACATATTAGGTACTGAACACATTCTGCTTGAATTTTAAAATATGCATGATAACTAGGATGTAGAAAAGAGAGACCATGAAAAGTTGACCTTAGGTCCGAAGCCCTTACTTAGAAGAGATCAGAGGAGGAATCACTGAGGATTCCACAGCTCAGCAGTCAGGGTTACTCTAGAGAGCCCTTCAGATGAAAAATGGGTATGGGGGATATAAAAACAAGGACTTTGTGTGTCAGTTGGTTTGCTGGGTAGAGACTCTAGGCTGCCATTACATTATCACATTATTCCTTCTGGAAATAAGGTTGAATACTACAAGAGAAGGTCCTCAACTCACTCCAGTTTTACAATTTCTTTGTACAAAGGTGAGGTTCATGGTGAGCAAGTGGAGTGGTAAAATTTCTGTTTTGGTAGAAATATGGAATTTCAGAACATCCCAAGTTGGGTAGTGAGTACTTGTGATTTTAAGTGAGTAACTCAAATAGAAGCATTTATTTCTGTTTTCTGATTTTCTAACCAAAAACCTATATCCTAGCTAGCATTGCACCTTGTTGATAAAGGAAGAATTAGCCTTGTACCTCTGGTGATAAAGGTGAGCATGTGTCTTGATTAACATCATATATATAAAAGCCACTTATGGACTATTGATATCTCTAGGTTTCATGAGGGAATCTGCAGATAGGGAGATATTTTTTAAAGGGTAACACAATACCCAATAAATTCAGCTTGGAAAGGTTGACAAAGAAACTTCTGGGGCTTAGGAGAAGATCAGATTCTGGACATGACTCCACCCTCCAACAATCCCACTGTTGACTTATACCTGACCCTAAGCAATTTTAAGCTTCTCCCAATTTGTGAAGTATTTAAAAAAAGATGTTGGAAAACCATCAGCACAGACTTGTTAACATAAATCCTCCCTTCTCTATTAATAAAAAGGCTTTTGTACAAACACCACCATGGCCATAACAATGGCTCTAAATGACATTAATTTTCATATGTATTTAATAGTTCAATTTATATTAATTCAAAGGGCAAAAGCGTCTTTCTAGTCTGGTACAGCCCAGCTAATCATTCTACCTCGATTCTCCCTGGCTTGTGCCAAAAAGAGATCTCATTTTAATGGGTGTGGAATGAAAAGATGAGGGAAGTGCCCTTGTGCAGTTCTTGGAATGTTTTTGTCATTAAGTTTCCATGAATGTCTTGATTATACCATCATGTTAATAGTCTGTTCTGAATTAGGAGGAAATTTTATTTCATAACACTTGTCACCAAAAGGCAAGCACATCTCATCACCCATCCATAACATGTACAAACATATGAAAAATCAAATACAGGTGCACAGTTAAACCTGAGATCCTAAGACAGAACAGGTTAAACTGGTAGCAGGAAAGTTTACAGGGGCTTTAATATTTCTACTTTGTAAAGTGTAAATAGGAGCCCATCACTTGAAATTCCAGTAAAGAACAGATTACATACAAGTTTGCAAATGAAGGTCAAGCAATTTTTAAAAAAATAAGAATAAAGTTGGGTGAGGGGAAAACACATTCTATGAGATTTCATGACATGTTATAAAGTCACAATGATTAAATGTGTAGGTGCTCAGGGACAATAATACGAATCAATTGAGTAGCGAGCCCAGAAGCATACAGAAGAAACATATAGTTTGAGAGATACAGAGAAAACAAATGAGTTCCATATGTAAATTTTGGTCCCCAAAGAAGTGAATTCTCCAAAATCTAAAATCATTCAATGATGTTGTCCCCAATGATTCTTTACTGCACACTCAAGTGTTAACCAAGAATAAACTTTCTGAAAGTGTGTGCTTATTTAAAATGATCTCAGAAGCATCAATAGCCAAGAGCAGAGTTCTTGAGCCAATACAGATTCTTTTGATTAGTGACTCTGGGAGACTTAGGGCCTTCAAAGCACCTGTGGCAATGAAAATCTTAGGACTTATCATTCAAAATGCGCCACTGTGGGGGAAAAAAAGCAGTATTAACAATCACACTGAGACAATACATATAATTCTGGACCATCTTGGGAAAATATGGACATTCCTTACACATGACCATATAATGCCAGGGACTTCATGTTAATTCTGAAGCCACTGGGAAAACTATAATTTCCAACATTGTCCTCAAGGATCCAGGCTTAGCTTAGGACAAATGTTTACTTTATATTTTGACACAGAAAGTGTGGTTATATTATTCAAGAGTCAGAAGATGAGAGAGTGAGAGGGGACAAGGAGCAAAACGAGCTTTGATAACAAATCTACTCTCACAATAATGGCATTAATTCTTTCCTGAGAGCAGATCCCTCGTAACTTCAGTCCCTCTTAAAAGGGCCCACTGTCAATGCTGTTGCATTGAAGATTATGTTTCCAGTCCCTCAATTTTGGGGAAAACATGCAAACCATAGCAAGGGTGATATGTACTCATTTTATTTTATTTTATCTTTTGGTGTACTGTGAATGAACATAGGGCTTCACACACGCTAGGCAAGAGCTCTACTACTAAGCTATACCCCAGCTCTTATATACCCCTTTTAAAGATGGAAGGTACTAAGTTTCAAAGATAATAGGTAATTTGTCTAGCATCACATGACAAGTAAGAGCCAGTTCAAGGAATGTTTGTCCTACGCTCTTCCAATTTTTCTCTTCACTATTGGCTTTACCCTACTCAATGTTCCAAGTGATAACAACATAAAATTTTTAATGATACAACCACTAAAGGCACATCCAATGGAGAGGAAGGTACTAAATCTCTCTCCAGAAGAGAGGAGGCAGAAAACACTATCAAGTCACAAAGAAAAGAAATAAATGCTCGGAAAGCCTCATAACAATTCGTTTTATTTCCCAGACTTCATTTATATCTAGGCATTTTCTATACTGATAACAAACTTCTCCCTGCCAGGGCTACAGCATATGTTCTGAGTTCTTGGAAACCATCATTTTTCCTCTTCAGTCCTTGGGTTCTCTGTCACCCTGGTAGTGTGTCCCACGCTTAAAAAGCTGATGTTCCCCCAAGAGTCAGATGTGCTACTTACATGTGAGCACACTGGCTTCTTTGATTCTCTGTTTCCTGTACATCTGGCTGAAGACTGGCCTGCTGGGAGTTGCTGGAGTGCAGTTGTGAACTCCAGCATACGGAGCTGTAGCAAGCTGGCTGACACACCAAGCTTTTCAATTGCATCCTAAGGATCACTTTGTATAAGCTCACCTGTTGGCGGTGAGGTGCCCCCAAGTCAGACAAATTAGTTCCTTTGCATTTTTTCTAATAGTGCATCATCTGTGCTGGTGATAGTCCATCTCTGATTTCAGTCTATCTCACCTCTTCTCTCTCAATTAGGCTATATCTCTTATGAGGATTACTCAACTTCAAACCAATGCTTATGGTTAAAAAATCTAGAAAATGGTACTCTTAGTTCATCCAGGTTTTTGGCACAATCCCATCCCCAGCAAATACTGGAAAATTAGGAAGCAAGTTGAGAAAAACTGCTTTGAAGGGTATGTAGGTTTGACTTTTTGGTGTGTCCATACACAAATTTAAAAATAGGGTTAAGCATTGTGCTCAGAAATTACAATAAACAGGATACTTGACAAACAAGGATAATGGAATCATAGAATTGCATCACTGTTCATTAGAGCAAACAATGACCCTTATGATGCTGGGACCATACAGAACCACATTATCTACTCCAAGCACAAACACAAATATGGAACAGAAGGACTAATGAGTTGAGATGTCATCCGAATTTCCATGGGTGATATTTACAGCTTAGAATTGTAGCTTTATTGAATGGTGCCAAAGATTCTTACTTTATAATAGCATTAGTGACATTTCACTTGGATAATCCTATTTGTTTTCATTTATTTTAATGAGGTAGCTTAGGATGGTAACCTGCAGCGGAAAACTTGGGAACAGGTGACAGCATGATTTGAAATGCCTCTTGGATTGAAAGGTAGTTAAAAGTTAAACTAAATGCTTTAGATGTACTGTAGTTTTCCAGCAAAACTATATATTTTGCTCTAAAAACAGAGACTAAAGTGCCAATTTTAAGAACCTAGGACTTTATTACCTTTTAAAACTTTCCTGCATGGGTAAGTGGATAACAAGGACTAATTTGCTGCATTTTTGTGGCCTGTTCCCACATGTCTGCATTTCCCAATGGTGCTTTCTTTATGGAAAGGCTGTGCTGGGCACAACACATTTTTTTTTCCATGAGGTGATCAGATGTGTATGATTCATTAAATCCTTCAGTATATACACATTCAGTAGTGATGCAGATGGCTAACGGGCATGGATATTTGCCAAGCCTTTAGGTATCCCAGTTTACAAAAGGGGTTTCTAATGTTGAGAACTTCAATTATGTCACTTAAACCTATCAACCTTTCCCCTTACCTAATGCTATTAAATCGTCTGGATTTATTATTTCCATAACATCTGATGTGTGGAGTGAAAAGACTCCCTTTGACATTTTACTTTTCCTTAGAGACTTGGAATGAGAAAATAGAAGCTCTTTAAATCTTCCTTATCAATTAAAAATGAAAAGACTGCCTGTTCCACCTTACACAAAAGTTAATCTTATAAGTAGCTTTCCAATGTCTTGCTAAGGTCCGAGATAGTAAATCAGAATAACTCGAGTCTTTTAGGGCCGGCACATTCCTTTGGATGGGATTACCCAGGTTGGCCCCAGATCTAATCAATATCCAATTGAGTCTGCTGTGAGATCAAGGAAAATACTCCTCTTCTATCAGTTTAGGTCCAGTCAAGAGACAAGTTAGACCAACAGAGTTTAATAAAATGAATTATTTACTAAGTACTGAAATACTGAACATGCCAAGGAAACAATAAGATACCATGAAATCAGAGTACAGTTGCTACCTTTAATGCTGGTAACAAAGGAAAGATATGTGTTAGAGTCTGTAAACAGGTCAGGATGGTGCCTGGCATTTTTCCAGAGAAATGTTAGGGTCTGTAAACAAGTCTGGATGGCGCCTGGCAAAATGCCAGAGGGTGTGGTTTATAAAGTAACGCCAGCGAGCCATTAAGTGTGGGAGATTCCTTATTGGTTGACTGCTGTATCTAGTTTATGTTAATTAGATAAGCTGTGTGGAATGTATAAATACCTCTGTTGTCCTACAATAAACGGCTCCCACTCCTGCTGTATCAATCTACACAAGTTGTTCGTCACCCCCCCACCCCCCCAAAGCTGGTTATTTTGCCCAGCCAGCCGGGCTGCGGCAGATATGGGAATTATTAAAACCAGAAAATTGGAGAAGAGGTCCCTGTGGATCTGATATTCAATTTTGAGGAGGGTGCACAACTCTGATGGTGCTGGACCCTCAGACATTGAAACCTGGGTCCAGTGGAGGGTAGACTCAGACCTCCCAAGGGAGGTGGCAGCTGCCTGATACTGAGAGGTCTAAGGCCAGTGGAGGGTTAGTCCAGACTTCTAAGGAAAGGATGCTGCCAGCCAAGACAGTGTCTCTGAGGGGTGTCATGAGAAAAATTGCTAATTGCTAGCTACTCCTATTACTGGAATGCTATCAATCTAATTTTCCACGCCCAGTTATCTTTTTCATGGAAATAAATTTTTGCCCAATGTCCTATTTCAGCAGGTTTCCTTAATGAAGCATCATTTATAACACTATTTTCCTTATATATTTCATTAAAAATGAAACTTGAGGTGTGGAATGAGACCCAATCTGCTGGAGGATGATGCTATGATTCATCATGGCAAGAGTGTAGAAAGATGGGGTTGATGCTGAGAGGCAATAGCTTAATAATGGTTCAAACCATTCATATAGTTTTAAGAAACTGGCCAGGAGAGAGAGAAAACCAAAAATTGGAAGTGGCATTCATAGGACTGATCTTACACTTGACTATTTACTCCTCTCTTTACCCCCATGTCAGCTCCTCTGCTCAAGAATATATTTGGGTAAAACTTTAGCCAATATTTTTTTTTTCTAATTGTGATTGCATTATTATGTCACAACCAGTGTGGAATCAGGTAGACAAGTTCTTTTAGAGAAGGCATCTAGGTGGCTTTTACTTCAGAGTGCTGTGCACCACTCTGTAAGAAATTATTTTTAACAGACATGAGTATGGCAATATGTAAATCAATGGAAGTGTAACTGATGTGATTCTGCAATCTGTATACGGGTAAAAATGGGAGTTCATAACCCACTTGAATCAAAGTGTGAAATACGATATATCAAGAACTATGTAATGTTTTGAACAACCAACAATAAAAAAATAATAAAAAAATAAATGATTTTTTAAATTTCCTTTTATTTAAGGAAGAAATGCAAAGTGGAAGTGATTTATCATAGAGGTCTTACTTATGAGGACAAGTGGCAGCAAAGTTGTATTGATCATGCAACTCGTGAAATAGCTGGTCAAGGGAACTTCCTGCCATACTACCTGAGTGTGAGACAGAACCTGCCATATACGTGGTCACCCTTTTATAGATTTCTAGGCTTCCCTATTGGAGTTCTTGCCACTTATGAGTTGATGATGAGAAATTTAAATAAAAAGAAAACCTTTTTTTTTTCTTTTTTAAATTATGGAACCCAGCTCAATTCTTATATAGATTTTTCTTAAGCATATGGAGATCTGCAGTTGTCTTCAAATAGGAAAGCAGAACCCAAGTTTTTGCTGTTGATATGGACTTCAGGTACTGAAATGAATTCTGTTTTATATAAAGAATGGTCAGTTGGCTGCCACTTGATTTGCTGAGTGATCAGCAAATCCCTGGAGGCTGGCTTATGTAACAGCTTCTCAGAGAAGCAACCATGAAGACATATAGTGTTATTATTCTCCAGTGTTTTGCTTTGAGAAATAGCTGCCTGGCAAGAGGATAGATGAGCAAGTATTCCTAGAAATGACAATCTACCTGTGTACTTATGGCCCATTCACACTGGAAGGGGGCCCCTTTGTAAAGGGCAAGTAATAATTTCTGGGTTGTAAGAGTATGAGTGAGATGTTCCTCAAAGGAATGTGGAAAGAATTACTCAGGTCTCATTTTACACCCTGAATATTATTTTTAAATATCTAAGAAGAAAATGAGAGCAGGTGTTATAAATGATGCTTCATTCAATAAACTAACAGAATACTGAGCAAAGTTGTTGTTTTCTTTTTTGCATGAGAAAGATTAACTAAAGGTAGAAAATTAGACAACATCAAAAGTGTTCAAGTGACAAAAAAACAAGGCAAGCCTTGTTTTAACTTGAAAGAGTTAATATAAGAGTAATTTTACTTACTTTGGGATGGAGAGATGTTAGGGATTGTTGATTTCAGTTCCCATAAAACTTGATTTCTTCCCCAAAATATTTATTCTTGCATAGGCATTGGGTGGCTTCCCAAATTTGAAGATCTCACATCATTAGTCATACCCTGACAAATAAACTGGGGACAATGCTTCATGTCACACGGTTGAAACAGGTCCTCTGCATTCTTACCCCAATCAAGAAATGCCTCAAGTCTTAGGTCACTCTTGAGAATGCCTCAAGGTCACCAAGGTTTCAAGTTCAAAGAGTCACCAAAGGATGCCTAACAGAGCCACAGGCCAGACAGAGGGGCTTTGTGAGACTCTCATGGGTGCAAGAGGTGGTTTGAGTTCTGTTAGCCTGGACCTCACCAGCCAGACCAACAGAGTCACAAGAGAAACCCCTGAAGGTCTACCTAAGACCAAATGCATTAATAAATGAAGAGACCTGTAAGTAACCTTCCCACCAACATTAACCACACCAAAAGCGACTCAAACCCAGGCTTCTCATAACTGGTTCTTGTTCCGACACAAGAGTGAGAAGAGCTTCTTGCTGTGGCCAACCGTTACCATAGCTCTCCTCTGTAGAAAGCCACCGTCTTCGAAGAGCTTACTAAGGGTCTCCACTAAAGAACAAAAAAACACGGGTAAGACTGGTTTCCTCTCAAGTTATGACTCAACGATGGTCACCACACTTCCACTTGGGCCTATTAACATTTGGTGGCCAGAATGTCACTCTTTTGAATTGGCTGCTGCAGCAAACAACAGCCCCGCTACCTTTTAGTCATACAGAAAGCCACAAGAATATTTCCTTTTGACTCTCTTCTCTCCACATCAGACCCACAGTCAGGCTAATGCTGAGGTCTATCTTCTCACAATCTACTAGAAAGTGTCCTGCCTCAACTTGCTTACCCTGCTGAAACAAGAAGCAAGAAATAAACAGCTTACTGATAATTATAAATAGAAGGTTCTGGATATTCAACCTGCCCATGGAATAATGGAGCAAGAAAGCCCTCTACTCTATCCCTGCTGGAGTTGGGAGCCACATCCCTTTCAAACAGGGAAGGCCAAATGAATGGACCCCAGCAGAAGTCACTAGCAAGATCTTTAAGACTGCTCAAAGATGCCTAGACCCAAGGGGAACAACTAAGAGTGACATGGACTGTCTTGTATTTATTCATCTCCTTAATTTAATTTCTTTTAAAAAGCTTTCTTTTTTCTTTTCTTCATCTTTGTAGGTGATCAGAAAACAATAGCACGTTCTGAAGATCTATTCTTTACAGATGATCTCCTCTGTGCTTATGTGCACACTAAGAATTTCATGATATTTACTTGACTTTGAGTAATATAATAATAACTATTAGTGTTGTTTTTGTTATTTATGATTCTATTAATATAAAAATGGTAGTTGAGATTTATTGAGCTCTTCATTTGTGCCAAGCATTATGACAAGCTTATTAAATATTTTATCTCATTTAGTCTCATAACTATCCTATGGATCGGATACAAATATTATCAAATGGGAGACTGAGGCATGAAGAGGTAGGCTTTTGGAGGTCACACTACTAACAAATAACAGAGTCAGAGTGCAGGCCTAAGTCTGGTATCTTCAGAGATCATTCTATCACCCACTGCAGGTCATTCGCTCCTTTCAAACACTGAACTGTTTATATGCTCAGCAAACCCAAATGCTTAGCTTTAAGAGGCAAGCAAAAATAGTTCTTACAAATTCCACCGCTGACTTTCTCAAAGCATGCATGCAGGTTATTAAATTTGAGCCCCTTCCCTTGTTCAAGTAATTACTTTGCCTCTTGGAGAGTGTCCTTCTGATTCTCTCACCCCTTTGTTCTCACCTTTTCATCCCCACACACTGTCACCCAGGCTGTCTGAAGCCTATTCAGGCTTAAAAATGCAACTTAATTTACATCTCTCCCAAGAAATCTTCTCCAACTCCTGTAGCTTCTACTTCCAGATTCCTATCAAATATGCTCATACAACTTACTTGGTGTTTACTTTTTACTGTTGTGAGAATAATTCATCTGCAAGTTGAGTTTATTATGTTCCATTTTGCATGGATTATGAGATCCTTGAAAGTAAGAACCAAAATTAAAACATTTTTTTTCATATTTATACACATACACCAAGCTCAGCATCTGGGACATAAAAGGCACTCAAAAACAACCACTGAGAGCTGGGTGAGGAAGTCGGCAGAGCCTGTAGTTTGCAACAAGGCTGGTTGTTGGGAAAGGAACTAGTCTGTTTTCTTAGAGCTCTATGAGTATTGTAGAACATATTTAAGAATAAAGTCCAAGGTGGGCATGATGGTGCACACCTGTAATCCCAGCAACTTGGGGAGGCTGAGAAAGGAGGATTGCAGGTTTGAGGCCAGCCCAGGCAACTTAACATTACAATGTTTCAAAATTAAAAAAAAAAAAATGAAAAGGACTGGGGATGTATTCATCAGTAGAATACATTCCAATGCCAAAACAAAACAGTCTAAGGATTCACTTCAGCGATAGAAAGGAGGCTTCTGACCCCTCAATTACTGGTCTTCCATGTTTCAACTTCTCTCACATGGTCCACTCAAGCTCCTGAATTTCAAACTAAAGGTATGTAGGTCATCAAGCTCGGAAAAACAGCACTAACTTTTACTTACAGGTTTCACTTACCCTCACACCTGTGGTTTCAAAGGTGTCACATTTCCTCTGAAGTCTTTCTGTGCAGCTTTATCCCCCATTTTTCCACCCTGCCAGCCATCACTGTCAACAGCCACAATCTTCTGTCAAGCAGAAGTCACTCAAGCTATCAGTTTTCATTAGCCTCTTAGCTGGGATAATTCCTGCTTCCTACAATCTTATCTTTTTTTTTCTTTTTCTTTCTTTCTTTCTTTCTTTCTTTCCTTCTTTCTTTCTTTCTTTCTTTCTCTCTTTCTTTCTTTCTTTCTTTCTTTCTTTCTTTCTTTCTTTCTTTCTTTCTTTCTTTCTTTCTTTCTTTCTTTCTTGCTTGCTTTTTCTCCTTCTAGGAATTGCTGGTTACTCTTATTTGGAATTTCTGAGATTTTGTTAATTAAGGACTCTCTGCCCAGGTGCTTTCTTACTGTTTTTTTTTTAATTTTATTTTATTTTTATTAGCTACACATGACATTACAATGATCTTGGCAATTCATACATTTGAATCATTAGGGCATAATTTCTCATTTTTCTAATTGTACAGATTGCAGAATCACACTGGTCATAGAAATCATAATGTCTATTTTATTCTGCTGCCCTTCCTATCCCCCCTACTCCTCCCCTCCCCTCCTATCTTTCTTACTGTTTTGTGAAGAGCTCCTGTAGGTAAAAAATGGTTAATATAACTTCATTTTTTTATGGTTTATATTATGAAAAATTTGGCTTATTGCCTTTGTTTTTTTAACACAGCACCCAGAAAGCTCAGTATGCTCTAGGAAAAGGTATTTCCTTGGGAAAAACTTTTAAACTACTTTTTGTTTTCAATACAATCTGACTCTGTACCCTTTCCATTTCCTATTAGAACCATCCTTTGGTGACCTGAGCTAAGTGAAAAAAGTTTTACCAACCACAGAATTCTATCATCTATTTTCATTTGTGTTGTTAAATTCACTGTCCTAGAAGGAAGCTATGTGACAGTAAACACCACTGTGTAAAAGGGTCCCCATTCTTCCAGCTTCTATGAGTATTAATTTTGTGGATAATCAATTAATAAGCACACAATGAAACCTGTCTTACCTCTGTCTGCCTATGACCATTTCTTCATTTTCAGTCTATGAACTCTTTACCCTCAATCTGACCCTTTTTAAAGAGGTTGAGTTTTAGGAAAGAACACTTAGTTCCTCATTTTCCTATGAAGTCAGGCTGTGCCCTGAAGTTACCTTATTGTGTCCCCAACACCTGCTCATATGCACCCTCCACTGCCCATCCCTGGCACCCTTTATTCTGCTATGTACTGCTCATGTACTCAGAAGTGGGTACACAAACAGAAAAAGATGAAGCACTAGATAAGAAATGACAAGAATGAAACCTTGAAGTGACTTTGGATAATCCAGTGGAGGTCTAGAAGCAGGTTGCTCTCCTCTCTGAGATTAGATTAACTTCACTTGGCCAAAACTAATGAGAAAGAAGTAAGCACCTGGAGTAGTGTGGATCTATATATTTTTATTGACCAAATGTCAGGAATGTCCATGGTAAGGTGCAAGAATGGCAATTCATCTTCTAGAGAACTGCTACAAATAATGTCTGCTTTTAAACTCTTCTTTCTTTCTACAAGAGTAAGCAATCACTCCTGAAGGATCAGAAGATGCACATTCAAGACCCATGGCAACAAGATACCAGCCATACAACCCTGGGCAAGTTAATTAGCTTCCACAAATATCAGTTTCCTTAAATATAAAAACACGAGGTTTTGTTCCAATTACCCCACAGGGGTATGTGAGGATGGACTGAGTCAATATAAAAAATGCTTTATAAACTTTAAAGTACTATATAAAGGCTATATAATATTATTATTCTATTTTAAGTTTTCCTATTAGTTTTTATTTTCCTGTTGTTTCCCAAACTAATCTTAGTATATCAACGATTATTTTCTGGAATGTTGAAAAATTGTTCTTCATTGTTTGAATTCTATTTCTAATCCTTTGTAAAATAGCTGGGCGTGGTGGTGCAGCCCTGTAATCCCAGCTGCTCTGAAAGCTGAGGGAGGATGATCACAATTTCAAAGTCAGCCTTAGCAACTTATTGAGGCCCTAAGCAACTCAGAGAGCCCCTGTTCCTAAATAAAATACAAAAAAGGGCTGGGGATGTGGCTCAATAGTTAAGCACATCAGGGTTCAATCTCCAGTACAAAAAAAAAAAAATCTAATCCTTTGTGAAATAATGGATTAGAAATCCCAGGTCTTCCTTGAAGTACTGAGTGTAAATATTCAGGCATTATTTTTCTTTTTTTTAAAATTTTTTTTAATTTTTTATTAGTTGTTCAAAACATTTCATAGCTCTTGACATATCATATTTCATACATTTGATTCAAGTGGGTTATGAACTCCCATTTTTACCCCGTGTACAGATTGCAGAATCACATCGGTTACACATCCACTGTTTTACATATTTCCATACTAGTGTCTGTTGTGTTCTGTTGCCTTTCCTACCCTCTACTATCCCCCCTCCCCTCCCCTCCCCTCTCATCTTCTCTCTCTACCCCATCTACTGTAATTCATTTCTCCCCTTGTTTTTTTTCCCTTTACCCTCACATCCTCTTATATGTAATTTTGTATAACAATGAGGGTCTCCCTCCTTTTCCATGCAATTTCCCTTCTCTCTCCCTTTCCCTCCCACCTCTCGATCCTGTTTAATGTTATTCTTCTTCTCATGCTCTTCCTCCATGCTCTGTTCTTAGTTGCTCTCCTTATATCAAAGAAGACATTTGGCATTTGTTTTTTAGGGATTGGCTGGCTTCACTTAGCATAATCTGCTCTAATGCCATCCATTTCCCTGCAAATGCCATGATTTTGTCATTTTTTAGTGCTGAGTAATACTTCATTGTGTATAAATGCCACATTTTTTGTATCCATTCATCTATTGATAAAAAATAGATGGCTTCTAGGTTGGTTCCACAGTCTAGCTATTGTGAATTGTGCTGCTATGAACATCAATGTAGCAGTATCCCTATAGTACGCTCTTTTAAGGTCTTTAGGGAATAGTCCTAGAAGGGGAATAGCTGGCTCAAATGGTGGTTCCATTCCCAGCTTTCCAAGGAATCTCCAAACTGCTTTCCAAATTGGCCGCACCAATTTACAGTCCCACCAGCAATGTACAAGTGTACCCTTTTCCCCACATCCTCACCAGTACTTGTTGTTTGACTTCATAATGGCTGCCAATCTTACTGGGGTGAGATGGTATCTTAGGGTAGTTTTGATTTGCATTTCTCTGACTGCTAGAGATGGTGAGCATTTTTTCATGTACTTGTTGATTGATTGTATGTCCTCCTCTGAGAAGTGTCTGTTCAGGTCCTTGGCCCATTTATTGATTGGGTTATTTGTTTTCTTATTGTTTAATTTTTGAGTTCTTTGTATACTCTGGATATTAGGGCTCTATCTGAAGTGTGAGGAGTAAAAATTTGTTCCCAGGATGTAGGCTCCCTATTTACCTCTCTTATTGTTTCTCTTGCTGAGAAATATTCAGGCTTTTTTTTTGTCTTTCAGTTTTGAAATAACTAATAAACTGGTTATCTTTTGTGAATTATAGTAAACATTATAGGCCTACAAGCAAAAGCCTGAAATATCTTGAAACCTGACTCTGAGAATCCAGGAATTCTCAGGAATAGTTCAGATCTTACCTTAATATCCATGCCTACTTTTCACCTGCAGATCTTGAGAATCACTATTAACACTGTCACCCACCTCAGCTTTTGCTTCTATATTATTATCCTCAAGTTTACAGCAGAAAAAACTTCAAGTATTTGGAAAATGTCATAAATGTGTTCAAAAACTTCAAAATAAATTGAAAAAAATGATAACGCTTTGGGTAGAAAAGATAGAGGGCCTTTTAACATGAAGAAGCAAAATTGGAGGAGGCAGGACACTGACTGAACTTACCACTTTCACTTGGTGTCATTTGAAAAACAACTTTTGTAGTACATTTTCCTGGTTTATCAGTTTAGTATAACAGTCATTTTTATATCAGCAAGAAGAGCATATTACCATCTCAAATTTATCCAAATTATCTTCCACAAATATATATTTTTAAATGGTTAGACATAATAAGATTGACCTAGGTTCACAATGGATAATTTGTATAATCTAATCAAAAATTAATTAGGTAAAAAAAATCCAGACATCATCACCAAAGAAGAAACTTCTTCCTAAACTCTTCAACTGATGATTGTGCGTTGTGTAGATATGATTTTGTTTAGAACTGACCCAAGATAAACCACAAATGTGCTCTAGCATTAATATCTGTTAACAAGGATGACTCATTGTTCAGTAGCTGATGCTAAACTTCTTACAGGAATGGTGACATTGTAAACCAGACCTTTGAGGAATTAACAATAGAAAACATTGATGAAGTCAAAAGGTTCAGAAAATAAGATGAGTTGTTGTACAACAACAATTTAGGGTAACAGATGATGGTTCTAAAATGCCAAGTAAGATCTTTGCTTGTAAATTTAATTGCCATTTCAAATTTTAAAATGTTGAGCTATAATTAGGGATGCAAAACTATCTGAATAGATGAGCATGTTAATAACATTGTGTGGTGAGCCGTTTCTGTGTACTGTGGCCGCCATTACAAGATGGCGCTGGTTTCCGCTGTAGTCTGTGACAAACAACTCCTTATCAGAATGAGTTGGCACGCTGTGACTTGGCACCCTATGAGAAAAGTCCACGTGGCAGTTGTGCATTGGGGCTTTATCTGCTTTATTAAGGCTGGGGCACATGGGAGTAGAAAGAAACAAGCTAAAAGACATGTCAAAACAAAGGCCTGAATAAACTGCTGAAGGAAGAATCCTGTGTCGTGTTTCCTTTGCTGGCGAGGGGTCGCGGCAGTTGGTGGCCCGGACGGGGACACCTCCTCGAACCCAGGATCCAGAACCTTCAGCAGTCAGGGTGGTGCACCGGTAAGTTCCCGAGTAAATGGGAATCCGCAAATGAAAGCGGGGCGCTCCTCTGTAGATAAAGAGAGAGCGGGGAAAAAATAATAAAATAGGACGCTCCTCTGTAGATAAAGAGAGAGCGGGGAAAAATAATAAAATAAAACGCTCCTCGGTAAATGAAGAGAGAGCAGAAAAATAATTAAACAGGACGCTCCTCTGTAGATAAAGAGAGAGCGGGGAAAAATAATAAAATAAAACGCTCCTCGGTAAATGAAGAGAGAGCGGAAAAATAATTAAACGGGACGCTCCTCTGTAGATAAAGAGAGAGCGGGGCTTTTGTACTTTCACTTTCTTCATAGTTTTGAAAACATCTTCATAGTTTTGAAAACATTATGGGTGTTAACTCCTCAAGCCCAATTTTGCTGGCCTTGGATGGGCTGCTGCGTTCTAAGGAACTTAAAGTGAAACAGAGCACATTGCAGATGTTTTTGAGAGAGGCTGATATTGCAGCTCCTTGGTTTGCTTTTTCAGGGAGTCTTACAATTCCCAGCTGGGACAAGTTAGGAAAAGACCTTGACTTTGCTTATAAGCAGGGAACTTTAAAAGATGGCATTATTCTAATATGGAAGCTGGTTAGAGGATGTATAACAGATGGTAAATTTCAAGAGGCTGTAATTGAGGGTCAAGCTGTTCTTGAGCAATTGCATGAGGAAAAATCTGAGGGATCCCGCAGCGAAGTGGCAGAAAGTGTTAAGAGTAAAAGCAGTAAAAAGGCAAAAGAGACTGAACCTAAAATTAGGAGAAGGCTCTATCCAGATTTGACCGCACTTAAAACACCTGAGGACACAAGTGGCTCAGAGAGTTCTGAGGACCTTGATATTTTGTTACAGCAATTACGTAGCATAAAAATGAAAAAGAAAAAATGGGAGACACAAGGTATGAAGGCATCCCATGTAGAGGAGGATAGGGCTGGCTCTGAAGAGGAGGTGGAAAATCTAGAGGAGGAGCCAGTACTTGATGCTGCTCCACCCTTCCCCGCGCCTCCATTAGTTCCGCTCCCGTATGTGGATGGAGTCCAAGGCTCCAGGAGGACTTTTCATTCTCAAGTTTGGAGAACAGTTAATACAGATATGGGACTTGTGTACCCAGTGTTTCAGGACAATAACAGGGGAAGGTATCATGAGCCTTTAGATTTTAAAATAATTAAAAACTTGGCAGAATCCGTCCATACTTATGGCATAGATGCTGCTTTCACCCTTACTCAGGTGGAGGAATTGTCTGACCTAGTACATTTGGGTTGTATTGATCAACGTGCACATTTATGTATAACCTCTGTCAGATTTAATGATTCCAGAAATGCCTCCGGCATCATCGGAGAGTATTTATCTGGAACCTGGTCCATGGAAGCAGAAAACCTGATCCAGTCTCAACTAACTCAGATTGCTGTTTTGAATAGCACCCGTGTCGAACCAGTGACTTTGGGTCAATTCACCAGTTGGCTATCCTCTGCCTTTTCCTTTTTTAAGGAGTGGGTGGGAGTAGGCATTTTTGGTACTATGTGTTGCTTTGGTGTGATTCTTTGTTTGTGGCTTCTCTGTCGTCTCAAGGCCCACAATGCTCGGGACAAGGCAATGCTCGTCCAAGCTCTTGCTGCTTTAGAAAATGGCAACTCGCCACAGGTCTGGCTTGCGCGTCTTAAACAGTAAACCTTTGACATGGTCGTTGCACCCCAAGTTATTATAACATTGCACTGGGATCGACATGTCCTTCTTTTGTCATCCTTCTAGTGTTGGAAAGCCTTTGCACTCTGCGGGTCTTGTCACCATTGCACGCAGGTGGGTTTCCACACTGGTCTTTATCTTTTGCTTTACTGTCCGTGCCTTTCTTTTGGGGTGTTGCCAACTTAATTTTGTCTGTACTACGAAGGCAGCCTCAGCTGTCCCCCTTCGTCCACCATCGTCACGATACAGGATGCGAGGCAAGGCACTGCACTTGAGTGATCTTTGAAGTCGACCTCAAGGAGAGCATGTCCTATTGCATGCGGGTTGGATGTCCACGCCCCGCCCACGAAAAAAGGAGTCGGCTGATATGGAGCCAGATCTGGGGAAGGCTCCTCCTTAGGGCTGGACCATACTATGCAGCCACTTCTGCACAGTGGGATAGGACCTCTACTCTCGCCTGTATTGTCTTAGTAAAACAAAAAGGGGGAACTGTGGTGAGCCGTTTCTGTGTACGGTGGCCGCCATTACAAGATGGCGCTGGTTTCCGCTGTAGTCTGTGACAAACAACTCCTTATCAGAATGAGTTGGCACGCTGTGACTTGGCACCCTATGAGAAAAGTCCACGTGGCAGTTGTGCATTGGGGCTTTATCTGCTTTATTAAGGCTGGGGCACACGGGAGTAGAAAGAAACAAGCTAAAAGACATGTCAAAACAAAGGCCTGAATAAACTGCTGAAGGAAGAATCCTGTGTCGTGTTTCCTTTGCTGGCGAGGGGTCGCGGCAACATTGTGTCATCTGGTAAGCAAATGGCCCAAGCTACAATATAGAGTGTCAATTAATTGATTCATTTTCTTATTATTGGACTACAATGAATATTAGCTATAAGAAATTGCTGTCTCATGAATAAAGTGAGTCATTTTCATAAAACATAAATAAACAGGCAAAAAAACATGTTTTCTCTTGCAAGACAAGATAGGAATTACTTGTGAACTATAGTAGGAACTGAAAACTACAACTGGGGGAAGCAATGATTCAGGGTCTGAACTTGCATGCCCATTATGCAAACCAGATTTCATCTCTCTGGACTTTTACCCATCTTTAGTCAAGAAAAGAGGTCAATGATCCAAATTGCTCTACCAGAAGTAAAATAAATAGATGGAGCAGAGCTCTTTTATTGAAGGCAATCCTGAAGATAACTAAATAATAGTTTATACTTTTCAATCACTTGATTACTTATCTAATTAGGAAAAATAATTTTCACGGCCAACTATTTTTTACTTACTGTTTTATTTCTTACTAAAAAAGAGACCTATGACTTCATAGTAGAGGCAAAGTAGATATTCTGAAAACATTTTGTCCTATAAATGAGAGTTACCAGCACCTTATCATAAAATGTTCTTACTGAACAACATAATTACATCTAGATACTTATTTCATAGAAGACATTTTATAAGCAATCATATTTTACCTAAGTGATCATTTAATATTTAGAGATTAAATTTTCTTTTCTTTCCATAAGCATTACTCATTAGGTAGAGTCTCATGCCTTTGAAAGGCAGGTAAGTGTTATTAGTCTGAAGACTAAAGTTAACTTCATCAATGCACCCTTCAAAAATGTAATGCTAAAAAAAGTGAAAATATCAGAGGTCAACAATGATAGTAAGGAAATAACTGATGACTACTTAGTTGTCATTGTTTAAAAATGGTAAGGAGAGAAAAAAATTGAATAGGAAGAATTCAGAAAATATAAAAGGCTAGTTTAAAAGACAGGATAATGAATCAAGTAAAGGGGAGAATTTGTAGGTTAATTTCAGTTAGGGATAAAAATTTTTAAGCTCTGATGGAATTCTGAATCTTTGACTCTGAACTGCAATTTTACTCTTAGAAGAATTCAGATATTACTCCCAGTATGATTCCTAGGCATAGAGAAAAATTTTTCTCTTCTACTTCTAGAAGTTTAAATTCCTGGACATGCAGAATTATTCATTTCAGATATTTCTTTCATTTCTTTTTCTAGAAGCTAAAGCATAATAAGGAACTGCACAGTGCCTGGGATTGCAGTGATTACCTTCTTCTTTCCATACAACCATACCTGTGGGTGGAAAGAAGCATTCCTATGGCCCTGATCTACATAGGAGGGTGACTGAGATGATGTGGCAGCATTTAGACCAAATGGCATCTGTGCAAGAAAAAAAAATGAGAGAATATAGCACTCACTCAATTCTCTCCAAGATAGTCAACTGACCAGGCTCAAAAGATGTTCCACTCTGCCTTACAAAATAGATACCAGCTTATCACTTCTAGTTAATATTGCAGGGACACTCCCGAGGCAGTGGCACTATAAGGACAAGAGAGTTGGTACATAAATGGCTATGCACCTTCCCTAACATAGGGACCACAGTGATGAGCTTTTAAAGCTTTCTTCCAGAGAAGGTGGTGAAGAGATAATGACAACTTGGATGAAATGAAGGCAAAAGAATCATTGCAGGCAGTCAGATAAGATTACCAGCCAAAGAATTTGTTCAAAGTGCAGAACTGTTCAGGTCATTAATTTATCCAATGTGAAGGTCCAAATGGCAGGTAGTTTCAAAGTGGACTGCATCAAATAAGGAGCTAAACAGAAGCTGTAAGAACAGAGTCAAGAATTCCTCATCTGTGAACCTCATGTAGCATTCACTGGTCAGATAAGATGACAGGAACAGTGTGTGCCACCATATCACCATGTTAGGTACCTCTCTTTTTATGTGTTTCCATTGAGGGGGTTGTTTGGTCTCATGTGTTTGATGAGCTCACAGAGTTGGTTTCCTGAAATGGGTTTCATACACTTATGCATCCCTCTGCTTCTGATTTAATTCAATAAGTTCACAGGTGGTCATTTTTTATTAGCATGACTAATTTATCAATTTGTTGCCTATAATTATGCAGTATAATTAAGAATCATAGGGGTTATTCTTTTTGGTGAGTCTGTATGCCCAACACATCTGGTAGTTATGTTGGCCTGTACAAGTTACCAAGTCATTCTCCCTTCGTCCTTGCACTCAAAATGGAGTAGCTCACAGCAACTGCTGCTCTCTAAGATGGAATAACCCACAGACCCTATTCTCAGCAGTCTAGCTAGAGTTTTGTCCATTTTGCTGATATTTTCAAAGGATCAAATTTAGCTTTCATTTTTAGTTTGTTTTGCTTTTGTTTATCTTATTGTTTTACTTCTGGAGCCATTTGAACTTGTAAATCAATGTCTTGGTCTAATTTAGAAAATTAATTATGTTCTCAATATTCTGCACTGTTTTACCTTTCTTTGAGAGTGATATGGAGGCTCTGAAGATCATCCTGTGAATGGCACCACCTGGAGTCTCTGGTACTTTGGACTGTTGTTGGGTTTAAAATTAGAAGCTGACAGGAAAAAAAAAAAAAGAGGCTAGGGAGTACCCTCACCCATCCACTTCTGGTTAAATATCTTGATTCTTGCTGTTGCTTCATATCTTGAAGACTAGAAGTCTGGCCAGGAGATCCCTCTTCCAAGGTCCAGTTTACATTGGACTTCTAAAATGCTCTTTCCTCTTCTTATTCTTCAGATCTGTGGTTGGTAATTGCTACATCCCCTTGCAAGTCTCTGGGCCCCTTGACATCCATTATTGCTTCCCCTAATGTCTCTTTATTAAATTTCCTTTAAAATCTCATAGAAGTACTACTCTAAGATTTGATCTCACTCCAGTCAGAATGGCAGTTATTATGCATACAAACAACAATAAGTGTTAGTGAGGATGTGGGGGAAAAGATACACTCATACACTGCTGGTGGAACTGCAAATTGTTGCAGCCAATATAGAAAGCAGTATGGAGATTTCTTGGAAAAGTTGGAATGGAACCACCATTTGACCCAGCTATCCCTCTCCTCTGTCTATACCCAAAGGACTTAAAAATAGCATACTACAGGGACACAGCCACATCAATATTTACAGCAGCACAATTCACAATAGTTAAACTGTGGAACAAACCTACATGCCCTTCAATAGATGAATAGATTTTAAAAAATGTGGCATATATATACACAATGGAATATTACTCAGCAATAAAAGAGAGTAAAATCATAGCATTTGCAGGTAAATGGATGGAGTTAGAGAAGATAATGCTAAGTGAAGTTAGCCAATGCCCCAAAACCAAATGCTGAATGTTTTCTTTGATATAAGGAGGCTGATTCATAGTGGGATAGGGAGAGGGAGCATGGGAGGAATAGACAAACTCTAGATAGGGCAGAGGGGTTGAAGGGGAAGGGAGGGAGCATGGGGTTATTAATGATGGTAGAAGTGATGATCATTCTTATCCAAAGTATATGTATGAAGACACGAATTGGTGTGAATATACTATGTATACAATCAGAAATATGAAAAAATGTGCTTTATATGTATAATAAGAATTGTAATGCATTCTGCTGTCATATATAAATTAAGAAAATCTCATAGAAGTATAGTTTGTTTTCCTTGGGGTCCTGATGCAACATTTAATGCCTTGAAGTGTATGGTATTCTATGTCACAAGATTTATCATTGGCCAAGAGCACCAGCCAGTACTCTCATTTGAGGAATTCTTTTTCTTGTCTTTCTGTGTGTCTGTCTGTCTCCTTCTCTCCAATATTAATAATACATTGTGACTTTTAAAAAGTATTTGAGAAAAAATAACCTCATTAAATGCCCATAATGCAGAATAACTTAAAAAGATACATGTAATTATATGATTCTACTTATGTAAGCTTAAAAGCAGGTGAAACTAATGTATGGAAGCTTGGAAATTATAGAATTATTATTTTTTGATGAAAGAAATGTAATTATTGTAATGGATCTTTTGAGATACTGATAATATTCTGTTCCTTGGTCTTAGTGGCAGTTTCAGAAGTTCTCTTTGTGTTAACTATAACTATATATTTAAGAATTTGTGATTTTCTTTATGTGTATTTTTTAATTTCAAAGGATTTAAAATTTTCTTTATGTGTATTTTTTAATTTCAAAGGATTACAAAAATGATACAGGTATTTATTGGTATTTATTGCACAGATATTTCATTGTATTACACAGATACAATTTATGAGAAATCATTACATCTGTTTATTACAATGAAATGAAATGAGATGGCTCTTTACAATCAATTTTGAGTCAGTTCTCATTTATAAGTGCAAAATGCTCTTTTTGTTCTCTAATTTATTTAATAGCTTGTTATGTCTTCCAACAACCTGTTTTTTTTTCTGGATGCCTAGCATGACATATACTTTGTGCAGTTGCAGGGAATAGCAGTAATGAAAAGAACAACCTAAGCTACAAAAGACTCTTTTTTTGAAGCAATACCTAGAAAGTGGAATTCAGCAAGATTCTTCTAATAAGAAAGGCAAAGACACCATGTGTCTGTGGATCTCTGGAAGCCCCTGCTCAAATAAGTGGAGGAATTTAACTGCTGCTCTGGAGGTAGTGGTGAGAAGTGGGGAATGAGAACAAAGCCATAAAGTTCTGGAAAACCACTTCTTTTCAGAAATAAGGCACTATTTTTTGAAATAATTTCTTTTCATAAAATAGAATTACAGATGCTTTTTGACTTATGATGATGTTATATCCTGATGAACCCATTATAATTTGAAAAATTCATAAATCAAAAATACATTTAATGCACCTAACTTATTGAACATCATAGCTTAATAACACAATATATTGCAGAATATCAATTTCTCACCTGCATGGCCACAGGGCTGCCTGGGAACTGCAGCTCTCTGTCACTAATCACCAGCAGGAGAGAGTATTTTACTGTATATCACTAGATTGGAAAAGCTCAAAATTCAAAATCTGAAGTAGGTTTCTGCTGAATCTGTATCGCTTTCATACCATCATAAAGTAAAAAAATACAAATTGATATGTTCTAAGGCATGGACCATATACAATAAACTCTCCCAAATGAATTGATGCAAATTAATTGTTTTGCAAAAATAGTGACTTTATTATTGTATTTTGTAGAATTTCCATTGGATTCCTAAATAAATTCTAGTTCTCAGCTGAAAATCAACATCTTCATCTAGTTTGCAGCATGTGCTAAACATCAACATTTTACATTTTGTGTCTGATCACACTAATATTTGTATCTACTTTCAGTCTGCTTATGGGCTTGCTTTGCTCTTGGTTTTTGGATATTTGCTTATTTTTCCTTGTGTGTCTGGTAATTTTATTAAATGCTGATTTTGTATATGAAAAATTGTGAAGTTCCGTTTCATGTTATCTTCCTCCAGAGAGGTTTTAATATGTTTTTCTGACAGGCAGATCACCTTTCTGAGGCTGAAACTTACTTATTTCTGATTTTCATGAATTCAAGCATTTTCAAGGATTCTGATAAAAGTCTGTGTTTACCAGAATTGTTTCCCTTGGGTTGAGGAAGGGAGCTTTAATACCAATTCATTTTGCCACCAGTTCTTTGAGATAACAAAATTTCTAAGTGGGCTTTTGGACTCCCTTTCCAACTGAAATCTTAGTCCCTCAAGTCCTGATTATCTTGATAGCCTTCAAAGATGTATATCTTTTCTTTTTAATTCAGAGAGTCTGCTGTTAAGTTCCAGGTTGCTACTCTCAGTTTAGCATCTCTTTCTTAAGCCTCAGATTGAAGAGTCCAGAAATAGGCCTATACATACATTGTCAATGAATTTTTTGGTAAAAATCAATTCAGTGAATAAACAGCTTTTTCAACAAATAATGTTAGAAAAATTAGATTTCTATAAATAAAACATGAACTTTGATCCATACCTCATATTAGATACAATTAAAACTCAAAATGAAAAATTTTAAACTCAAAATGAAAATCAGAGACTTACATATAAGCCTTTAAACCATAAAACTTGTAGATAAAAACTGTGAATTAAAAACTTCACAACCTTTGGTTGGGCAAAGAGTTTTTAAGTATGAAACCGAAAATATATTCCAAAAAAGAAAAAAAATAACTGATTAGAATCCTTTAAAATTAAGAATATCTAGGCTTTGAAAGAGACTTTTAAGAGAATAAAAGTATAAACCAGGGACTGGGATAAATCATACACAAATCAGACTAGCAAATACCCTGAGGAGGAAAGGATCATACAAGTTTTGGTGAGGAAGTAGAGCAACTGAATTTGTCATGCACTACTGCTAGTGGAAATGTAAAAGGGCACAATCCTTTGAAAAGTGGTTTCACAGTTTCCTAAAAATTTAAACACACACTACAATATACCCAGCCAGTGCATTCCTAAGTATTATTTATCCAACATAAATTAAAGTATGTATTCACACAGAGTTGTACACAAATCTTGATAGCAGCTTTATCTGTAACAGCAAATATCAAAACCAGTTGAAAAGCCCATCAATAGGTGAATGGGTAAACAAGTTACATTATAACCATACAATGGTGCACAATTCACAAATAAAAAGAAATTAACTATTTTGATATATACCTAGCATGGATGGAGTTCAAGTAATTTGCTGACTGGAAGAAACTAGACATAAAACAGTGCATGGCATATTTTCATTTATAAAAATGTTTAGAAAACACAAAACAATCTCTAGGGACAGAATGCAGACCAGTGATTGCCTGTGGATAGAGCAAGGAAGAAGAAGGATAGGGACAATGAAACTCTTGTGAGTGATGAAAAAGTCCTTCATCTTGATTGAGGTGGTAGTCTTACAGGTCTCATAAATATGTCAAAATCCATTACATTTTACACTTTGAATACATGCAGTTTATTTTACAACATTAATAATCACTACAGCTGTCAAACAAAAAAAGACAAAAACAAACACAAGTCCTGAATTTTAAAGGTAACATTTGTCAAGTTCTGTGCATTGATAAATCTATCTTTTTATGCCAATAGCATACTGTCTTGATTATTGAAGCTTTACAATGAGACTTTGGATCAGTTAAGTCTTCTAATGTTGTTCCTTTTCAAAACTGTCTTGCCAATTTAAGTATTTTACACTATACTTTAAAAAAGAAACTTGATAGGATTTTGGTGAGGATTGTATTAAATCTATTGATGAATTTGAGAGGAAGTAACATCTTAACAATATTGATTTTGCTACTTCAGAAACACATTTAGCTTTTCTTCAACAATATTTTATAGTTTTTAAGTTGTGCATGCTTTTGACAACTAATACACTTTTATAACAGATAATATCAAAATATGAGTGGCTGAAGTTTTATTTTTTTTTCTGTGCTCACATAAATACTAATCATAACACTAATCTGGTATTTCAGGATTCACCTGATGATGGATGAGACTAAGGTGTTTATATCTGGTGGCATCACTCTCACCCGGGGTTTCTGAGTCCTCAGTTGACCCAGAGGGTGGGAGAAGAGTACCCTGTAAGCACTGCTATGAGAAATCTTCAGAGCCATAGCATCATATATCACTCTGTCCACATTCTGTTGGCCAGAGGCCAGTCACATGGTACCCATCTAACAACTAGAGAGGCTATGTAGTGTACTCCAGCCCTTGTTGGCTCAGAGGATAAAGAGACAAGAACTATTTAGCACATCACAGTCTCAGCCACAAAGATAAATAACTTAGAGAAAATCTCACACATTTGAACAAAGAGAAGTAAAAAGATATTCAATACTGCATGTCTGAAAATTCTGGAAGAACCTAAATGTCCAATAACACAAGACTGGATTAAAAACAGATGTCTTGAAAAGAGCTCAAAAGCACAAAACAGGAGGCAAAACTGAGTGGGTCTGATGGTATTAAAGCACCAAAGATGACTGATGTTGAGAATCAGACAGGAAGAAGATATTTACAGCATCCTAACTTAAGGACAAATTTGGAAATAAAAGAGGGTTCTTCTTTTTATTTATTTATTTATTTATTTATTTCTTACATACATGACAATAGTGGAATGCATTCGGCAGGACAATGGGCATAAGTCTGGCCTATGATCACCTTATTTAAAACAATAAGGTATTTGTCTTGGACTTTTGCTATAACAAAATACCAAAGACTAGGTAATTTTATGAAGAATAAAAGTTTACTCAGCTCATATTTCTGGAGCTTGGAGGTCTAAAGTTGAGGGGCTAGATCTGATGAGGGCCTTCTGACTGGTGAAGATTTTCTGCAGACTCCTGGGATGACGAAAGGCATCTTATGGTGAGAGGGATATAACCAAGAGAGAGAACTAAACTGGCTTTTGCAACAGATAAGATAACCTATTAATCTAGAATAAGAACACAGGTAACCTAACTTAATTCCCCCTTAAAGATCTCTTGGTGGAGATTCAAATCATAGCACTATTAATAACTAGAATGCCTTTGTACCCTTTGTATCCAATAAGAAAAGATAGGAAACCAAATAGGTAAGAACAGAAAGTTCCCAGAGGAAAACTGAGTGACTAGTGAGTATATAATGAGTTGTTCAAGTGAAATAGTAATTAGATAAATGCAAGAGAGGAAACACTTTGTACTCATCAGATTTGCAAATACTGCAAAGTCAGATAATACCAAATGTTCATCAGGATGGAGGCAAATGAGAGCCCCATGAGCTCTGGTGGGTATATGGACTAGCAATGTGTTCTGAAGAAGAATGTGGCAGAACTTTGTGAAATTAAAAGACTTTCTGGGCATACACTGTAATGAGACATATGTGAAGATATGCCACTGCAGAGAGAGAGAGAGAGAGAGAGAGAGAGAGAGAGAGAGAGAGAGAGAGAGAGAGTGAGTCAGAGGAAACCTAAGTGCTTGCTGGTGAGGGAATAGAAGAATCAATTATGATGGATGCACACTGTGGAATACTATGAAGCAACTAGAAGCAATGAGCCTCCTAAGAAAAGATCTCAAAAATCTCATGATGAATTTTAACAGCTCCAAAAATAATTAAAGAAATAAATTGCCAGCACAACACTACCTATGCAAATTAAAAACAAAACACTCTTAAAATGTGTATACACATCCAAAGATATTGGGTAAACTCAAGTGACTACCTGTAGAAGGGGAAATGAAGAGATACATTCGAATTTACAGAGGCCTGGTTTGGATGGGTGATGATGATAGGTCTTGAACTGGTGAGATGATTAGCTTAGAAACTGGTACCTAACCTTCCACCGCCCTCACACACCAAAACCTTAAATAAAAGGGAGAAGGTATGAGTCATGCAGGCAGGAGGACAGTCAGACTGGCTAAATGCAGGGAAAAGCATAAAAAAGTCCCTGAAGTTTTAGTTAACTCTCATTAAGCTGAGATGGTTTGGAAACTTCAGAACAAAACACACAGACCACTATCCTATGACACCTTTGGTTTTTGCAGAGTGTGAGAAGCTTTGTGGGGTTTTGGGGTGAGCTTTCCTTTTATTGAGAAACACATGAAGTGGTTTGAAAAGCTACGCATGGTTTGCCACACTGCCCTATATTATAATTAAACCACTGGTTTAGAGAACTGTTTGTCCTATTTCATGTGCTTTGTGAAAAAAAAAGGTGTTTGTTTTCTGCTGTGGCTCCATCTTTCCGACAAGTGATAGAGAAGGGGGAGGTCTCCGTGTATTTCCTGCAGAACACTCACGCCATCATTGTGTGCACTGTCAGTGAAAAAGCGTGTCCCTGTCATGACTATTTGACTCTGGTTACAAGTGTTGGCAGGAGATTATCAAAGAGACAAGTGGAATTTAGTATCTGTGGTCCTTTGAGATCCAAAACTATAAAGCAGCTGCAGAAATGAGTCAGCCTCTGAAGTTGGGCCATGACAGTGGCAAGTCAGAGAGCTTGGCTTCCTTAGTCAAGAGGCACACAGGGCACTCAAGTGCACCCTTCCTTCCCTCCGTGTCTCCACAGCAGGAACTGTGTTCTTTCCATAGGAGGGGAGGGGAGGGGGGATAGAAGGAAACAGGAAAGGCAACAGAATACAACAATCACTAATATGCCATTATGTAAAAATGTGAATGTGTAACTGATGTGATTCTGCAATTTGTATTTGGGGTAAAAATGGGAGTTCATAACTCACTTGAATCAAATGTATGAAAGATGATATGTCATGAGCTTTGTAATGTTTTGAACAACCAATAAAAAAAAAAGAAGAGGTTCCTAAGTGGATTTTGTTGATTAACTGCCAAACACACATTCACGCGCACACACAGTCCACGAATCTGAATATCAAATCCACAAAGATTAGAACAATTTTGGAGTGAAAAAGAATTGTTGTGAAGAGTTAGTTAAATATTTCCTTGGGTACTAACACTAGACAAGCACTTTGACACTTACTACTGTCAAGTGATGGATGACAGTGTGAAACCCCAAGGAACTAATTTTAAAGAACCCGATTAAGTTGTAATCGGTCACTAAAAGAAAAAGCAAGCTTACGAGTGGCCAAAGAAAATTCAGAGGGCTGGGGATGTGGCTCAAGTGGTAGCGTGCTCGCCTGGCATGCATGCAGCCCGGTTCGATCCTCAGCACCACATACAAACAAAGATGTTGTGTCCACCGAGAACTAAAAAATAAATATTAAAAAAATTTCTCTCTCTCTCTCTCTCTCTCTCTCTCTCTCTCTCTTAAAAAAAAGAGAAAATTCAGAGTTGTCTGTAAACACAGAATGAGGTGATTTAAAATATAATGGTAAGAATTAATGGTAAGTAAAATGTACCCATTTAACCAACAAGAAGTTTGACTTACACCTGGGTTTTAAAATGATCATCTGACTCCATCTGCACCTCTACCTATGACATTATTTCTCTGCTCTCCCTTATAGTAACAATTCCAAAGAATTGTCTATACTCATTTCCCATTCTTCCTTGAAAACACTCAGATCAAACTTTTGTTCTGGGCACGGGGCGGAACTGCCCTTAGCCAGATCATTAATGTTCCCTGTCGCCAGGTTACATACCCAAGTCCTGTTTGGAACTGACTTCTTAGCAGCACATTTGCTGCTCTTCTTAAAACTGCTTTTAACTCTCTTTTAAATGTCTACTTTGAAATACTTTTAGACTCACACAGAACTTACAAAAAATAGATCAGAGTGTTCCTGTGCAACGTCCACCAGCTTCCTCTAATAATAGCATCTTTCATAACCATGGTGCACTTTTAAACTTTTAAAACCTGCTCCAATCTTCTTAAAACTCTTTCCTCCCTTAGCTTCTCCAGTACCACTCTCCTTGTTTTCTTCCTCTCCTATCTCTCAGGCAGAACTCTCCTCCTCTTCCCTGTGTCTTAATGTTGGCATATCTCAGGGCGCGATCCCTGGACTTCTTTTTTATCTAAATTCACATCTCACATGACCTCATCGCTAGATTTAGACAGTGTGCTTATGAAGAAATTCTGCTTATCTCCAGCCTTGAACCTTCCATTGAACTCGTGGCCTGTTTATCAAGCTGCCTACCCAAACTCTCCACCTCCATACCTAGTAGGTATCTTACTGTAATGTCACAATCAGACTCAGTCAAGCCCTGTGGTCCAACCCCTTCTTCCATCTTCCTTTTATCAGTAAATGGCTCCATGATTCAACCACACACTTAGGCTGAAAACTGAAATAGAATTGGGCTATTTTCTTTCTCACATATAATAACCTTCAATCTAATAGAATGTTCTATTGATTTGACCCTTCAAAATATAACCTATTTCTCTAGACTAAATCATCTTCATCTCTTCCCCAGATTATTGCAATAACTTCTTGCCTGTCCCTGGGTCCCACCCAGGCCTTCTAAAGCTTATTCTCCACATAATCATGATAAATTCTTTTAAAGTGAAATGTATGTCATATCACTCTTCTACTTGGAACCTCTCAGTGCTTTCCCACAGATTTCTGTCCATTATCTCCATAGAATAAAACTGCTGGCTCTTGTCATAACCCATAAGATCTAGTGTGATCTATATCATCTCTACCTCTCCAACTGCATTTTCTTCCTCAGTTTTGACAGCCTGAATACCTACTGTGTTCCCATGTGTAGACATTTGTACTTAGGGATCCCTCTGCCGGTAACACATTTTCTCAACTATTCTCATTTACAATTCTACTTATTCCCTCAGAGAAACCATCTCTCGCTACCTTGTCTGAGGCAATACCCTCTCTCCCATGGTTCTATCCCTAACCAGGCTTGTTCTCGATAAGGAACTGATATTGGATGGATGGATGAATGGATGGATGATTTGTTAGTTGCTTGTTTTCCTATTTGTGTATCTCTCACACTAGACCCTACACTCTATGAGAATCATGACTTTGTCTCATTTTGGCTCACTGATAATCTTCTGTAAGACATATAGTAGATATTCGATAAATACTTGTTGAACGAATAAATGAATATAGGAGCAGTTAAGGACCATATACAGAAATGCTCTCAGAGAATTTAAAATACATAGTTGGGTAATGATAACATTTAAAATCCAGCTTAAAAATATAAAACTTTAACAAAGACTAGCTGAAATTTCTTTCACTTATGATGAAATTGCATATGTATTGGGAAGCATCAGTCTTACTGCACAGCAAGACCAATAGCTATAAATAGCCTGAATTATCCATGGGCAATTATAAACGCATCAATATTGAATATTTCAAATGTAAGACCATTTTCATTAGTTTACCTCAAACAATTTACAGATAAGTTGAAATGATATCTGAGGTCTACTAATTCCTCATTATGTGAACTAAAGACATGTGGCACGTGGTTTAATCTCTGTCTGTAAAGCCTCCCTTCTGGGTCACTCCTCCAACCATAAATAAACTCACTTGAGCAATAAATGCGTGAGGGTTTTAAATTATATTTTTGCTTAGCTTAATGACGCTATAAATATTTCCTTCTTTTATCTCTAAGGAAGATATGTATACCAGAATTGCAAGTATAGACTACAAATGGAGTCTATTATTTGTATTTCACATTCTCCTTGAGGCAGTATTCAATCTTTAATCCTCAAAGATAAAAACCAATGACAGATATATCCCAAACTAAAATATTATAATAATGAACACGTAGATGTTTTCATTTTCACTTTGTAAATTGTTATGTTATGTTACAATCTCTGAGAAATTAACTACATTATGATGGCATCTGGGGGCTAATACCTGAGCTTATATGGCTCTTCTTCTTAGGGGTATTCTTTTAAAAGAAAGAAACTCCTGAGACATGAGTTTTACTTTTAGCCCCTTGAGAAGGTTGGTAGAGTTCTTCCAAAGGACCAAGTGGGAAGAGGTCAACATTCAGAGCTGGGATTCTCTATGTCCTGATGCCTTCTCAAACTCTGTCTCCCACCTCAACTTCTTCTTCCTTGGGTCTGAGCTAGTTCTCTTTGCTCCTTCATTTGACCTCACTTCAAGTCATGCACATCTCTTCCTTTTCATTCCAATCAGTTTAAGAGAGTCCCTTTTTAAAAAAAAAAAAATTAAATTAAATTACTGCAACAAAGTCCAGAATCTACAGAAGAAACATATACTAAGAAACTAAGAATAAAACAAAAACAAATTCAGACAATGGTGGTTTTGCCTAGTGATTACTCTCCTGGAGATTTCCAGAAACAACACTGAGTGGCCCATCAACAAATCATGGAAGACTTTCCTGAGACCCTGGGTATTAACCAGACCCCCATTCAGATCTGCATCTGGAGCCTCACTGTAAATCAGTGTCAGATAGCCCTTCCCAGGGGAGTCTTCAGGCTCTTGGTTCAAGGTATTGAAGGCAATGAAAAAAATAAGGCTCAAGGTAGAGTCAGTCACCAGGTGTAAGCACAGCAAGGTCTTTGGCTGTGGTTGGCTAGGAGTATCAACATTTCTCTTCTCCCCCAGGCAATCATCTAAAAATGGTAAGAAAATGGGGAGGGCCAAGCCCTATGGCAATTTCATTTTAACCAAAATTGGGAAACAGATGTAATCTAGGAGGAATGAAAAAATGCAAAGAATGATGGGATGACCAAGCAGAGCCTCTCAGAAACATCCAATGTGGATTGCAAAAGAATAAGCTCTGGTGTTCTATTGCACAGTAGGGTGATTATAGTTATTAATAATGTGCTGTATATTTTAAAATAGCTAAAAATGAGGACGTTTAAAGTTTTCTGCACAAAGTAATGACAAATGTTTGGCATGCTAGAAATGCTATTTGCTCTGATTTAATCATTATAAAATGTATATATGTACTAAAACATCACATTATGCCCCATAAATGTGTAAAATTATCATTTTTCAATTAAAAATAAAATAACACTTAAGAAGTGATCCAATATTTCTCTGAGCAATCACCTCTATAAGGAGAATCACAAAGCAAAAATGTAAAAATGTACACTGGTGAGACAATAGGAAATAATTCTTGAACTGGGAGGAAATCAGGAATGAAAATTCAGAAAAATTGCAGGTATAAAAGTAAAACCAGGAAGAGTGCAAAGTTAAATCAACCTTGTGGAAAATACAGTGATATACATATAGCATAGACATTAGAAAAGTCAGCACATTAAAATAAGAGATTTAGAAGGCATCCAACCTACTCAAAATTAGAGTTCTCCAAGAAGGAAAACAATAGAACAAGAAGCTGAAGATATAAATGAAAAACTTTTGGGGTCATAAAAGCATATGTCAGGAATAACTGACCCAGGGATCTTATCATCACATATTGTGATGAAGTTATTGGACTTCAAATAAAGAGGAAATCTCTGCATAGCTAGGCAGAAAAAAACTCACACGGAAGAAAAGTAGGGTGAGTTTAGGATTCTGTGCCAAAGACAGCAGATGCTCAAGGAAAGAAAATGTGGTCCTAAGGTCTGACATTCAGCAAGAATAAAGGGAGCAGACAAATAGCTTTCAGAAGGCAAGAGCTCACCTATTTGGGAGAAACTAATAGGTTGACTTCTTTTTTCTTCAGCACTTAAAAGCTGTTGCTCTGCCATATTCTGACTTGTATTGTTTCTTACAAGAAAGTGGCTTGTCTTTTTCTCTGTGGCTCAGTGGTGCAGCGCTTACTTCGAATGTGAGGGGCACCGGGTTTGATCCTCAGCCCCACATAAAAATAAATACATAAAATAAAGGTGCTCTGTCCATCTACAACTAAAAAGAAAAAAAAAGAAATTCAATTGTGATGTTTCTTGTAGCTGTATTCGTGTTTCTTGCATGTGGGAATTCTTGGATCTGTTGGTTCATAACTTCATTAAAGTTTATAGTTTATTCCAATGCTTTTTCTACACTCTTCCTCATTTTTTCCTGAGATTCTAATTCTATATATATTTGGCTGATCCTCTGTTTCTTGTTCTTCTTCTTTTTTTTTCTTTTTTAGAGCTCTTTTGAGTTTCATTTTGGATAATTTTTATTGTTTTATCTTCAAGTTCACTTAATCTTTTCTTTCTGCGGTACCTACTCTGATATAAACCCCATCTAGTACAATATTTCACTTCAGAACAATGTTTTCTCTACATTTTTTAGAATATTGATCTTAGTTTACCTATGTTCTCAATCTTTCCTATAGTTTCTTGAACAAAAAGAATGCATTTATAATGGTTGTTTTAATGTCCTTGCTTACTAGTTTTATTATCTGTATCACGCCAGGGTTGGTTTCAATTGATTTATTTTTCTCCTCATTATGGGTCATATTTTCCTGTTTCTTTATCTGCTCGGTGATTATTGATTCTGTGTTATACATTGTTTTGGTAAGCTGAACTTTCTTTTTTATTCTTATAAATATTCTTGAGCTTTCTTCTGCTGCATAATTAAGTTGTCTAGAAGCAGTTTGAATATTTTGAAATCTTGTTTTTTAAGCTTTGTTATTCAGGGCCAGAGCAGCATTTATTTTAGGGCAATTTTTTTTTCTCTAATACTAAGGCAATGGCTTTCTGAGAACTCTACCTGAGGTCCCTTGAGGTTTTCCACGCTAGGTAATGGGAACAGAGACTACTCCTGGTCTTGTGTAAACTCCAAGGAATGTTCCCTCCAATCCTCCTGGATGGTTCTTTCTCCAGCCTTGAATAGTTTCCTCCCTTGCATGTGATGATCATCATCCAGGTGAGGACTTAAAGGAACCCTCTCAGATCCCCAGTGAGCTCTCTCTTCATACACCACAGTAGCTACAGACAAAACTAATGGATCAGACCATGGTCAGTAGTGTCTCTCTGGGCTCCTGCCCTCGCTTCCCAGAAATGTTGACCTTCGCCTTCAGCCCCACAAGTCAGTGCTTCCTTGTCCCTGATTTCAACTTGAAATCAGTGGATTCTTTCAAATCAGTATCATCTCTATTTTGATTTCTGCAAGAAACTGATGCTTTGGTTTTTTTTTTTTCCTGGTTTCTTGATTAGTTTCCTTGGAATTTGGGGCTTACAAAACACATAAATTTTCTAAGAAATGCCAGAATGGAATTCCTGCTAGATTTCATAGTCTCTCTTGCAATTAAACTTGGTCACATGATTAAGTACATAATGGGAATAATTGGTGCAATTTTATGTATAAAGATGAAGCCACTTTCTTTGTTTTTTCTTTGTCCCTGTCTTGCAGGTATGAGGCTGGTAAGCCAGCAGAGATCATGCTGGTAAGAACAAATATTCAGGCCATGAGGTAGCTAGAGTCAGAGTACCTTCATGGCCTTGTGAAGTGGTTCCTCTGTAATCCTGGAATGCTCATTTCTGGACAGTTTTATAAGGAAGAGGAATTTATTTTAGCCACTACATTTTGGAGTTTCTTTTTATTTATTTGTTTGTTTGTTTGGTACTGGAGATTTAACCTCATGGTGCTTTATCACTGAGCCACATCCCCAGCCCTTTTTTTTTTTTTTTTTTTTTTTTTAAGAGAGTGAGAGAGGAGAGAGAGAGAGAACCTTCAATATTCACTTTTCAGTTCTCGGCGGACACAACATCTTTGTTGGTATGTGGTGCTGAGGATCGAACCCGGGTTGCACGCATGCCAGGCGATCGCGCTACCGCTTGAGCCACATCCCCAGCCCACATCCCCAGCCCTTTTTTGAGAGAGGTGGGTATTGGGGATTTAACTCAGGGACACTCAATCACTGAGTCACATCCCCATCCCTATTTTGAATTTTATTTACAGTCAGGGTCTCACTGAGTTGCTTAGCACCTTGCTATTGCTGAGGCTGGCTTTGAACTTAGATCTTCCTGTCTCAGCCTCCCAAGCCGCTGGAATCCCCAGCCCTTTTTATGTTTTATTTTGAGACAAGGTCTTGCTAAGTTGCATAGGGCCTAGCTAAATTGGCGAGGCTGGCTTTCAACTTGTGATCCTCCTGCCTTGGCCTCCCCAGTCACTGGGATTACAGGTGTGTGCCACCATACCTGGTTTGTTTTGGTATTTCTTTGATAGAGTAGCTTAGACTCTAGCTAATATAATAGGTATACTAAGTCCGTTTACATTTATTATTGCCATCTTAGTTTTGGTATATTATTTTATATTTTTATTTTTTATGATTAAATTTTTTAACTATATAGCTTATTTGCTTTGCTTTATGTATGTATGTACAGTTTTCTAGGAAGCTTTATATATTTCTTTTTTTGCTCATTATACAATTTTCCCTCTCACAATATTGTTTTAAATATTTTTTTAGTTGTAGATGGACACAATACATTTATTTTCTTTCTTTATTTTTATGTGGTGCTGAGGCTTGAATCCAGTGCCGTGCATGTGCAAGGCAAGCACTCCACTGCTGAGCCACAACCCCAGCCCCATCACGATATTTTTTTTATAGTTGTATTATAATTTCTATTTTGTCAAAAACATTTACAGTCTATTTTGTCCTAATTACCTATGTTAAGTGTTTACTTTCTCCTCAATTGTCATAGTTTTTCTAATCTAGAATTCTAAACCCAGTAAAAAAATTTTAAAACCAAATGTGGAAAAGATCTTCTTCAGATCTTCAAAAGCAGAATTAACTACCAGCAGACATACTATAAGAAATCTTAAAAGAAAGTCATTCAGGCAAAGGGAAAATGATAAAAGATCAAAATCTAACTCTGCTCCAAAGAATTGTGAGTATTGGAATGGTATCCATGTAGCTAAATTTAAAAAAAAATTCATTCACTACTTAAATCTCTTTGAAAAATAATTTTTATAGCAAAACAATACCAATGTATTGCTCAGTTCATGAAATAGCACATTTTATGAACTGAGCAATAATGTTTTTGCAACTAAAAACAGAGGTTAAAATACATGAAGCAAAAACTGATAGGACTAAGAAACAAGACAAATAAGAAATGGACAAATCTACTACTACAGAGTGGCAGAAAAATCAGTAAGTCTATGGAAGACTCGATCAGTATTAGCAATCAAATCATCTGATTGACATTTGTAGAAACTCTGCCCAACAACAGCAGGATACACATCTTTTTTCCCCACTTAAATGCAAGCCCCATGCATTGCTTTATTTTAACTCTGGCAAGAATAACATATTTCATAAAGGGGACAAAATTGCAAGGAAGGACCATCTTGGAATCTGGGAGTTTCCTGTACCACATGAATACACAATGCCAACATGCCACAGGTGTATACCACAGTCAGACAAAGGAAAATGTGGCATTGCAGAGGGCGTGGGAGGAAAGAACCAAGGAGAGACCTAGTGGTTACGTGTAGGGGGAACAAACCCATTTTTTTTTTCCTTGAAAGATGACTCTGATTTATCTCAAGCCTAAGACCTGTTGTAGCTGTGAAATTTTTCACCGACAGTATCTTGGTGAAAATCATTGATGTGGACCACTGAAAAATAGAAGCTGATCATTGGTCCTCTAATGTTCTTTAAACTTCTGGGCACCTTATCCTGAACGAATGAGTGACAGATACGCCATCTGATTTTAACCACAGAAACCTCTGTCACAGTAACATAAAAGAGCAAGGAAAAAGGTTATGAAACCAAAGTGGCCTCATGACTTTCATGTGGGCAGGTTGCCTGGTGCCTGTGAGTACCAACTTTATGATATGTTTTACCACCTGTGGCCCTGTCAGCGGCCACAGATCCTTACCTGTCCAGGTGGATTCACTTGCAGGTGGAAGATATTCAAGGTCCTGCTGAAAATATATATATCAAATTCATATATGCTGTCTGAACCCCACCCCCAAACCACCTTAAAATGAATACTTCAAGGAGAAGTTTGAATGACTGTATTTCAGCCTAGTACATTCAATTTGAGGTATACATCTTCGTGATATTTTATTTCCATGCATAATAGAACTCTTTGCCTGTAAGCATGAGCCCAGTAAGACAATTGACTGGTAATGCCCCAGCATGGCTATCTGACATCATCAGATGAAGCTACTATAGCACTTTATAGCTATTATAGCACACAAACAAAAAAAAATCATAAAGCAATTATTCAGTCACCTAAACTAGAAGGCAGAGAAAATTCAATGTGTTGACATCACAATTGAACCCCAAATCTATAATTGAAGTGAAGCTTATTAATATCACAGTTTTGGCCATCTATTATAGTAATATTTTTCTGAGATAGTAAAATAAACTGATTTATTTTTATTCTGTAGGTTTCTCATGGATATTTAGATAGAGTATGCTTTATGAAGACTCTACCTCTCTAAGCAGTATGAGCAAAGAAGCAAGGAAAGATGGTTAGAGCTCAAAGGCAGGGGAATCCTGGGCCCCCACTCGGAGGCATGACTTGGGTTACTTAGATGGAAATGGCTAGGTGAACCTGGATGCAGAGGCACCTCCCACTGCCTAAAGTTCTCCCTGCACTTCTATAATTAAACGGCCTTCTTCACATATGTACTGTCAGTATCTACTGCTTAGTATAAATGAAAACCTTTAAAAAAAATCACATCTACAGAGTTCCACATCAAAACACAAACTCTAAATAAGGTTTTTGGCCTAAGAATTTTTACTCTATTTATGAATAAAATTGGACCAAATTACGGGAATTAAATTACTTTTAGTTATATATTTCACAATTCTTCTCTACTGCAAAGGATAAACTGTTTTTAAAAAGGCCTTGCTAAAAGCAGTGTGGGATTTGGCAAGAGATCTATTTAGGTTCAAATCTTGGCTCCAAGAGTTATTATCTGTTTGACCAGGAGCAAGCTAATTACTCTTTCAAGCCTTGGTGTCTTCATTTATAGAATGAGGATAACAAGCTGCCTTACTAGGTCACTGTGAATATTAAGGGTGTAATTCATATAAGCAAAGCTCTCAGCCCTGTGTCTGGTATATAAAGACTCAACAAATGTCACTACCTTTTTTTTTTTTGCCAATTATATAAAGCAATTAGCTTTTCCTGAGTTTTTGCAAAGCTACTCTTGTTGGATGTGTATAAATTGTTGCCTTAGAAAAACCAATATGATCAAAGGTCTCCTAACCTCCAGGTTATCTGCTGGGACTCTTAATACTCTGGTTGATCTTGAAGACTCATACTTGTTTCTCCCATGATCTCTCCTAGATTATAGCAGCCCTGGTTCACCCCCTATTCTGCGGATAACAACACCCGAATTTTGTACTTCGCAGAATGCTACTTCATCCTAAATGCTTGGAGCCAAGGTTTGAACCTAAAGATTTGAGTGATTTGTCTTAACTTTCAAGTAAAACTGAAAGTTTTTCTTTCCGTACTGGGGATCGAACCCCCTGGTGCTTAACCACTTAGCCACATCCCCAACTCTTTTTTATGGTTTTATTTAGACACAGGGTCTCGATAAATTGCTTAAAGGCTAGCTAAGATGCTGAGGCTGGCTTTGAACTTGATATCCTCTTGTCTCAAGCTTTCAAGTCTCTGGGATTACAGGTGTGTGCCTTCATGCCTGGCAAAACTGAAATTTCTTATTTTCTTCTCATTTCAGCCTTGAAATAAATAGGTATTGATGGATTCATCATCCTGAAAAGATTAGTCCTAAACGATCATTTCAAAAACCTCAATTTTAACAAAAATAATCATGTGGAGTGTTCCTCCAAACCCTGAAAACTGAAAATTTTATTTATAACTTCAAAAGATTAAGTACAGTATTGAGTTAAATACAATTTAAATATAAATTAAAATTCTTGAAGTCTTACATTAAGTGCAACTCATGAAAAACTTTTCTGAGACTGTTTTAGAAAGTAAAGTATATAATATTAATTTTTCAAAAGGGTTGGTAAAAATTAAATATGACTATTCACATATTTTTATATGAGAAGCAATAAAAATGTAGCTTTTCTAGGAGTTAAAGTCTTTAAAGATTCATTTACATCTGATTTATTCCATGACTACTTCTGAGGTAAATTTTAACACTGATGTGATATTGTACATCCTCTGTTACACTTTTCTAACACAATAACATTGAGTTTCTTGCCCAAATAGTTTGAAAATAAAGACAATTGGTAAAATTGTAATAAACCAAACATATATTGTCATAGGAAGATATGGTTATGTGACTTTTCATTATGGGTCCTTTTTTTTCTGATTTAAAAGCAAGAAGGCACATGTATGTAAGGGGGAATACTTTCCCATAGAAAAGTAGTACAGGTCATCAAAATGAGAAGTTTATTTGTTGAGAGTCACAGTTGGAAAATTGGCTACTATTCACTTTTTGAGATCTTTGAAAAGTCCCTTTCTATCCCTTTTTTCCACAAAGGATCAAATGTAGACATCATGTGAATCGGGATATATACAATCATACCATATTTTTCCAGTTACTAAATATTAGCTGATTATTCATCACTGACTCCTGAAATGTATTGTGCTCATACACACACGAATATGAGTGTTTGTCTATGATTCAATTGATATTTTTTTCCTATAACATACTTTAATTTGTTATTCAGTTCTTTTTAATCACTGAGAAGAACATAATATGTTGATTTTCTTAGTGATATCATTGTCTAACAATGTATCAAAACAAACAAAAAATATAGTGGAATTTGCTTCTACAAGTCATTCACAAAAAAAAAAAAAACTGGGATTTTAAAAATTTGTTCCAATCTGTTATACATGACAGTAGAAACTTAGATTTTTAAGTTGATTTAAACTATACTGGAAGGAGATATGATTATAGTAGAAACAACTTGGGGGAACATCTTAAGAACCAGGTTAAACTGTCACAGGCAGATGGGTGGCCCACCTCAGGAACCCTACACTTAATTATGGTGTGGGAGCATAGTGTGGGCATAAAAAAAATTCACCCAGTGTATGTGGCTTCAAGTGTGACCTACACCCAACATCACTAGCTCAACCCAGTTTGGAGACCCTTGTGGATTTTCCACTCCACTGTCTGGGAATTAGTGTCCTGGGGCTCTCTTCTTCAAGCTTGTCAGAGCATACAGGGAAAATTTACCACCCTCACACAAAAGGACTATTGAGGGGACCATGAGTCAACTGGAAAACATACATGGCACTTTCTCAACTTGTTTCTTTCCGTTGCTGCAAAATAGAATGTCTTTTAATTTGGATTTCCACCCAACAAGAAAGAAGGGCAACACATTGACAAGCATTTACAAGTGGGCCTTCGGGCAGGGAGGAGTCCAGTTCATTAGGAACTAAATTTCTAGTGAACACCTCAATGGGAAGATCCACTTCATAAAAAATCAGGCCAAGTTATTTCATGCCTATATTACACCTAGATGAACTCTTGAGAATCTCAAAGCCATGAAAGGCCCATGGGGAGGTGGGAGATTTTCCTTGAGCGTATGAAGATGATTTCTCAATAGAAACTAATCCTCTACTGCTTGTCACATGTGACACGTGCTTGTATCTTGGTAAGTCAGTGTAGTTGATTCAAAGAACTATGTGTAAACAATAGAAAAAAAAATTGCCCCTGGCAGATTGCAAAGGGAAATTCTGTTTCCAGTTTATTCTTTAATTGTGCTCTGTGTAAATGACATGAAGGGATTCTGAAGCCCTTCTTTCTCTCCCCCCCCCCCACCTAATGCTGTTTTCCAGTCTCTGAGCTGCCAATGTACCATGAGAAATCCACTCATTGACATGACAGAAAGAGCAGTTGTACAGCAGAAACGGTATGGTCTGTTGCAATAAATTACAGGTTTCCTTTTCATGTTCAGCACAAGAGGCGGCCCTCATGCAATTAACTGCAGCTGGTTAAAGAAAGAAAACAAGCATCTGCAGAGAGATCAGACTGGGAACCAACTCTTATTTTCTGGCATCTATCACTATATGAACAGAAAAAGAGACCTGATTTTTGTTCCTGAACATAAGCCATTTTTAATACTTGTACTTCCCCTCTGATTCACCAAGACAGTGTACCATTTGGGGAAATAAATCGATAGTCATATTTTTGTCCCTTAAGTTCACTTGTCATGATAAAAAACAAAAACTGAGCATCTTCACTTGATTCTTGCAAAAAATTTTCTTCAGAGTAACTTAGTTGAAAGTGCCTGCTCATAATTACACAGCTGCCACTGTGTGCTGTACTCTGTCAGTTTATATTGATACGCTAGAGTCCTTCTAGAAAGATGATGTGATGTTTTTTTTAATCTCCCTGCTATTGTTCAATGAAGATTTTCATGATCCAATTTCTAGCTTGTTTCCAAAAAAAAAAAAAAAAAATGAAACATGTAGGAACTCTCAAGAACTATTCCAATTGAACTTGTATGGAGAACTGAGTCATAAATAGGGTAATAATACATTCATGTTACTCTATTACATAAAAGATATAAAAAATATTTTAATGCATGTACCAAATGAATAGTTTGTGCTCCAAGAGACAACCTCCCAAAATACTGGCTATTATCAGATCAAAGAGGGCATAGATATAAGACTCCACAATTCATTAATGATCCACTCCTTTAGTCCACATAAGACTCTAGCTGTATTTACTCTACAAAGGAAGTCAGCCCTAGTAAGTCAGGAACTTCTTTCCCAGAATTATAATTTTAGGAAAACATAATTTTGTAATCATTTCTATATTTGAGAACGCCTGTTTTCTTACCAGTCTTAGTCCAAGAAAGCCAATTTATAAATGAATTAGTGTAAATGTCAAGAAATTAAAGCAAAATCATAAAATAGTCCACATTCATCCTCTGGTGATTTCAGGGCCTCTGCAGAGTTATTAACAATTCATTTAGGCATATTCAAATATTATGAAAGTAAGGAGAGGTTTTGCCTTGGTGTCTATATTTTTTCTTTTTTTTTAATACAGAAATAAAAATCATAATGAAAATCGTCTGTAATTACAGATTCCCAAAAAAATTGGCAGTGTGGGTTTTGTTGTTGTTGTTGTTGTTGTTGTTTTACAGAAAAGTAGTAAAGCTACTGATGTTTATGGGGGAAAAAATAACTTGACAGTTTAGCTGAAGATCACAGGGCATTTGTTGAGATGTCTCCAGAGCATTTGTCTGAAGATTTATTTTTAAAGCTGTTCTTAAAAGTAAAAAGCCGCTTCCCCATTTCCCTCCCTTGTGTTGCAACCAACCTTACTGCACCATCAAAACAAAGAAAACGATTCCCATATTTTTGTTTCATTAGATTTAAGAGAGACACATTCAGAGAGAACACCCTTTAAACAACCAAGCAGCAAATCAATATTACATGTTTGGAAGAAAGAAAAGGAACCAGAGTGTGTGCTCAGACAACAAATTTCTATAATTTCCAAACCTGTAATTTACTTGAGAATGTGCGGTCCCCTTGAACTGGACTTCCAGGCTCCCTGTGTAATAAGCAACTTAAGTGTGAATGGAAACAGGTCGGGAGGAGGGGAATGATGAGATCTGAAAGCAAACATTTGTAAAATTATGAGAACAAGCAATGTCTTTTGAACTTTTTCAAATTAATTCTTTTTTCCTCCTTTAGAGAGACAAATGTTGCTCTTAAAGAAGGAGCAGTCTGAGAGTCATCCCTACCCATTGCTGAAAATTACATTCTACTGGCATCTATTTACTAAAAAATCATCTTCCATTAAAAGCAAAATCACTGTGGAGTGAAAACAAGAAAAATTAAAATGGAAACAATTTCGAAGACCTACTGGGAGTTGTCACTATTCGGCCTTGGAGGAAATAACCAGTTAGTTATCTCTGGAGACAGTTTAAATGGAGGAGGACAAAACATTAAAATATGTATCAATTCCTTAAAAACAGCATTAGTAAGATAAAGGATGTATCCTTTTCTTTATTTTGGAGTATAAAGTTAATAAATATCCTATATTGACCATTTTTAAAAAAACATCATTTAGTCCAAGAAAGGTGACAAATGACGAGATTATTGAATAAATGTTGCCTGACAGTCACACAAATCCAAGGAAAAACTGCCTGCATCCACAATATTTTTACTTTACACCTGAAGGAAAAACACAAAAATGCTTGATGATATTATTTTAATAATGTCAAGAGTATTTTGAAAGTGTTTGAGGATAAGGCTGTAAAATTCAGAAGAAAAGTTTACCAAACCCTGAAGTTCAGAACTTCAAATCACCCCCCAAAAGATAGTGCCAACTGATGGCTTGATGATTATTTTCTTAAAAAAGAAGCTCTAAGGAGGAGAGGACAGAGAATTTTATAACTTACCAAACCCTACTACAGGACTCTTACTCAGGAGAATTACATTTGTTCTTGCAACAAAATGTATTGGGGACCTACTATTGCCAGGCACCTTGCTGGGGATCCAGTTGTAAACAAAGCAGATAAGCTTGCCTGTTCTCATGAAGTTTACAGTCTTAACTGAGCAGACAGAAAGTGAGCAACAAATGTGACATGTAAGTCACTCATAGCATGTTAGAGGACAATGAGGCTATGAAAAAGGGAAACCTAGAGCAGGATGAGGGAGATCAGGAGGTTGTGTGTTGAGAGTCTATAAATAGCATGACCAGGAGATGTTTAGCAACATCTCTGGTCTCTACCCACTAGATGCAGTAGTATCTACTCACCCAGTTAGAACAACCAAAAATGTCTCCAGACACTGTTAAAAGTCACCTGGAGGGGAAAACGAATCACAGTTGAGAACCAGTGGTCTGGTTGGAAGTGGGAACATGACTAGTAAGGTCAAGAAATGAAAGAAACTCAATGTGGCTAGGGTGGAATAAGAGGTGGGGAAGGGTTGAGCTGAGACTGAAGGGGTGAGAGGACTGATCTCACAGGGCTTTGTAGGCCACTGTCCTTTACTCTTCATAAAATGGGAAGCCATTGAAGTACCTAAAAGGAGCATTCACTGAGATGGGTACCTAGGCAAGGGTAGAAGCAGAGAGAGCCATTTGGAGAGCTATCGTTGAAGCTCCAAGCAGGAGATGTTGGTGGCACCTACCCAGGTAGTGTGAGCTGATCAGATGTGGGAAATAGTTTTAGGGTAACAAATGTAACTTCCTACCATACAAAAGAAAGGCTTGAGAAAGAGGAGTTTAAAAACTCTAAGCAACTGGAAACACAGAAATGTCATTAACTGAGAAGAGGATGGCATTTGACGAGCCAGTTGGAAGGGCAGATGAGGGAACTCGGGTTACATCATTCCTTGGCAAATAGAGGACGAGAGACATACACTCTTGTGTATGTCGTTATAATTTAAATCAAAGAAGTGGCACAGTTTTCACATTTGAGTGTAATGTTGGTTAAGAAGTGACAGCAAGAAACTTTATCTTAAAAGTGCTTCTCCTCGGCACTAAAGGACGAAGTGATTTTTTATGATGAGTGTTTTTCCTAACACAAAAACCTGAATGTACAAGTGGGATAAGTGCCCATCTTGTGAACATAAACATTTCATCATTTGTGTCCACCTCAAGGGATGTCTCAGTAATGCTACAAATTATTTTCTTCCCAAAGGGAACCTATAATTACTCTAAAATCAAGTGTTGTTATTCCAAAATAAGTGTCATCATCAATGAAGGTCCAGAGCAATGAAGGAACCATATTCCTTCAAGTCTTTGTTCTTACTTCTCTTAGCAGTGACCATGTTGTATTATTTGGTTGGGTTTGCCCTCACTGGACTCCAAGGTGTTCAAAAAACATGAGCTTCAGTTCATTGACCCCCGTCTCATTCGCCATGCCTATCACATAAGAAACACTTGGTAAATATCAAATATATGAAAGAGTGAATTAAAGAATGATTACAAAGAAGACAAATGGTGTGGTAGACATTTAGAATATAGCATTAGGCACACAAACCAACCTCAGGAAGGCAGAAACCACGTCCTACTTCCCTTTCCTTCCCTCTCCCACGCCTCCTGCTTGGTGTGAGGGAAGATGGCGGACTTGGAAATTGATCAGACCCCAGCTAGAATCCTAGCTCTCCCACTGACTAGTTACATGGATCTGAACAAATTACTACATGATAGATCAATGCTAGACACTTGGTAGGCAGACTAGTTCCTGCTTAGACCTCCAACAGAGCAACAGCTGGTGTCCAGAATTTTACAATCAGAAAACCTTTCAATCCTAAAGTAGTTTTTTAAATTCCCCTTGTGCATATATATTAATTTAGCATTAGTGACACAATCTGGGGTGGGGATTAGTAGGACCTCTAACTGTCTTAATTTCGCCCTCTGACTGGCACTATTTATTTTGGTTGTTGGGACACAGTGAATAGATCTGTCCTTGCCTGCATGGAGCTTTCTGCCCAGTGGAGAAGGAAGACTCGAAACAAATAATTATAATGATATTTATTTGTGGTTGTGGTAAATACTGGGAAGGAAACAAATAACTGGAATCCAAAGAAATTTAGGGGGAGGCACAGAAGGAAGGAGACTTTCCTGTAGAAATCACAGTTCATCTGAAATTTGAGTCATCCATTGGAGTTGAGGGGTAGCATGCAAAGTGGGGGCAATGAAGAAGCTGGAGATTGAGGGAGTTAGGGAAGAGTGGGTGAAAAGAATGTTCCAAATATAAAGAACTTAAGGATCTGTAAGGATCTGGATTTAGGAATGTCTTTGTCATAATTCTTAGTTCATGTTTGATTGATGAATGAATGCACACTTGGAAGCCATGATTCAGTGACTAAATGACACCTCGCACACATGGTCTCATGTACCCGCTAAAATTTCAAAGTCAACTGCCTGGTAAGCTCCAAGTTCCCAAGGAACTCAGACCTCTGGTTTGCCAGTATTCAAATGTCTCTCTTCTAAACACTTCTGAGAGACTCTTCAAACCACAGGTGCTTGACCATTATTTGTGTGGTAAATAAGATTCCATCCACCATTCACCTGTGGTTGGCCTTGTCATCCACTTTTTCGAGTGGCTGTATGTGACTGGTGAGGCCACCGATTCATTGGGTGGTTATAGCTACTGTTATTCATTTGAAAATATGGCAAATCCTTGTAATACTGGTGTCTGCTTTTGCTTTGCTTTTAATGAAGCCTATAGATTAGAGGTCTTTTTTCAAAGTTGTACTCTTTTCTCTTTAGCTCAGAGGAAATGAAATGAAAGGGGCACTTCCCTTTTATTTAAAGAATCATTAGAGATAAGTGGGTTCAACCAAATGAGGAAAATAAAACATGAAGACCTATTCCAGCAGTTGCCTCTTCATTCCCTGGTGCTTTCACGAGAACCCCTGTGGCTCATGTATTTATGTTAACTCTATCATAAAATGTGATCTTTATTGCAACTTGCCATATAAAGTTTCAGCTCTGGGGCAAGTCTACTTCCCTCCCAAATTACATTTGCAAGCTATAGTCCCTTTTGAAAAACCCTTCAAATATTAAGGGGAGGCACAGCTGGCAGTTTGCATCCTGATTCATTCTTCCATTGTAGAATCACTGCAGTAACATTAAAGGGCGAAAAAAAATATAGCAAGGAATTTTCCCAACTCATCATACATTTCTAACCTCACTTCTGTAATTGAAAAAACGAAATTGCCAAGATATTAGGATGTTTATGAATTGTTTAAATTCTTACCAGGTTCATACATTCTGTTCACATCACCAGAAAGACTTTCACGTCCCCATTATCATGGATAATCAACTAACTCTGAACAAAGAAAACAAAAGCTGTTGACTTTTCTACATTTCTCTCTACAATTTAAAAAATCTAGTTGAATCACCCAGACTGCAAGGGTGGGGTAATATGACGTACAGAATAAGCCAAACTAAATAGGAAATCTGGAAAACGCAACCACAGAATATTGTTCATTCAATCCCTATTGATTGTGAACAACATTCATGCCACTCAGGAGAAATTCAGTATTTATGTATATGTATATGTATGTACACATATACATATATTAATAATTTCTCCTTTTAGAAACATATGATCCAACTGAAGTGATGTAACATACAAAGATGCCACATAGCATTGTGACCATTTTCTCAGGTAAGGGTGAGTAGCCAGAAGAGGTGGGCATATCTCTGTGCCCTGACAGCGTCCCCATGTAAGGTGCACTAAAATGCTGTGCCCTGCGGCAGTGTCTCAACCGGTCCTTTGGGTGTAATTCCTCGCAGCTCTGGGAGCTTCCAGACTTGCTTGCCTTGCATGTTTCAACAGCTCTGGCCAAGAGGTGCTGCTGATAATGAGCAGATTCCAGCCGCCACCCCCACCCTCCAGTTACCTTAATGGAGGCAGCCCAGACTTAAAGGGCTGAAGGAGTAAATGAAAAGGCCCGGATCAGTCATCTAAAGATGTTTCATGTCCATGACTGTGCTCAGGAAGTAGAAGCATGAGTAGGCGTCCAAGATATTCAGAAATCCTCAGAGCGAACAGCGAGGTGTTGCGGCCTGACCCTCAGCTCTAACAACTCACTGCTTTCGAATTCTGTGCTTCTGGCGGTGATAACTCTGTATGTCCCTAAAACTCTACACAACAAATTTTTTTTTATTGTCCAGCTTAGAAACTGTTCAGTCAAATTCTATTATGCAGCAACACTATCTTTACCCAGAGATAAAAATTACAAAGATAATGAAAATGAATGAAGAAAGCAGAGATGATTTTAAGAAACTGGTGGAGAACGGTACGTATTATGTAGCATGTTTTTCAAACCATAAGTCAAGACCCTTTAGTGGAAGGTAAAATCAATTTAGTGCAAACGCTTGGAAAATGTAACAGAAGAGAACTGAAAAGAGACAAAGAGTCAAAAGGAAAGAATCGCAGGAAAGGGCATGGAAGATGAGAGGAGGTGAGAAGAGGAGAGAGAAGGAGGATAAAATATAAGAGGGTATCTCATAAGAATCTAAATGTTACCTTGTAAAACTTTTGTTTCAGTTGTATGTGTATTTATGGAATCATGGTGTCAGATATATTTCTTACTACGAATCATGGTTTAGAAAACAGCACCATATCATGTCCTTGCTTCGAAAACCTCATCAAGCTAAATTCCTTGAAAACAACAACAAAAGACAAAACAAACAACAAAAACAAAACAACAGCAAAAATACCACAACCAAGCTAGGTTAGTGTGACCTGCTCCAATGTCATATCCCGGCTCTTGGCCATGGCCATGGCTCCAGGATGCCATTTCCCCACAGAATGGAACAAGAAAGCACAAACAAGGAATCACGGAATCCCAACTAATGCTCCAAGCCTGATCATGCAGTAATACTCTGGACGTTTTTTTCTTTTATGTATATGCTCATTGAAGAGACTCCATACTAAATCTTGGCTTTGTAATACTATAATAATAACAATATAGAGCTTTTATTGTAAGCTTATGTGTGTTATCTCGTTTAAATTTGTATATCAACCCTATAAGGCAGGTTCTCACATTATCCCCAAGTTCAGATGGTGAAAAAAATTTGTCCAAGATCTGTTTGTTAGTTGAACCAAAACTCAAATCCAAATCTGAGATAGTACTATTGTCATTTGTGGTGGTGTTTATGTAAAAAGGCTGTCCCATCTTCAAACCTTTTTCTTTTCTTTGCTTACTAGACCCAATCATTGTAAATGCAAACATTAATCAATGTCTTCTTTATGCTCTATTTTCAAATTCTTCTGCAAAATTTGCAGTTCAATTTCCAATAGACTAGACATCAACAGAGAACGCTAATATATTAGATGAATGGACTTTGCTAATATAATGCATGGTATCATCTATATGTACACCGAACTCATTTAAATGCAGCACTCCTAATACAATTGGGAAAATATAATTTGGTTTGATAATCAAAACAACAAGGTTTTTTAAATCTGTTATGTTATTGCTAGTCTGCTTTAGTGTTTTCATAGATAATTAATAAAAAATTGTCCCTTTAGATCTAAGACTAAAATCTGTGGCCCTCTATTTAAACTTCCCTTTATACTTTGACTTGTATGTCTTGTTCTTTATTTCTCCTACTTTTTCTCATTTAAAAAAATCCCTTCAACTTCTGATTTTGTTTTGTAGGTATTTGGAGATCTGGTTTACTTTAAAACAATGAAGCAGACAGAAGCCCCTTAGGGTAACTCATTGAGAACAGGGAGGTCCTGGTGACACAATTAAACTGGCAACAAATCAATAGAAACTGTAGAGAAGAGGATAGAAAACAATAATTAAAACATTCTGTCAAGAAATAGAAAAGTAATTAAAAGATTCAAGCTATTGTTTTGTCACACTAATTGCATTTTAATTTTCAATAGATTGCTGAAGACCATAAAAAGAATGGCCTCATTTTGGTGTTCCGGTGCTCTTCGTTAGGTTGATAATACTATGATTGTGTCACAACTAAATGGCAGGAATTTTCACCAAGAGGGGATAGGGAAAGTGTGAAGTGTTTCCTGTTCATTATATGGTGTTAATAAAACTCCTTATATGACTATTCAGATAGGGTCCATTACAAGTCCTGGTACATGTGCTTGAGATGATGTATGATAATGATGAGGAAGAGGAGCAAGAAGAAGATGATGGTAGCTACTCTTTTGACTACCAGCCACCAGGTACTTTGCTGTGCATGTAGCATGCATTATCTGATTTAATTCTCAACAAATGTATTACTTAGGTAATGTATTATTACTCTGTCTTGTAGTTGAGTAGTCATTGAACAAACTAAAACTTTTTAAAGGTTTGCCCATCATTATACAGCTAATGATTGAAATAACTATCATTTGAACCTATTCCTTCTCTGAACCAGTGCGGTTCAACTGGAGCGTCCAAAACTCAAGGCAAGGTGAGCAGAAGAATAAGCCACAGGTTTGTCCCGCCTTTCGCTAGTCATTGCTAAATCCATGTAAGTGATTGAAAGCATTCGTTTTAAGGGCACTCTAATTTCAAAGATGTCGAAAATATAAGGAAAAAGAATGTATGATTTACAACTCTTTCTAAGAGCTTCACTGAAAAGGTTAAGGAGGAAAAATGAGCCCTGGTTGGTAGGAAAAGTGTGGTCAAAACAAAGTTCAAAACTGAGGAAAACAGCATGCGTGTTTGCTGGCGAAATGATTTAATGGAAGGGAAAGACTGAATGATGTAAGAGAGAAAAAGGAGATTCTTTGAGTTGATAGCGCAGAGTGGGTAGGAGGAATCAGGAGATCCAAGAACTTGATGACAGTAACTGGCTGGAGGCTGAATGGAGGAGGCAGGTGGTGAGTGTGTGAGTAGATATGGTGAGGCTGTCTGTTGAGCTTCTTTTCTGATTAAAAGATTTGAAAAGCTGAAGCCATCAGAAAGTTCACAGAAGTGTACATATTTATAAAACATTCACATACCTGGAAAACCATACCGAGGTGTTTTCAGTTAAAATGGCGTGATGTCTGATATTGCTTTAAAATATTCCAGAAAAAATTTTTAAATGGACATCTCAGAATTAATGACTATAGTGATAACAACAATAGCTGGCATTTTTTGAGAACTCACTATGAGCTGTTGTGGTCCATGCTTTACAACTGAGCCTGATACTAATTCTCTTGATTCTATTTGTGCCCTGTTCTCCTAGGAGGATCTCTTTCTTATAGTTGAGTAGTTGTAGGAAAGGTAGCCTTTCCTACCCTGTTTTCAAAATCTTCACTTCTAGACCATGAAGTTAAAATGGCTTGGCTATGTATTATTGAACCACCAGCCAGTGTAAATGACTTATTGGAGATTCTTTTCCTGCTGATGACCATTATGTAGGCTAAGACAGATGGTGCTGCTTCCTCTGGGAAAGGCTGGTACTGAAAGCATCCTAGTCCTTCATTCTTGGCCAACTGCTGAACTTTCAATTCTCCCACTTGCATGTTTTACTTCATTTCTCTGATGTTATGGAAATACTGGTATGGGAGGGAGAGAATTCAGAAGTCCATTCCAGGGCATTTGTGTTGACAAAAACCACATCCAGATGGAAGCAACATGATGTACTTCAAATAGTAATGAAGGGGTGATTTTATCCTGGCAATTTCTTTTGTATCTTTGGTCCTGTGTCCCCTCACTGAGTCATCAGGTTGCCCTACATCCTCTGCCTCAAGAAGAGATGCCAGCCATATTGGACTAGGGCCTGCCGTAATGACTTACTCCAACTTGACTAACTCTGTAAAAATGCCATTTCCAAATACATTCACATTCAGAGGTACTGGGGTTAGGACTTCAGCATATGAATTTTCTTTTTTGTTAAGGGGGATGATACACAATTCAACCCCTAATAGCCTCAAATATGGGAATTGCCATGAAAGTACTCTATGGCTATGTACCACAATGATATCCAACTTCTCTGAAGAGCTCTCCATCACAAGCACCTTGGAGCCAGCCATACAGGAGCTGAGGTAGCTTCCACAGACAACTCACCTCAGTTTACCTACTTCCCCAGGTCATGGTATCTGTGACTCTCATCATCATCTGGTGAGACAACTGAACAGCCAATGGAAATAATGCTCATTAGCCTAACACTAGACAGTGCCTTATCTGACTTATCTATGTGAAGAATCCTCAGCAGATTCCCTGTTAGCAACATTATTATCCATGTTAGTTATCTGTTATTCTCCCCCTATATATAACATATACATGAAATATATAATATATAACACATACATATATGTGTTATATATAATATATAATATATATATGAATTAGACATGTAACAAATATATATATGCATATATATATATATATAAAATTTACTTTGCTAACAGATTATTTATGTGGATGTAGTCATTGCATCAGTAGAGTCCTGGTTATATGGCAGAATGGTGGCAGTAGAAATGGAAGGTTCTTCTATTGCTACAATGAAGAAACTACAAAGAATCATCAACAATAGGGAGGGATATAAAATCCATTCCTGGAATATATAATGTGAAAGATAGATATATTTATATATATATAATATTTATAAATATATATTTATTAATATAAATATATAAATATATATACTAATATAAATTATATATATCTTTGTATAAGTGTTTTTTTTTCTTGGTTCTGTGCCTAATTTTAATAGTTGGGAGCTAAAGAAAAAGTTTGAGAGTCTATTTTCTAATTCCTAAACTGATTTTAAATTTCCAGTGTACTTACAAAGTCCAAGATACAAAAAGAGTGCCAAACACAAGGATGGAATTAACAAAAAAATGCATGTTGGCTTTCTAATTTTATAGGGGGAAATCTCACTAATCATCACACATCATATAAAATAATAACTGCCCTGTAATAATAGGTAATAATATATAATGACAAGTAATATTCAGTGTTACGGTTTTCTTCGTGATTTCTAAGGTCATGGATGAAAAACTCAAAAGGAAGTTTTAGTGTAATTTGCTTCCTCTCTTCCAATAATAACATTAGACACACTTTGAACACAAATATGGCGAGCTCTACAAATTAAATGAAATTTTGCCTCTAGTTTGAAACAAGTTAATGCAAGTCTTAAATGGCAGGAAGTGAGTGGGGTGAAAAAGGTATCTGAAATCAGTTGAATTTAAGAATCACTTTATTGCTGTGGTGATAGTATTGATTTATAAATTTATACCTATAAGAAAAGTCCAGAAGCCTCACCAACTGTCCTCAGAGGTGTCAGCACTGCTGTGGCCGAAAGGATTCATAAAGTGCTGGGCATGCATAACTTCGATAGAAGAGAATATATAATCATTGCCTGGTATTAAAGTATCTGTGATCACCATATTTCAACACATATAAAACAAAATAAGAGATGACCCAAGAGTGAAGTTTAAATTATTATGGAACTAGAGTGGTTTCCAAATTAGAACAGATTAAAAGAACTAGAAATATTCGATCTGGCAGATAAAGCCAAAAAGGCAATATAATTGAAGTCTAAAACCATGAATAGTAGATGTCTTCATTCTGGAAACTGGAATTTAGGCCTCCTCAGATTAGGTACTAGTCATATGCAAAGGAAAGTTATTTGTAGTGATAAAATGGTGCTGATCATCAGACTTATGCCAAAAACATTTCTGGTTTTCTAAATATCCATTCCTTATTCTTATCTTTTTCCTTTGCATAATTTAAATGGTGTTTGAGTATAATCATCCTTTTCCAATGCTTTCCCACCTGTCTTACAAGCCTCTCCTACTCTAGTGTATTTCCCTCTTAATTGTTCATTAATTTCCTCTTTTTGTACAATTGCTTTCTGCAAAATTAAATTCTTCCTTATTCATCCTAGCTTCTGTCATCCTTTCCTGACAAACCTCTTGAAAGAAGAATATAGTTACACTTACCAACTTCATTTCTACATTAGACTTCAATCATTTCTTTTAGACTTCAATCCACTGCAGCTATGATCAGAATGTTCATACCTCTCCAAAAGTCGTATATTGAATCTCTAAGTGATGCTGTTAGGAAGTGTGGAGATAGGGATGAGGAGATGATTAGGTCCTTCAAGCGGAGCCCTCATGAATGGGAGTAGTGACCTTATGAAAGAGGACCCAGAGGACTAGGTGCTGTGGCACACACCTGTAATCCCAGCAACTAAGGAGGCTAAGGCAGGACTATGGCAAATTTGCGGTCAGCCTCAGCAATTTACTGAAGCCCTATGCAACATAGTGAGACTGTGTTTCAAAATAAAAAATAAATAGATAAATAAAAAAGGATTGGAGGGCTGGGATTGTGGCTCAGCGGTAGAGCCCTCCCCTAGCATGGGCGGGACCCACGTTCGATCCTCAGCACCACATAAAAATAAAGGCATTGTGTTGTGTCCATCTACACCTAAAAAACGAATATTTTTTAAAAAAGGATTGGAGATGTAGCCCAGTGGTAAAGTGCCCATGGGTTCAAGCCTCATGTTTTAATCATCATTTTTCCCTGCTATGACTGAAAGATTTGACCAGAACAACTGTAGAGGAGAAAAAAAATTTGAGGGATCACAGTTTCAGAGGGCTTAGTCCATAGAAGGCCGGCTCCATTCCTTGAGGCTTAAAATGAGGCAGATCATCATGGCAGAAAAGTGTGGCAGAGGGAAGCAGCTCACATGATGATCAGGAAGGAGAGAGAGAGAGAGAGATCGATCTCCACTTGTCAGATACAAATATATACCTCATAGCCACATTCCAATTCCTACCTCCTCCAGCCACACCCTACCACTTCAGTTACCACTCAGTTAATCCCTATTGGGGATTAACTCACTGATAAGACCCTCAAAACCCAATCATTTCTCCTCTGAACCTTCTTGCATTGTCTCACATGTGAGCTTTTGGGGGACACCTCACATCTAAACCATAACACTCAGGTACAAAAAGAAAGAATGAAAGGAAGGAAGGAAGGAAGGAAGGAAGGAAGGAAGGAAGGAAGGAAGGAAGGAAGGAAGGAAGGAAGACCCAGAGAAACATTTGAATCTTCTACCATAATGAGGACACAGTGAGAAGATGCCATCTATAAACCATAAAGTGAGCCCTTACCAGACATTAAATCTACCAGTACCTTTAAATCCAGGATCCAGATATATGAGAAATAAATTTCTATTGCTTATAAACCTGAGTATAAAATACTCAGTTTGTGGCATTTTGTTATAGCAGTCAAATGACTAAGACAACTGCTAATTGGTTTCTTATTAAGCTCTTGAAATTACATATCAAAGTTATTAGAGACTTTCTTCTTAAAACTCGACATGTAATGGCCTCTGAGATAAGATTTTTGCCTAAATTTTCAGTGATGTGCCTGACTGTTCTGATTGCTCCCTAATGCACACTCAGTCCTGTCTTCTCCTCCAGTTCTCCAATTCTCATAAATCTTCATATATATACTATTCACTCACCTCTACTGGTTCTACTCCTGCTTTTCTTCTATGGTTAGAATTATACAGTTTCAATTCTATCATGGCACTTTTTATATTGCATTGCTCTTGTCCATTCACCCACCTGTGATGCTCAGTAGATTTGAACACCTGGGAGTCGACAGGAATCTGGTCTTCCTTCTCTCCTTGCAGTGCTTCTTCCTTCATCACCCAATGCATCCTCAGATTAAGTCAGGTTGTTAAGCTACATCTTAGGACATTTGGCCAAACACGGGAAGGAAGTAATGGGATGAGGTTTGTGGCTAGGTGGGAAGAGCATTCCAGGCAGAGGGGTCAGCCTGATGTGTTCACAGAATACCAAGGAGACCAGTGCACATGCACTATCAAGCCTGAGAGGTAATAGGGTACAGAAGCCTGATAAGATTGTATAAAGGCTTTGGGTCTTTCTCTAAGTAAAGCGGGGCCACCGAGAAGTTTGAGATACAGAAGGTTGGAACCTGATGTGTGTGTGTGTGTGTGTGTGTGTGTGTGTGTGTGTGTGTCTGTGTCGGGGTGGGGGGTGCTAAATTGAGTATAGACTATAGGGAGAAAAGAATGACAGCACTGAGACCCTTTAGGAGGCCATTGCCATCCTCCAGCCGTGCCATGATGCTAAGTTGGCAGGTTCCAATTATGCTGTTCAAACAGGATTCACTAGATAGAAAGAAAGGAGTCAGGGATGTGGCAAAAGATGTTTGGCCAGGGAACTCTAAGGATGGTGTTTCCATGCTGCGATGGTCTGGGGGCAGGGGCAGGAAAACCGTGACTAGATTTGTTGTTAATTGAACTCTGTGCAGCTGGGTGAGGCTTATTTCAATCAAACAAGACTGGGTTCAGGTTGTGACAAATTATCAGGCTATGAAGTGGTCCAGGCAAGGAGAATTCAAGTCTGCAGCTGAGCAAGGGTAACTAAGACATGGATGATAGAACAAAGTCAAAAATAATGAGAGAAAAAGAAAGTATATTTTGTATCTATAAATAAGTCACAAAAAAGAATCATGTGGAAGGATTTAAGTTTAAAATTATAATGTTGAAAAATCAAAACAAGCCCTTGGCTCGGTAGAATTTGTACCTTCTGTCTGCTCAAGAATTTGTTAAACAGGTGTTTTTTTTTTTTTTTTTTTTGTAATAATAGTTAAATGTAATACTGACTCAGAACCACTTTTGCTTATCTGGGCTTCATGTTTAGATAGTGCTGATTAGTTATTATAAATATTTGCTCTTTTTTAAAAAGACCTTCCAACATATATTTGCTGAAAAAATTGTCTCCCAAAGCAGATAATCAAAAGAAAATTTAAATCAAAATGACATCAAGTCATTATCATCACCAAATACTCATTGTGAATCCATGATATTTCAAAAAAGTGAATTATGAACTCCAGGAAATATCATAAATGTGTTTAACTTCTACTTTTTAAAACAAACTTTTAAAACAATTATAATATCCATACAGATAAGTGCAAAAATCATTTACTATACACCACAATGTATACACAGTGAACATATATGTGTAGCCAGCTCAAGAAGTGCAAACTGACTAGCTAGAAACTCCCTGGAACTACCTTCAAGTCACTGCACTCCTGCAATCTTCTGGCCTTCAAACTTTATATAAAGTAAAATTTTCACTCTTTATGTTATTAGTTTCATTCATATTATCTTGTGTACTCTGTTTATTTTTATACATATTGGTACATGTAATTTTGATGTATAATATACATATCAATAAAATATTGATATATACATACATCAACTTTTCGAATATGCCACAATTCATTAATCCATTTTACTCTTGATGAACATCTGGGATGTTTCTAGTTTTTAGCAATTACGACTAGTACTGAGACAGACATTTTTTGTAAGATAGATGAATATAAATCTATTAAATATACACTAAGCATATAACCTGTGTTATACATTATGTCTCTATTTAACTTTAGCAGATACTGCCAAGCAGTTCTCCAATATGATTGTTATGTACCTTTATTTTTGTTTCTGCTTAAATGTTCAGAAAATACTCTGTTCTGAAACTGATTTCGACCTTTTAAGGGAAAATTTGATCATACACCAAAAATTTGCCACTACAAGCTATCTATCAGAGTAAATTGTAAAAATTGCTGACTACTTAAGAAAACTATTTTAGAAAGTTCGTACAAAACAGGAAACTCAGAAAGTTAAGAAATAAAGGCTATATGTGATAATTATAATGGGCCAATGTTTTTTGAGCTGCTTCTATTGAATCAGCCTGCGAAGGAGAGCAGGAGTTCCTACAGAAAGAAAGGATTCTCTTGTTTCCTGTGTTTTCTTGAGCCAAATGACTAGCTCTGAATTGTGCCAAATGTCTTGCCATGCTGAAGAGTTGAGCAGGGTCAAGTTAGTGTAACTGGGTGAACTATGCTATGATCACAACATTTGGCAGATAATAGGTGCTCATATATTTATCAAACAAATATGTAAATCAATTGTTAATGAAAGTAAATGCTGGGAAAAATAATGGATTGGGAAATACATGACTAAAATTTATGCTGCTGACCTAGTGGCACATCATGAAACTATTCTTTGTTCCTCAGTTACATGTATGACCTGGAATCAGCTAGGTCACCCTGCCCTTTAAGATTTAAATACATTGACTCAAATCACTATTATCTATGAGCCAAGAAGCCCATATTTATCCCAAGGTTTATTCCTTCTGAGAATCTTGGAGGAATCTCGAATTTTGCTCATCACTGATGGTTTCATATACCCAAATCCACTAGATCCGTTCACCTTGGGGATCATCTTGCCATACTCTGAACTCTCCTTTTCCTAAATCCTGTGGTCTTGCTCTGGACACCAACCTGATTTCTTTCAAAAGTCCCACCAATGCAGGAAGGTGCATTCAGCAAAATTTTCCTAAGTCTTGGAGTCCCAGAACCACAGACAATTTACAATGGACTAGTTGACAACCTTGTTTTTAAACATCTCTCAATACACTGATACTGGGAATCTCACGAGTTACCATTTCTCACTAGATGTTTTTCTCAGCATTCTAGTTGCTTGGCTCTGCCTTTCTTGACTCTCTTCTTCTCTCCCCTTTCAAATGTCTGTTAATTTTACATGCAAAGAATTTTAATTTTTCTGGATTGTCCTATTTTAAAGTCCTTTAACTGACCTCCCACCTTTCATTGTTACAATAGTCCATTACAATGGTAAATTTCTTAAAATGTAAATCTGATTATGTCATTCTTCTCCTCCTCCAGACCCTCCAATAGCATCCCTTCACACTTAAGCTGAAATCCAGCTCCTTGCCACAGCCTACAGCCCTTATGTGCCCGGCCCATTTGCCTCTCTGTCCTCATCTCCTCCCACCCTTTTTGCTCTCTATACTCTACCTGACCTGGTTTGCTTATTATTGCTTAAATATATTCCGTTCATTCTACTTCTGGGACTTTATGTTTCCTGTTTCCCTCTTTTCATCATTACTGTTCTCTCTCCCATTTTCCAGGGCCCACTCAAATGTCATCTCCTCCTTTAAGAGGCCATTACTGAATTATTTATATAAAATTGCTTTCCCCTCCCTCCAGTTTCTCCACAGTGATAATCACTATTGTAATCATGTTATTTATTTAAATATTTCCCTGTTTATTATCTGTGGGCCCTCACTAGAATCAAAGTGCCATGAGGTAGGGAATTTCCTATCTCAGTCAGGTGTATATCTCAGGGTCAAGACACATAGAAACAGAACCTGGCAAAGATGACCATTTCCCGTATGTTTGTTGAGTGAATAAATGTATAAATGAGTGAAAGAATCACTTTATTTTGATCTGTCCTAACGGATCAGAATTTCAACTTCTACATCCAAAGAATCAAATCAACTAGATTGGATTAAAATGATACCATCTATTCCGAATGTAGATTATTCCATTCCCTTAGAAGTAACCATGGTTAAATTAAATTATTGCTTTAAAAAATCTTTTCTTTTTATTCTCTTGCACATGAAAGGAAAAATATAAAAAACTCAGAGACAAAATAATGGATCAAACACATTAACATAAAAACTTAGAATAACTGACCAAATAGAATGCCAAGTAATATATGTAATTTACCTAAACATGCATATCTTTAAACGTTGCCCTGTGTATATGCATCTTTTAAACACAGGTATGTATTTCTAGTGATGTTCTATAAACAGGTTTTGCTAAATCATTTTATTCTTAAGAAAACAAAAAGACATTTTTATGAAGTATATTTTAATCTATTTCATTAGCAAAAAAAACCCCAAACTATTAAGAGTAAAACAATAAAACCCAGAAGTCAGCAACATAAATTTGTTGATTTTTAGTGAGAAAAAAAAACACTGAAAAAAATGAACAACATTAATTACTTGAAGGGTGATATCAATAGGTCTTATGTATGTGAAATGTCAGATGTAAAGGAATTTTTAAAAAGACTTTAAAAAGATTAAAAATTGTCCAAATTTGATGAGAACTATAAACAAATCCAAAAACTCAGTGAACTCTAAGATAAATAAATATAATTAACAACATACCAAGACATATAACAATAATAAATAGTGCAAACCAGGAACAAAAAAGAAAATTCTAAAAGAATTTGGGAGTTGGGGCAGGGAAAACATATTCCAGAGTTATAAAATCAAGAAATATAGTAGAATGCTTTAGAAAATATGCAACCCAGAAGACAGTGGAAAGACATCTTCCTGCATGGAAAAAAAAGGAAAAATATTCAATCTGTAACTTTGTATCCAGAAAAAATGTTCTTCAAAAAAGTAGAGAAAAGTAAACACAAATCCAGATTTTTTACAAAAGTCCTGAGAGAATGTTACTAGTAGAATTGTTCTACAAGAATGTAAAAGGACTGGGGATGTTGCTCAGTGGTATAGCACTTATCTAGATTGTGGGAGGCTTGGGTTCAGTCCCCAGTATCACTTAAAAAAAAAAAAGTTAAAGACAAGCCAGACTAGTGGCATTTCTGTAGTTCCAGAAATTCAGGAGGCTGAGGCAGGAATATTACAAATTGGAGGCCAGCCTTAACAAGTCAGTAAGACCCTCAGCAACTTGGAAGACCGTCTCAAAATTAAAAAAAAAAAAAAAAGCAGTAAATAGGACTGGGGATGTAGCTCTGTGGAAAAGCAGGGTTTTACTCTGGATTCAATACCTAGTATACATACATACATACATACATACATACTAAAGAAATTTTTCAAACAAAAAGAAGTTATTCCATATTATTCCATATAGTGTCTTGATTCAACACAAATGGCTGAAAGACTCTGGAAGTGAAAATGGTAAAAATATTAACAAATAGAAAATAATTTTTCTCAATTTGAAATTTTTTAGAAAAATAAAATCTAAACAAAATTTAAAAATTGTCAGGTTTATAACATATGTAAAAGTAAAATGCATGATAACAACAACACAAAGGTAGGGAAATGGAAACCTGTTGTAATTGTCTTTCATTATACATGAAGACAGACAATAACAAGTTTTATGTGAGTATTGTAAACCTCAGAGTAACTATTGAAACAGTAAAACAAAATAGTATAACAGAAAATACAGCACAGTAGTCTCTCTGGGATTTCTCTTTTCATGGCTTCGGTTACTTCATGGTCAGTTGTAGTTCAAATACATTAAGCAGAGAAATGAGCAAGTCATATTTTAAATTGCATATCTTTCTGACTTTCATGATGAAATCTCACATAATCATCCCCTTTCCTGGCTTATCCATACTGTACACACCACTTGCCCTTACTCACTTAGTCACTGTCTTGATTATAAAGTCAATTGTTGTGCATCAAAGAGCTTGTGTTCAAATAACCCATATTTTACTTAATAATGACCCAAAGGGAAAGAGTAGTGATGCTTGCAATTCAGATATGCCAAAGAGAAGCCATAAAGTGCCCCCCTTAAGTGAAAAGGTGAAAAATTTTAAATTTGTTGTCTTTAGATATACATGGCAGTATATTTTGACATATCATACCTACATGGAATATAACTTATTCTGATTAGGATCCTGTTCTTGTGGTTGTACATGATGTGGAGTTATAATGGTTGTGTATTCATATATGAACGTAGGAAAGTTCTGCACGATTTATTCTAATGTCTTTCCTATCCTCATCTTCCCTCCCTTTTCTTCATTCCCTTTGTCTAGTCCAAAGAACCTCTATATTCCCTACACCCTTATTGTGTGTAAGCATCTGCATATCAGAGAGAACATTCCACCTTTGTTTTTTGGGGGATTGGTTTATTTCACTTAGCATGATGGTCTCCAGTTCTTTCCATTTAACAGCAAATACCATAATTTAATTCTTCTTTATGGCTGAGTAATGTTCCATTGTGTGTGTGTGTGTGTGTGTGTGTGTGTGTGTATATATATATATATATATATATATATATATATATATATATATATCATATTTTCTTTATTCATTCATCTGTTGAAGGGCATAGGCTGGTTCCATAGTTTAGCTATTGTGAATTGAATTTCTATAAACATTGATGTAGCTGTATATAGTATGTTGATTTTATAGTCTTTGGGATTTATATCAAGGAGTAGGATAACTGGGTAAAATGGTGGTTTTATTTCATTTATTTCCAAGGAATCTCCACATTGCTTTCCAGAGTGGTTGCACCAATTTTCAGTCCCACCAGCAATGCATGAGTGTACAAAAAGATGGAATTTTATGCTGAGGTCTACAGTATAATAAAATATTTTGAGGGAGGAATATATTCACATAACTTTTATTACAGACATTGTTCTATTTTATTATTAATTATTGCTGTAAATCTCTTATTGTGTCCAATTTATAAATTAAACTTTATAGTAGGTACATATGTATAAGAAAAATACAGGATAGATAGATAGATAGATAGATGATAGATAGTTTGATTCAGGACTAGCTGCAGTTTCAGGTATCCATCAGGGGTCTCAGAACATATCCTTCATGGATAATGGGGGACTTCTATTTTGAAGGGGAAAACGGCATTAAAAAATAAACTAAATTAAGTCAAAAGAAGTTAGATAAAAAGGGGAAAAAAGAGCAGATGGAACAAACAGATAAGACATAGCAGAAGGGGAGAAGTGAGGAAAGGAGGAACAGTAATGCTGAGTTACAGTTAGGCAGGAACAAGAAGCTCTGGGTACTATTGCACAGCAGGGTGACTACAGATAACAGGTACTGTGCATTTCAGAAAGCTAGAGGAAAGAATCTGGAAAGTTTCCACTATAAAGAATTGATAAATGTTTGAGGAAATATATAAGTTTAACCTTCAATATTACTCGATATATATGTCTTGAACTTGACATTGTACCCCATTATGCACAACTATTTGGTTTTTATGTATTGTTTAAAATTTTTTTAAATTAAAGTACTCTAAACCCCAAAAGAAATAGAAATATGTTGAACTCAAATTCAACCATATTGACAATTACATTAAAATATAATTGCTAAACACCTCAATGAAAATGTAAGAATTAACAAGTTAGGTTTAAAAAAAAAAGCAAGACACTACTGTATGCTATCATATGCAAAATGTGAATATTTTGACACAGATAAGATGAAGGTTAAGGGGTGTAAAAATACACTATGGAAACGCTAATCAAAAGAAGCTGGAGTGGCTATATTAATGCCTACAAAGAAGATTTTGAAGCAAGCAATAATACTTGAGGTCACCAAGATAATTTTATAGAGATAAAGTAATCAATTCATCAAGAGGAAATAACTATTAAATGTATGAGCATCTGATCAAAGAGCTTCAATGTGCAATATATATATATATATATATATATATATATATATAATCATATATATAATCTTATATTTATCATCCATATATATCCACATGTATATTAAATAAGATTAATATACTTAGGAAGTAGATATGGCTACAAGTGTGATTGGAGAGCTAATAGCTCTCAAAAGTTAAGGAAACAAGGATATAGGAAATCTAAAACTGCAGCATACATGAAGAATATTACCAAAATTTTTACATTTTTAACACTTTCTATTCAGTGAGAGCAGAATATATGTTTTTCTTTAGTGTGCATAGACAATTTATAAGATAGACCAAATTCTGACACAGAAAATCAGTCTCATACATTTAAAAACTTTAAAATAATAAATAGTGTGTTCTGACCCCAATTAGAAAGCCATAACAGATAACTAAATGGAAAAATCTACAAACATTCTAAAATCAATAGACATACTTCAGAATAACCTATGGGTCAAAAAATAATTTACAGGGAAAGCTGGAAAATATTTTGACATGAAGAAAAACAAAAACACAAAATATCAAAAGTTGTAGGGTACAACACAATGTTTACAGGTAAATTGATAAATGCTTGTAAATTGATTAATTGTTTATGTTAAAGAAGAGCAAATATTTTCAATAGGTGCTCAGGTATCTACATTAAGAAACTAAAAAAGAAGAACTAATAAAAACTCCAAGTAAATAAAATAAAAGGAATAAGAAGGATCAGATTAGATATCAGTAATACAGAAATGGTAAAATAATAGAGAAAAATCAGTACAAATGATAGTTATTTCTTTGAAATTGTTAATAAAATTGATAGAAATCTAACCCACATGTTGATAAACTGTACCCATGGACAAAATCCAACCTGTCACGTGATTATGTATAGCATGTAGCAATAAATAGTGGTCTTTCCAACAAATGATGCTGGAAACAAGGGGACATCTGTCTATACAAAACTAAATTACCTTTTAGAGAAAAGTTTGCCTACTCCTGATTTAGCCAAACAGATCCAGAGGAAAAAAGATGCAAATAACCAATATCAGGAATGAGAGGGAGGATATAAGTACAGATGCTACAAATATTAAAGAGATAGTGGGAACTTCATGCCCAGCTTTAGTAAGAAATTCTACTACATATTTAAGGAAGAAAGAATATTCTACATAAATTCTCGAAAATAGAAGAGGAATGGAATCCCAAATCACTTATAAAGCCAGTGTTACTAGTACTCAACAAAATATTACTGTAAGAAAAGAACACCACAGAATCTTAGGACAGTGTATCATAATCCAAGTATTATTTATCACAAGAACTTAAGGTTAGTTTAATATTTAGACTCAGTGTAAATTCTACAAAATAACAAACTATAATAAATGATACATCATATATTGACATCTAGTTCAAGAAAGGCCTCCAAAAAGAGCATTTGGGAACATTTCACTCATTTTTGATAGAAACTTTTAATAATTTAAGAATAATTTTCCCTTTTCCAAATAGATAAGGGGCATTTAAAAAATATGCAGTTAATAGTGTACAGATGCTAGACATACTGGCTAGAGAGACTATAAATAGGCCCATAGGTACATCAATTGACTTTCAACAAGCTGCCAGGTAATGTAATCAGGAAAAGTAATCTTCTCAATAAGCAATGCTGGAAAAAAATTGAAATATACATTCGAAACTATGAACCCATCTTTCATTTCAAACCGTCCACAAAAATTATGAATATTTCCTAAATTACTATGTAAGCATGAAAAATATAAAAACCCTTGGGAGAAAATACTGGGGAAAATCATTGTCACCTTGGGTAAGAAAAAGATTTCTTAAAAATTACATCAAAAGCATGAGCAATAAGAGAAATGAAATACAGATAAATTGGACTTCTTTAAATTAAATATGTCTGTCCTTAAAAATGTATTCTTAGAACAAGGAAAGTCATAGTCTGGAAGAATGTATTTGCAGGTACATACTGAAATAGACTGTCTGGAAAAAAGAAAGAACTCATGCAACCCACTAGTGAGACAATCAGACTGATTTTTGAAATGGGCAAAAAAATTGAATATGTCCTTCATCAAATAAGATATATTATGGCAAAGGAGCACATGAAAAGTTAGTAGGGCAATGTAAGTTAAAATTACGATGAGATACATAACACACACACACACACACACACACACACACACACACACCTATAAGAAAAATGAAAGTTTAAAAGATTGACAACACACAGGTGAAATGTACAACAGTGAGAACTCTCAGCACTTTACACAAAAAAATACCATCACTTTGGAAAATGGGTTAGTATAAAACACATACTGATTTTATGGCCCCCAAATTCGACTCTAGGTATTTTTATCCAAGATAAATAAACATGTGCATCCATAAGAGGACTTCTATTCAACTATTAAGGCCGGCAGAAAAAAAAAACGATCTAGATCCCCATCAACTGGTTAATGGATCCATTTTAGCGGTACAATGAAATGAAGTACTAGTGCACACAAGAACATAAATGAATCCCAAAAGCATTTTGCTAAATGAAAGGGGTCAGGCCTAGAAGATTCCATGTTATATATTCCATTTACACAGCATCCAAGAAAAAGCACAACAGTGAAAAATCTTTATCAAGTGACAAAAACAGATCAGTGGTTTCCAAGAGCTGGAGCTGGGAAAGAGCCATAAGCCCAAAAGGTAGGAAGAAGCATCTGGGGGTGGGAACACCTGTGACCTGACAGCATAGTGTTTTACAGGAGCATACATTTGTCAAAACTTATCAAAGCATATACTTAAATAGATTAATTGTCTTGTATATATAGTAAACCTTATTTTTTTTTAAAAAGGAAGATAATTAGTACTAATTGAGATATTTTAGTAAATAAAACTATGGAAATTCATGTGATTATTTCTTGATGAGATTTAGGAAATGACCTAAAGTTCTCTCTTTTGAGTTCCAAATGAAGCCACTTGTTTTGTTCATCTTATTAGAATGAATTATGGAGTTGAATTCACGTTCTAGGGAAGAGAAGACAGTTCATAAACCATTCATGTTATAAATGTCACTTCCTAGGAAATAAAATGAGCTCAGAGAGGTTAACTTTCACAGGAAACTCTAACTGCAAACAGCAAGGGTTTCCACCCAGCCAAAGCTATCTTGATACCAGGTTCTGCTCTTTTTTCTTTGCCAGGCTGCCTTTCATCCAAAAAGAAGATATGGCACTAGTAACTAAATGTTCTTCACTTGAGGTGTTAGGTTTGGAAAAAATATCTTAAGCATGAAAGCAAAGCAAGGATGTTAGAATCATACAGAACTGAATGAAATAAACTCGCCCGTCATTAATGTACCCACACACAACCTTTAGAGGTGTAAATATCTATGTCAGTTTCCTCTCTTGCAAAATTGCAACAACATAAATGCATTATTCCAAAGTTATCATGAAGATGAGAAGGTTCTAAATAGTTCAATGTAGCTACTTGAGTAAAGACTATTATTATATGTTTCTGTACCGTCTTAGAGAAGCAGCAGTGTCCTCTGTTAAAATAAATTTAGAGAATGTAGGGTTAAACAGGTTTCTTCCCCTCAGGACTTGTTAGATCCTTCAAAACACAACTTTCATTTTTATCTCCATCAAGGGAAATACACATGGATTGTTTCTTACATCTTTAAAATCATTTTGCCATGCTACATGTCTTACAAGAGTATCTTCTGAAAAAAATCATGCCCTTATTTTTGGCTCAATATTTTCTAGCTTCTTGAATGCTTAAGTGATTCGATATTATACCCAAGGACATGGTTTTCACAGCCAAATTCAGGGGTTCAAATTCCTGGTGCTTCATTTCTTATGTAGGTAACTTAGGCCCAGTATAATTCTCAGTTTCCTCATCCATAAAGTGAAGATAATGTTCTAATATAAAAGGAATATTGTAAGAACAAAATGAGTTCTTAAATGTTAAGCGTTTGGTGTAGTGCCTAGCACATCATAAGCATTCAATAATTATTAGTTATCATTCAGTTTTGGTGTTTCTAGTTAGGAAGAAGGCTAGAGTTCAAAGTAGCCACAAGGAGAAATTGAACTGATTAGTGCTACTCAGAATAAGCAATGACTCTTCCCCAGAACACGTGGATACCTGCCTGCTAACCCCTTCCTACTCCCTGCATGCTCAGGGTATGCCTGGGCAGGAGACAACATCACAACTACCTCAGGCATTAAAAAAAATATCATGCCCTTAGGGCTACACATTACCTTCTGGACAAGACGTGACCTCTGAGCTCCCTGTGATAACATGATATTATTGGACAGAGTGTGCTTTTCAGCTAACTGGAAAGAGTTCAGAGGAGGGCAACCAACATATAAAAGGTTTGGAAACAAAACCCAATGAGAGTAGATTAATAAGCTGGGCATGTTCAGTCTAGAAAACAGACAGGGCAGTAGCATAGGTACACCATGTCGTAGAGAAGAAATCCATTATTCTCAGCAGTGAAAGAGGTTGCCAGAGAGGACATGGGTTTAGATGAACTCAAAAATAGTCTGGATAAAATGCATACACTGCACAAAGACATGTTAGACAATGTAAGAGGTACCCAGGATACTTACTACATTACTTTCAAGAGGAGCATTTAGGACCAAAGCAATTGATCATATAGATTTCATGGAGGAAAACTAGGATAAGGAGTCAACCAGGTGAGAATGGAAAAGATTGACTAGATACAGCAGGAAGGTTTCTTTGTTGTAAATAACACCTACTGTCCAACTTTTTGCAGAAGAAGTCTCTAATGGAAGGACCTGAGTTATTCAGACTCCAAGCTTGGAAGAAATAGTAATTGAGGCAGGAGGAATTGCTGAACAATTTTTTCAAGTGTCTATGAATTCAAGATTCAAAGTCCTAAAAGAAGAATGGGTCAGCTCCAGCCATGCATCCACCCCTTGCTGAGGGGAGGATAGAGAACTACACTGTTTACTGTAAACAGTCTGGTTTTACTATTATTACCAAAGGAAGCAAGAGTGGATACTAGGTAGAAGGAAAAAAGAATTTAAACAATGTTTACAACACTCTCGGAATTAAACACTTTGTGAATTAAAGTAATAGTTATCATTTACTGAGACCTTACTCAATGCAAAATATGAGAACAGTGAAGATCAGAGATTTTTTAAAGAACTTGTGTAAGGTCATAAAGCAAATAATCGGTGGAGAAGAGATTCAGGACCAGAACTTTCTGAATGAAAAGGCTAATTTCTTAATTAATATGCCATATTGCTTCCTGTTTATCCTTATCATAATCTCTATGACTGTCACTGCCCAGGCAACCATAGCCACACTCACCAACAAAGAAGATAGAAGTCAAAAAAGAGTCATTATGATTCTCTTCCTTCCATGGCACTATGATCCAACACAAGACCGACAACTTATGTTCCTCGCTATATGTGTATGACTCCCAAACAGGTTCCATATCTGGAGGACCTAAATTCTCCTGAAATACACAGGTTAGTCCTTGAGGATCTTGGGGAAAAGGACAATTTGGAACACCCACTTCAGTATCAGGACCTCCTTGTCTTCCTGAGAATCTTTAAGAGTAACTTGAAGTTTCACACCCAACTATTACACAGATGAATAGCTGAAAAAGAGGATCTATGTGAGGAAATCATTTCTTTATATGTACACCTGCTGTTGTGCCAACCACTGTGGTGACTCTCTGTGGATAGGGACCATGCCCCACTTCTCCCTCTTTATAGCCACTGGGCACAATAGGCACTTCATTATGTGGATAAAAGCAAATAGATGAGGATATGGGTGATGATTTTTAGTTGACAGTTTCAGATCTAGAATAAACTCCTCATTTTCATGGTCTATAATCTTAAATATTCACATTATATGGAGCCAAATCAGAGGTCTGGGGAAAAGAAGTAGGAGGGGGAGGAAAGGAAAGAGAAGGTGAGGAGGAGGAGGAGGGAGAAAGAACATTTCCTATAGGAATCAAGGAACATTACAATGTAATTGAACCTCAGCCTTGGGAGAATAGGGGAAAGGAAAGATTATCCAGTCCAGTTTACATAGATTTGGAATTAATCAGACCTGGGATCAAATATCCGCTCAGCTACTTACTAGCTGTATGAGCTTTTCATGCTACCCTCTAAACTTTAGTTTCTTCATCAGTAAATATAAGGCCTAACAAATTTATAGAGAAGATTAAATAAAATTATGTATGCAGAGCCCTTAGCTGGGTCTTTCCACTTAGTAAATCTCAGCAAATGTTAGTCATTATTTCAATTCTTTGCTACATGTCTTTTTACCAAGACTATAATTGCCTACCTGGAGTTTGGGACTAGGTTGAGCTTGATTTTAAAGTTATTGAATAATATTAGAAGCTCTAGGCTAAAAGTTTTATATAAAATATCATTTCTTAAAAGACTTCACAGTGAATATAGTTTATATCCTCATTTTATACTAAAATATATTTATTGTGGCCTCTGAAAGTTTTTTCCTAATGTGTAATTTTTCACTTTTTTAATTTGAACTTTATTGCAATATCATTCAATAAATTTGTATTGATCATATCCTCTCTGTCAAGCACTGCACTACAAACTGGAAACACAAAGATCAGAAACAGAATCTTGCTTTTAAGTTACTTGGTGCCCAGAAAGAAAAATAGACTACACATAGCAGGAGGAAAATGTCTCAAGAATTCGAAGATATGCTCAAAAAAGTTATTCTATAACACACTTATGTAACTATTAATGAGATAAAAGATATATATATATGTATTTATACATCTGTGTATAAATACAGTTGTGTGTCTGTGAGAGTGTGTGTTAGAAATTCTCAAAGAAAATAAAACTAATGGTCAAAAAGCTAAGATAAGAACCTATAGAAGAACTATGACCTGAATCCAGGGGAGATTTTGATCCTCAGATTTAAAAAGTTCATCAAGTATGAGTAGAAATTAGTGAAGTGACTTAACTTGGTCAATGTTTTAAATTTCAAAGGGAAAGCAAACTACAAGCCACATGTAGGGAAACAAATAAAACCAGTTTCCTAGAGAAGAAAAAATTTCCAGTTAGCATTCCCAACAACAAAAGTTCCTGTGTTTTATAGGCATCTGAACTTTCCTAACATATAAAAACAACAGAAAGACCTATTCTTGGACATACGAGGATAAAGAAAGATGAAAAATCTTTTATACTTTCTCATATTTTGAACTGAAAATATATGCCAGCTGACTAAGAAATAACAAGCTCAGAAATGGTTATTAAATATAATGCAAATATCAAGAATAATCTTTGAGAAAAAGAACATAAATAATGTAAAGGAGCAGTACAGCATAATAAAAATAAGAGCAGTAAATCAATTGAGCAGGCAGATAGGAAATCAAAGAATGCTAAATATCTTCTCTTTTTTTGAAGGGACATTAGTAGTTTTAAATAAACAGTCTTAAAAGATGTAAAGTATTAATACATGATAAATGAGCATCTCAAATAATCAAAGGAAAAATGGATCACTCAATTATGGGTTAAGAATACCATCTAAATATGTGTAAAAATAGAGAGTAAAATTACCACAAAATACAAGGCCAACACAAATCCCTGAAGGATCAAATACTGAAATGTAAAAAATAAAGTCATTACAGCAGAATAAAATATAAGTGACTAGTCAAAGAAGAGGAAAATTTTTTAATGTGTGATAGTAAAGACAAAAATAAAAATGAAAAGACTGATAAATATAACTACAATTTTTTATGTACTTAAAAGAAACACTATACACAAAATTGAGATAAAATAAACTAAGGAAAATATTTGAACTATAAATGACAGAGATTAATAAAATTAATATATAAAAATTTTATAAGTCAATAATTAAATGACTAATATCTCAATTTTCTTTCCAAAAAAGCATCCTGTAACAACCGACAAAAAGAACTACAGATGTGTAGTAAATATAAGGAAAAAAATCTAACCTGATATTACTTAACAAGCGAGATCAGTAGAATTCATTGACCTGTTCAAAAGAGCAGACAACAAGTGAGGAAATTTTAATGGTGCTTATTCAAAAAACTCAGTGCACAAAATATAAGCTGAATGTTTGTGGGTTTCTTTCTCATTGTTTAAGATCAGAAGATTGCTTTATTATTTTATTCTAATATTAACAGTTGCTTCTGTTCTTTGCTAGGCTCTCTTAACAAATCAAACCTATAATCACATTAGGCACCTTCAAATGTGATTGTATTGTAACTGAAAGTATGGACATTTAAAAGTCAATATAATTAAACAATTGGTCTGTGTGTATAAGTCCCCCCAACTTGACCAGTTTGGGAAAAATCAAATTGTACTCTACATGTGTACACTCTTTCTTAAATATTTTTTTTTTTAATGTGGTAACGAGAACTAAAACTGTTTGCATGTTTTAATTTCCCTTTTCAGGAAGAAGAGAAAAATGTCCCTCCACCCAGGTGTCTCTTCTCCCTCACGCAACTCCAGTTTGGATGCCAAATTAACTCCTCCTTTGAAAGGATCCCAGGAGCTCAAGTCCAGGTTGTGTTCCCGGCCAACTGGAGGTTATAAGACTTTAGAACCATCAGGAATGAAATTGGGGGAAAAGAACAGCTTAATAGAATGCAGGTAGAATTCAAGTATAACAAACCTACAGGTCTGACAGGCCATTTCACAAGTGGGTTACTTTCTGAAAACGGATATATTGCTAAAAGCAATGTTCACAGTCTCAAGAGTGTGGAGAGGAAAGCAACCCAACACTAGAATTATAAATTAGGGAAATGAAGACAATTGATGGGAAAGGAAGCCTTCTCCTTCAGTCAGCTCTCTTCATTTTATTTTTCTAATCCTAGCTCTGAATCATGTGTGTGTGTGCCCACTGTTTTGGTGGATTGTTTGGGTATTTATTATAATTGCTCTTGGGAAAGGGAAAAGAAAGTTGAAAATTCCCTAGTATGTAAGGGCAGGACATTAGGTCTGTTAAGTTCTGTGTTGCAAAAACTTTTTCAGTCTTTCTCCCCAGTGCCAACTGCCAACAATTAGTTAACTTTATTATACAGACTAGCAGGCGCACAGAGGGAGACTAATAAAAATATTTGTTTAGTTTATTATAGAGAAAATGCTTCAACTACTTTCCAAAAAGCCCTGTTATCACAGACCAGTGTCTATAAGGTCATATAAACAGTTCTACTAAAAAGAATGTTTTCTTTTAAAGGGATTGATTGTCATGAAACATGAAATATCTGGAAAAAAAATCACAGAAACATCAGAGAAGAATATGAGTGTGAAGCTTGCAACATTATCCAGAAGAAATAATTAAAGGGATGTCAACAAATTTGTGCAAATAACGAGGTTGGTTTTAATACAATCAAAGAAAATGTACATATCAACAATTTTATACTCACTGTTAAGTTTTTAATTTCCTAAACTATCTAATAACTAGAAGAAGAAACAAGTTTAAGACCTTGGCTAATGTTATTAAACATTTCTTCAGAGTCTTCCAGAACATCTTTCCTATATGAAAGACATAGACAAAGAAAGATCTAAATATATCTTCCCTCTAATGGCTATTAATAGGAATTTGAGAATGAAGAAAATTCTCACCTAAGTCATTTGCCAAATAACAGGGTTAGTTTTCTGGTTTCTTTTCAGCTGGGTCTTTTATTTGCTCTTTTCTGTCTTGAACAGTGCTACTAACTGTTCAGGAATCACAGTTCACCTCCAAGAGTCATTTCAGTGATGGAAAAGGATCAACAGTGACAGAATCATCAATCCCAGGGTAATTTTCTCATCATCTCTCAGGGATATATTCCTCTACTCTGAGATGATAACCCAATCATAGTGAGCTTCATCTACCCATTGGCCTTACTTAATGGTCACAATGCTTTTCACACAATAATTATTAATTTGACATATCTTGATCTTTAATGTACTAAGGTAATAGAGCAATAACAACAGAAAATAGAGCCCTTTGATTTCATTAAAGAAATCAAAGATAACATACTTGAAGATGTAAATTAGTTCACCTGTAGAAAGGGAGAATTTGTATTTTCCGTGGATTTTTGGGGTACTTTTCTTGTGGGTTAGCCACTAGAGGGCATCGTGATGCTATACACTTAAAAAATACTTGGAGTATTGATTACTTTTGAGTTAATTGCTTTTAAAACACTGTTCTTCATGCTTATAAATCTCATTTAAATGGATAAATATGGAGATATTTTTAAAAGTCATTTGTATTCCATTTAATCTTCATTAAAAACGGGCAGCAAAGTTGGGACAGAGATGAAATTCTATATTAGCTGATTCAGTACATCAGACACCAAGAGAATTCATTTAAGAAAAGATTAGATAGACCCAACAGAAAATGAGATGCCTCAATATGGTTCTTGAAGGTACGTAAATGCCCTGGAAATTTATAACATGTTCCATCATTTTGTTTTCCTTCACAAGTGTTAAAAGCTAATTACCACTCTTAAGACAGCCAGATTTAAAGTTCAACTTGGATTTTTCAGAAAATGCAAAAAGGTAATTGCTATTTCTTCATCCCTGGGTTTTCCGCCAAAGGTTGATTTCTAACCAGCCAGTTTGGGAGATAATTGTGGAGAGCATTGTTTAAAATTGGAACTGGATTTACTTACTATCTTTCTTCCTTGACTTCTTCCATGTGGTTTCATGAAAACATTGGGCAAAAGATGGTCAAGAGTTGTTGCTTTGTGTGATGTATGAACATCCTTGACTTAAACGTGGGCTATAACAAATTATTTGACCTAATATGTAATTTTTCAAAAAACCTGGCGTAATTTTGGTTTAAGAGTTTATTTTTGCTTTGTTTTAATTAATACACTTTATCTTCTAGAATAGTTTCATATTCACAGCAAAATTGAGCAGAAGTCACAGAGTTTCAGTATATCCCCTGTCCTCACACAAGCACAATCTCCCCTACTATTGACATCCTCCACAAGAGTGGTATATTTGTTACAACCAATAAACCTGTACTGGTACATCATGGTCAACCAAAGTTCGTAATGCATTAGGGTTTTGACAAATGTAGAATGGCATGTACTGACATGTATCACCATTGTGGTATCATACACAAGAATTTCACTACTCTGAAAGTCCTTTATGTTCTACCCATTCATTCCTCCCTCCCCACTAATCTCTGGCAACTAGTGATCTTTTTATTGTCTCTATAGTTTGTCTTTCCCAGAATGTCATATAGTTGGAATCATACAGTAGACAGTGTTCAGACTGGCTTCTTTCACTTAGTAATATGCCTGTAAGTTTTCTCCATGTCTTTTCATGCTGTGATAGTTCATCTTTAATTCTAAATAGTATTCTATTGTCTAGATACATCATAGTTTATTTATCCATTTACCTGCTAAGGACATCGTAGTTGCTTCCAAATTTTGGCAGTTAAAAATGAGCTTCGCTAAGTGAAGCTAGTCAATCTTTAAAAAACAAATACCAAATGACTCCTTTGATATAAGGGGTGTAAACAAGGACAGGGTAGGGATGAAGAGCTTGAGAAGAATATTTACAGTAAACAGGGATGAGAGGTGGGAGGGAAAGGGAGTGAGAAGGGAAATTGCATGGAAATGGAAGGCGATCCTCAGGGTTATACAAAATGTCATATAAGAGGTAAGGAGGGGTAAGTCAAGAGAATACAAATGGAAGACATGATTTACAGTAGAAGGGGTAGAGAGAGAAAAGGGGAGGGGAGGGGAGGGGAGGGGAGGGGAGGGGGGATAGTAGACAATAGGACAGACAGCAGAATACATCAGACACTAGAAAGGCAATATGTCAATCAATGGAAGGGTAACTGATGTGATACAGCAATTTGTATACGGGGTAAAAGCGGGAGTTCATAATCCACTTGAATCAAACCGTGTAATATGATGTATTAAGAACTATGTAATGTTATGAACGACCAATAAAAAAAAAAATGAGCTTCTGTAAATATCTGAGTGCAAATTTTTTTGTGTACATAAATTTTTAATTGATTCCCAAATCTTGTTTTGTTTTTAGCCTCTCTGAGCCCCTCCAGGGACAGGAAGAACGCATGCTCAGAGTAGCCAACATTTAGCCTTTTGGGTTCTGTTGACTCAGAGAGTCATAAGAAAGCCCAGAGAGAGCCGTGCAGTGTCAGGCTGGGAGGAATTTCTTTGCCTAATCCAACACTCATTCTGTACTTTAAGAAACTGAGGCACATAAATGTGGATTTTTTTTTTTTACTTTCTCCTTTTAAAAGTGAACTCTCTCTGTGTTTTCTTTCTTTTGCTTTGAGATATTTTTAAGATGCAGTCATACTGCTTATTGAGTGACAAGAAACTTTAAAGATCTCTTGTCAATTGGATTCAGTCTCTGATTTTACTATTAGCTTTTGGATATAAACCATGCAAATGAAAATATGCAACAAATAATTTCAAAAATGCAAACCTTGGAATGGGAATAGACAGGGAGAAGAAACACTGCTTTATCAGTCACAGTTGGGTTAAGAAAGTTGTCTTTTTGGTGGTTTTTACTCTGTACTGCTGTGGATGACTCTCATCTTACTGATTGCCCAACAGGCCAATAGCCTTCCTGCCCCAGACAAACCTCCCAGCAGAGGACTGGCTTCCAGTTTGGAGAATCAGCTATAGTGGTATAACTGGATACAAAAGAGACTTCTCCTGTTACCTTCCATTTACCTGAGGTCCCAAAGTTAAGAATCAAAGAGGACAATTACTTCTACTTTCTGAAGATATCAAACCATCTTTGCAGAGTTACCAAGGAAATAGGTGGCCTTTACCTTGACCTGTCAGAGGAAGATAAAGTGTGGATTTCTTTGAAGGGCATGTTGGAGGATAGGATGGTGTCCCACAAGTCCACATAAACAAGAAGACCTTTATAAGAACTTTTTATAGGGAGTTTGAGTCTTGCCACAGGAAGATATTGATATTTTACCCACTCACATCTCCTATTCTTGCCCTGACTCCTCTAAGCACATATCTAAAACATTGCCTGCTTTCTTAGAGTGTGGAGACTCCAGGAATTAAATTAATATCTAATTCTTTTCTGGAAGAATCTAAAGAATAGTATATGTCTATGTCTGAGTCCCCAAAGTAGAGGGGCCAGGCTGGCATGGCAAGCCATTAGACAGAGGAAAAGCTGCTGTTCTCAGAAATAGAAATGTTGGATGCCTTTTGGGGAGAAGGGGAGTGGTTTCATCAAGAATCCACAAAAGTACCTGTGTGACTCAATAGAGTGTTGTAAAATCTTAGGAATCGCCAAAGAAATGAACCTCCTGCAATAACACAGAAAACGAAACAGAACTGACCCTAGGGGACCTCGCACCACTATGAGTTAGAAACTAATGCCACATCCACCACTACTTCTCCCTTACAGGAAAATGGCAGATGGGTGCAGAGCATTACTGCGGGGAAGCCTTGTGTTTCCTCCATTCTGCTTGTAAGAAACTGTAGCCTGAAACCTTGGGAAGATGACCTCAATCCTGCCTTCCAAATTTCCTGGTGAGTGATTCCAATGGACAGAAATACATTCACCTCTAGAAATCTACCTGCAAGAAAGCCTGAGAAATATAGTTTTCCTTTCTGACATTTTCTACTACAAGTAAGAGGAAGTTGATGAACCCACCCAGAGTACCCAACACAGTGCCTTGTAGAAAGGACCTAGAATTGGGCTCCTACTACACAGAGGGCCTTTTTGCCAGATTACAATGGCACTGGCCAGGTAAGATATTTTTGTCTTTTTTATCTCGCCCCATTTCCCTCCCACTTGTCTCTGCTCTGCAGGAGCCCCTAACAGAACAGGGCTGAGTCTAGTAGACAAACATGGGGGAAAAATAGTAAAGGCCATGTTTATTTCTTTCTCTGCAGGGTTTCTGAGACTGAGTCAGGCCTGAGTTGTGTGAAGGGGGAGGGGGAAAGCTTTGAATTGATATGAAATTAGAGTTTTGATACTAAACAAAGTCAGTCTTTTTAACTGCTGAAAAGAGAACTTATTATTGATAGCAGAAGTCAGAGGTGATATTTAGTATGTTGACCAACTAGGATAGCATAGGCTGTGGCCAATTAGAAAACCCATGAGCCATAAATAACAGGTAGGACTCTAGCAGGCTGTTCAGGCTGGACATTGGCCAGGCCTGAAAGTCCCTGCACCTGGTGAGGGATCTTCCAAAGATATGGTTTAGAGGAAGGACAAGGATATCTACCAGAACAGGTGTGGGGAAAAAGACAATGGTGTTTTCGCTTGCACCATGCCATGTTCAGCTTCTTTGAACAACTGGTTACAATAGATTTTTCACTGGGATTAATTCCACTAACCACCTTATTGCTCTGTAAAGGCTGGAGTTTGACAGAGAGGTATTGAACTTTTCCTTCTTGATTGAAAGTTTAAGAGTTGAGTCTATGTACCTTCTCTGGACACATCTGCCATGTGACTTATTCTCCTGTCAGCCCTTTCAAACAAACAACAGCCTCAAAAGGGAGCTTTTTGGAGTGTCTTTGTCCTATTATTGTCTTTTTTTATGTACCGCTATAAATTAGAGAGGGATGGTAGATGCTTATAAGAACAGAGTACGCAGACATCTGAGATTTCAATAAGCAAACTTTTCATGGCCCCAGGCACATACTGCCAAAGGTAACAACTTATCCTATCCATTCTGTTGAAACTGACATTTCAATGTATTAATTTCTTCATAGAATACCACTAAAGACCATTAATTGTGAAAAATTTGATATTTTTCTCTTTTTTTTCTTTCTTTCTTGGTTATATATAATACACTTACTTTGTAAGTGATAGTCATATAACAGTATATTAAAACACAATAAACTTAAAAGTTTTAAATGTGATTTTCTTTAGCATATGACCAAGTCCACTTGTCATTCAAGCCTTCAGTGAATTAAGAGACAGTATCTCAGCATAAATCTTTGGTTTGGGGATTCTTCCTGTGGTTATAGTAGTAGATCTCAATGGCTTTTATGTGCTTATGAATGATGGATGGGTCACCTTGCAAAACTAGTATTTACTGTAAGGTCATTGGTCCAAACTGATTCTACTATCTAACTAAAAGGATGCTGCTCTGCTGTGGGGGTCCATGCACAGACAGTGTCAGGATGAATGATGTGTATTGCTGCTGTTTTCTAATCATTGTTATAGGAGGGTAAGAAGGAAAAGGAGCAGCACTCATTTATTAAGGAGAGGTGAAAGCTCCTGGTTTTGATGCAGGTTTCAAATGAATATCCCAAAATCAGCTTTTAGAAAGCTTTAAAGATAAATCTATTTAGCTTTGTCTTCCCTCTGAATACAGCCTTACCCTTACCAAAACAACATTATAAAGTCAGGCTTATATTTTATGGCTCCTTCTATTTTATTTTAAAATTGTTGTCTATTTTGAATCACAAAAGCAAAGACTCGGTTGCTTCTTTTGTCATTCTGCTGGCTTTCTTCCAAATTCTGACACTTTATTTTATTTTTTATTTTATTAAGCGGGATGACCATACCAGCAAGCGTTTTCCTATTAGGCAGAATATCCTGATGGAAACAAAAGGGGGAAAGTATCAATATTTGGGAAGAAAAATAAATTTAGAATCATAACTCATCTTCAAGTATATTCAAGTTCAATCATGATTTCTTTTTCCTTAAAGAAAACAATCTATTATTTTTATTTAGAATCAGCTTTGGTTTTCAGATTTAGACTGAACCTACGTATCAGAGAGCATTGAGCAAGTATCATGCTTGTGATCTCTCCAAACATCATGGTCTGTACTAAATCATGCATCATTATGTTCCATCACAGCTTTATTAGGCCTTACTCTTGTGTTGTGTTTATCATCAGAAGAGACAATCTTCCATTGTTCCATTTCCTGCTAAGTAGAAAGAAAAACTCAGGTGTGGAGAGCAGTAAAGAGATTTACCTCTCAGAAACAGTGAGGCTCTTGCCTGAGGAAAGATATTTGAAATGTACCATATAAAACTTCTCTTTCTGTGTCCAAATAGGCTTCATATGCCAGTGGAGAAGGAAGTAGAGCACTATTAAAATTAAAGACAGTTTTGCCTTTCAACACAACAGATTAGGAGCTGACTCATCCCGGACACCCTAGCCAGTGTCTCTCTCTCTCTCCCTCTCTTTCTGTCTCTCTGTCAGAAAACCTGGCTTTGAGATGGATTTTCCAGTATGAGTTACAAAACTGGCTTAGAACTACAACTGATCTTGACTTCTGTGGTTCCATAGAATGTATGGACTCAGGACATGAGAACCCTGAAGAGACGAAAAGAGCAGAAAGACCAAGTCATATTGGGATGACTCCAACAGATCAAGGCCATAATGTTATGCCAGTTAGATTTAAGACCTATGATGCCACCATGGGAAAGCTTCAGACTGAGTGTTGCCCAGATCCTGGAGTCTCCCGGGGCAATGCCCAGAAATGGGGCCTTTATTCCTTAGTGCGTGCAGTGTCATTTGTGAAAGCTCTGCCCACAAAGCCATCAGATGGTAACAATTTTCAGTCACTTCCAACATGAGTTGGTTTTGAACTTTAATATGCAACCTAATTATGACTGCAAACACTTTGTTAAGCAAACAAACTTCAAACCCTTTTTGAAAAAAACAGTTCTTCTCTGGTCATTTCGTTTTGTACAAAGACTTTAAAAATAAAACTGTATAGGGAATTAGGGAATCCAGGGATAAAAAAAAAACTGCACAAAATTAAATGGTTTTAATATAATCACCACTTGAGTCCTGAGTATCTGAATGTTTTCTTTTAAATCAAAATCTAGAAATTAAAGCTTCCTATGTTCTCTATCCTCTTTAAGCATTCAACTTCTACAAATATCACAAATAATGTTCTTACTTTCCAATAACATAAAGAAAGACTTTTTAATTTGGCCCCAAATTTTCCTTTGCTTATTAACCTGCTTTTTTTTATTATTCTAATTTGTTGTACATGACAGCAGAATGCATTACAATTCATATTACACATATAGAGCACAATTTTTCATATCTCTGGTTGTATGCAAAATATATTCACACCTTTCGTGTCTTCATACATGTACTTAGGGTAATGATGTACATCTCATTCCACCCTCATTTCTACTCCATGCCCCCTCCCTTTCCTCCCACACCTTTGCCCTATCTAGAGTTCATCTAATCTTCCCATGCTCCCCCTCCGAACCCCACTATGAATCAGCTTCCTTATATCAGAGAAGACATTGGGCATTTGGTTTTTGAGGATTAGACAACTTCACTTAGCATTATATTCTCCAACTCCATCCATTTACCTGCAAATGCCATGATTTTATTCTCTTTTATTGCTAAATAATATTCCATTGTGTATGTATGCCACATTTTTTTTCTCCATTCATCTATTGAAGGGCATCTAGGTTGGTTCCACAGTTCAACTATTGTGAATTGTGCTGCTATAAACATTGATGTGGTTGTGTTCCTGTAGTATGCAACAAAATGAAATTAAACCCTTATCTCTCACCTTGCACAAAACTCAATTCAAAGTGGATCAAGGACTTAGGAATTAAAACAGAAACCCCATGTCTAATAGAAGAAAAAGTAGGTTATAATCTCCATTATGTTGGATTAGGCCCCAACTTCCTTAATAAGACTCCTAAAGCACAAGAATTAAAATCAAGAATCAATAAATGGGATTGATTCAAACTAAAAAGCTTCTTCTCAGCAAAAGAAACAATCAGTGAGGTGAACAGAGAGCCTATGTATTGGGAGCAAAATTTTACCCCTCACACATCAGATAGAGCACTAACCTCTAGGGTATAAAAAGAACCCAAAAAGCTAAGCACCAAAAAACAAATAACCCAATCGATAAATGGGCCAAGAACCTGAACAGACATTTCTCAGAAGAGGATATACAATCAATCAACAAATATATGAAAAAAATGTTCAACATCTCTAGCAATTAGAGAAATGCAAATCAAAACTACTCTAAGCTTTCATCTCACTCCAGTCAGAATGGCAGCTATAAAGAACACAAACAACAATCAGTATTGGCGAGGACGTGGGGGAAAAGGCACACTCATACGTTGCTGATAGAACTGCAAATTAGTGCAGCCAATATGGAAAGCAACATGGAGATTCCTTGGAAAACTGGGAATGGAACCACCATTTGACCCAGCTATCCCATTTCCTGGCTTCTATATCCTCTTTTTGGATTCTGGAATATCTAAGTCATGTGAGATTCTTTTTCTCCCTCTTTGCCTCTCTCCTTTTACATTTTCTCACTGTAACTTTCCTTTTTGCTCCCCTTTATCAGTTTTCAAGGCCTGGGGTGACACAGCGAAAGGAAATCAACTGATACAACCTGGGACGACAAAACAACGGGAACCTGGCAGGTTGCAGTGGGAAGAGACACCAGGATAAGTCACCTGGAATAAGTCCCCCAAGGAAACCGCACTGCCTCATCTCCAGATTCTGGATTCTGCATTCCTCTCTGTCTTGGGGCATTGAGCTCCTCTCCCATGGCAAGTTGGTAGTCTTCCACATTGACCTGAGTTTGGGGTAAAGGTCTTCAGTGGTTTTCCTCATTTTCCTTTGGAGAGAGGTCAGGGTGTAGAGAATCTCTGATTCTGACATGTGCCATTCCACAAGTTTAAGGGGGAAAGATACCGTAGGTATTTTCTCTAAAACTTTTGAGCTTTCTTATAAAAAGCAAAAGGTAGGAAGAAGAACACATTTCAGAAGGGAACACTGACACTGCCCCCAGATGAACTTCACCTGAGCTGACACTGAAACCCTGTCTCAGTTGGGACCTCCATCTCTCCCTGGTTTTCATTCAGGAGAAGGAGGACGGATGAGGGAGGGGAAGAAGGTAAAGGAAGTTAGGAGAAGGAAAGGGGAGGAGGAGGAAGAGGAAAAAGAAGAAATAATTGTGACACTTCTTGTGAAAGTGAAAAAATGTTGAAGCAAAAATATTGTATATAATCAAACACATGAGAAGACCACTCCCTCCTAGGAAAATATCTCTTTATGTTGAGCTTAATTTTGTGACCAATTGTTTTTCTTGCCTAATGAATTGCTATTTTTCCCTGGCTCTCCTTCCTTCTAAGAGTAAGATGAAAAGTATGCTAGGAACTCAGCAAAAATGTTCACCGTTGATAATGGAGGACACACAAGAGGAAATAAAACCCTTGCTAGCTCTGGATGTTGGTGTCTGCATTTGAGGCTTGGAGTAATGCAGCCGTCTTGGGGCCTTGGGGAACTTCAGCTAAAAAAGAAGTCAACTTGCATGGAGGAGAAGTGAAGAGAATCTGGGACCTTGATAGTATGTATCATTGAAACACTAAATTAAGCAAGTCCGGAACCATCCAACTTTCAAGTATCTTGCGAGCTATAAACAGTCTTTATTGCTTAAGGCTACTTACTTTTAGTTGAGCTTTCTTGTTTCATAACCAAAAGCATCTTGATATTAATGGGTGGATTAAAACTTTGAAAAATAGAGCAACGTGAAAATTTATTTTCATTTAGACTCCATTGGCACACATTCTTATTTTGACTTTTTTGTGAAAAGAGCCTTGACATGTGGAGAATAATTACCAAATGCCATTGTACATAATCTGAGAGCTAGGACTTGGTGTCCCAGATAAATCTAGGGTTGGTGCCTCCACCAGACTCGAAGACTAGCCAGCTTCTCCACGCAACATAGCATGCGTTGGTCTGGCCAATCAGTGGAGTTTTCCTTTTTAGATCCTTATTTCCTGGATTAACTAAAAAAAATTTATATATATATATATATATATATATATATATATTTAGAAATGTTCAAAATGACAATATTAAAACAATTATTTATTAGCCTTTATAGCAAGAGCAATCAATGATGGGACCACTGGCCTTAACTCTGAGGTATTTCTCCTCACCCATTCCCTATCTCCATCACCTCTTGAACAAGTCTAAGCAGAAACAACAAGAGCCAAACTCCCACTGTGATGGGACTGCTGGGAAATGAAGTTAATTGTTCCCTACAGTAAAAGTAATCTTGAGTATGGCTCTTCCCATCAGTTGTGACAATGTGAGGACTCCAGTAAGCTCCCCGTCACTATTTCTAAGTTGTGAAATAGAGTTGACCTCAAGCACAGTTTTACCACTAAGACAATTTTCGAAAATAAATTGTAGAATTTCTTTTTTAGGCCTGGGAGATGCCCCATAATGAGGCTCTCAGCTCATCTGGGGAGAGTGCATTGGGTTGAGGCCATGAGAAGATTTCTTTCTCCAACCAAGGGCACATGGCCCAGACCCCTGCGGATATCTTCTGCCTTTATGTCCCTCACCAATGCAAGGAAAGGCACTGCTTCACAGGTTCTTATGAGCTGAAGCCCATCTGTATGGAAAAACCCCAGCAGCTTTCAAAGAGTATACCAGGTTTCCAGAATCTGTTAAGAAAGTATCGAGATAAGAACTAACTGCTATTACCTAACCCGGCCTCTCTGAGTTTCCTGTCCTTACCCACTTAGATCTGGAAAACAGGTTCTAATGATTAAATGTAGGACTATCCTCTAAGGTAGGAGGGAGGGTCCTATGTTCTCCAGTTGAGTAGAACAAATGATAAAATGACCTTCCCCATAGCTTAAGTTGTAGCATTTAAGACATTTCTGTTCTTTTCATTTAGGTTTTTTGGTTGTTGTTCTATTTGTTTAGTGTTTTATTTCATTTTATTTGGGTTAAAAAATGTCTTTTTCTCTCTTGTTCACCATCAGCCTCTATGCCCCCATATGACTACACGAAGAATAGATTTTATTTTATCTAATGACTTAGAGTTATTGGCATTGAAGCCAGATGTGGAGGCACACGCATGAAATCCCAGCTGCACAGGAGGCTGAGGCTGGAGTATCACTGAGATGGAGGCCATCCTGAACAATATAATGAGACTATCTCAGAAAAAAAAAAAAGAGTTATTGACATCAGAGAAATTTATTTCACTTTGAGAAGAACCTTAGATAATGAATGTTATTCAAAAGTGAACATCAATCTTACCTCACTCCCCAAAATGTGTTTTCCATTCTAGGAAAAAAAAAAAAAAAACTATGTGTTAGATGATTCGGTTTAAGGGGAATTTTAGTTGGGTGTTTGAAACCATGTTGTAAGGTTTAATGCAGAGATTTTCCCTGACTATTAATGATGATTGAAGTGGTGGTAGTAGGTAGGGATATGTGGCAAAGGGTTCATTCATGGAAATGGCTATTTGCTGGGTCATAAAGCTAATTAAAACCAAATTTTGGCAACAGCATTCAGGATGTGCGTGGCCAACTTTGTTTTGTTATAATATTACTCAAAATGACTCCTTCATGTGGGAAAATATTTTTTTCCTTCAAATAAATACAGGAAAGTCTAATTGATCTAGACAAAACTGTGACACAAATTAGCACATGATCAAATCCTATGGTCTAAAACAAGTCTGGCTATAAGGCCTAGAGAAATTCAATAAGCTCTACCTTTCATTTCTGTTTTCAAGTTGGTTTTCATGGAATTTGTATAGGTGGATGAAACTTGACCCTTACTTAACCATGACCCCAGGATTAGAGCTATAATCAGGAGACAGTGGCAAATGGGAAGGCCAGAAGAGAAAATAAAGTGGAGTCCCTATAATTGTATCCAGATAGAGCTGCCCGACTGCAATTAGAGCTGAGAAAATTCAGAGCTTCATTTCAACACAGATGCAATCAGTATGCAAGCAATACTTGAATCAGAGATCTGATTCTACAAGAATTATTTATAGAATCTGAGGAGTTTCAGAAAAAATTACTGATTTTTTTTCACATTGCTTTGGCCCAAGCTTTTATCTTTTATTCCCTCATATACTTATTAAGAATCTTTTGTGAAGCAAACATTGGTGCTTTGAGTTTCCTAGTGTCATGCAGCCTACCATAAACAATTACCCAAAGGATAATTTGTATCAGTTATGACCAATGCTTAAAGGAAACTATGGTGAACTTTGAGAGAGTCTGAGAGGGATCTCAGATTTGATCGGGTGGTATAGATTTGGAGAAGCCACCAGCAGACTTTAGATTACAACTGAGGTCAGAAGGGTGAGAATGAATTGAATACTAAGGGGAGAAAGCTAGGAAGATTCCCCAGCAGCATTCATAGAATAGGTGGAAACCAATGTGTCCTGAAGCCTGCCTGGCACCTTCAAGGAAACCAAAGAGAGAGAGTGTGACTACAGGGTGGTGAGCCAGAGGTGAGTCTAAGAGGTGGGTAGGGACCAGATCACATAAGAAGGGTGATGTTCTAAATATGTGGCAACTTATGAAGACACACACCTGGCCAACCAGAAGGGAGGCTGGCTGTCAACAACCTGCTAGGTGGAACCAGCACAACTGGCTGACTGGCAGCGCAGAATGAGAAGCCTCGTAGGACACGTTTTCAGTTCTGGAGCTGATACTTACAACAAGGAAAAGATACTGAAAGTTTCCAGTAGGAACCTTCAGGACCATGAATGAGTCATAAGTGCATTCTAGACCAAACTTATGAAAATGGATTAGTTCAGTTTACCAATGAGCACCCACACCAGAGACCAAGGACAGCTGAGGGTAGGGTATCACGATGAAACAGACTGCGGTCACTGTCCTCAGGAAGCTTGCAATTGATGACTAATGCCATCCCCTAGATATTAATTATGCAAATAATGCATTCTACTCAGTGGAAAGTTCTAAAAGTTCTTCAGAGCAATTCTTGGGAGCAGAAATCCATTATTATCTTTTTTATATAGTAGAAATACCATCTGCATAACTATGTATCATAAAAGGAAAATAAATATAGTTTTTTTTTTATTATTGAAAGACCAATATCACTAAATGCCCTCTGGGTCTGTGTATAGTTCTTCCCAATACAGAAAGGCAGGGGCCCTGTGAGGGTTTTGTTTCCTAGTGAACAGCCATTGGTACACATCTCTGCCTCCACAAATGATCAAGAAATTGCCTGAACCTAAAGGTCAACACCATCTGTCAGTGTGGGTGTTGCCAGACACAGAGAGGTTAAGAACTGCCAGGCTACCAAACTGTCTGTTGATCCAAGAATCAAGTTAGGACATGTCCTCCCAAAATGTCCTTATGAAGTCAAGGTAGTCTCATCACAAACCACAGGAGACTAATCTTTCTTAATCACTTTCTAAATAAGAGCTTTATCAAAGGCGTGCAAATTAGTATAGACCCACAGTATGGGGAGGGGTGAGCAGGCAACCTAACATGAAAAAAATAGACTACTGTGGGATTTTCTGTTTATTTATTTCAAAAGCAATTTAGTTATGGTAGGTGTTGGTCATAGGATACAAAATTCAGTTAGATAGGAGGTATAAGTTCAAAAGCTTTAATGTACAACATGGAGATTATAGTTAATAACCATATACTGTATTTTTCAGGGTTGATTTTGTTGTTGTTGTTTGTTTGTGGTGCTCAAAATAGAACCCAGGGCCTTAAGCATGCCAGCAATTTTTTTTTTTTAACACTGAACTATACCCTCAACTCCATATATTGTATTCTTGAAAATTACTATGAGGATAGATTTTTAGTGTTCTTCTCACAGAAAATAATAGCCTTGTTCTCACAGAAGTAATAGCCTTGTTAATTACTTCGATTTAGCCATTCTATAGTATATAAATATTTCAAAGCAACATGTGGTATACAATAAATATATGATTTTTATTTGTCAATTTAAAAAGCAAATTCATGTGTTTTAAAATGTAATATAGTAACAACTAAATTCAGTTTTAAATAAATGGGAATATTGTCACATATTCAGAAAACGTGGAAATGTATAGAACATACATAAATTGTTATTTTTTTGTAATCCACTCTCCAGAAATACTAATTTAATTCAATTTACATCAACATTTTTCTGTTTATGTAGATGTATGCATGTAGAGTTTTTCTTTTTCCTCAAAACATGTTTATCCCAAGATATTGACTCATGGTTCTCCTCCCTTAATATATCTTAAACATTTTTTTCACATGAAGTCTGTCTCAATCTTTTTAATAACTGTCTAGTAATTCATAGAATGGATTTATCATCATTTTGCTATGTGTCCCCTATTATTAGACAATGATATTTTTCATAGGTTTTTGCCTTTTAAGCAAAGTTGTAATAGCATCTCTACAATTACATTTATATTTGCTTGTAAAATAAGACTCCTAGAAGCCTGGACTATAAGATCACAGAAGATTCACATTTTGATTTTAAAAGAAAATTCACATTGCCTTCTAAAAATGGTTATATTGATTTACTTTCCAGAAGATATTATTTTAAATGGGGGCAAAGGGGAATAAATAATTTAAATTTTAGAAGTTAATGACATTAACACACATCTTGCCTACAGTTTTCATGTGCATTCACACTGTCTTCAATACCCTCCCTGGAGGTGGGGAGAGTAGAAACTGTGTGGTCATTTACTCCCCAGACATCTGGGAGAGGGCAAGTTGGGACATTTGCACACAGCAGTCCTGGCAGCCAGCACAAGTGATAAGAGCAGAGGTGGAAGCCTTGGGCTCTGGCGTAGGGATATCAGTGTTTAAATTCTCACTCTATTTTATAGCTGAGAGACTTGGACTGGCTACATAGGTAGGCCATAACAACCAGGTATTTGGTCAAAGACCAGTCCAGATACTTCTATGAAGGTATTTTTTAGATGTGATTAATTTTTAAATCAGTCACCTTGAGGAAAGGGCATGACCCTCCGTGATGTGAGTGGACCTCAGCCAATCAGCAGAAAAACTGAAGAGCAGAAGACTGAGACCTCCTGAGAAAGAGGGAATTCTTCCTCCAGACTGCCTACAGCAACTTCACCTCTTCTCTGGATCTGTGGCCTGGTGGCCTGTCCTGTAAGTCTTTGACTTGCCAGCCCCAGATCCTGTTGGTTCCCTGTCTCTAGAAAATCCCAATACATTTTGTAAGCCTCAATTTCCTCATCTGTAAAATAGAGATAATGCTACTTCTTTCATGGGATTATAGTTAAAACCAAAGGAAATAACCCCTATTAAATCTATAGCTCAATACTAGACACATGTTTGCAGTTCATAAATAATAATAATAAATGTTATTATTATTATTATTATTACTGGAAAATGAACTTTAATCCACTGCTTTCTTCATTACCTCTCTCATCCCTCTATCCCACCTCCAACCCTCGCCCCCCCACCATGAACTCTCGAGAACATTGAGCCCAGGCCCCTCTGTTTATAGATGAGAAATAGAAGCCCAAGTATGAGGAGTTTTATTCAAGAGCTCCTGAGCCACACTGAGACCACAGTAACATCTTCACCTTCTGAAATCTGGTTCCTCACGGCAGTCTTGCCTCCCTCCTATAGCTGAGTGTTTCCTGTCTAATTAATTTAAGCTGCTTGCTTCACAACCCATATAGGTTATGCATCTTAAGCTGTGCATCATGCATTAGTGATACCATGAGACTTGCATCTGATTCTGCTATGTGTCACCTTTAGTGAGGGCTCTTTCTGTCTCTGCCCCCTTTTTCCTGGGTTTCCCTTTAGTAAGTCATACTGGCAGGAGGAGAGGGGGAGGGAAATCAGAGAAGGAAACCTTTATCAATGACAAGCTTGGCTCAGCCTTTACCTAATCCCAGATAGGTCACTGCTCCACCTTGGGCGGGAGAAAGCAGGTAGACTCTCACTATCTGTGTTTTGAGATGACAACAGACGTGATGAAGTCAGAGCTAGTGTTTTCCCCAGGGTAGAAGGTCCTGTGTAACCAGCAAGCACATTCACGGACACCTTCAATCCAGTTTCAACTTTGTGCTTTCAAAGGTACTATTATAATATGTCTTGCTATTATAGGGGCTTCAAACAAAATATTGCAAACTATACAGGAAAAAAATCCAAAAACCCATTCGCGGCTAAATTGTCAATCCAGAGTGGCTCAAATTAAAATTTATTCATAAATACCTGATGAACATATCCCAGTAGCTGAAATGGGTTTTGGTATCTTATTTTTTTTTATTTTTATTTTTTTTTAATATTTATTTCCTAGTTCTCGGCGGACACAACATCTCTGTTGGTATGTGGTGCTGAGGATCGAACCTGGGCCGCACGCATGCCAGGCGAGCGCGCTACCGCTTGAGCCACATCCCCAGCCCCAAGGGTTTTGGTATTTTAAAACCCATTCTGAGGGGCTGGGGATGTGGCTCAAGCGGTAGCGCGCTCGCCTGGCATGCGTGCGGCCCGGGTTCGATCCTCAGCACCACATACCAACAAAGATGTTGTGCCTGCCGAAAACTAAAAAATAAATATTAAAAATTCTCTCTCTCTCTCTCCTCTCTCACTCTCTCTTAAAAAAAAAAAAAAAACCCATTCTGAATTTGGAGGTAGATACTTCCCTTGTCTAAGACAGGACAGAGAAATCTACTCACATTTAGAGCACATTCTTCAAAAAGTGTCTCTTCATGCAGTGCTAGGATACTGAATTTCAAGGGTAGAATGGCGAAAAATAATAAAGAACCATCTTTATTGCTTACCAACATCCACAGGGCTCACGAGGAACTTAGTAAGTTCTCGTAAAAATGAACTAAATTAGTGAATAGACTTTGAAATGTTTAAAACTATCCTAAATTAATACATTTCTCTAAGTAATATTGTCATCCTGAGCAAAATTCAAATGTTGAGTGTGGGAGGGGGTGTTGAAGACACTGTGCTGTGGGATGAATCTGGGCTGGGTTCTAATCCAGATCATCTAAGGTTTTTTTGTTGATTTGCTTATTACTATTCTCGTTGGCTGTATTGCTTGTATGGTGTCAGAACTTGGAGGTGGCTAATGCCTCCCTTGTAAATTTAATGGGATGCTTTATTTATCCCAAATTAGAAATACAGAGACAGTAACATTCTTTTATATTACTGATTTTTAAATTTAACCTTCTCAGTTAACCACTCAGCTCAGTATTAAGTCAATTATCAGGAAGTCCAGGGGCAGACACAAGCCCAAACCATGAAGAGAACTAGAGTCTGAGTGGGCCACAAATAATGTTGCCACTTGGTGTCACAAGGAGGCTCTGTTTGAGGCTGCTCTGACTGGTCGTTCTAGCCCACTGACACAGGATTGCCCAGCCCAGGGGAAAGACCTTCTCAGATTATTAGCATTAAGATTTTCTATTTACCGTCACATACTGTCCCTAATCATGTCCACAGTGACAGGATGGGGAGGGCTGTGAGAATATGAATTTCCTAGAGCTACTGTAATAAAACACTACAAACTAGGTTCCTTAAAGAATAGGAATGTATTGATTTATTACCTCACAGTACTATAGACTAGAAATCTGAGATAAAGGTATAAACTAGGCTGGTTCATTCCATGCTTTTATAGTTTCTGGAGGCCTCTGACATCCCTTGGTATTTAAGTGACATTTTTCTTCACATAATATTCTCTCTTCATACATCTGTCTATAAATTGTATCTTTTTAATAAGAATGTGGGTCATGTTGGATTACAGTATATCCTAAAACCTCACTATAATTTGATTTACTTTGTATAGGCTCATTTTCCCAAATAGGTCAGGTTCACAGGTATTGTGGGTTAGGATGGCAACATCTTTTGGAAGGACACTATTTAACCCATAACACTGATCAAGTGAGCATCAAGATTCAGGTAAGCCAAACCTTGGAGCTTCAACATGACTATGGATTCACCTCATTGGTCTCCCAAACCTGGAATCCCTAGAAGAAGGAGTTATGGTCCTGATTCTTCCTCTTCCAAAGGATCCTTTTCTTCTTAGGTTTATTCATACACCTCCTTCTCTAAGGCAAGGTTATTATACCAGGGGTCTCTACAGCATCTCCATCTTTTACTCCCAAGCTATGATCATTCAATATTTCCAAACCTTGGAGGACCACTTCAGTGTCAACTGTAAATATTTTTACATAAAATACAGACAATAGTAACTCTTGGACACCTTATAAATTTGCTGTCAAAACCACCCAAGATTATGGAAAATAAAACCACACACATGCACGCAAAATACTTCACAAGTCCTAAAGTGCCCCTCAGGCATAACACTCTTATTTTAGATAGAATTTGATAAAATTTCTTTGTAGACAAAATAATAACCATCTTAGGCTTTGGGGGGCAAGATGCAAAGTCAAAGATATTACATTGATACTTATATAACAAGAAAGAAAACTAATTTCCACAATTTTTAAAGTTTCTGAGTCTGAACTTTATTTGAATCTAACATTTTACATAATCAGAGCAAGAAAAAGGCGTTTATCAGTAAATCCATGTGGAACACTTAGCACTTGTTACAATATGGTATGAAAAAAATATTTTTTCGTGCCAATCAAGATTTTTTGTTGCTACATAATAATTATACAGAATAGAGGGCTTCATTGTGGCATATGTATACATGATATAACACAATTATATCAATTTCCCTCCCCAATACCTCTCTGTACCCTCCTCACCTGATCCCCTTCCTCTACTCAAAGGGTCTCCCTTCTACTTTAATGAAGTCTTTTTTCTTTCTTTTTTGTTTTACACTCTAACTTATGAAAACATATGACACTTATCTTTCTGAGTCTGGCTTATATCACTAAGCGTGATGCTCTCCAGTTCTATCCATTTTCCTACAAATGACATAATTTCATTTTTCATTATGGCTGAATAAAATTTCATTGTGTATTATCTAACACATTTTCTTTATCCATTCATCTGTTGACAGATACTAGGTGAATTCCATAACTTGGCAATTATGCTGCAATAAACATGGGTTATGCATATACCTCTAAAGTATGCTAACTTGAATTCTTTTGGATACTTTTCACAACTTAAAAAAATTCAAAATATAGTAATAATTGAGTACTTTTTTTCTTTTGTAGCACAGATCTACTAATAAGAAGAATGAAATTCATTTGGAGGAAGTCATATTTTCCTTAACTGGGCTTTGAAATTCATATTTTCCATCATCAAAATTGATTGCAAATGTTCATCTGTTAGTGCTGATCTTCAATAAGGTTTTATGTATTTCTTCTTTGAAAAGTATCTTTTTGCTCAGAAAGGTGATACATGTATCACCCAAAACACTGTCCATTTATTATTGTGTCACTGCCATTTTCAGCACATGGAGTCCCAGTGCAAAGTGCCAAAGTAATATGTTTGACTTCTGTTGCAACTACTTAGCTTGCTGTCCTAGCACAAAAGCAGTGATGGATGATATATAAACAAATGGGTGTGGATGTATCCCAACAAAACTTTACTCTGGACACTGACATTTGAATTTCATAGAATTCTTACTTGTCGCAAAATATCACCTTCATTTCAAAATAATTTTTAGCTCACAGGTCATCCAAAAACAAGAAATGGGCCTGATTTGGTCCTAGGAGGGCAGTTTTCTAGTGCCTGCTATAAAGGATTTTTTAACTGAGGAAAAAAAATTATCATCTGATTTCTTCTACCTGACTGAGATAATTTCATCTTAGTGTGCATTAAACCCTCCAATAATTCACAGATTTTCTCCTATGAATATATTAGGTATGCTTTGCTCCTAAATTGAGTTGTGTGTTCTGTGAATGGTTCTCACAAGCAGCTCAGGAAAGAGCCTGAACGTGTGCATGCAGGGGACCTTGTTCTCTTTCTTCAACAATCTTTCCCAACCTCCAAAGCAACACTTGTTGTAGAGAGGTTAATTCAAATTGAACCCTTAAAAGTGTCATATAGGACTTTATCAATCTGTAGTCATTTTTGTTTTTTCTGTGCCTAGTGCCAGCCCTCAATTCTCCAGGAAGTCTTCTCCAGCTATTCCAGTCCACACTGACGTCAGCCTTCTCTACTTTCCCCTGGAACTCATAATGCACCACTGAACCGTTGATGAATTCTCACGTTGGTTTTGACTCTTCAACTACAAAACCCAAACCACTCCAAGAATGGACCTTGTTTTATCCCTACTTCTCGTTCCCTTGGAAACCAATGAACTCCCACCATAGGGACATTCTGAGGCTTCACACTTCTCAATAGGCAGGCCTGGAAACCCCCTGGTACTCCTTCAGGGATTAGGCTGGGCCACTGTCCACCAGCTCTCTCACTCACCCTGAGCCTTTTACCGAGGCCTGACTACATAAAATCAACAGTATCACAATCCACGTGGACACCGGAACTTCAGAACTCAAAGAGGGGATCCTGGTGCCCAGCCACAACAGGACACCAGTAATCAGTAGCTACCTCGAACTGACACTTCAAAATAAAAATTGCTAATTACTGAAAGATGTTTTTCAAGCACAGAGTTTTAGGGAATGTTGACAAATCAATTCCCTATCATGTGCCCTCTTTAAATACATGGATTTCTAAAGCAAAAGGGAAAAGCCACTGTCTCCCATTTCACTTGGGTCTCCTCCTTTGTCTTTTTCTTTCTTAGAAGATATTACAGTCATTAGTATAAAAATGTGAAAATCAAAAGACGGATCCCTGATCCCCCACAGAATAACCAGAATTCTGAAGCTTCAAAGTGGGATTTATATCAATAAAAATATACAGAGGGAAAAGAGAGAGAAAGAGAATGCTCCAGAGTAATACTTAAAAATCAAAATTTTTTTTTTAAAAAAGTGGGGTTTAAAGCATGAGACCAATATGTTTTCTTTTTGGATGACTTGTGGTGAGAGGTGAATAAAACACTCCACGATGTGGTAAGAATAGAAGATATCACCACACCTTGGGTGGGTGAAGACACTTGGCACAGGTGCCCTGTCTCGCCTCACCCAGAGGTGTGTCAGAATACCAGAGTACCACACCTATTGGTACAATGGCTTAGAGAAAACTAAACACTTCCAAAGGCAAAGAAGAAATCAGTGCAGGTGCCTCAGGAAGTGATACTAGAAAATGATGTGAGGCTGGCAGGATTTGCACTGCAAGAGAAAAAATGAAATAAACATCAAAAGAGCTCTTCTTTGAAAGTATGGGATGCAGCTGCCAGGGCTACCTGTGAATTCCACGTTCTTGTTTTATTGGTGGTTTGGGATCAGTGCCTTCCCTGATCAATCCCTATATAGGACGTTTCCTAAATTGTTGGATCTTCTACACTATAAGGGAGACTGGGCTGAAAACTTAATTAGTATTATGCAAACTGTGGGCTTCTGGTATTTCTAGTAAGTTTAGGAAGCTGCCAAACATTCCTGCCAAGTTTCCTGGAGCCTGGAAAGGCCTGCAAAGGCTAATCCAAAAAGCCGCTGCCTGGGACTGTAACAAATACTTAATTCTCTCAGAGAATGAAAGGGAAGTGCTTCAAGACTTCAAGCCTGGGGAGGTGGACTTCCTTTTGTGAAGGAACAGCTAGGCCCTAACAATTTCAGATTTAGAAAAAGGTCTAGGGGGAACCAGAGAGGAGGGTTCAGGGGAGTCTGTAAGACCACAGACACATGGGATGGGGGAGTTACCTGTGAAGGCCCAAAGGAACAAGTGCTCTCTTCAACTGCCACAGGGCCCACATCCTGCAGACCAGAGCGAACCTCTACAGAACTCAGAGAAATCAACCCCAGGAGTCTAATTTCTTCAGTAAAGTTGAAGGATGTCAAGATTTCCCTATGTAATTATAATGGGAGGAAAAATCATCTTCCTTTCATAAAAGTTTGATTTTATTCACAGTTGATATGTAGTTCTTTAAAAATGGCACTCTCCCAGTGGCTTGGGAGGCTGAGGCAGGAGGATCACAAGTTCAAAGCCAGCCTCAGCAACTTAGCAAGGCACTAAGCATCTCAGTGTCACCCTGTCGCTAAATAAAATATAAAAAGAGGAGCTGGGATTGTAGCTCAGTGGTGGCTCATGCATGCGTGAGGCACTGGGTTCAATCCTCAGCACCACATAAAAAGTAAGTAAGTAAATAAATAAATAATATGTGGGCTGGAGATGTGGCTCAATGGTTAAGTGCCCCTGAGCTCAATACTCAGTAGCAAAAAAAAAAAAAAAAAAAAAAAAAAAAAGCCACCCGACCACCTTCTTCTTACTCTACTTTATCTCTTAGAAGACTGTCTAGCTTTTGTGAAGAGTCTCTTTTCTCAAAAAGGAATTCCAAGGATCATATATGGTTGGTATTTTAGGAACACATTTTTTTTAGTCAAAAAAGAAATTAAAACAAAGTAGTGTATTGAGCATTTTATATGAGTTAGATTAAAGATCTTCATCTTCGTTAGATCATTTCCTGAAGGAAGAAAGATATTTTCCTGTTAATTTTGGAATTGATAAAAACCAGAAAAGTTACTGAACTTCAGGGGACTGAAGAGCAAATGAATGAGTCATTGAGAAAAAGGTTTATCAGAAGGAAAAGCCCTTCACCTCCAGTGTGGCTACAGGCAAGGACGCTCCTGTCCAGATCAGCATGCAGGTAGCTGATGGCACTGTGAGGGTCTCGATCCACTCTTCAAGCAGCAGTTATCCAGAGTGTCTGCATCTACCCATGTGCCACCACTACTGAGTCTCTCCTGGAAAGCAAAATGGGAGTTCAGTCATCTCTGGACCCTTTTGATGAAGAGCCGATTCCTTGACTTCATTTTCCACCCAATGTCACTGTTCACAGGTGATCATCACAGGTGTTCACAGGTGATCGCTTTTCCAATCATTCATTTTTTCCCCCTTGTTTACTGAGTGTTTACCATGTGCCAGGTATTAGGCTACTAAATTAAAAACTCTCCAAAAGTCTGCTTTCATTTCTCTTCTACCTAAGAAGCAGAAGGCAGGGATACTGGCCAAAGAGGCAGGATGGTGTCCAGGGAACCAATAGTGGCAAGAAGTACTCAGTGCTTTAACATGTGGAATCTGTGGTAACTCTCTGCTCCCACACATGAGCCAGAAGATTCTGAAAAATTAAAAGGCAGAAGGCAGGTAAAGGAGTCTTTGTCATAGAAGAAAAACACAGCTCGTGATCAGAGATGGAAGAACACAAATGAAAGTGGATGCTCACATTGGGGTGGAGGAGGATATGGAGGGCTCACTGAATCAAGGGAGCATAGTGCTCATGTACTTTTTTCCAGGCTATTCTATGAACAAGGATGGGGCTGTCAAGGATGCTATTCAGGCATTCAGGCAGCTCAGAGATTCAGCAAAGGAGAGGGGATAAAGAAACTATAAGAAGTTTGAGTTTCTTTAACTATACACACTGAGAAGGAGTATGACATGTGATTGAATGACTATGGCTTGCTGAATTGGATCATTGTTTTAATCTGGCACTACCACTTCTTGGACAAGCTGAAGTTGTTCCATGAGCCTCAGTTTTCCCATCTGTATAATAGGAATGATCATGAAGATTAAACAGAATGATATGTATTAAGCACCTCATTCATTCTAGAAATCCAATCAGCAGTAGCTATTTCTATTATTGTTGTTGTAGCTATTATTATTATTATTATTATTATTATTATTATTATTATTATTATTTTGTGGTGCTGGGGATTGAACCCAGGGCCTTGTGCATGCAAGGCAAGCACACTACCAACTGAGCTATATCCCCAGTGATACAATGGAGTAATACCACAAAAGAGGCATCTATAAGTCTTCCCTGAAGAAGTCCAGAGGGTTCACTGGCACAGGGCCATGAAGAATGGAAAGGAGTTCCCTGGTTGGTCATGGAAGCAAGGTAGAGGAAAACATGCACGTGAAACACATCTAATGCCTACCCAAGGCTGAAGCACAGGTGACAGCGGGCACGAGGGAATAACAGCTAACATGTATGTGCCAGTACTAATTAGAGCTTCCTATGGGCCAGACTCTATTCTAAGCTGTATATATATATATATTTTTTTTTCACTTAATCCTCATATAATCCTTTGAACTATGTATTAAGAAAACTGAGACCCAGAGAGGTTAAGGAATGTTCCCAAGGATATCATACTAAACAACCTCAGGCCTGCATCTAGATGGACAATTGAGAAGGTGGAAGTTTGGAGAGAAGATAGATTTAAAAAGGCTCTAAAAGTGAGTTAGGAGAGAATATCCAGATAGAAGACATAAAGACAGCAAGGAAAAAAAGAAGAGAATACATTTCTGTGGAAAATACAAAATCCAGGGACCCTTATAATCAGTTGGATTTGTAGACAACTTACTCCTTTGAGAAAAAATAAAAATCTTTATAGTGATTTCTGTTTTCCTCTTTGAAATATTTGTGTAACTTTGTCCTTTTCCAAGGGAATGACTTTACCAGAATGACATCTTGCACTTTCACCAATATCCATTCAGTTGTCCCTAAACCCCAAATCCAGACAACTTAGGGTATTAGGACTTCAAAAAAGATCAATCTGGTGTTGTAGTTTTTGCCTTGAAATGGGATATTTACTTTTCATCTAACAATAGACGTGTTGTTTCTGTCTTCTAGAAGTTTCACTTTGATGTGTCAAAGGAAATGCCATGAACTACCGGGAGAGTCACCTCCTCGTGAATGCAGGATAAACAGCAGGTGTGGCTGGGGCTTTGGGAGAGGAGCTAGTTCTCCTCTTCCATTTTCAGGGATAAAGAGATGAATGTTTCAAATGCTTTGGTTTTTCAAAAGTCTAAGACAACTTCCAAAAAGGGCCCATAAATAGAAGCCCAAGACTTCAGAGTGAAGCTGCATTGGACAAAGATGCCTCTCAAAGTCCCAAGGATGATTAGGAAGCCGAAACCAACACATCTTCTTTGCATCACTTGGGTGAAGCAGGTGGGAGGCAGATGTGCTGCAGGAACACCTGGGTAGGCTGAAAGAGCTCTTCAGTTTGAACATTAAGCAATCACCTTCCCTTTTAGAGCCCTGCAGATTAAATTGTGTCCTAGGTACAAGTAAACAGATGACTTGGCATAGCCAGGTCTAGGAGCGGTCAATGATAATACTAATCCCTACATTCGTAATACATCCCTACATTCCTTCATACAGTGGTCTCAGTGAAATGACTGCGTGTATGCACTTATTTTTCGTGTAAAAGCTAAGATGTTGGGGCTTAGAGAGCTGCCTTGCCCAAACAGAACAGCAAGATGAAAGCAAAGTGGACAGGCTGATTACTTCTGCTACTACACCATGCCAAGAAGTGGATTGTGATGGCTTTGAATCTTCTAGCAACAGAATCCTCTGATTCTGACAATAGAAATTCTGATTCCTGTGAGTACCCCATTCCTCTACTTAGGAATGAAAATGTTGTCTAGGATGTATATCCCCTCCATTTGTGGGCCTGCCTTGGTTCTTCCTAATCTTGCCTACCCTTCTGTCCTGGAGAAAAGACGCTTTCTCCCTGCTGAGATTGTGAAGCTGCTAGGCTGGGAGTCTTCAGCAGCTTCTGGCCATCAGAGTCACTCAAGTGGAAAGACTTTCAAAGAGATGGAGCCAGTAATGAATCACATTTTAGTCTCTAATTGCAGCCATATCAGAAACTAGCCCCATCCTTGGACAGTTCAGTTATATGAACTAATAAATTACTTTTATTGCTTGAGTTCATTTGAGTGTTTTGCTTTGTTTCTTGGTTTGATCACTTTCATCCAGAGATCCAAACAGATGCCCAATAGAAACAACAAATGCCAATGTGATAGGGGTTTAAGCTCCTGATCTTTAACTTAAAAGGTGAGACCTCCTGAACGTACTGACTGTATCCCAGGATTGTTTCAGGAATCCCGGTTGTCGAATTCCTCTGTCTTGAATTGCCAAAAGAATGCCTTGGATCTAGTGACTGGGATATGTGTTCCTGGGAGTCCTTCAGTTCTAGGAAATGGAAGGGAAGTGAAGATAAGAGCTAAAGTCAAATATGCTCAGCCATATTCGTGGCATCTGGGGAAGGGGATAGGTTCTGTTCATTTCACTCTTTTGCACTCTTTCTGATAGTTTTGAGGATGCCAAATTAAGGAAGAGGCTCCTTCACAAGACCATAGTCCAGGAAGACTCATGAGGTCTTTCCTGTGTGAGACTTCAGTGCAGGGCTCTTGTCCACACCATTGGCATGAAGCCTAGTCAAGGAGGGACCATCACAAACTCTGTGCCCCTTCATGTCTCTCTCAAAACTAAACAGAGACAGGGACGAGATGCAAATATGTTTTGCTTTTTCTATTTCAGCCAACTGTACAGTGCTTCAGAAGAAATGCCTTATATAAATACAATAACAAAACCTAATATGCACATAATGAAGATGGAAAGAAAACCATTCCCTGTTTCATGATTACAACTTACAAATTGCTTCTTTGGCAATGAAAAATTCTGAGAAAACTGTAGCTATTTTCAGATGTAAATGCTAGTCTCCCAAACCAAAATAAAGTGTCTTTGATATTTTTAAATAATGGCATGCATGAGAGGCTTGAGCCCTTCCAAAGGAAAGCAAACTCGTTGTCCCTCAAGCACACGCATGGCACAAGGACAGTCTCTGTGCCAGCTAGTATGTGTTTTGACTTTATGATCTGGCCTCAAGAGCATTTCTGACATTGTTGTTTGTTTTACTCAGGATTAGCAGAAAATTTCTGTGGGTGTTTTACGTCACTGGAATAGGAAGCACTGAAAAATTGTACCCGCCTGGTTGATATTTCTGGAAAGAGAACTCTAAATTATTAGAGGAAGGGGGTGGGGTAGCCAGGAAAGAAAAGAATGAGTAAGACTCAAGAAAGCCCCAACAGGAAAGTCCCATTTGGAAAACTGAATTGATAGCAAATGGGTACTTGTGTTTTCATGAAGTAGCATTCAGCTTCTCTTGATGGGTAAGTAAAAGTTCTTAGTGTCTCAAAAGGGGGTGAATAAAAAGTCTAGAACTCATGTTAGTGTCTAACCAATTTATTGAACTGAGCTTTGGCAAACAAAGGTGAGAGCTACATAGCAGTAGAATTTCCCTTTCAATAAACTACAGATTTGTACATAACTGGATGGAAGGGGCTAGCAGAGTTTAGTCTGGAAACATTTGGTATGAAGTTTGAGATTTTTCAGATATTCCAAAGAAGTAGAACAGTCATGGAAATAATGTCAAGCCCACAACTTAAAACAAGGCAAAACAAAAAAACTAACAGTGCTATTTTAAAAAGTGGGCGAAAGATGTGCAAATACGGTTGGTGAAAGAAGTGCCAAAGCTCAAACAAAACACAAGACCCTGCTTTTGTCTATAATTAAAGATGTGATATAAGATAATAAGTATCTATTTTAATATATTATATTAACAAAAGATATTTTGGGTAATCATCTCATCTATATCAGATCTCAGAGGGACACACTTGTATATCAATTCCATTAATACTATCATTACGGAAAGAAATAATTTTCTTAAATGTATGGTTTGACCCTCACCAGCTTACTTATAAAATTTACCCCTTAAATTATGACAAGCACATGAATATTTACATTCATAGTAGCAGTGTTTAAATGTTGAAAAATGGGAAATAAGTAAAATATTTTTATTTAATAAAATATTATTTAACAATAGAAGGGTTAAAGTTTACTTACATAACTAAACATTACAAAAATGTATATAATCATTTTTTTTCAAAATATGGTGTCATAAGAAAATTCTCAATGGATTACTAAGAAAAGAAATCAGATTTTAAATTGTATTTAAAATATGTCATATACCATTTATATAAAATTACATACACATGAATACCTATGTTATATGCATTAAATATGTATATACTATAAATATAGACAAATAGCCAGACAGCCAGATATAATTGGACAAAGCATTTACTCATTAATATTATATTTATTTTTCAAAAAAGCATGATAGAGAAGCAATATAAAATAGTGAAAAGTGTATGTACTCACAAAATATATACATATAAAATGTCTGTTATGTGCTATGCATTTGTGTTAAGTATGTGATATGAACATGTCATAAATGGCCCAGAAAAGATTTAGAACTTTTAATAGTAAACAAACAAACAACAACAACAAAAAAAAAAAAACAGGTGAATTACATATATACTAAAGGAAACTTAGAGACCATTCGTGATTAGAGAAAAGTAAAAGTTCATAGTATCAGATCATGGAATATGTTTGTATGAGCTCTATATTTAACTCTGAACTTCTTAGAAGTCAAGCCAAATGAGGAAGCATAACAAGCTACACAGTTCTAATTATCTGATGAAAGGAAGCACACAGTTTATCTGGAAAAGCACACTTCTTCCTACCAACATCTAGTAGAAATTTTCTGTGTATACCCTTATATAAGAAATGTTGCAAAGCAAAATGGACACTGGTCTTTGATAGAAATCAGGGTCACCAAATTAAAACAAAATCCAGGGGACATTTTTTATGAGGAGTCAAACTTAGTCTCAATATGTTGCTTTCTGTTAAGCTCACTTGGTGAAGGGGGAAAATTTAAAGAACCCAGAAAGGGTTGAAACTGGCTGCAGATGCCTTTCCCTGGCTGAATTTGGCACACACTGTGTTTTATATATATTTTAATTCATTGTTAATATTTTAAAATTGTATTTTACACAAAAATTCAGCTCTTGCAATTCATTTAAAAGACTGTAATATTTGGCAAGTTTAAATCAGTTTCTTTATGGCCAATGGCTGGCCTTGAGCTAGCACTGACTCCTGAAGAGGGTCATTTGTGCATCCTGGCCTCACACAGGGGTTCCCTGCAATTGTCCTATGGCCCTGGCCCCTGGAGATTTGCATGTGTGAGCCTAGATATAGAAGAATGAACAGATAGTATATCTTTTGAATACCCTATTAATATAAATTGTTTCATTTTGACTAAATCTAAATAGTCAATTTAACATTGGGCTCTCAGCTGCTACATTAAAAGTCCACATAACTAATTCCATGAATCAGAAAAAAGGTCTTGAAATAGAGTACTTGGAGCTGCGATCGGCTACAGTTGGGCATCAACTAAGGGATTGTCATAAAGAAATTATGTGTTTAAGTCTAAAGGGCTTTGGAATTCCCACGTCCTTTAAAGACCAGGGTGGCTTGTGTACAATCCAGCAGACCCTGCTTTTCCCTCTACACAGCTCCTGCTCTTCCTTTCCCCTGCCTCACTGTTCTGTTCCCAGCACTGTCATGAGGCATTTGTCTGAGTTGCCACAGTAGTGATGATGACTTTGCAAGGGCCCATATGGGCTCTGACGAGTTCTTCTACGCATCCCCCCACCCCAAATATTGTGATTCATGCTGAAAAGATGGATGGGAACTCAGAGTGCAACTAACACAGAATGTAGAGGCGTTGGCTACTTTGTGTGAGACTGAATTTTTTAAAAAAGCAGCCTCAATCTTCTTCACTAGTGTTAGACTCAACCTGATTGAGTACCTTCCAGCATGAGACACTGGTGAATTGGAACACGCATGGTTAAAAGCCATCCTTCCTCTTCTCTCTTGTTCAAGATATTTTTTGCATCAGGAATTTGAGAAAGGCAGCTGAAAGGTGCTTGCTTGGGATTTGTCGTGTGGTTGTAGACAGAGGTGGTTGGCTGGGGCTACCATTATCTGAAGTCTAGACACCCAAGACAGCTCGTTCATGAAGCTGGAGTTGATGCTGGCTGTTGGCTGACTTGAGAACCTCTGTGTGGCCTCTCTAGTATGGTGCCTCAGAATAGTGAGACTTCTTTCAAGGCATCTGTCTTTCTGATAGGGAGCATTCAGAAAAACTATGCAAGAAGATTCGGGATCTTTTACATTCAAGCTTAGGAGTCACACAGCCTCAATTCCATAATGCTCTGTGTTGAAACAATTCCATGAACAGCTAGATTTCTTTTTATTAATTGGTGCATAATAATTGTACATATAGTTGTTCATTGTGGCATATTTGTGCATGCACACAATTTGTTTGGTTTCATTTCCAAGTCCCTCCTCTCCCCCTCCTTTCCCTTCATCCCCACCCTTTATTATAATATTTCTCTTCTCTTTTCATGAAATCCATTTTTTTGCCATTTTCTCTCTTTCTAGCATCCAATATGAAAGAAAACATGCAACTCTTGGCTTTCTGAATCTGGCTTATTTCACTTAACATGTTTCTCTCCAGTTCCATCTATTTTCCTGCAAATGACAACATTTTGTTCTTCTTTATGTCTGAAAATATTCCATTGCATGTGTATACCACATTTTCTTTATCCATTCAACTATTGATGGGCACCTATGCTAGTTCTATAACTTGGTTATTGTAAAATATGCTGCTATAAACATGGTTATGTGTGTATCTCTAAAGTATTCTGACTTTAACTCTTCTGGATGAATGCTGAGGAATGCTATCACAGGATCCTATGCTTGTTCAATTCCTAGTCCTTTGAGGAACTTCCATACTGATTTCTATAGTGGTTGTACTAATTTGTATTCCCACCAATAGTGCATAAGAGTTCTTTTTCTCCCCACATACTTGCCAGCATTTATTGCTATTTGTATTCTTGATGATTGCCATTTTAATTGCAGTGAGATGAAATCTTAGTGTGGTTTTGATTTGCATTTCCCTGATTGCTAAAGATGCTGAACATTTAAAAATATATTTGTAAGTCATTTTTACTAATTTTGAGAGTTTGTGTAGTTTGTTTGCCCATTTATTGATTGAGTTATTTGTTTTAGGGGAAGACCCTGATTACAGCATATACAGAAGCCTTGCTTCTGTTTGGGTCAAGAGTCAAAAATTTTGCAGACAAATTTTGAATCTTCTACAAATTAGGATGTATCAGCATCAGTGTGTTGTATTCTTCAAAGATAGGTCTGCATTCACAAAGCTTCATGCTATTCACTTTAATGCAGTAAGGATCTATTCTGAGGTTGCCAATTTTACAAGAGACTGTAGATGAAAGCCTTCATCATCCACCACCTCCTTTATCCATTATCTTATTACCAACAGAAGCGTCTGGTTCTTTCTCAGGCCCAGGTTTCTGTATTCTTCATTCCTATTCCTTCTTGCTGTCTTCTTCTTTGTCTCCCCTCTTTCCCCCCTCAACTCCAACTGGCCTTTTCTGCTCCATTTCTCTCCACACATGCAACTTAGCTCAGTTATGGCCAACCCCATTGCCTTGATATTAACCACTTGAGACTAAGGATATTCTTTGAGTTTTAGTTCCAGATTCCTGAAATTGAGAGTCATTTTGCTACAGAGAAAATACATGCATGCTGCTCAGGAAGTCCTGTTAGAACAGACCTTTGAAAAAGGACATGGAAATTTATGAAAGCTCATCTACTATATCTATATTATGTTTGAAAGGCAGAAAAATAATCACTTATGTATAAGGGTTCTGGTAGCACAAGTAGCTTTCCCAAAATTAATATCCTTTTCACTGACCTTCTATTACTTTTGACCAAAAAAAAAAAAAAGTTTGATGTACTGTCCACCCACATCACCTTCTTCATCTACAACTTGTGATTCCCACCGGTAGCAATGCTTAAGCATCCTTCTTCCTTCATTGGCAAAGTTCATTGATTCCTGACACACATTCTTAAGAGAACACTTTCCTAAAACTAATCTCAATCATTACTTACTCCAAAGGTTTTTTTTTTTTCAAATAGATCATTAGATTGATAACTAGAATCAGATATTCTTGAGTTTAAGGCAGAATCATATTCTCTAGGGCCCACCTCTCTACAGCCCACTCTTATACTATCACCCTCATTTACTTACAGGTATCTCGTTTGTGACAAAGTCACCACTTGCCATTTTCTTACATTTTTATTTTGGCATTTACTTTTAAAGAGCAATATGGAAGGCAAAAATGAATCTAGTTTGTAGGACTTGAACATTTCCAGCAAGCATAACACTGCCCCGGGCATGTATAGCTAGGCCCTTTAGTCACAGAAGGTCAAAGGATTTAGGAGCTTGGTTTTATGTATGTCATTAAGAAATAGTCACATGAATTCTTTACTCCTCCACCAAATAAAGAATGGTGGTGCAGGCCACTTCAACCATAGAGGAAAAGGATGATTGGTAGCATTAGTTGTGTCTGAAGTCTGAGATATGTGTTTTTGGTGGGACAAAGAGAGGGTACTAACCATTAAGAACATGCAGACACCTTGCATTTCCTTTCCTGACAAAAGAGACCACATAAGAATGCTGAAGATTTCAAAGTAAGATAAAAGTAGTTTTAGAGTCTGAAAATTATCAGCTGTCAAGTCTCAATTTTTTTTTAAAGAAGGCATCATAGTCAAAGCAAGACCTAAAGAGTGTCTGGGACAAGAACAAGATATTTAATTCAACTTATAAATATTTGAGAAACCACTCAACAATCCAATCTTGAAATGTCCGAGCAAATAGTAGTAACACATTTTTGCTTTTATCATATTATAAATCAGTATGCCCTGCTCTGATACCTTTCAATCCAGAGACTAAAACTGTTTACCTGTCATAATTTGGAGCTGTCTTTAGACTAAAATGTTTCCTTAGCTTTACATAACCTTGTAAATGAGAAGGAAGAGAACAAAAACAAGGTGGGTACATATCTTCTGTCTCAACAAAATGTTCTTTCTTCTTTATCAACAAAATGTTCACAACATGTCTTCTTATCAACCACACCTCTAAGAGGGCCCCAGCTAACTAAAGGCAACGTTCTAAGGTCAGCTACTTCATAGGACTTAAAATAATAGTTGAAGTGGGATCATCTCTCTTCAATTGTGAAACTAAATGTACATCTGAATTTAACCTATTTCATTACCTTATTGTACTTTTTTTGGTACCAGGAATTGAACTCAGAGGCACTCAACCACTGAGCCACATCCCCAGACCTATTTTGTATTTTATTTAGAGACAGGTTCTCACTGAGTTGCTTGGTGCCTCACTGTTGCTGAGGCTGGCTTTGAACTCATGATCCTCCTGCCTCTTCCTCCCGAGCCACTGGGATTAAAGGCTTTCACCACCACACCTGGCTTTTCTTATTGTACTTTTAATTTCTCTCTAAAAATAGATCAATTTTGCCTACTAAACAGACTAGAGGGATATTTCCTTTTTCCTATAAATGGGTCTTTTTTTCTTTTCTTCTTCAGTTTTGGGGATGGAACCCAGGGCTTTGTGTAGGCAAGTGCTCTGTAACTGAGCTATACCACCAGCCCTAAAGCAGAACATTTCAAACACTATATCGGAGCAAGCTTTAATTTATTATTGCTTATTTATTTTTATGCCTACCATATTTTCCTTCAAACTCTTTTTTTTTTGGTGCATAGAAAAAAACAGTTAGTGCATTTTCTCTCCTGGATTTATTCTGTAAAATACAAATACTCCCTCCACCCTGGCTATATTCTCTTATTTCTGTAATGGAACTTTTGCATAATCCAGCTCATTGGGCTTTATCGAGAGCTCTTGAAGAGTATTGTTACTGCTCTCAGTTTGTTCCTCCTTTCCCTTGAGGTGGAACTTATGTCAAGAAATGCATGTTCTATTCCACGAGCAAGCCAGCAAGGAGAAGACATGGCATTAGGAACAGGAAACTACTAAATGTACATGATAATTTGGACAAATAAGCTATAAGTAATACATAAAGGTCCAAATTCCATCTTAATGCAGTTACAAGCAGAGAGGAAGTCTACATGCCATGGTCAAGAGTTCAAGATCTGAGCATAAATACCAGTGGTGTGATCTTGAACATCACCAATAACCTTTTCAAGCCTCAGTTTCCTCTGCTCTAGAGTAGGAAAATAAGAATGGGGACTCTGTATAATTATTCTAAAAATTTAAAAATAAGTGATCCCATCTCCTGCACATAGTAAGTTAAGGTGTATGCTGTGCTCATGTTGTATAAGGCACATGGGTTATTATCATCATTCAAACAAAAAACAGTAGGAGCAAAGAGAAAGTGGTAATTACATGGTTCTTGAGGATACTTCTTTCCAATCACCCTTCTCTTTCACAGAGCACTGTTAACGACAATAACAAAATGATCTTGATCACAAATGTGAACTTCCTCTAAGAAATCATTGTCCATTCCTGTAAGCATCAAAACATGGTGGGATGAGAACTTCCCTTGACCACAACATACCTCTGCAGCCCGGTGCTCCACGTCTGTGTTCTCCTTTACAAGAAAACATCTCAAAACAATATTCTATGCTCACTGTTTCCATCCTTCCTACACACATTCTTCAACAGATTCTTGTTTTGTTTTGGTATTGGGGATTGAGCTCAGGGATGCTTAGTCACTGAGCCACATCTCCTGCTCTTTTAATAATTTTATTTACAGACGGGGCCTCATTAAGTTGCCTAGGGCTTCACTAAGTTGCTGAGGCTAGCTTTGAACTTGCAATTCTCCTGCCTCAGCCTCCAAGCTGTTGGGATTATAGACATGTGTCACCATGCCCTGCTCAACACATTCTTCCTAGGCTCTCATCAGCACTTCATTTTAAAAATGGGGTGGGGGGTGCTCACTACAGCAGTGGCCTTCACGTTGCCAAACCTAACTCTGCTTTCTGCTTCCTGCCTTGCCATCTCAACAGCAGTGGATATGGTTGATCCCTCCCTTCTTCACCTTCCTCATTGGGCCCAGGGCACCCTCTCTTTTGTCCTCCTCCTCCCTCATTTGCCAGTCTGTCTCAAACTTCTTTATTGTTCCTCTTGGAGTGTAGTCCCCAGACCCCTTGTCTCCCTTTCCTTAGCACTTCCTCAGTGATTCCTTCTAGTCCTGTGGTGTTATATCCTGTCTATAACTTATGGCTCCCAAGCTTATTCCTCCAACACTGACCAAACCACTAGCATCCAGATTCATCTCCAATTAGTCATCTAACAAAAGCTCCAAACTTAAAAGTGTTCACAACTGAACATTCGATTCCCAACTCTTCCCAAAAATACAGCAAAGCCTTCACCTTCTGCAGTCTCCAGCAAATGGTGACTGTGTGGCTGTCTTTCCAGCCTTCAAGTGGTCCTTGATTTTACTCCTTCAGAGGCATCTTGAGCTGATCCATCTTCAATAAATCCTGAAGGTGCCACCTCCAAGCACTCCTCACCTTTCTCCACCATAACCTTTATCCAAGCCACTGTGTCACTGCAGCAGCCTCCCAGATGCTCCCTCTGCTCCCTTCTTTGCCCTTGGACTCTCTTCTTTCACACCAGCCAGAAGGAAATATTAAAACAAATAGGATCAGTCCAGGTAGCTGGACTGATCCAGGTAGCTCCAATGTATTTAGGGTGTAGGATCTGGCCCTGGACACCTGTGTGACTCAGTCTCCTACCTGTGTTCCTTGAGCTTAGCCATTTCAACAGCCTCCTCTTTCTCTGCTGCCAATCCGTTCCCCTCATCCTCCATTCTGTTCTGATCTCACTAGTCTCCTCTCTGTTCCTCAAATACTCTAAGCTCAACCCATCACTATGGGTCTTTTGCATTTGTTCTGACTAGAAAAATCTTCCCTTGAATAATCCATTTGACTTGTTCTCTTTCTTCTTTGGCTCTGTGCTTAAATATCATCTAATCAGAAGGATTTCTTCACCCCAACCACTTTCTATCCATTTTATTTTTGTTGTTGGCATACACCAATACTAGACATGCATAAGTGTTTTGTTTATTGTTTGCCTCACCAAAATGTAAGCTCTATGAAGGCAGGGACTTAATTTTAGTCACTGGATTAATTTAGTGACTGAAATAGTGCCTTGCCAACAGTAAATACTCAGAAATATTTGCTGAATAAACGAATGAATACATTGGTTTTCCATGCAATGCATGAATTAGTGGTTGACAACTAAAAACTTTTAAAAATTTAAAGGAGTTGGTCAATCTTTGGGAATTTAGGAAAAAATAGTGAAGAATCAACGCAACTGGTTTATTGTTCTGTTGATGCCTCTAGAAGCTGATTTTTCCATTGCTGACATTTCCATTTGAAGAATGACTTCCCTCATTGACTAAGACCTGCCACTAGGCTGAATCACATGGGACATGCTGCTGAGCCAGTTTTTCTCTGGTGTGACCTGAATGACTCAAAGTGCCAATGACAACGTCAGTTTTATGTCCCTGGAACTCCACCTGGAAGTTCAGAATCAACCATTGACAGCATTCAAGTACATCTTGCTCAACTTGGTGAACTTGAAACTGCTCATTCCTTGAACAAGATTGCTGTTTTATCTTTTGTCAACCACTTGCTGTGTGACTAATTTGAATGTCAACATTTTTAAGTAAAAACTCTTTGATATTAAACAAAACCATTTGAAGAGACTTTCAAAATGTCTGGATATAATATTTTTCAGGAAAAAAAGGCAACTTAAGACTTGCTAATCATAAACTAAATATACATGATTTTAATTGAGTGTCAGGAGTCCAAATCTATTATTTCAGCATAAGAACATTTTACCAAATGCTAAGTACTGTGGCATGCTGAATGAATTTGTGCCTTACATATTAATGAACCATATGCTTAACTTCTAAGGCATGAAAATTTTCTCTCCTTCCTTCCTCCACATAAAATGAGATAAAGTGCCTAACCTGATAAAGGAAGTAAGAGTTTTTAATTATTATTTACTATTACTGGTATTGAGGGTAAACATCTTCATTTTAGTGTTTTTAATGAGCTTTGTCACTATCTCCATATGGCTTTAGAAACCAAATAAGTACTGAATGGTCAGACATAAGTCTTTTTGACAAAAAGACCAAAAATTTAATGTTCCTAAGTATGATCAAGTAAAAATTTTCAAAATGCTCCAAGTGGACTTAGAATATAGTACAACGTTGCACACAAACTACTCCTTAATGTAGGGAAGATGTAAAATTCATTCAATTCTCACCTCCAGAGAGAAGGAGAGTAGGTGAAGATCTTGCAGTACTCAGGTAAATTTGGAGGAGGGGGCGGGTACTAGGGATTGAGCTCTGGGGCACTTGACCACAGAGCCACATCCCCAGCCCTATTTTATATTTTATAGAGACAGGGTCTCACTGAGTTGCTTAGCACCTCACTTTTGCTGAGGCTGGCTTTGAACTCACTATCCTCATACCTCAGCCTCCTAAGCCACTGGGCTCAGGTAAACTTTACAAGCCAGTAACTTCAGATGGTTTCTACGATTTCTCCCAACCTGAGATATTGGTTTACCACTTTCTAAAACATTTACTTCTAGGTATATAAAATTAGACTACAATTGTCAATAATAAACTAAGAACTGGATATAGTAATACAGAGCGCTATGTTTAGTTCCTCAATAATATTAAAAGAAATTGGAACCTCCATTAGGACTACTCTAAAGGGGAACATATAATGATACAGTTTTCTGGGCAGTTCAGAAATTCCCCTCAGGTGAGGCTAATTAGCTTTTGAAACTCACTGATTGTACTGGTGCAACATTACATAACCTTTCTCCTACTTAGGCTCCTATTCCTGACCTATTTGTTCCACAAGGAGGTAATAACCAGATTCAGTGCAGTATTTGGGTGCTTGGAGATTCAAAGATGCTATCCCAAAGTCTCCTGGAGCTCACAGTCTGATGGATAAATTCCTTCATCATAGTACTGCTGTCATGGAGAGGGAAACATTATTACAGATGCAAAGATGAAGCCATAGAGCTCTTGAGTGTTTTCAAGGAGATTAACTAAATCTTGAAAAATGAATAGGAGGTGACCTGACACTAAGGATCTAGAAGCGGGGAAGAAAGCCAAGGAAGAGCTGAACACCCAAGCGCTACTATCCAATTCTGTAACCACTGGCCAATTGTGAATATGACAATCAGTAAAATACATATTAGTTTCTCAGTCACACTAATCACATCTCAAGTGCTCGGTATCTGCATCTCGTGTCCTTCCAAATTGAACATGCAAATATAGAGTATGTTCATCGACAGGAAGCTCTGTCGGACAGCACTGACCTTGAACAAAAAGAACAACAATAGCACAAAGACCTAAGAGCAAGTGCTTATGGGAATAATCTCTCACAATTTAGTACAGCTAGAGGCCAGGATGTAGAGAGGGAGAGTGGCAGGTGAGAAGTCAGGAGGCAGGGGCCCCTGCAGCACAGCCAACTTCCTTGACTAATATCACAACATAGAGGGGGACCTGCATCCTGGAAAATTCTGCCTCTCATTATCAACCAGTCATTACGGCCCTGGAAAACTGCATGGCTGAACGTTGGAACAAACCTCCTCTCCATTGTTCGCCCATTGTGTTTATGAAACCATATGTCTCATGGTAATGAAGGCGATTTACCACATCATGAATTCATTATTTCTCTTTGTAAAAAAGGAGATTGGGTTTTTTATTTGGGCATCTTATCCTCCTTTTTATTTTTATGTATTAAAAAAAATCTGTGTAACATTTTGTACTTAAAAAACCTTTTTTTTTTTAATATAGTTTCTTAGTTCTACAGCACACAGATTTCGTAGTCGACTTTTGGGAACATACACATGATCATGCTGTTAAGAACTCAAGGATGATTATACTCATTCTTCTACACCATGCATTTTTTTCTCAAATAATTAAAAAGGATTACAATAAGATTTCTAAAAATATATATAAAATTAAACAATAATTTAGATGTTGCCTACAATCCTTGGCTTTCTGAGAGAACACATGTGGTTCCAGGGATACAAGGAACAGGGGTTAAATATCAGTCACTTAGGGGCATGGTCCTGGTTCAATCCCTCGTCCTCCTCCACTTGCTTCTTCACTGTAACAGGGTAACAATGTCCTCTCTGGAGATGGTAGTCAGGAGTAAGCGGGTACACTAGAGCACTTAGCACCTACCACCACTCTGGTGTGTGTGGAGGAGGGGAAGAAACATAAGGTGACTGTTGGGGAGTCATTTATGTATCTGGCAGTGTTTGTCCCATTCTTACAGTAACTAAGTCTCTTGGGGTGGGATCTAAGATCCTTTATGTTAAAAATGCACATTAAAGATTGCAAACTAACAAAACCACAAATAAATAAATAAATAACTCACATTCATGCAGCCACAGATATCCATCCACGTGGCTCTCATAAAACAGGCATTTACCATGGAACTTACCAAGGGTTTTCATTCTTCGTACCTTAATGTCTCTGTAGTTTTTTTTCACACCAAAATATAAATCCAATTTTTCATTTATTAAGTAGTTACACCCAAACAACATATTGGTAATAATTCATGCAATGTTCAACAGATAGAATTATATTTCCTAAAATGTTTAAAGATGCAAGAGCATGCCTTTGTGAATTCATGGCCCCACCTCAGGGTACTTGAGCTCACAGTAGGGAACCATGGGTTTAGCATGTTACACTTTCCAAAGCACTTTCCCAACTGCTGGCTAATTTATCTTCACTGCAACTACTGTGTGACACCATCTAGTTAAGAAAACCATGCCAATAACAGGGTGTATTCAAGGTTTCATGGCTGGAAGTTGCAAATCAAGAGCCAGATTTATTGGGACCTGACTCCAGATTCTTCCCCCGTTTCTGTATGTGATTTCTTTCTACACAAAGTGTCAATGACATTTTTTATTAATCTTTCTTATTTTCCAGCATCATTCCCCACAAAACTTAGTAAACTGATATGCAAGACATATTCCCATGCTTTTTTCAAAGTTACTTTTTGGTTCCTGCCATAGTCCGGCTGCAGCAAAATAACCGGGGGGGTGACGAACAACTTGTGTACGTTGATACAGCAGGAGTGGGAGCCGTTTATTGTAGGACAACAGAGGTATTTATACATTCCACACAGCTTATCTTAATTAACATAAACTAGATACAGCAGTCAACCAATAAGAAATCTTCCACACTTAATGGCTCGCTGGCGCCACCTCATAAACCACTTCCCCTGGCAAAATACTAGGCGCCATCCTGACTTGTTTACATACTCTAACAGTTCCTTGACTAGACAAAGTGCAATTCCAAAATATTTTTTTTACAATAAAAATACACACACAACTATCGAAGCAGGTATGTGCATGTTTTATATTTTTGAAAGTATGATTTTAGATTAAATAATAGAAAAGCTATTGTCCAAATTAGAATATTAAAATAATAATAGCTAACAGTTATTTAAAGATTAATATGTCCCACTTTACTAAGTGATTTATAAAAATCCTACCTTTCCAAAAATTATTTAGTGTAGATACTATTATCTCCTTTTTAAATGTGAGAATTAGAGGAAGTAGCTTAACAATTATGTAACTGAAAAAGACCTGGAATACTTGTACTTTAAAAAAACTATTTTAATATATTAAAATATTCTTAAAAAGAAAACAAGTTGAAGGACTCATACAACCTGATTTCAAATTTACTGTAAATCTTTATTGTAATCAAGACAGTGTAATATTGACAAGAGGAGAGACATCTAACTTGATGGAACAGAATAGAATCCACACAATAAGTCAATTCATTTTCAACAAAGGTACTGAGGCAACTGGATGGAGAAAGCTTAGTGTTTTCAACAAATTGTGGCAGAAAATTCATATATAGGGGTAAAAAGCCATACTGAGCATCAGATTAAAAAATTAAACTCATAACAAATCATAGATCTAAATGTAAAATCTAAAGCAATAAAATTTCTAGAATAAAAACCATAGTAGAAAGCCCTTTTGATCTTGATCTAAGGAAAGATTTCTTAAGATTCAAAATTTCATTAAAAAAAAGCATTGGACATCATCAAAATCTAAAGGACACTTTTTAAAACATGTAAAAGACAAGTCACAGACTGTGAGAAAATATTTGCACAGTTGCATAAAGAACATGCACCCAAAATTTATAAAGAATTCTTCAAAATTCAATAATAAGAAAATGACCCTTTTTTGAAATTGTCAAGGGAGTTAAACAAACAGTTCACCAAGAAAATCCATGAAAACAAAATAAGTGCCAAAAAAAATTGCTCAAAACCATTTATCATCAGGAAGATGCCAAATAGGACCATAAACACATACCATTACACATATAGAATAGCTGAAACAAACTGCTCTTGAGGTTAATTAAGGAATAATTGGTACTCTCAGGCTGGTAGGAATGCAAGATGATACAAGTACTTTGGAAAACAGTTTTCCAGCTTCTTGGAAAGTTAAACACATATCCAGATGTGAAGGTACACGCCTATAATCCCAGCAACTTGGGAGACTGAGGCAGAAGGATCACGAGTTTGAGGCCAGCCTGAGTAATTTAGCAAGACCTGTCTCAAAGTAAAACATAAAAAGGGCTGAGGATGCAGCTCAGTGGTAGAGCACCCCTGAGTTCAATCCCAAATTCTGAAGGGGGAAAAAAGTCTACAGCCATCCATGGTGGTGCATACCTATGGTCTCTACTATTCAGGAAGCTGAGGCAGGAGAATCCCTAGAACTCTGGAGTTTGAGACCAGCCTGGATATATAGCAGGCTCAAATGAAATAAAAGAAAGAACAATACAATAAAATAAATACATACAGTCATTTAACCCCTTAGTCCTACTCTTAGATATTTATTCCTCATGAAAATATGACCATACAAAAACAAATGTTTAGAGCAACTTTATTTAGCATTGCCAGAAACACTTGAAACAACCCAAAGTCCTTCAACTTGTAAATGGATAAATAAATCATGTTACATACATATTGATAGAACACTATCTGGTAGCAGATAGAAAGAAGTCCATACTGTGTTATCACTTTAGCAACAGGTTTTACCCTCAATTTTCCCTAGAGTCAGCCTCACTGAGCATCTTTCCTGCCAACACATTTGTTGTCATGCTATTAAGTACAGCAACTTGCATTTTTAAATAACTTTTGTTTTCAGTATTATTTCATGTATAACAAACAGGCTAGTCATCTCCATTGTGCTTAACACTAGTGTCCATGATGCAGCTCCACAGCTGCCACCTAATCAGCACCATCAACTCACAAATCCCAGCCCACTGGGCTAAGAGCATCCCCTAGGTATTGGTTTTGCCAGTTTCTACTTCAGGTGATGTTTTCTTGGATGTGTCTTCAAATTCTGATGGAGTCTTACTGTAACCTTAAGTGTGAGGGAAAAATAGAAACTTGTAAGACAAGAGTCCCTGCTGCTACTTCATCGTGGAGACAGAATTTATGACTTTTCTCGAGAGAACACAATTTTGGGTCATTTTATTTATTGTACTAAAATTGATGGATGGATTCAATTACTGTTATTTTAAAAACATTTCCTATGAATTAATTGATATTTCAGAAGGAAATTCTTCCCCCCCCCCCCATCATTTGCCCAATTTTTCAGGAGGAAAAGATGGGGCTAGATGATATTATGTAATATATGATTTACGACCCACCGAGGTCAGAATACTCCAGGCTCTTATAAAAATAAAATTACAGTTCTCTTTCTAAATCTTCTTGAAGTAGATCATTACTTTGGTGGCACCCAATGAACCACACCCCCCAGTAATCACGCCTTCATGTCCTTCCCTCCCACATGGACACTGGACTTGATCTTGTGAGCATCAGTGGTTGCTCGCTGGGCCTTGTGCTCTTAGATGCTCATTTCTGGGGCTTTTCTTTTTCTGCAACCCTGTTAGGAAGTTTGAAAACCACATAGTTGAACAAGTAGAAAACAACCCTTCTGCCCCTTCTTTCTGCCATCCTCCATCCAGTCTAGTCACTAGATAGTAACTATCACTATCTAGTGATAGTTACTATATTAGAAATTAAAATTGAGACATTGTTTTACATTTTTATAAATCTCTTTAAAATCTGGCTTAATAGAAAACAGCAAGATTCTGAGATCTACTTCTATACTCAATCTGTGGCAATATCACCTCTCACTTAGACTCTTAAAGGCTCTATTATATGCTCATGGGAGAACGAAGGTGGAAAAAGGCAAATTATGTCTTGGTATTGTGAAAATAGCTTTGACTTTATAGAGTGATGCATTTTGAGACCCATTCCACAAGAGCTGACAATGGAATCCCCTCCAGAAGGGAATCCAGGTCCCTGAAACGCTGTAGAGTACAGCTGGCTGCCAACCTAGAACACTCATCAAGGACTATATTAGTGAATGTCACACATTCTCTACTGCAAAAGACCACCCAAGTGGGGTCTCAGGAAAGAGACTCACCATCCCTTCTGCCATTCTTCTCCCTGAGCCTGGAGACCAAGGCCTACTCAGTTCAAAACCCAGACCCAACCCAACCCCTTGTCCCTAACTATCTGACTCCCTGTTTATCTCCCAGTTAATCACCACAAGGACCCACTCCTAGCTTCTTCATGCCATAGATAGAGATCAAACGTATCTCCAGCTGAGAGACAGGAAGTATCCACATCTCCACACTAGGACATTTTCCTCTGAGGATCTTCTCTCTGCCTCAATAATAAGTAAGCCCTCTTCAGAATGATTGATAGTGGATATGTCTGCATCCCCTTAAGATAATCATCACCCTCACCTACAGGGGTGTAATCTGACTCCAAACCATGGAAAAGATGTTCACTTAATAACTGACATTAGTATGTTACCTGAAGTCTGAATTACAAAATCTTTACCACAGCTACCTTATTAAATATCCACAAAGAAAAATAATAATAGCATTAACAAGGGCCAAATCATAACCAGACAATATTCTGTGCTATCAAACTAAAGTGATATAAGGATAAAGTAAGAGGTTAGTAGTTTTCATAACTTAAAGGAACTTAGAGGGACCTAATCTACATTTGTGTAAGGAAATTGAATAGAATCTACTAGTATAAACTAGGATGGGATGGGATGGAACAAGACAAGACAGAACAGAGCACAACTCATGCATGAGTTCAAAATGGGTTCTGCTGTTTAGTACCATTGGCTTTGGAGAACTTACTTACACTTTTGACCACTTCAGTGTCCTCATGTATAAAGTGAGAATAATAATTTCTGTCGCATAGGATTATGAGGATTTAGTGAGTTAATATTTCTAAGGCACTTAGAACAGTGGCTGGTACATACTAGGCACTGAATTAGTCAAATACAATATACAAAGTGTGTGTGTGTGTGTGTGAGAGAGAGAGAGAGAGAGAGAGAGAGAGAATTAGATTGTAACAAAAAGTGTGAAAAATTTCAAAGCTAGAAGAAGTGAGAAATAACTTCAGTGGACAGAGAAGATAGCTAAGTACAGGAGACAGGAGTGTGTGTGTTAACAGGAAGTATGGTAGGGTAGGACACAAGTGTGGGTCTGGCTTTAAGTCTCTCCTTCCACAGTCTGTAAGACCAGCAAGAGGAGGATAGGGAAACATTAAAGAGGGGAGAAAGTTGTTGTTTTACCTTATGTATAGTTCCTTTTTACTCAAATCCCCTTTATCAGAACCCAGATGTTTTGAGAATGATGCCAAGCTGTGATAAAAACAGATGTACATGCAGGAAACAGCACATCTAGCAAGGAAGACTGTTGGGTAATTCAGCTTATTAACGACACGTTCACTGTAGTAACCATTTGCAGATGATCATTAAAATACATCCCTAACAGTCATTCCTTTTGGTTGTTCTTGTTTTCAAAGTTTCATCTTTAAAAATCTCTTAAAACCACTCACTCAGCTGTGCTGAAAGTAAGATACAATCAGGCAATTATTTAACCCTAAAAGGACATAAGCAGGAGGGACAGTACGGTTTGAAGTTCTCTGTTCCTGTATGTTGGAATCTGACCCAAAGAGAACGTCTGCCACTTCCATTAACCTACCCAAACAATTTGGATCATGGTAAGGTCATTCTGAATTTTGCCTAATTTATAACAATGGATAAAATTTGGAACCCAATAATCTTGACATGAGACATCATCTAATGATATTTGTCACATGAGCCCATCTGAAACCACCTGACCTATTACAGGAGAAGGGCTAGGGGGAAACAAAGCGGGAGGCTGATCATTTTCAACTGCATTTAATTTTCAAGGCAATGAAAGATCCATTCATTCGGGTCAGTTCAAACCCTCTTCAGGGAATGTTGTTTTGAGATAGGTCATACATTATTATTAGCGTCCATTCTATAGGTGAAGCCACTAAACCAAAAGTGATTAAGCAGCTTGGATAATGAAGTGAATAAAGAGCAAGAGAATGCAGTGACCAAACCCAGAAATCCCAGGATGTTCTTAGTGCTATATTTCTTGGGATGCTGTCCACCTTCCACCTGTGTGTGTGTGTTTGTGTCTGTGCACTTGTGCATGCACTGGGAATCAAACTCAGGGCCTCGGCATACACCAGGGAAACACCCTACCATTGAGCTACTTCCCCAGCCCTACATCTTTATTTCTATTATTCAAGATGTAGTGTGTATTACAAGTCAAGTATCAGATGTACACAAGTATCGTGCCTGGAAGAGTCATGTACCAATTACTTGTAGGGCTGGTTGCTTGAATTACAGCCCATGAAACTGAATCCAATTGGTGTGATGTAAGTACACACTCACTGCACATTTTATACACAAGCTTAACAATAATAAAAAAATACTTTCCTTCAGATTTCCTGGTGATTCAGGTAGTGGACATCTACCCAACTCATGATTAGAGAAGATGAACAACAGGTTTGTCAACATTATGCTTTATGGAGTGTCAGTCACGAGGTGTACATGGAGAAGCAAGTTGTTTTGTTTTTTTCTAATAACATATTTACATGTAGTTAGGAAGGGGTGTGCCTATTCAAATCTGTGGCTACAACACCAGGAAGGCTAGCATTAGGGTGAAACCTGTGAGGCAATGACCTTAAGCACAGGAGGTTGCCACAACATCTATTATTAGGATCCATGAGATATAGTCAGAAGTCATGTTGCAAAATGGCGGGGTGGAAGGCCAGTTTCCCCTGACAAAGTGCAAAGGCATGCTATAAACACTCACATGAACAAACAGCCTTAGCAGCAACCACAACCAGGAGAAAAATTAGAGGAGATTTTCCACAACAAAGGAAGTATTGTTCTCCTGTGGTCACCCTTAAATTCATCCTTTGTTGTAGAAGACGCTTAGGCTCCACCATGGATCTGTGGCGTCCCACCCAGCATTCTCCCTGTGGGCCAAAGTGATGGAATACATTGATTCATAGTGAATTGTTCCTTCAGGACTAGGGATCCTGCATCTTCAGTTCAATAGCAAAGAGTTCTCCAAAGAACAATGAGGTACAGTGGGCCAAGCCGACAGCCGTAAAGCAGACATGGGCAGAACCACTCTGTCCCAGAGGCTGGCAGCCTGTCTGACCTAGGATTGGACAACTACCTTCAGGCTCCCATTTCTTCATCTTGATGGTGGGGCTCCCCAAGCTGGCACTTGGTGATGATTATCACTAGGCAAGGCCTTCTGTGAGCCTCTTTTCTTTTCCCCCCAAGGTATGGAAGCCAAAACCTGTTTGCTAAGGGAAATGAAAAGCTTGCACGAAAACACATCTTGGTTGTGTAACAAATGAGAATGGTGCCAGACAAGTGTCTGGGTTTGTGTAAAGTCAGAGGGGGAATTACACAAACAGGGATAACAGGGAATCTCAGCAAAGCCTCCTGCTGGGGAAGCCTCCATCATCCCATGACTCTCCAAATACTCCCTTCCCTACCCTCTCCCACCCCCAGCTGGGAGATTCATCATCTCTGACATGTCATCAAGGTGTGCCTGCTCTGATTTGTGCCTTCTTGGTATCAAAGGAGATGTGAGTCAAAAATATTTGTTAATTCAATAGCATGTCTATGGAGAATCTCTTTAAATTCTTTGGGAGAAAAAAAAATTCTTTGGGAGAATGAGGAATAATAAAAGAGTATAATAAGATAATTTAGTAGGGCTCTAACAAGGTGCTTGGCACACAGGAAACGAAAGGTGAATAGAAAATCACCCTAGGCTTCAAGGGGCTCACTGTCAGGTGAGGAGCCTTTCAGATAAACAGGATCAACATTTCGCTAGGAGTAACCACAGTGTGTAGAAGCCACAAGAATTTGCCTGAAATGCTCAGGTATGTTTCTGTCATTTCTCCTGCCTGTTTTTGAGCCAGTAGAAATTTTTAAGATGAGCATGTGATCCCCAGAGAGCCACCGCCTACTCCCCCTCACCTAGTCAGGTAAGAATGAAAGAAAATACTTCTAGGCGGAGTTCTGAGTGATACAATTTGGTGTAAGTTCAGTTAAGCTGGTAAAGCCCATTTCTGAAAGAACTTCCTGTAAACAAGTTACCGTGACTGTCTCCAGCTCATGATGAATAAATGAAATAATTGATCATAACAGACACATTGCTAAGAGAAAGTGGCTCACACAATATGTCTTTTATTTTTCCTGTTCTGGGGTGTGGTTAGGTGACTTTCCCTTCATTAAGGGACTTTTGGGCCTTAACTACATAAGATTGCAAAAGTTGAAAGGACCTAGCCCGGAAGTATTTGCTATTTGGTGGGGGGAAAAAATCCTTTGATGCTACCAAAAATCCTTTGATGCTTCCAAATGAAAAAAAATAAAAATAAAAAATAAACCTGGGTGAAAACATCTTTAGCTCATTGGCTTGAATTTTAAAATCCTGTGATTATTTCAGCTTTTTCCAATTCTTTCTCTTTAGCAGACATTTTGTAAAACATAATTACAATGAAAGATAATGTGTGCTGTTTCATATCCTCCCTTTCCCATCCAGAACCCTCCACTGCAAAACAAACAAAGCCCTGTAAATACAGAAATGCTCATTTTGCTTTCCTTGTGGGCTGCTGCCTCCAGATCTTCCAACTCCAATCAAGATAGAGGCTTTTGAACCCTGCAAAACGATTTTCTTTGCTCTAGCTTTTCCTTCTGCTTAGAACCACTTTCCTTCTTTCTCAGATTTTAATAATCGAACACTAAATCTGAAAATGAGCTTTCAAATTTAAACCTGAACTTGAAAATTCAAAGGGGAGTGAATATTTGTGGTTTTAAATGATCTGCAGAAATGAAGGTGGGGCTGGAGGAAGAGAAAAACCTAAGAAAGGAGGGGAGACCCCTCACTCCCCCTTCTCCCCAATTCTGTAACCATTAAGTTCACTAACACTCCTTAAAAAAAGAATCAGTTAATTACAGGCAATTAAATTGTCTAGAGAAGTGGTCAGGAAATAATGATCAATAGTCCTTTCCAATTTGCAACAGAAATAGGAGGAAAAAGGGAGAGTAGGGACCCCTAGGTCTGTTTCTCCTGACTCTCTATGGTTGCTTTATTATGTGCACTCAAGAATACTGAAAGGAAATTTAGAAGGAAAATGTGAGAAATTGGAAAATAATAACAGCTAATTCATTCTGAAATGCTTACTCTGTGCCAGCAATATTCGAAGCACTCTATACTATTAACTTATTTACTTTTCACAATCCTATGAGGCTGGGAGGATTATTAACCACATTTTACAGAAAAGGAAATGAAGCACAGAGAGGTCAAGTAATTTACCAGGCACACCCAGCTAGTAAGCTAGTAGGCTTTTTAAAAAAAATTTTTTTTAACCATTAAGGCATTATTATCACTTTACATTGTAACACCCATTTCACAAGAATTTATGGAGTTGCATATGCCCAGTAGGATGAAGGGGAGGGGGATGAGTGGGGATATGCAAAGGAAGCTAACAAGGAAGTGGCTGAGGCTGGAAGCCCCAGGGATTGAAGGGCTGAGGGGCTGATCAGTGGTTGTACAGGGCATCCCATTCAAATACTCAGGTTCTTCCAAGATCTCAGTTCCCCAGAGGTGGAGAACCACAAGGAGCTCCCCCGAGAGAGTCTCCCTGGGGAATTAGTCACCCTGCTCAAGGCACTGAGTTGCTCTCCTTCAGCTTCCGGGCTGAGCCATCCTGGAGCTTGACTGTCACGCCCTGACTTGAGCTGATACTCTTGACAGCTGAAGGAGCGCCTGCGCCCACCTCCATGCTGAACCCCTGCTTCTCTTTTCATTCCATCTTTTCCCACAGTCCTGGGAATACATGATGTCCTTCTCACTTCCAAGAACCACCAAACCTCAGACTCACAAGGGCCTGGGTGAAGACCTAGTTTGGGGTTCTCCTCCAGGGCTGGGAGTTATTGAAACAGACGCTGTTTTTAAACTGGGGAAGGGAGAGCAACAGGAGATTGTGGTATTGTCCAAAGGAAAGTGTGGATGTGTGCGAAGGTTTAAATCGATGTTCTGATTCAGCTCCCCTGTATGGCCGAGAGGCTGAGGCCCAGAGGGTGAAATGACATAGACTGGGTCATAGAGCAAGTTGAAGGCAGGTGGTGAGCTCAGGCCAGACCTGATGTCCATGGGTCTTGCTGCAGCTGCTTCCCCCATGGTGGCAGGGCAGCTTCTGAGCACTCGGCCTTTGTGGGCCAGTATTCAGACTTCCTCCAGGACCCCACGGTCATCTGGAAATGTCCTCACAGAACTCTGTTTTCAGTGCTTGCTCCTGTAGACTATGAATCACCTTTTAAAAGGTGGAGGATCCAAAGCCACTGGCCTGTGTTTCTGTATTCTCTTTCTGTCCCTCCCCCACCTAGACACTGGTCTTCCCCTTTCTCCCTTTGCCTGTTCATTTTTTTCTTGATTTGATTTTTGGCATCTAGCTCTAGTGAGCTCTCTGAATGCCATTGGGTATTTAGACCAGACCAGCGTCCAGTACACTTGCTTCTTCACAGGGTGCATTCTGAACTAGCTAGTCACCCCAACCTCCCCATAGAAAAAACAAGTTGTTTATGTTAACATTCGCTGCTTAAATTTAACCTCTCAGTCCCAGATCAGTGTAGCTTCCATTATCCTGATTCCAGAAGATCAGCCATGAAGTAGTAGCCTCTGTATTCACGGCATTTATAAATAAGATAATAATTATTCTCTTTAGGGAACACTCACTATGTGACTGGAATCTTGATATGTCCTTTGCACTTATGATCTCAAACTTCATAAGAAACCTATGAGACATGATTACTATCATCATTTTGCAGATGAGGAAGCTGAGCTGTTTTAAGCAATTTGTCTTCTTTCTCACAGTTATAAAACGCTGACGTTGGGGCTGAAACCAAGTCTGCAGGGCACGATTCAATCTGTTTGCACCCCAGCAACCATATCTTTGGCCTGGTGTTATAATTCATCCTAAGGGCAGACATTACCCTCAGAGAATCTTCCAGGATTAATCTGTCACATTATTTTGAGATGGGAATCTGCTTCCTTTCTGTCTCAGTGGCAGCTGTCCACATGGCTCTTCGCAGTCCTCTGCCATATTCTACAGCCCTTCAGTCTTCTAGGTTTTCCTCTCCTCTGGAGACTTAGACTTTCCTTCTTTGCTCTGGAAGTCTCTGTAGTGGAACTCAGCAGTTAAAACCAGCAGAGGACTAGCAACTTCCTCCAAGGCTCCTGCTCTTCCCTCTCTTCCTACTGGAGATTTGTTTTCTTCACCAATGGGGTCCCCAGCCTGTTTCTTCCCCTGCATGCCTGAAACCAGGCTCTTTCCCCAGGTGCTTTAGTGGAAAATCAAACCATGAAGCATTGCTTTGGTTCTTGCTCAGCACCATGGTTTGCCTTTCTGCCACAGGTTTCCATTCTGCTGTTATCAAATATTTGCTGGACAAATGTCTTTCTAGTTAAGCAACTCCCGCCCCCGCCCAGCACTCCCAGCTTAGTTTGAGTCTAACTACTCCAGCAGCAGGTGAGACCTGCAGCATGGGCAATATTTTTCAGACAGGAACAGGGATGAAAATGTTGTCAAAGTGACTAGGTTTGTCAGGAACAGAACACTAGCGGGAATCTCAGCTGGAGGCAATGTGTAGTTTTTGCTAGATGCTAATCGTGTAGCCATTACACTAGGAGCTCTCAAACTTCAAAAGTGGAACTGAGATATTGTTTCATGGTGGTCTTCTAATTTATCAGGGGTGGGGATAATGGGGAGATTTGCATTAATTGCACAAAATTTTTCAAACTTTTTTTTGTTGGGGTGGGTTACTGGGGATTGAATTCAGGGGTACTCAACCACTGAGCCACATCCTGAGCCCTTTTTTGTGTGTGTATTTTATTTAGATACAGAGTCTCACTGAGTTGTTTAGCACCTTGCTTTTTCTGAGGCTGGCTTTGAACTTACCATCCTCCTGCCTCAGCCTTTGAAGCCACTGGGATTATAGGCATGTGCCACCGCACCTGGCCAAACTTTTAAAAATCTATTACTTATCTAAGAAATAAATTAATGATTCACAAAAAAAAATTATTATCAGACCTTTACAAATATATCTTTAAAATTTTGATTTTTTTTGTTTGGCAAAGATGCATATATAGACAATTTCTGGTAGGAAAGTGCTTACTTCTTTAAAATGGAATTTGTTACATTAATATTGAATTTCATGATTTTCTCATTTTGGAACCAGTGGGCTGAATTTCCTACAGGAATAGTGACTGGTGGAGGAGTTTCGTCTCTGGAATAATTTAAATTCAAGATCAGTCTTATGCAGTTTGGATCTGAGCACTTACACTAGGTGCCAAGGGTACCTGAGCTTCCTCTGTGTTTTGAAGAACATATGGGGATACAGAGGGAGACACCCAGAAGGAGGTGAGAGTGAAGAAAGCAGGTCAGGGCTGGCTGCAAACAGACCATGCACTGTTATTCCTTGTGGCCCCAAGTTTTAAATTGACCCCTTTGCTTCATGTCTCTTCCTCCTTTTCTCCCTCTAGGTTTCCCCCACTCACTGAAATGCTGGGTAGTTCTTGGCTGGGGAAGCAGCAGCAAGTTGCCCTGATGGGTCTCAGGTCCTCCAGGGTGGGGTCAGCACTCTGGTCACTAAGATAAGGAATCTCATCCTTGCTTTTCAATACCTTTAGACAAAATTAAAGTGGAGAGAAAAAGGTTTCCTGACCACACGTGATGGTTAGAGGTTTTGTGAGCACATCTCCTCAGTGAGTTACAGAGATATTGAAAACTTTCACAAAATAACCACCTCACCCTGCAGCCAACATGGAGAAGGCGAAGACCTCTGCACTGGCACAGAGGAAGGCCTAGGCTCAGGTCTCCATTGCAAGGTTCTCCTCTGTCTTGCAGAAATATCTAAACCTGATTGCAAAACTACTTGATAGCAAATTGTCTCTTCCTCTGGTGTATGAAAAACAAGAAAGGTCACCTACTGATTTCAGTAGTGAAACTTTTGCTCATGGAAGGCCAGACGTGTGGTGTGGTGGGCAGCATGCAGACAAGCAGGAAGCCGCATGTCGTAGAATTACTGTCTTTCACGAAGCAGGAGGTGCACGGCCATTTGCCTCGATGGTACACTCTGCCCCAGCAAAATCAATAAGGTCTCCTTGAACATGTGAAGCAAGACCCATGAGGGTGCTGCCTCTTGTATCGAACTTAAGTGGGCATCTTTATTTAGTTCTTAGAGGGAGAGGAGAACAAGAGGCTGAGAGCAACCAATGACAGATACCCAAGCAGAGCATGGCCCCTCCAGTGTACATGAGAATTATCTGGTGCAATGCTCATGCCACACCCTGGTCCCCATTTTAATTTTGTGGATCCAGGTTGGGGCCAGAGTCTTGGGATTTTGTAACCAAATGCAGATGATTGGGATGGACAACCATGGTTTCAAACCATTTGCCTGGTGGCCCTAACCTATTGGGCATCTTGCCCAAATCCTTACTCAGAAGCATGATGACCCTTTCAGAGCAACACAAGTGAGTCTCTTTTCACTCATTTGGAACCAGTGACCATGTCCCTCATTTTATGCACAAGCTGTCAAGACAGGAAACAGTGCAGCTCCTAAGGAAGAAGAAGCCTGGGTTGTCAAGAAACCTAAACTCTACTCCTCGTTGGGCTGGTGCACAGCATGGGACATAAATGACGTTCAGCCCAGACTCAGAAAGTCCGTAGCCCCCCCTACAAGTTACTTAACCTCTCTGTTCTCTGAATCCTCACTGCAACAGAGGGCATTAGGCTCACTAGATAATCTCTGAACTCCTTCTAGCTTTAAATATGTGTGAATATATGGCATTTTATGAGATGCCTCTGATCGCTTCATTCTGTACTAATCTTTTGCCATCTACAAAATAGAAAGGAGGCACACCTTCTATAAGCGATCTGATGTATAAATTTTTAGTTTTATAAATGCCAAAGTATTTCAAAGTTCTCTATGCAGCTACATTTTATCTTAAATGTATGAGTTCAAGCAAGACAAGTCTGGTCAAGGCTTAACACTGGAAAAAGATTCTGTGAGACCTGGCCCTGCATTAACATGCCCAAGGAAAGCATCTTCTGAGGAAGAGGCACGTGGCTGGGGTACATCGTATTTTTCTCTTCAATCCCTGAGTATGGTATATTAATAATGATTCCTGAAAGAACCTGCTAAGCTCTCCTGATGCAATCCCCTAGATAAATTGCTAAAGAATATGGACTTCCTTTTGCAAATTGCATGGCTGGGGCTTCCAGGTATACTTGATTCATGTGAAAATCTGACCACACCTGGCATCTGTCACCAGCATGAAAGGGACATGGTAAGGTGGTACCAAAAGTGCAAGGAATTTCAAGTTTGCGAAAGTGAAACTGGCAGTTCACTATCCTGTCTATGCACATGGATATCCTTTTCTGACTAATTTCTTTTGTAGAAGGAGTAATTAGCTTTATTATTAACATCACCTCTATTATTACCTTTAGGCAAATCATTAAAAGCCAGCTCTATCACTTAACAGTATTTATAATACTTGAACTTTTACTCCCTAGAACTTTCATGATAGAGATACAGAGATATGCGCTCATTTGTATATATGTGTCTGTTTCTCTCTCTGTATGTATAAGTCTCATGTATGGTTTTAAATGTAAACACACATGCTCATGGCCATCATCATCATCAATATCAATAGCAGCCATTCATTTTATCCAGCTCTGATTACATTCTCTGCCCTCAAGGAACTTGCAATTTAATAAGAAAGAGAGTAAGAGTGAATAAGAATATTCAATCAAAACAGGTAAATAGCCTGGAATGGCCCACACTGGAAGTTCTCAAAGTGTAGTCCCAAGACCTCTGGGAGATTCTGAGTCTCTTGAGGAGTCCAATATAATAAATACTAAGATGTTATTTGTTTGTTTGTTTATTTGTTTCACTCTCATTTCTCTGCAGGGAAATTTCCAGAGATACGTGGTAAGTGATTTGGCAACAGACTGAATTGTAGAAGCCGAAAAGCAATCCAGCTTTCTTTTGTTAAGTCAAAAATTAAAGAGATAGGCCAACATGTAAAAACATTCCTCCGTTATTACTAAGTATTTTGGTTTTGAAATATTTTAGGACCTACAAACTAATTTTCTTCTACTAAGTGAGAATGACTTCTTTATAAACAAGAATAATATTTTCCTAAGAGAGACACAGTTTCCATCCCCACGCAGAGTTCTACAAAAGTTTTCAAAGGTCGTGAAGATTCAAAATATTTAAAACTGTGTAATTAATTCTATATGAAAATAAATAGCATATTTCTGATTAGTCGCTCTTTCTCCCAAAATAACACACAATCCCACCTCACCCCCAATAAAAAAAAAAGCCAACATGTGATCTCCCCAAGTGGCCTGGGAAGCTCAAGAGGCTGACCTATGATCTTAGCACTAGACTGGAAGACACAGGAATGGACACCTTGCTCCTCTCCTGATAGCTGTTACCCAAGCCACTATCCTGCTTGGCGTGTTTTATTTATTCTGTGTTTGTTTTGATAATGTAACAGCAACAGCAGCCACAAAAAGAGGGTAGTTTAGGTGGACTATAAAGTGGCAAGGATATATTATGGATATTTGCTCTCAGTAGCTAAATAATAGTGTTGTGAAATTATGAGTTTTCTAAAGCACATCTTAGATACAGAGAACAGGCATGACATATTTAGCAATTAGGGAAAACATTTCCTGCACAGTGTCATTCATTATAGACGTCTTCTTATAACCAGTTCATCAAAACACAATTTTGTGAGAGGCAGCGAATCCATAAAGAAACATTAGCTTGTGAAGCTATTTGCATTGTGAGCCCCTCTCCTCGTGTGAGGGAATTTTTAAAATAAATTTTCACAGAGTGCTTACTTTTAAACTTTTACTTAACCACTGCACATATTCTACAAGCAAACATTTGCTATTTTTTCCAAGCCAAGGACTCTGAAAGTTTTCAGATTAAAAAACAAAAAGAAATCAAGTTTGCTTCTGGCATCCATCTGTTTTGGTGTGTACACACATACACACACACACACACACACAGCAGCAGCAGCAGCAGCAGCAGCAGCAGCAGCAGCAGAGAGCAAGTGGAAAGATCCACGGATGGAGAAGCAGAAACCTCAGGAGCCTTATATTCTGTGTACTAGATTGTAAGACATGAACAAACGCACTTAATTTTCCTGTACCCTAATTTCCCTTTTTAAAAAAAAATAATTGGGCTATAGTACGAATATCTCTCTCTGCCTCAGAGGATCACTGTGATATCCCCAAAAGATGACATGTAGGAAAAATATTTTGTAAGAAGATATGATTTTCATAAAATATTTAAATACCTGGGTTATGCTGTAAGGGCTCAGTTTCAATACGAGCTATCTTTGTTAAGCAAAATTCAAGTTATGAAACTAAAAGGACAACTTTCCATATGATGTGGAGTTTCCTGTTCTGTGTTTTACAGGCCATGTCCCAGATGGGCGACTATTTATTACCATATGACCAACCCAAGCTCTGATTGCTGTTATTAGAACAGGAAAATATTGGCAGAGCCCAGATCCCTCTTGTGAAACATAAGGACCATGAAAATCTAAAATGTCATGGGTCATTATCCTTCATTCATGGTTCTAATAGCTAAGGAGGCTAAGGATAACTTCAACAAGATGATTAGAGTTGGAAATAGAAGGTTGAATACTATCCTACTGATGAATCTACCAACTAGACTTCTCTGCTGTGTAAGGAGATCATGTGGAGACCTAGACTTTGATGCAACCACAGGGCAGACCCAAGGTGAGCAGGAAGCAGGTCCTCCACCTAAGGCACCACCCACCCTTTCATGCTGTTGGGCTCAATTCCAGCTGCCTACCTGCCCACTGCTTCTGGCCTAGAACTTCTGTGATGCCCAGGGCCTGAGGTGGGTCTTCTCAGTCTTTGCTTCATACTTCCCTTCACTACCAATCAGTTTCTGATTGTCTCTAAAATTGCTGCTTTCTGAATGTAAGTTTCTTGTGTCTCACAAAAGTGACATGCAACTTGATTGATTAACCGAATCTGAAGGTCTCACACTGAAATGACTCCAGGGTCTAAGAAGAAAACATAAATGGTCTAATGGGGTAGAAAGGTCTATCACCTGGAACCATTACATGGGAACAGTGACCTCTGATCTCTAGCTGGTTGTCACTTTATAGAAATACAGGTCCCAGTGTGGCCAGTAGTTCTTAGGAAGGACTAGAAATCTGGATATTTATTAAAAATCTGGATTTAACAAATCTTGGCAAGTAAATCAAAGTTATTTTATGAGCTTTTAAACATATATTTGTCTTAACCTCTAAGTATACAAGATAAAACACAGCAACCGACAGCCTATGTTCAAACAACAGGGAGCCTCCCTCCTACCTCTTAATTAATGGGTGCAAAGGGCAGGAGGATGCTAAAGGAAGACCATCTACCCAAATCCACACAGAGTCCTTCTTGCCGATAGCTGCTGTATGTGCCTCATACAGCAACCTGTCTTTGCCCCATTTTTCTGGATTGCAAAACAAAAGGATCTCTTTAGGGTGAGTATTTCAGTCTAGATTACAAGCAAAGCTAACCTGGGCACAGAGAAGGAAAGAAAGGTTCTTAGACATTCGGTCCTCATGGTTCCCCATTTCCTGTTCCCAGTGGAGTGCCAAAAAACAAAACTTCAGCTTGTGCTGAAACATCCTTATAAACTTCAGCTGCAGCACATGCAACAGGGTTGCCCCACAGGATGCTGTGTGGCCCCTCCCCCAGGCACTCTAATAGTCTAGAGTCTCAGGGTAAAGGGAGAAGAATGCACACCAGAGGGCAGGAAGTCAACACACAGCCCGGTGCCCAGATGAGGAAGTCATAAGCCATTTGGCAAGTTATTAGCAAAGATAGAAATAAGAGTTCATTAATGCCAGTTAATCCAAAAGACTGTCTCTAATTTAGAGAATCATGGAATATTTACCCTGAAAGGGATTTGGAGGCCATCATCTTACTCTGCCTCGTTTTTCAGATGAAAAATCAATGCCTAGAGTCTTCTAAACCAATAATATCCACACCACCTGCATTGCTTACTTTCCAAGACCAATGCTGTGGAGAAAATATGTAGTCTTGCAGCCCCGGCTCCTCCATGAAGTATAGACTTTGCTCTATGCTGCACAAATGTCAGGCCAGACATTTCTCAGGAATGGAGAAGGTCAAAAGATATCATCAGTGGTCAATCTATTATACTCAATCACTGATTAAAATACCAACACCCAATAATTGTCTCCATTTTGATCAGGAAACTGGTTGAGTGTGACCAATGTGCCCTTGTTACTCAAGAGGTCTCCGGAAAGCTTTGCTCTGCTGTTTGTGACTTTTTGAAAACCAAAAAAAAAATGACTCAGTTGGATTTGATTTAATTACCTTATAGAAACCACCTTTGAAACCAGTGAGCCTATGACTTGCAGGGGAGAACTCCACTAGCCTGGGTGGGGGCCAAATGCTTTCCTTAAAGAGAGCCAGTCTGTCCCCAGCCATGGAGAAAGCAAGGTCTAAAGTTCAGAGAGCAGTCCAGGAGCACTGTCTGGCAGTACCACCAGGGATGGGGAAGGAGCCACTTTGCTTATGTAATGGGAAATGAGCTTACAACACAGGGCACCAAGAGCGGCTCTCAGTGAAAGCAACAGCCTGTACCGTGGCTGTCTCCCACGGGAACTGGTTTAACAGTCATGCCCTGCTGTGCTAACACTGAGTTTCACTAGGAGGGCTTTATAGGAAAAAAAAAAAAAAAGTCAGTACTGAGCCTCCCATTGAGCCAGTGGAGAAATTAGGGCAAACATTTGTCCTTTCCTTTCCCAGTCTAAGGTGAGTCCCTCAGAAGCACTGTGATAGACTCTCCAGGCCACAGTGGCCCCCTAACTTGTGGTGAAATGTAGAGTGAGAGAGAGACTCCAGATTCGGGAGGGATCCATCATTTGGTTTAGATTTGGGGGTTTTTGTTGTTGTTTGTTTGCTTGCTTTTTGGTCAGGATAGTGGTGGTTTCTACCATTTTCAAAAATGTTGGTTTTGACCTTAAATTGTGTCACCCCCTCCCTTTTTTTGTGGTATTGTGGGGCATTTACCACTGAGCTATATCCCCGACACTTTTACATTTTTATTTTGAGACAGGGTCCTTCCCATAGGTTGCTGAGGGTCTCACTAAGTTGTTGCAGCTATCTTCAAACTTGCCACAGGCATATGTCCCCACACCTAGGTGGTTTTTTTTTTCATTTTTTTAAAAAAAAACTACCATAGGACCATATTCTACACTATGAACCATTTCCAGTGTGGCTTCAGCTAGAAACTTTATTAGTTCATTCACGTACCCTCTGTGACACTTAACAAAATGCCGTTTCCCTGTAGTAAAGAAATGTGCTTTCAGGGGTATACTAAGTCTAACACACGGAGTAGTTATAGTTGCTGCCAACAAGGAATCAACCTATTACCTGTTATCACATGCTCAACAGGAAGGTAGCAACTATTCAGGTCAAGTTTTGCAGAGGGGAAAAAAAAATAGTGTGACATGCCCTGTAAAATTCTTCATGTTTTTACAATAGAAGTTCCGGAAGCATTTTCACATAGCAGAAACACAATACCATTCATAATATTAAAAAGCATTTGCTTAACATTAACTAAAGTAAAATATTTGCTTAACATTAAGAAGTGTTTTTATGTCACTAATATAATCCTCACTAGCAGGCTTGTTTTCTAGATGAAGTACCTGAGGCTCAGGAGGGTTAGGTACTTGCTAGTAGCTTCAGTGCTCAAGTTAGAGGCTGGACATGCCCCAAATTCCAGTGCTCCTTCAAACTCATTCCCCTTTCTCAAAATGTCTTCCTTCATCCCTTTCTCCCAAACCAGATCTTCTCCTGCTCTGAGTTTTGGATGAAATCATAATTTCATGATGATGCACCTTCCTTCTTTACTGCTCTCCACCCAAACCAAGCATTGGTGCCCGTATTTTGTTGCAATGGATATTTGTGGAAGGAAGAGAGGAAGCAAAGAAAGAAGAGATGATGGGAAGAGGGGATCTTAGAAAATTCATTTTCTCTGTCCTACAGCAACTAACCAACGGTAAGTGTGGATAATATGCATGCTCTGTGTTCTACTAGGGTACGAGAGAAATGCCCATCAGGGATCTCACCCTGAGGAAAATATAGCAAACAGATAACAAAAATGGATCCATTAGAGAAGACACACTGTCAGAGTAGGGAGTTTAGAAAGAGGTAAAAGCAAGGAGACTTGGGTTTTGAGGAAAGCGGGTGCCAAAGCTGCCGAGGTCCCACTCAGGGGACAGAAGAAAGTGTGCCTATCATGTCTGATACGGGAGAGACTTAGTTCCTTGTGTTTTACGTGCTTTACGTGCAAACTCCAGAAGGTGACACTGGCTACTCTGTGGGCATGAAGTGACTCCATGAGTCATTGCTAAAATGTCAAAAAGGATTTCTTAGTCAGGAAATAGTCTCTGCCTTGATGTTTATAATCAACAACTAAGACAAACAGAAGTCTAAAGAGCAAAAAAGCCAGCACAGAGACAGTCCCCCTGAGACGCAGGCACATGCCCCATTTACTGTAAATGCCATTGACTGCATCAGACCTTCCATGACCATGAAGTATACAACCTTTTGACTGACACCCCCAATCTTTGCTCAGCATCTTACTAAAGGGCATTGACCTACATGAACCCAAAACACAATGAACACACAAACTATCTTTTTTTTTTTAAGGATTTCTTCACAGACAGGATTCAATTTGACAAATTCCTGCATTTTTAAAAAATTATAGGTGGATACAATATCTCTGTTTTTATGTGGTGCTGAGGATCAAACCCAGTGCCTCACACATGCTAGGCGAGTGCTCTACCTCTGAGCCACAACCCCAGCCCCACAAAATAGCTTTAAAAAAAATAATTTGCAAAGCGGATCTTTCACTTCCAGATAAAAAATGTTGCGAAAATTCAGATTTAAGACAACCTCTATAATTATCATTAGGCAGACTATAGCATTCACAGCTTAAAACTTACAATGACATTCATTGGAGGAAAGGTGATTTTTATGATTTGGGTGAAAATAGTTTGAAAAAAATAGGGGTTAATGTCTTTATTTAACCAACTTGTAATCTTGAGTAAATCACTTAGTGTTTTTGGTCAATTTTCTTTTTTTAATTTTTTTTACCTCAATGTGTAGTATTTTTAAATTTTTTTGATATTTCTATTTTTTTACATCACAGTATATTTTGAAATATTAAACATACATATAATAGGTAGACCTTGTTCCAATTAGGATACCATTATTGTGGTTGTACATGATGTAGATTTACATTGGTCGTGTGTTTATATATGAGGATAGGAAAGATATGTGCTGTTATCCCACACCTCGGTTTATACTCAAAGGACTTAAAATCATCATACTACAGTGTTGCAGCCACTTCAATGTTTATAGAACCTTAATTCACAATATCCAAGCTATGAAACCAATGAAGGTACCCTACAATAGATGAATGGATTAAAAAAATGTGATACACACACACACACACACACACACACACACACACTGGAATATTACTCAGCCTTAAAGAAGAATGAAATTATGGCATTTGCCAGTAAATGGATGGAACTGGAGAATATTATGCTAAGTGAAATAAGCCAGTCCCCCCCAAAACAAAGACAGAATATTGTCTCTGATATGTGTATGCTAACCCACAAGAAGGAAGGGGAAGATTAGAAGTTCACTGAACTAGACAAAGGGAAAGGAAGGGAAAAGAGAGGAGTGGAAACAGGAAAGACAGTAGAATAGCCTCAGTTTTTTTAAGAGTATTATACATGAGTAAAGGGAGGAATGATCTCCATGCTTCCTTTACAACCCTGAGATTTAGTAAATCTAACCTGTGTGTATCCCTGAAGTATGAAACACCAGTAAAAGACATGCAGTCTACTTTTAAGGACATTCTGGTCCTTGATATTTTAAATGATCAGTAAATTAACATCATCCTGCTCCTTAGAATGAACTCAAATAGAAGGCCATTATCTGTCTCCTCTAACTGAGAACAACCAAAATACAACCAAAAAGATTTGGAGATGCTACCAGCAGGTTGTTTTAGTAGTGTTTGTTTTCCCAAAGTATTATCAAGTCCTTTTTGATCTGAAAAAGAAAAAAAATCATCAAATAATTCTACAACTAGGAGAGAGAGAGAGAGAGAGAGAGAGAGAGAGAGAGAGAGATCATCCTTGAACTAAAAGACAAGATTCCAAGTTCACTGACCACTTGGGTGACCTTTGCTTCTCCACACTCAAGGACTCACAAGTTTGGCTCTCTTAAAAAGGGGATGGGAGAAGGAGAATGTTTTCTGTATTTAGCTCACAGGTTTGCCTGAGGGAGACAGGAGATGGTGTAAAAGTGCTTCATAAAACTTAATGTGTTCTACAAATGAAAGGGATCATATTTTTTATTGCAAACCATTGTTCATGTGATTGGAGGAAGCTGGATCTATAAGCTCAAGTAATGGCCTAAACATGTGTTATAGACTTAAGTCAAGAAGGTACTGCCTTTAGCAAAGGAAGTATTATTTTTATTATTATCATTATTGAGAAGACAAAGAGAGTTCAGGGTGAACAATCTAAAGGGAACTCATCGGAGAGAGCTCCACCCTCTGAAGGTTATTAAACCTTGTGACAACACAGGTAACCAGGTGACTGGAGTACCTCCTATTTTGAAGCAAGGTGAGTGATAGTGGCATAACTCACCCTTTCCTTAGTATCGGGTGCAACTGCCACCAAGAACAACACCCGTGCCCACATGATAACTGTACCAATGTGGGTCAGGATCTCACTTCCTCATGAGGAGCAATCCCAGCACAGAGACCTAGAAGGCTATGGTGAAGTTTCCACATTCAACAGCTCTTGGCTCTTCCAGGACAGATAGAAACTTCTACATCAGAAAGAAGTACCTGCCTTGCCTAAGTTGCCATAGTCATGACATGCAGTGTGAAGAGCCATCCGTCAAACACACTGACAGGGCTGGGTTCCTTTGGACTCTCTGCACATATCACAGGGCAGAACTTTTCCTAAAAATCCTGAAGTTCAGATGTTTACAATTATAGGCAATGAGGCTCAAAGAGCCAGCCTCATGGATCACTTGTGTTTTATTTTTGGTTTTGTTTTCATTAGATGCAACACAGAGCTGAGCCTTGAGCCTTCCAGGGAGTTGCACAACCTCAGCTTTTAGAGATTGTGTTTCATGGTCACGGAAAAAAAAAATAATTGGATTTAATAGGTTTTCACAATCATATTATCTACTTAACCTTCCAAGATCATTACTCATTTAATTGCAACCCCCAAGGAAAGATCATACATAGGGTAGGGGCTACACTAGACAGTCACGGTGATAAGGAAAACAGATTCTTCACAAATGATGTAAAATCTATATGTAACAGCAAAATTCATTTAAAATGTTCCAAGTTAAACTGCTTGGATTTGAAATAATTGTGCCCGTTGACAATTGTTCCTGTTACAAAATGAATTCTTGCATGTTATATATGATGTTTATGCATTTATGCATAAATACATATTTGCATGTGGTATTCCTCTGCCTGTGTATAAACAGATTATACAGGTCAAAAGTGACAAAGTACAAGCCACAAGTCTTGGGTGATGGACTTTTGCTGTTATTCTGTTGTATCTTTGTTGCAAATACTCTTAGAGAAGATAACTACAACTAGGGATTTCAAGGTCATTAGAACGTTGTGCCCCCCTACACTCACACATGTGTGGGAGCACACAGAAAGCATCACATATATGGGGTAAGGGTGCTTTGGTCCTACAGGGAGTGAATTCTTTGCTTAGCTCACAACAGGTCATTCAGGTTGTCAGAAGCTTTAATTAGCTGTTCTACAAATTAGAGCATTCTCCAAGCTCCAAAAGATGTTTTCCATCTTGACACTGTCTAAAGGAAAATCTTAAACGAAAGACTTACTCTCAATCTGGATCTTATTCTCATTTATTTGTATGGGATTAAAGCAAAACAAAAGCACTTTTTTTTTTACTCTCTATACAGAGTACTATAATTGGATTCCTTGTTCCTTTTCCAACCCAAGGCACTTGGATCCATGATTCTTCTGCCAAGTTTTTTTCTTCAAGCTGCAATGTCCTTGTTTGTGTTCGCTCCCAGTGTTCCAGGTTACTCTGTCAACCCAAGCTCAAACTGTCCCACATCCTCCCACAGAAGTCTTATTTTCAAAACACCACCCTAGGAAGACGAAAGCCAAGTGGTGGGTGACAGCAGAGCTTCCAGTTGAACAGGAAGCTGGCTGAGGAAAGACAAGCACACCAAGCTGTAGTGAACACACAGCCTCTGCCGGCTCCCAACAGTCCCAAGAACCAGGGCTGAGCAGGTCTCTCCCCACCCAGGCCTGGCAGCTTTTCCCGAGTCCACCCAGAGTCTGACAAGCAAAGAGAGTCACAGTCTTTAGGCCGCTCTGCAGTGACTTTCTGGAGTAGGTCAATAAAGAAAAGAAAAAAAATCTGCTCCTTGGTAAACTAGTTTATAAATCACTCTGTAAGGAAAAGTATATACTCCTGATCAGCCATTTGTTTCAGAGGTGTATGGAAAGGAAGGAGACCATATTGTCATCAAATTAAAACCTTATTTATTTGGTAAAATATTTAAAAAAAATTTACACTAGCTGACCTTAATGAGCTGCCCAACCCAAATATGATTTGATTAAATTACTATTCTAACCTTCAAAAGGGTGTTTTTAGTGAAAAGACTTCTTTTTTTGGAGGGGGAGAGGGGGTACCAGGGATTTAACTCAGGGGCACTCGACCACTGAGCCCCATCCCCAGCCCTATTCCGTACTTTTTTTAGAGACAGGGTCTCGCTGAGTCGCTTAACTTTTGCTGAGGCTGGCTTTGAATTCAAGATCCTCCTGCCTCAGCTTCCTGAGCCACTGGGATTACGCATGTGCACCATCGTGCCTGGCTGGAAAGACTTCTTCATAAATGCATAATAAGATTGGTATTTGGCTACTTGGTTCATACAAATGAAAGAACACACTAAAAATAAAATTCTGTACACCTCACATCAATGGTCACTCTAAAGGCACAGGACAGACACGTTCCATTCCAATCATCATCTCTTCCCTACCCCACTCTACTCTTTCCACCTCCACAATACTGGCATGGCTCACTTTCTTTTGTCTCTTTTCCACACGGCACACCTACTGTTTTTCTTAGTGTGCCTCCCAGAGCATTATTCCAAGTATCATTTGTGATCCTAAGCTTGTGTATTATCTGGGCAGCAGAATCCCAACAGGCACTGACCTCATCAGAACTATCTGTTCCAGGAGATAACGCCATCTGAGGTTGGTAGGCCTGTGCTTTAGAGGCTCAGAACCTCAGTCTTCCAGACCCATTCCATCCCTCCAGGAAGAGGACACTCCCCCGTCTCTGTATTCCCTACCCTTATTCTGATCCGCATGAAATGTTCTGGGACCATTTACTTTCTACTCCTCCAGCAAGCACCTAAGCAGGATGGAAAATGATTTTAATAATGTTGGCATTCATTTAAAAAAATATATTGAGGACCTACTCTGTAAAGCAATGTGCTAGGTGCTGAGGCTACAGAGATGAAAAGACAGGTAGACCAAAGGTGGGTGTTAACAATAGTCATTAAGGTCATCCTGGTTCCTTTGTTCTGACTCCATGATCATTATTAAGCTCTTAGTTTTATATGGGCTTTAAAACAGTTTGGCATCCTGATCTCATTTGATCTTTATGACAATCTTGTTGGATAAGGATTGTTCATGTTGTAGATGAAGAAACTGAAGTTTAGAGGCACTAAGTGATTTAACCCCAAGTCACAGAGCTAGTAAATGGTCGACTCCAAGAATCAAATTGAAAACTTGGCTATCAATTCACTGCTTGCTCCAAGATGCTTGCCCAGCATTTTGTGGATCAAAGTGAGAAGTATTTTTCCAAGAAATCCTCTGGTAGTAACACACAACAAACAATTCTTGAACACCTACCATATGCAAAACCTGCCCTGGCCTCTGGGAAGAAGATGTAGCAATACAAACATGAATGCAATATTGTCCCTACTCAAAGGAGTTTAGTGAAAGGAAGGAACAACAACAACCAAAAAAAACCCAGTGGATGTGAACAATTAATTCAAGGATGTTAATGAATTGAAGGAAAGGTGAGGAGAAAAGTGTCATGTGGGAGACGAAATTTAAAGAATCCAGATTGAACTTTGGGATTATATTGGGGAGCTATTGTTGTATCCTATCCAATTTCAATCAGGCCAGGAAGCAGAAAACATGATTTTCCATACAGACTTTCCTACAGGACATAAAGAAAGTCTGCTACCCAGCTAACACAAGTGTTCTGTCTTCTGACAATCATCTCCTAGATTAATAAGTTGGAAGATTGTCTTATCTTCACAACATACAAAAAAAATGTCTCTTAGAATTGGATAACTGTATGAAACTCAAGAAACTGAAAACTTTCAGAGAAGTAATAATGAAGTGTTTTAGCTTACAAAGTTAGAAAGCTGACCTTGGGCCATTATGGCCATCTGTAAAATTTTAATAAAACGGGTACCTCACCTTTCTTCTTGACATTCATTCTTGACTTCACAGTGCAAAGCAGGACAAACTGAGTTCACCATCATTTCTACTGGGGATCAGGAAAATTCAACAAGAGTTGAAATTGGCCATCGGGGAAGGATAAGAAATTGTCACTCGCAGCTGACAGCATTAGTTCTGACAATAAAAGAGGCTCTGGACCAAATCAAGCATTCCTGAACACAGTAACATCAGGATAGCTGTTGTGCAACAAGGAGGGTCAAAGGCTATCTCCCTATTATGGGACTCAAGCGGGCTGCCTCTGCAGACAACCAGTGCTTTCTTCATGTAGGGGTACTGTCTGTGAACACTAGGCCACACTGTCCTGTTCACTGCTTGAAAGGCCCAAAATGAATTGGAGCAACCCACTCACCCCATTCCTTGCTCAAAATCCACCCTAACCCCTCCAGTTGCCAAAACCAGATGAAGAGGAGCCTCCATTAGTAGATGGCACATTCTGAAGGCAATGGAGTGACAAAGTACCTGGAGACAGGCGCTCCACTTCCTGAAGAGGAGATGGAACAGGCACCCTGGGAGGCTGAGAGTGAACAGTGGGAGAAGAAAGGGGAGAGGTGAGGGAGTGGAAGAGAGGCACCCTTGAGTAGTGGAAGGATCAGGAACTAGGCTACCCTGCTCTGTGAAATGTACTCAGTTGTCGAGTAAAGAACCATGCGTGCCTGCTTCTCTGTCCAGAGACCTAAAAAGGAGTCAACTCTCTCTGGGGATTTTCAGAAGAATCGTCACTGGTTTTTAACAGCTTGTAATCGTTTTTTTTTTTTTTTTTTTTTTTTGGTTTGTTTTTAAGCTACCCAGAATTCATTTAACACATTTAAATTTTTTTTAGCTTAAATTAACCATAGATACCTTCTGTTGCTTGCAACCAAAGGATTCTAGCTCTTCTCTGATCTTTCCAATACTGCACTTCTAAACCTACCTAGACCAACATCTACATTCTCCCTACCCTCTTATTACAGTGAAAGAAGCATCCCTTCTCCTGTCAAAAGACAATCCCTTCATGGACTCTAGACCCTGCCTCCATCCACACTTTCAGGGGCTCCTTCCTTGGACTGTCTTCTCCTCTCTCCACATCAGTCTCTCCCCGCCTGCTAGAGCATCCGTTTAAGTCTATCACACTCTACCATCAAGCACCTTAAATGATCCTCATCTGATCCTACACTCCCTACAATCACCAATCCCCTCTATTTCATTTCACTGCTACTTTTCCTCAGAGAGTGTTCTGGACATACTGTTTCCATTTCCTCCTTTCCCAGTTCTCTCAACTTCCTCCTGTCTTACTTCTATTCCCCACCACTGACACCGACCGGAACTTCTCTTATCAGGTTATTTGCGACCTCCATTTGATGTTCTGTTCTCATCTTACATGGATTTTTTTTTATAATATCAGCTTTCCTGGTCACACTCTCCCTCTTGAAGGCCCTTCTCAACTCGTCCACAGGCTGCTCTTGCTAAGAACAGCAGCTGTGTTATGAAACCTATGGAGCTAGCTGGCCCAAGGGAGGAAGGGTGGAAGCTGATTACCTTCTCGTAGGACACATAGTTTTCTTAGTAACTGAGGTGTTTTGTTCCCCTTAATCAACTCTTTCCTAGATATCGCACCATCTAGAATAAAATCCACGCCCTTTGAAACACCTTCAAGGAAAACCCCAAATAAACTGGTCCCACCTACATTCCAACATCAGAAGTATTTTCTAGGCTTAACCAATGTCCTTCATTTTCATTTTGAAACAAGAAGAACTTCTTGACAGCTATTTTCTTCTGTTTTGCTTTTTAAACCATATAGTCACTGACCTACTTAAAATGGGGAAAGGGACCAAAATCTTATTAGCTATTGAATCAAATAAACATTTATATACCCAAATCTCTCACCACCAATGAGATTTCACAGAAAAGCAGAGCTTGCCTGTGCTGGTTGCTCAATAGTCCCTCAAGCAAACAAAACCATAAATACTGTCTGATTACTTAGTACCCAATTCTATTGGTCCTGCCAATGCAACTGGCATCTTTTTATTTTATTTTTTTAATCATTTCACTGTCCGGTCACTTCAATTAAAGACAACATGACATCCTGCCTTATAATCAGACAGAAGAAACCTCAAAAATCCAGTGTTATAACTACATAAACCAAAATGAGGTTCAAGCCAGTGTTTGAACTTGTTATCTACCTAAGAAATTTGATATTTCTGATATTTGATATTTGACTGAAACTAAAGACAAGAGTTAGCGTAACCCAGCATTACACCAGGTTTCTCTGCCTATTCCCCATACTGTGAATTTTTGAGATTTGTCTGCATCCTGAAAGGATACGCCTCTACTTTGTTTCGTATTTTCATCTAATACCATTACTCCCAGGAAAAGATGGTCACAGTTGTGATCAGATTGACACAGGGACTGCTCTACCACTTCAGTCTGGGTTGTTTTCATGTATAGCGTACATCATGTCCTTTTGCAAAATCTGTAAACACAACAGCAAACATTGCTATGTTTGACTCGGTCTGTCTGTTTGAAGATACCCATGTTCTCATTAGACCAAGAGAAGAGTGGTTTCCTACAAGGTCAATAGGTGGACCAAGGGTCATGGTCTTCAATAGAATTAAAAGATCTAGCTTTTCCTGCGTTTGCCTCTGGTTTATAGTGGTCCATGATGGGGATTAAGAAGCATGACCTTTTTTGGATGGACATCACTTGACAAAGCTATCCAGGGGGTTCATCTAGCCAAATATTCATCTGGATTTTATCAACTGGTGTGGTTAGGAAAATAAAAGTGATTTCAAAAACAAAATACAAAGTCACACACCAACTCCCTTTTTAAATAAAAATAGATTTAAAAAAAAAAACCTCAATGACATTTTTTAAGCCACTTTTTTCCTTTTTAAGTTAATTTGCTTGGTTATTTTATCTTCTTCCAACATCTTCTTCCCCAACATCTGGTATAACTGAATTGAAAGAGTCTTTTTTGGTTCCTTTTTCTAAAGAAAGTACATGGGGATGTGACAGTCCTAGTATAATCCAAGACAAGACATCAGGCCCACTATATCACTGGCATGGTTGCATTATGAAAATTTACCTTTGAGTCACTTGAACTTGGGCTTCAGTGATTAGCTGAGCCATGGAGGTCACAAAGTGAATAAGGAACACCTAAATATAGTCAGTCAGAAAATGAATCAAGAGGAATTTGGTAAAAATTCCTAGGAGTTCAACAATTATTTCAGCACTCTAAAATTTGTTAGAGAATACCAGCCAGCCCCTTCTTCAGATGGCTTATAACCCAGAAGGGGAAACATGATCAATATCAAACATTCTTTGTGTCCTTCACCAGGTCAAATATTAATTCTCTGTTCTTCAAATTTACCACTATTGAGCCTGAAAATAAGCAGAGCTTTAAAATCAGCACATGTTCCCAGATAGATGCAAGGATCTGGTTCCTGGCTTACTATTCTATTTGCAGCAGGTAGCAGCACTTATAATTTTCTAATTCCTTCCTAGTTCTTTATCCTTTCTATTATTTGCATATTGGTTTTCCTTCTCAACTTAGTGGGTAGGAGGAAGGTGGGAATGTGAGGACTCCCTTTGATTGAGAAGTCATTGTATCCACTCTCAAGTAGAATTTAACCTAGCATTCAGCACATTTAAAAAAATCAACTGTTTCTTTTAAAATGTGAAAGAAGTGTAAGGAACAGAAAGGAGGCCTCAAAAAACTGGATGCCGGGAGTGGTGGGGAAATGCTGTGTTTCTGGAAAATTTACCAATCGAGAATATGAGATCAGATTTGGAGGATGAGAAGCTGGAAGTTGGCCTGGAAGGGACCATAATGACCTAGTCCTGCAACGAGAACTCACTTTAGAAAATGGAAAGGAGGCCAGGGGCATGGTGCACATCTGTAATCCCAGCAGTCTGGGAGGCTAAGGCAGGAGGATTGTGAGTTCAAAGCCAGCCTCAGAAATTTAACAAGCCCTGAGTAACTTGGTGAGACCCTGTCTCTAAATGAAATGTAAACAATGGCTGGGGATGTGGCTCAGTGGTTAAGTTCCCTGGTAGGGAAAAAAGAGAGGTATTAGGGAAAAAAAAGCAGTGGAACTTGACAATTATCAGTTCTGCCGGGGAAAGGTTGTGGAGTGAACAAGAATAGAGACCAGAGACACCTTAAAAACTGCCAAGTTTTGAGCAGGAATGACCGTGAGACTAGGATGCGGGAGCATGAACAAGGAACTGGGAAGGGGAACTGGTTTTGTGGGGGAGATGATGAGCTCAGTTAGAGATTGTTGAGTTTGAGACACTGAGGAGACTTTCAAGTGAAAATGACCAGTGGGCAGTCACAGAGATGGGAATAAACCTTGAGCAAGGGACAGGACGTGAGCTGTAAATCTGAGTCATCGGCCGCACATGTTTGCAGCCATGAGAACAGGGACAATCTTCCACACATTGTGGCGCCCAGAAAGAAAAGTGGATCACTAAGGACTGAACCCTGGTTAAGAGGGGGAGGGAGGAAGCAATCAAGAGACACGTGGGAAGCATCAGAAGAACTGGAGAGCTAGCGGAAAACAAGGGGGTGACAATGCCAGAGATAGAAAGAACGAGGAATTTCCAAGAATAAGAGTGGGAAAAGTTAAAGAGAGTCACAGAAGGGACAGCAAGGATGAAACCAAAAGGACATCGGAGGTTGCAGTGGCAATGGATGACTTCTAATCTGGGTAAAGAGCCAATCTGGGTAAAGAGGTTAAAGAGGAGGAGATGGAGATTTGATTTCAAGGCGTTAAGGAGGGATTAGATAGAGAGGAAACACTATGCAAACCATATATTCAAAAAACTTACCGGAGAAAAGAAACGGAATGGCTAAAGGACAAAAGCATACATTTATATGTGTGGGGAATTCTTTGGAAAATATTTTATCATGTTTGTTAAAGGAGGTGTTGAATTCATACATCTCTTGCTGATGTGGCAAGTAGAAGTTCAGACATACTCATTATCCATGAAGTGGAGTTTAATACTACACACACACACACACACACACACACACACACACTTTTTAAACATTCACAGACCTCTTCCCATGCCACGAAGACTGCATTCCTCAGAATTTAGGCTTCAAGATAAAATCAAAGTGATGCTTTCCTCAAACAGGCCATCTGGACTTCTAAGAACATCAAGGCAGGGTAGCCCAGAGCTGCCTGCCCCTGGCAAGCATGCTCTTGCGTGGGCATTTCATCTCAGCCTTTTGCCTGAGTGTTCTTCATCCACCTTTTGTGTTAAAAGAACTTTGTGTTCAGTGTGCACGGTCATTCCCTAACTGGTCTTGCCATATTAGGGGCTTTTAACAAAATGACTAATTCCGTCATTCTTGCATGGTCAGTCCTACCATGGTTTCAACATAGTCCTGGAGAAGATGGAGAAACCCAAAGAACAAACTGTTAAGCCTGTGCCAAGAAACAGTAAGAACACTCTGACCAAGGTCTGCATGTTTCATAGGATCATCCGTGTGCCTAAAGACCATCAGCCTCCTATTTCCCTGCCCTTACCATGTCCCCAAATGTAAACACCCTATGTCTTTCCAAGGTTAAGGAAAATGTGGCTTGCTAACTAGGACACATATGTGCTGTGTATGTCTTTAATATCATTTCAAACCTGGCACCCATAATGTTGCTCAACACTAAGCCAAATATAGATTTGGATATAGAAGATCGACTTACCTTAGTTTGTAAAATAAAAAATATTTTCCCTAAACACAAGAATAGTAAAAACAGATACCTTCAGATAAAGAAATAGAATGTACCCATAATTTTTATTTCAGAAGGTAAAACACAAACTATTTATTAAATTCTAATTATACACAGAAAGTTACATAAATTACAAGTTTAGAGCTTAGTGAATTTTCAAAAATGAACACCCCGCATAGACCAAAACCCAGATTAAGAAATAAAATATGAAGCCCCTTTTTAAAGGTTCTTCCATGGCCCTTCTCCATGGCTACCTCTTTACAAAGCAGTCATTTGCTGACTTCTAAAACCAGGTACTGGTTTTGCCTGTTTTTCAGATTTATAGAAACAAAATTTTAATGTATAGATATTCTTCTGTGCCTGGCTTATTTCTCTCAACATCCTGTTAGTGGGATTCAGATTCACCTACCTTGCAATTTGTCATAATTTGTTTGTTGTATAAATACAGTGCATTTTCTTTACCTAGTCCTCTGTCGACAGAGATTTGAGTTGTTTCCAGCTCTCTGTTGATGGACACTTGAGTCACTTCCAGCTTGGGGGCTATTGCAAATAGTGCTGCTGGGAATGTTCTAGAACCTGTCTGGTGTACATGCATTCATTTCTCTTGGGTGTAAATGTAGGAGTGCCATGCTGGGCAATAGGACTTGCATATATTCAACTTCAAGATAGAGTGCCCAACAGTCTTATAAGGTGTCCTAACGACTTAGCCTCCCACCAGCATGCACTCAACTTGCAATTGCTCCCTGTCCTCAGCAGTACTTGGTATTGTGGTGTTGTTCGGTTTTTTATTTGTTTGGCTTTTGCTCTTCTGATGGCTGTGGCATTTTTTAAACTCTCTGCAGAGACCACAATATGGGAAACAACAGCATGGCCATTCTTAGTTTTCAGTGAACATTACTAATATTGAGAGCTTCTCATTTTAAGAATTTACAATTGTAAAAATTATCTGTTCTAATATCTTAAACTTACCTTGAATCACATCGAAGGGGACTTTATTATATCTTTAGTTTAAAAGTCATATGGTTCGTAGGATTAAACAAAGTTCTAGAGTCCCTCAACTGTACTTCCAGATGTGTTACAGCTTAAACTAAGATAAGAGGAGGAAGAGACGAGGGAAGACAGGAAGAAAGGAGGGAGGAAAGAGAGAGGATGGGATGGGAAAAGAGAGAGGGCAGGCAGCCATTGTGGATTCTCACTAGCCAAAGTGATCTCACGAACATGACTGTTTTCAACAACAAAAAGGGGACAAGTTCTGTAGGAAAATCTTTGATTGACTTTAATTCCCTTGCAAGTATATTATTCTTTGGAGATTACCTTGCCATTGATTAATTACGTGCACATATGCACACATGCACATAACATATGTAATTATATACATGTAAAACAAAGTATAGTATAGGTATGAAAAGAATAAAGCAAAACACCAACATCTAAGAGAATAACCCTGAGTATCTCTCCAATATGTTGAATATTGCTTGGTTTGGGTGATGGCTGCTGGGAATGCCCCTGAAATGCCTATAATCTTCACAGTCATCACTTGAATTAACTATGTACAACTCCTCAAAAAGTCCCAAAGTTTTGGAGAAAAGACAAAGGGAAAAGGAACACATCTCCACTTACCTAGTCCTTTGCCAGGCTCTACACTCAGAATAGACCCCTGCTTAGAAGCCAGTTCCAAAGCCAACCCCCTTGGTGACTTCGCTTTGTTTCCTCAAACTCCAGACATGCAGAGAAAATCCTGATCCCGAAACAAATAATCCTCCCAGTCTTCGCTGCTTTCAGCCCTATCACAATGACTTCGTTGTTCACCTAGTGACAGAGCCTTGGTGTACCTGTAAATTCCCCTAAGCAGCCTATGGGATGTGGAAGGGGAAAGCCAGGTCTGCTCATCTTTTCCTTATCCACAGTCATGAGCATTTCTCAGGCACAGAACCATGCCTGAAAAAACTTACCAAAGTGAACTGACCCTCAGGCCAAACTAGTTATACTGAGAATGATGTGTTGCCTACAATATAGAGAAAGCATTTGGGATATTTCCAGTCTTTCAACACACACACACACACACACACACACACACACACACACGTCTCCTTCTCTTACAAAGTATTCATAAACACTGAAAAATTCATTCTCCTTTCACTGACTCATCACAACCTGACTAGCTTCACCCCATCAGAAATAACAGCACAACTAAAAGTTGAGGGTTGGGAAAGGCTAAAACTGGCAGATGGAACCCAGAATTCTACTCTTATCTGCCGCTATCCAGCTGTGTGGCCTTGCCTTTTGGGTCTCTTCTCATGCAGTAGGAGGCCTCTTAGTTTCCTTCAGTGATATTACAAAGGTGCACATCTCCATCGTTTCTCAGAAGGAGGGAGTTTCCATCGCTCTTTTCCTAGTTTCCACCAGGACACCATCAAAGCCAGAGCAAGATCTGATTTTCCATTTGCTCTGCAGACTGCAACTAGGTTACATCCCAGATCCGTTTATTAAATAAGAGCTTGGTGGGAGCACTTCCTGTCTGTTTTGGCAACAAGGCATTTGGAAATGAGAACTCAACAACTAAGCTTTCAGCCATCAACTCTCACTGTCCCTTGCTAATCAGAGCTGCTTTGATCACTGGAAAAGGAAAAGGAGACCTTCAAACTCAAGCAAGATAAAACCCAGCACTGAAGAAACCAAGCAGGTAGAGCATGATAAAGAGCTCAGCAATTCTTCCCTTTTTGGGATCTGAAGGATCATAATTTCCTAAATGACTTTTTGCCAGATTGTTACACACGAGAGCAGCTGAGGTCTTGGATTTCTCCTAATCCTAAACCAGTTGGATCTTTAGGAGTCTAAGGAGATTTTCTCCTCAGAACTGTCTGATCCATAATGAAGTCTGTAGCAGCCCCATGTGTGAGCCTGTTAGCCTTTTCCCCAAAGCCAGGATAAGAGTTCACTCTGGGCTAGCAAAAGACATGTACTGAAGTTTATTGTTTTCAGTGCAAAGTAGAAACCTGGATGCAGAGACTGATTAAATGTTGACTGAATGAAAAAATCAGTGAAGCTGGTACCTTTCCAAAAAGCATCAATTTAAAGGTGAGCCTAGATATTTTAGCAAGATTTCAGGAGGGAATTTCAATGTATTCCAACGTATTCTTCTTTTGGAAGAACCAAGGAAAAAAATTAATTCTGGATTCTAAGATTAGGATTGAGACGCTGATCAGAACATGTTGCTTGCTCTCCCCGCCTCACCACCTCCCCCAACCCCAGGCTGAACACTGCCAAACACCAGATGTTCAAACTGTTGGTGTTCTCTGCAAAATCTGTCCATTGCACTTGGGTGGTGGTTGGTGCTGCTGCTTTCCGACACGCCGCAATACCGTTTGGTGGTGATGGTGGTGGTGGTTTTGATGTTAAAATGTGGGTCCAGCTGAAGCTGTATTCAGAGAGTGGAAGTACATGTCTGGCCACAGAGCTGAAGGAGGTGGGGAGGGTGACTTTCTCTGTAGTTGTGTGTCCTAGATTTTCTGAAATGATTACATTCTGAGGACTCAGAGGCAGCTCACACTTTCAAGTCTGAATGCTGACTCATGTCCTCCCCTCCGGGGCAACGGAAAGGAAGGGTGGAGTTGGAGGCGCTGGGGTTGAGGAACAGGGTAGGAGCTGGCAGAGGGTTGGCCAGGAGCAGAGAGGGAGCGAGGACACCAACAAGTTTCCTTTACCAAATACAGGCCTTCCGATTTTCTCCAAGACCCATGGAGCTTGATGGAGGAGTCTGCAAAAACTGGCCCGTGGCACTTATTTATTCTTTTCAGCCCACTCCTTTTCTTGTTTTCCTTTGAGACCAACATAGTTAATAAAAGGAAAGGGAAAACATCAAGGGGTTATTTCTGTCTTGTTTGCAAGGATGGGTGAAATGAGTCAAATAAATTGATGGGGGGAAAAATCCCCCCTATCTAAGGATGATCCAGATGGGAATCTTTGCGGAGACTTCAAAGTGTCATTTCCTCCAGTAACGTTCAAGGTTCAGGAAAGTCTGGCCAGAGTTCATTCAGCTGGTCATCCACAGGGATTGGAGTACCTTCATCTTTTAAGTAGTCAGCAGTTAAACAGTGTCATGGATCTGACAGTTGAAAGGAAGTGCACTCACTCTTTCTTAGACTCTGGTGCCACAAAGGTTCCATGAGGAACATCACTGGTGATGAGCCTAGAAACTAACTTACCTCCAGCCACCCTGGACAAGGGCAGAAGCCAGCATTCATGTGATATTTCTGGTATATACCAATGTGTCTTCCACACAACTAACAGTTAATAATTTTTGGTGATTTTCTTGACCGAATAATCCTTTTGTGACCACTGATTCATCTGTTCAATACATATTTCTTCTATGCTTTACTAGGTGTCATGCACCTTGATAGGAACTGAGGACCTGGAGCTCATGTCTATTCAGAAGTCTAAGATCAAGATTCATACACATCCACACACAGATGTATTTAAATCCCACCATTTGGAAATGAGCAGGATATAGTGATAGGAGGGTGTCTGGCAGGCAAGTAGAGAAGAAATGTTTCCTGCTACTGCCTGTGGTAGATGACTAAGGCAGAGTCTCTTATCTTTACATCCCATGCCCAGCCCAGGGACAAATGTCCCACACTCTGTGTGGCCCTAAGTATTATCCCTACTCACTACAGGTCCTCTCAGGGCTGACATTTGATTGGAGCCCTGACTGCACCGATTGTTTCGTTGCTACTGCTTGGTGACTTTGTAATGCCAGACCTCTATCCACTGGCTGGTCTGTCCCCAGGACTTCCCCACAATTCAGCAACAAAAGAGGTTTATGCCGGAGGCTTTAGGCACTCTCACTAGTTCCCAATTAGGATCTGTGAGAGCTAGGTTTGTCCCAACCATTACATATTTCTAGGAATGGTCCCTGCTCTTAAAATAGGGGTGGGGATGGGGTATATGTGTGCATCAGGGGAGAGAAAGTACATGCTCAACTGGCTTAGAAACAGCAACCACCTTGGGGAAAAGAGCTAAGACTTTTACAGTACTCTCCCTCTATCAGTTTCATTATGATCATCAAATAGTATCTAAAGTGTCTCCTCCATTGCAAGTCCCAGAATAGAATGGCAGAAACTGAATAGATATAATTTACACATTTTAATGTTACATACCTAAGGTGTATAAAAAGGTAGACGATCTGCAAAAACTGGCATTGATGTGAGGACATTTGTATTGTCACAACAAGTGTGTTTGGGACAAGGAAAGTCACATCAAAATCCATTGTTTCCTCTTGGGAATACTACCTGGCATTCTGGTATCTATGTGCTAAATTGACCAAACTATGAAACTCTCTTCAACTGTAGGAACAGGGAAAAGAAGGAATAGCAAAAGATTTATGTCCTAATCCTTTGTCTATAGAATTATAAAACACATATTTCCATGTTGAAGTATAACTATGAAAATAATAGAAAAATAAATGTTCACTTTAAGGAGCTCAAGATATACTTCAGAGTGGAGTGGATTTTTTGGAGATCTATAAAAACACAAGTGAATCCTCTTGCTTTCCATGATTCTCATTACTGAAGTCTGGATTTCCCTGGTTGATATAAGAAAGTTCTTTTCGATCTCTGCTATTTTTTCTTGTTCCTATCCTTGTCAAAGGCTTCCCAATTCCTTTGAATTTCATGAGCACCTGGAACCTACTGTCCTATTTCTGCCTTGCTGCCTCTCCTCCACGTCCCTAATGAAAAGTCTCTTTCCTTTCATGTGGCTTAGCTAAACCCTATTCCGGAATACTCTCTCAGCAGAAGAAGAAAACAACAATGAACTTAGGGTTATAAATAATCATGGTGGGAGTTCTTACTTGTGGCTTTTTATTTTTTTAACACATAATAATTGTACATATTAAGAAAATTTGGTGTGATATTACCATATACTAGATTGTATCCAACTACTTTTTACACTCATCCCCCAGCCAGTAGCCAGTTCTTTTTTTTTTTTTTTTGTACCAGGTATTAAACCCAAGGGCACTTAATCACTCAGCCCCAGCCCTTTATTGTCTTTTATTTTGAGACTAGATCTCACTAGATTGCTTAGGGACTCGATAAGTTACTGAGGCTGGCTCTGAACTCACAATATTCCTGTTTCAGCCTCCCAAGCCACTAGAACTACATGTGTACCACCATGCCCAGTATCCCCAGCCAGTTCTACATTCAGGTAGACTTTTTTTTCACATGTCAGAGAACATGCATTACTTTGTCATTCTATGTCTTATTTCACATAATATAATATCCTCCAGCTCCATTTCCTTTGCTGCAAATGATAGAATTTCATTTTCCTTTGTAGCTGAATACATAAACCATCTCTTCTTTATCCATTCATCTGTTGATGGGCACTAGGCTGATTTCCCCTATCTTAGCTATTGTGAATAGAGGGGCAGTGAACACAGGTCTGCAAGAATCTCTTTGGCTTGCTGATTTTATTTTCCTTGGATATATACCCAGGAGTAGGATAGCTAGATCATATGGTAGCATCTTTCTTATCAGAAAAAAAAAGTGAATGACTCTATCTACAATTCATCTTTCCAGTTTTGTGTATACAACTCTGTGTCATTAATATGGGAGTTCTCTGTACAGAGCTGAGAGCCAGTCAACCTGGGGTAGCAGGACAAGCCACCCAGTGGAGTCTGCATGTCCCAGGAGTATCTGTCAGCAGAACTCTGCCACTCCTCACTCTGAGCTTTAATCCCATTTGTTCTGCCTTGCCCTGTCCCATTCCTCTTGCTTGTCTTCTGCCTCTACCCCCTATTGGGATTGCTCAATTCAGTACTTCAGTTAATTTCAATTCAACTCATATACTTAGGTAGGAGGATATCCATGAAAGCACTTGTAACAGGCAAGGTGTTTTACAAATATAAGTTATTACCAAGCACTAATTATGTACTATTCTCTTTGCTGGGTGTAGGTGGGAGTGGCGAATGAAGAAAAAAAAAAAGAGAGAGAGAGAGAGAGATTAAAAGCCTTGGCCTTGACATTTCAGGAACCTGGTGTTTAATAGAGGAGATGGAAGATGTTTAAGGAAAATAAGAAGACAGCAGCAAGAATTACAGACCAGGGTCATGAAAGTGGCCCTCCAAACCTCCTGTGAAAGAGGCAGCAATTGAGTGGAGCCGGAATCAGATCCTTCTCATTCTACTAACATGGTAGAAGTGGTTCCCTTCCAAACAGAAAGGAACCCATCAAATCAATGATATTTCTGAGAGAGACAAATGAGGGCCCTGATCATCTCACTATATCCTTATGCCTCTACAACCTTAAATACGAGAATGACATGTCCAAGTTGCATCTCTGTTTTGAAAGATGTTAAGTTACACACGAGGTCTTTGATATGACAAAAATTCACCTGTGCACAGAAAGGTGACAACTCCTCTTTAGTCTGGTTGAGGACTGAATCTAAAGTTTTCTTTGGGCCCTAAAGAATAACCTGGGAGTGGGGGTCGGAGGGGGCATTCTTTTCCAACAGAAGGTGCAAACACTCTGTTAAAGAAAGGTGCATTTAGCAGGAATGCAGTCCCCATACATCACCTGTGATTAGCTTTGGGGCAACTTTCATGGACAGGAAGGCTTCTATTCAGGAGCAGACAATTCGCCTGATTACTGTGGGTCTTAGGTCATCCTCTGACAATGGGAACAATGCCCCTCAGACCTGTGGAGGAAACTCCATCAACCAACTCAGGTGTGCAGTGAAGCATTGGAAGAGTCATTGAAAAGGTGCTGTTTACTCTTGTTGGGGTTTTTGTTTTTTTCTTTTTTGGATGGAGGTGGATAACGTGATGTGTTTTACTAGAACCCACCTCTGGGAGATTTTTGTTTTTCTGTTTGGGGCTTTTACCAGTTCTGTATTCAAAGACCCACACAAAACCCCTATTTACTTTCTGTCCCGGAAAATGTCAGCTGTGTTAAGCACTTCCTAGAATACACTCCCTTCCCCCACCCCAGCCAGCCTCTTCAGGTTGGCTTGTGGCAAGGTGTTTACCTCTGACACTGGCATCAAGGTTGAGATGTCAACCTTTCTCAGCCCTGAACACTTAAAGCCATGCTCTTGTTCTAAGAGGCCACTGGGCTCTCCTGGATGGGTTTAAATCATTTCCTCCTTAACTTTTGCAATTTCAAAGATTGCAGAGAACCAAATCTCTTGCCTATTTGAGATAATTTTGTCAGCTGTGATTTTCCTAAAGCAGGGATCTGTATGCAAATATGAGAGCAAGAGGAAATTTTAGCATAGGCATTAAAGGGGGAAAAAAAGAAAAGGGGTGAACAAGCTAAAAATTGCTACAAAGCTTTAGCCTTTCCAAAAGAAAGGACAGAACTATATTTAATCAGATTCCCTCATTATAGAGAATTTTCTAATCATACTTACTGTTTTCTCCTCTTGAACACTGACTCTAAATTACTACTTCTTTGATGAAGTTCAAAAACTGATTATTTCTTGAGTGACTGAAAATGGAAGACGGAGGTGGGGTGGGGGAGGAGCTGGGGGATACATTCTAATTTGTACTCAAGGCAAAAAACTAGCCACCGAGGTATATGAAAGAACTAGCTAATGAAATCAATCTCCCAGAAGATGTAAAAGAGAGTGACTAAGAAATGGGCAGTTTTCAAATTCCTCTTCTAGATCCACGATGTGTTTAGCTGGCTAGTCACTCCTGAAATTAGATCAAGAAGGACAGAACTCATGAGACAGAAAGTAAGATCAGACAGCACACGGGGTACATTTTGGGGTCAAAGACCTTAAGAGGGAAGGTTCATCATCACTCTCAGGTGAACCGGGGTTGGGGGTGGGGACAACACGACAAACCCTCTGGCATCCACCCACATAGAAAATTCTGTACTTCTTACCATGGAATTACTAACTTAGAGGAAGGGAACAGACCCCTGGGGACTTCCATCCTAATGCCTTTCTAAAAGGGAAATGCCCAGAAGTACATCCAAAAAGGAAGATACTAGCAAATGGACTTGGGCAGAAATGCCAGCAGAATCAGGGCACCAGATGTGGCTACCCAAGAGAGATTATCCAAAGACCCACACAAAACCCATATTTACTTTCTGTCCCAGAAAAGGTCAGCTCTGTGTTAAGTACTTCCTAGAGAGAGTTACCAGAGAGAGCCCAGTGGATGGCTCTCTCACCAGCCACTGTACATCTGCCCTGGCGCTCCTCAGCCCAGGCCCACAACTTACTGAAATATTGCATTGCTGCCTGAGGCCCTACTCAACATGCACAAACTCGCTCCCACTCCCTTGGAGTCAACCTTAGCTAGCACACTTAAGATCCTCGTTGATTCCAAACATATGAGCTCGTGCTAGGAACTAAGCACTAGACCCACCGGGACATCCAGGTTATAGTGAAGCTAAATCCCTTCACCACAGAAGAAATCTTCAACTTTCACTTTCTAAAGTCTCATGAAATAGGAGCAGTTGGATCGATAGCCTTGGAGGACTGCTAACCAACTTCTCCCATATGTAATATCTCCCTCTTTCTTTTCCCTTCGAAGAGAATTTATGACAGAATTTTCACAAAGTCAAATGGAAAATATTGAATTTCATATCCATTCATTTCTTTTTGCAAACACTACCACATTTACCTCAGGTTGATACTACTAGGCATGCTCTTACTGAATTAATCATGTACTCTCTTTAGGTCCCAGGTGCCCGTATGTTCCAGGTTAAGATATGCTGGCGAGACTGGTAAAAGGACCACAAAACATGTATGTCTTCCCTAGTTCCAGTGTTTGGGATTAAAGTCAATTAAATGTTTACCTGTGGAGAGGAACAATTTTTGCCATTTTAGCTCATAATGATCCGGAAAGGGGGTTGTTCTAAAATAAAAGGCACAAAAGAACTACAAAGAAAATACATTTCCCGGAGAGGACTTAGGTAAGAATGTTTAAAGTTCCAGTTTCAAAGGCAACTTTGTCTCTTTACTAGCTATCACAGAATTTTTCTGGATGCGACCGTCTCATCTGAGACATGAAGAGGGTGAACCGACAGATTTCTACAGCTCCTTCCACAATCAAAAGCCCATGATCAGTTTTCTTCATATAAATATTCTGTTATCAATAGCTGACCTTTCCTGACTGCCCACTGTAACCACTGCCTAACCAAATGCCCAACCCAGAGGAGCTCCTGGCTTCTGAGAACTAGAACTTGCTGTGTTCCAAAGCCACACTTGAATGTCTCTTTTATTTTTTAATTGCCTCCACCCCCTCTTCTCCCTGTTAGTACAAATCATCCAGAGTTTACTCTGTAGTTGGTTCAGCCAAAAATCACCTGGCAGTTGTACATCCTATCCTGGGTGGTGTGCCACACACATAACAATAGGACAGAACAGCATCAAGGAACCTTGGAAACCATCAAGAAGAGTGGCCTCCCGAGTCTCCAGGGGATACACAAGATGAGCCATTAGCATGGTGGGGTGGGGGGAACCATCTGTTTTTATTTATTTTATCATATCCCTTTTAAATTTCTATTTTAGGAGTCTGTTTTATAATACACATATCAGAACATTACAGATATATATTATTTTTTAATTAGTATACACTTATCATGTGCACTAGGTAATGGTTTTTACTATAGGAGGGTATGATCCAAAAGAAAAATACTAGTCAGCTAATACTAATCATCGAATACTAATCATCTGCAACCTGTAACTGAGTTCCATCTATTACCTATTTTGTAAATAGAGCGTCATTAGGGCATAGCCACACCCATACATTTGCATAGTGTCTTAAGTCTCTTTTTACTTAAGCAGCAGAGTTCCTTGGTTGTGCAACAGACTGTATGGCCCACAGATCCTAAAATTATTTACTACCTGGCCCTGTATAGAAAAACTTCACTAACGTTGATCTAGACTAACCCCATTTTTATGGATGAAGGAATTGAAGCCCAGAAATGTTGAGTAATTGGCAAAACTACAGCCACAGTTGTTCTTCAAAATGTCCTTCAGCCAATGCTTTGTGTACAACGCCACATCACTGTCTTCATACCTGTGTTCTTTTAAATCTCTTGACATACAGACTAAGAGATCTCTAGACTAAAATTTCACTTCACCTGCAAAGGGCTGCTCCTACCTGAGCTCATCTCTCAGCTTCCCCAGGCTCCATTCCTCTTGGCTGGCTTGCATCAACTTCCCTTGAGCCACAGTGGGCGGCCTGCCCCTGCCAAGAGATGCTGTCACACTCCTCATCTGCTATTCTGCCCAGAGGATCATCTGTTGTTTTTCCTCCCTTTCCTTTACACACTCTAATTAATACACTATATTTCTTGAAACACCTGGAGATGCAGTACTGATAATGTGATTACTTATTGGAGATATCCCAGAGAGGTGTCATATTGATTAGATCATGAGTCACTCAGGACCCTCCAACTGTGGAGTGATCAAGGAATCACATGCTGCCCACCAAAGTCCAATTCTTCAACCCCATGAACTTATGGAATCACTAAGACAAGCAGGCCTTGGAATGAGAGCCCCTTTGCATGAAGGAAATCAGTCTGGGGCTGTGTTTCCTGCTGGAACTGCTTATAACAGTGGTCCTCTAAGAGTGGTCCTATACCCACAGCATCAGCGTGGCCTGGGAACTTAGAATGCAGATTCTCAGGCCTGATCCCCCAATTACTGAATCAGAAACTCTGAGGGTAGGTCATAGAAATCTATGGTTTGGTTTTTTGTTGTTGTTTTCTTTTCGGTACTAGGGATTGAACCCAAGGGCACTTAACCACTGAGCCACAGCCTTAGCACTTTATTTATTGATTGATTGATTGATTGATTGTGCTGGGGATTGAACCCAGGGCCTTGTGCATGTAAGGCAAGCACTCTACCAACTGAGCTATATCCCCAGTCCAGAAATCTATGTTTTAACAAGTGCTCTTGTTAATTCTTTTGCTTGATGAAGTTTGAATAGCACCAATTTAAGGAATCTGGCATCACAACTAAAGACCAGGAGCCAGGAGGAAAGGACCTCCTCCCCAATCACCACTGCCCTCCCGACATTCATGGCTCTTTTATATTTGCAAAACTCCAGGAAGAGACTCTACTTCTTAGCCTTCAGTGGAGCAATAAATATAAGAGCAAGCTTTAGACACTGAAAGGAAAAAGAGATTCCAACTTTCCAAGTGACCATAGGACCTGACCTCAATTATAGTCACTTTGTATCAATGGCTCACTATATTTTGTTTAGTGCTTATCATGCTTATAGTGGTCCTTGTAAATACAAAACTCTATGTAAAAAAATAGATCTGTCTCAATAGTATAGAGTTCATAGTCAAATGAAGGAGATAAATTTCCAGCTAAAAAAATTAGTCCCGAACAAATAAATATTATGAAAATCCAAATCAAGTGCTTTGAAAGAAAAGAACAAGTTGCTCTTGGGATGTATCATGGAGAAATTTGACCTATATGGGAAAGTTGGGGGTGCTTCCCCCGGGGAACTGACATTTAAGCTAATCTATCTGCAGAAGATGATTTTTTTTAATAAAAAGAAAGCATTTTTCCATTCAAAAGGAAAAGTATGTGTGAAAGTCCAATAGCAGAAGGAGAATGATGTTTTAAAGAACTGAAAGCAGACCAGTGGGCTGGAGCTCAGAGGATGAAGATGGCATGAGAGAAGGGAAGGGAAGCAAGATACACCCACATTGAAGAATTTGTTCATTGTTATAACAGTGGGATCACCCTGGATGCTGTGCAGAAAATTGGAAGGAAAGTAGAATGGAGGGAACACTGTAGTTTTCCACGTCATGAAGTAGTTGGAAAATATCTGTGCAACAGCAATATAGAAAAATTGGGGACATGGAGTGTGGATGAGAGGAAATAGTCAAGGATGATTCCTTAGTGTATAGTGTAGAAAAATTAGTAACTGCTCATAAAAGAAATACTGAAAGAGGAGCAGGTAGCAGGTTGATGTAGGTGTGGGAAGTCTGTGAGGTCTGTTTTGTATTGCTATAACAAAATACTCAAAGATGGGAAATGTGTAAAGAAAAGAGGTTTATTTAACTCATGTTTGTGGTGACTTGGGGATCCAAACAGCATGACATCCATCTCCTCACACAGGTTTCCCTGGCTCTGTCACAGCATGGTGAAGGAACAAAAAGGGAAGCTGCTAAATGCAGAAGGGGCGCACCTGCAAGCAAGAGACTGGAGAGGCAGCAGGATCACTTTTTTTTGTAACAACTCACTCTTGTGGAAACTTGGTTTGAAAACCAGGCCATAGAAGAGAAGCATCAAGCGATATCAAGTGCAATTCATCTTCAACCTCCTTAGATAGAATCCAAGGCTTAACATAATATTGGGGCCTGTAGAGAATGGAAACCCTGTAAAAGTGGTAGTGGGCACAATAACACAGAGGCTGCTTTCCATTCACAAATGTCCTGTCAATGACATTTACTAAAACTCCCCACCTGGTCTGTTGAACATCACTTCATGTCAAATCTCATCTATATCCGAAGGACTGACACAGTGAGGTGTCATGACCTAGCCAAGACAATACAAGTCAGGTAGGCCTTGAGGACAGAGATCACCTGCCGGGACAGGCCCTATATCTTATGCTTCTTTGTGTTCTCCACCAATACAAATAAAAGTTAGTATATGAGCATTCTGGAATATACCCATTATTGACTGGGAAGTGAGGGAGCAGAAAATGCATATAAAAAGTAATTGAGCTGCATATTTAGGATTTGAATACCTTTCTGTATATACATTATACTTCACCAAAAATAAAATAAACATGAGCATAAATTGTTTGATTTTAAAATGTTTACCCTTAGTTGTCTGACCTGACACTAATTATATCAAACTAATAACTTCATTTTAACTTTAATTTGAATTATTCTTTTGGTAAGAATGAGGGGTAGTGGGAGTGGTTGACCCTCAAGGCCTGACCTGAACGTGTAACGCCCATCTTCTCTACCAGGCACTTCAGATATATCAATTGCATTTATTTAATCATCATAGAAATCCAATGTGGTGGTTATTGTCACTCTCATTTCACAGATGAGAAACTGAGATTCAAAGAGGTTCAATAATTTGCCATATACATCTGAATTTAAAGCCAGTGATCTTTTCAGTTAAACAAAACAAGCAATTAAGAACATTGCCCAGGGAAAAATATAAACAAGTGTCAAGTTCCATCCATATCCAAAGCCAAGATACAAGAAAGATGTGTCAAAGAGGAAGGCAGAAAAAGGGAAAGTACCCAGACTGTTGAAATAAAGCTTGTGCATATGTAGGAAGTTTGGTGAAGACTGTTATGCATAGAATATGTTTGAAAAAGTAAATCACAAGCCAGGGGACTGGGGATAGCTCAGTGGTCAAGTACTTGCCTAGGGTGTGTGAGGCCCTGGATTTAATCCCTAGCCTTGGGGGAGGGGAGGTAAATCACCTGGAAAGAAGGCACAAAGAGAGAATTTTAACTATTAAAGAAGATGACAAGTCATTATAACTTTTGGAGTACAGCCAGAAAGAAACAAGACAAATTTTCTCCATTTATTACATTATTATATAATTATTTTTTGAGTGCATCATATCATTGGGTTTTTGCTCACTTTTTCTAAATGTTTTTTCTTGGGTCTGATCACTTGCCAAATTCTCATTGATGCACATAGTTGATTATCTTTCACATTTTAGGTAGATGGTCATATAATCCACAAATAAAGAAATTCTATCTTTCTTTCCAGTCTTTATGATTCTCATTTATATATCTTGACTAGTTCAATGTTGAATGGTATGGTGATAAGAAATGTCCTGATCTTTAAAGAGAATACACCTAATTTTATATTGGTGTTCTCCTTTCCTACATTTCAAGTTTTCATGTCTTTTTCTTTCTTTGCTTTCACTGTATACATATCTCCTTTGCAGGAAAATATTGAAATAGCTAAGTCAACTAAGTTTCTGATTCTTTTCCTTCAGGCAGAGGAAATGAAGGCTAGAGGGGCTGAAGGCTTAGAGTACCTGAATCAGGAATCCCTAACCATGGTGAAGGGAAGGTGAATGTCAGCCTACACCCATCCCCATTCAAGTGGAAGAGGCAGGTACTCACCTGGGGAGTGGTGAGGTCAGAGTGGGAGCCCAGGGGTCTCCTTGTGTCTTAAAGCACCAGAGCCAGCCCCTTGCTTCAGATGCACAATCTGGGCACTGATTTGTCCTTTTATTACCATGTTTAGAGGCTAATAGCATATTTCTGGGGACTAGAGTTTGTCATCTAGTTGGATTAGTGCACCACAGAAGATCTGACACAAAAGAGATGTTCCTATATTATGGAACTTGCCTCATGGAAGTAAGATCAGCTGCTTTCATTCTTTTTTTTCCCCCTGGGTAAGTTATTGATACTAAATAGCTTTTCTTCCCCACAGCATCAACAGTAATAGTCTACTAAATTATTTGAAAAATTAGTAGCATCAGTGAAGCAGGAAGTTTTTGATCACCTCTGACTTTTTCTCAACTCCCATCTCTTAAATCTGGCTTTTAACAGAACGTGGAGGCTGCCAGGAGTGCTTCAGCCCATGCAAGAATCAGAGTCTCATGGGATACTGAAAGATTAAAGAAAAGAAAGGATCTCTTGTAACTTTTATCAATTGATATTTACTAATACATTTAAAATATTTAGAATATTTACATATACATGAGGAAATCCAGCTTAAGTACAGTAAAATTTTTAAATAAACATATACAGGAAATTAAATTTTCTTTAAATCAGCGGAGATTCCTGGTGTATGTACAGGGACTGTACCATCCAGGAAGCTATAGATGTAACTGAGCGAACAGAATCTGATTTCCAATTCCGCTGGGTTCTCCTGGGAGTGTTGTACTACTGATGAATCAGACACCACAGATACATGTCTGCCAATTTCTTTTTTAATTCTCCCTATTTGAAAGCCTGCACTACATTGGTGTGTTGAACCCACTCAGGGACAATGTGCGTTAGAAGGGGGTATCCCCACTCTGCATTCTGGCTGCTCCAGTCCTCCTTCCTGCCTCCCCTGCAGAGACGTCAGACACAGAGAATGACATCAGAGGTGGGAAATTGGCATTGAAGTCAGTTTTTGACATCTGAGATTGAGAAAGGGAGAAAAGGGGAAGAAAAAATCAAGCTATGCCTCTGAGATTAAGAACACAAGAATAATAAAAGGAACAAACAAAGCATTTTATACAGAAGAAACTTCAATGGAAACCAGTGATATCTGTTTCTTTGAATTACTTGGTGAAGCAGTACTGAGAGGTGGTTGCTCCAGAAGCCAGTTGGAGAAGTGGAGATTTGCACGCACCGGGGATTCCTGGAGAGTCATTTTCAAAGACAAGGTTTGGTCCCTGATAGCTTCTCTCTAACAGCATTTTCTTTCTGAGTCATGACTTTGCTTTTATAGAAAGAGTCACAGCCAAAATATTTCAAAAGATCACCATTTGAAGAACAAAACTTTCTTTTGTCCACACTATTTCTTCATCTTAAGAAACATTTAAAGGCTAAAGATTTAGCAAGATGATTTTTTCTCCCTTTAATTTTTTTATTGACTTAAAACATGCACACAGAAAAGTGCACATTTTATAATGTGCAGCCTGAAGAGTTTTTGCAAAATAAGCACACTCCCTTGTAATTAGCACCCAGATTAAGGAACAGGATGTTATCAGGATCCCTAAAAGCCCCCTCCACACACACACTTTGCTACTTTCCATTAAATAATCCAAAAGTAGCCATCATTTGAACTCTACCAGAATTCTCTGATTTTTGCCCCTCAAAAAATTGCATCAGACTGTATATACTATTTTTTCTGAATTGTTTCTCACAATACTGTTTGTGAGATGCATTTATATTTTTTTGTGTATAGTTGTAGGTCATTCATTTTATTGCTATATTGCTTTCTATATGTACATAGGTCACATTTTAATTTGTAAATTACTATTTATGAGCATTTGTGTTGTTTATAGTTTCGGCTCTTACAAATAGTGCTTCTAGTACATGTCATTTTATTTCAGCCTTTAAAACTAAATAGTAGAAAGGGGGACTATTATATTTGTACCTAATCATTGGATACTTAAAATAGCAGCCATTAGAATGGCATATTTATTATCATGATGAAAATATGCTTCCAAAATTACACTCTAAAAACTATAATCCCATAATGATAAAGTAAGAATTCTAATGAAAAGGAAATGTTAGTGTCTACTTTTAAAATATCAAGTAAGTGCAGCGGGGTGTGGTGGCACATGTCTGAAATCCCAGCAGCTCAGGAGATTGGGGCAGGAGGATCACAAGTTCAAAGCCAGCTTCAGCAAAAGTGATGCACTAAGCAACTCAGTAAGACCCTGTCTCTAAATAAAATACAAAATAGATCTGGGGATGTGACTCAGTGGTCAAGTGCCCCTGAGTTTAATCCGTGATACCCCCAAAACAAACAAACAAACAAACAAAAATAAGTGCATATGCCAAAGTGATTTTTGTTTTTATCCTTTGACTAATCTCTCCCCAATCTCCCAGGGCTCTTGCCAGCCCCTGGAAACTGCCATTCTCCTCTCTGCTTCTTGGAGTTCAACTCTTTTAGACTACAAATATAAGGAGATCGTGCAGAAGCTAATGACACCGGACTTTTCTCTTTTTAACTTCATATACTTATCATTTATTTCTACTTCAAAATAGAATTACTGTGGGTTGGGGGATGTAGCTCAGTGGCAAAGTGCTTGCCTAGCATGCGTGAGGCACTGGGTTCGATCCTCAGCACCACATAAAAATTAACAAATAAAATAAAGGCATTTGGTCCAACTACAAAAAAATAAAAAATAAAAAAATAGAATTACCATGCCATCCAGCAATCCCACTACCAGGTATATATCCAGAGAAAATGAAATCAGAATGTCAAACAGACGTCTGCACTTCTGTGTTCATTGCAGCACTTTCACAATAGCCAAGAAATGCAAAAAACCCAAGTGTCCATCAACAGAGAAATAAATACACCAAATGTGGACCATATACACAATGGAATACCATTCAGCCTCAACAAAGAAGGAAACCACTGTCAGTTGTGACAACCTGAATGAACCTGGAAGACATTATAATAAGTAAAATAAACCAGGCATAGAAAGACAAATACTGCATGATCTCCTTATAGATGGCATCTAAAAAAGTGGAACTCATACAAACAGAGAGTAGAATGGTAGTTCCCAAGGGCTGGAGATCGGAGAGATGTTAGTCAAAGGATTAAAAAAAAAAATCATTTAGAAAGGAGGACTATGCTGAAGGGGTCCATTGTGCAGCATGGTACTACAGTGAGCAAGTCTTTGTATACTTGAAAATTGCTAAGAGAGCACATTTTAATTGTTTTCATGGCAAGTTTAATTTTATATGATTTTTAAATATGCATATTACAGCCAGTAGTGGTTCTGAGCTCTTCACAAATGTAAGGTTCCATCATCAGGAGTAAATTTTTGTTTATAGATCCCCTCACATCTGCTTCCTAAGATACTCATTTACTCCCTCAAGGAGCAAACACTCAAACCACAACCATGAATGATATTTAGAAGATTTTTTTTCTTGTCAGTACTGAGAATTAAACCCAGAGTTACACTACCACTAAGCTACATCATGAGCCCTCTTTTAATTTCTTACTTTGAGACAGAGTCTCATCAAGTTTCCCAGGCTTGCCTAAAACTGGTGATCCTCTTGCCTCAGCTTCCCAAGTCACTTGGATAACAGGGGTGCACCACCATGCCTGGATAATATTTGAAAGATTTAATAGCTGGAGAAAGAAAGTAGATCCAAGAAATGTGTATGACATCTTCTGTCTTCTGAGTTCAGGTCCTTAACTTACTAATTCACAGTATCAGGAGTCAGGGAATCCTGACTCATAGGCCAAATGCAGCCCATGGTATTTTTGTACACACCACAAAGTATACATGGCTTCACATTTTTCTTTTCTTTCTTTCTCCTTCTCCACGCCACCCCCCACCCCCACATTCCCATCCACCCCGTGGTACTAGGGATTGAACCCAGTGGTGCTTTACTACTGAACCATACCCCCAGTCCTTTTGATTTTTAATTTTGAGACAGGGTCTTGAAGTTGCCCAAACTGGCCTTGAACTTAAGATCCTCCTGCCTTAGCCTCCCAAGTCCCTGGGGTTACAAGTGTGTGTGCCACTGTGCTCAGTGGCTTCACATTTTTAAATAGTTGAGAAAAATCAGGAGAATATTTTTGTACCATAAATTTGTGACATGAATTATATAAAATTCAAATGTAAGTAGTCACGAAGTTTTATCAGAAAATAGCTGCACACATTCATCTCCTGTCTATAGGTTTTTTTTCATGTGGCAACAACCAAGCTGAGTAGTTCTGACAGAGAACAAATGATTTGCAAAGCCTCACCTATTTACTCTTTGGCCCTTTTCAGAAACAGTTTGCCAGCCTCTGCTCTATTTGATGTCTGGCCATCACCATCCTTCAATTTAAAGGCTACATATTTTACAGTGTACTCAGTATAATTCAAATGCAGTATTGTTATAAAGCACAAAAGCAACTGTTTGTACTAGATTCAGTGGTACCACCCTGATTGCAAAGGCTCTGCTGTGTTGCCCACATGTAATATTCTGTGTTTAAGTAACACCAATATATAAGTATTTGTAGATTCCTTCTTGCATCTAGAAGAGACAAAGATAGTTGATCAGAGCACAAGTGCCCCAATTTGGGGCTGTGAAACATGTTCACTGAGTCTCTGGTGCTCCTTCTTAGATTTAGCCTGAATTTGATTGTCTGATAGAAATGAACAACCAGAAAGATTAGCAAGAAGCACAAACACAGAAACACATTCTCAGAATCTCAGCCAATGACATCTTTCCTTCTAGATTAGTAAAAAACAATTTAATCTGCTCCATTAAGAGTTTCTTATGCCATGTGGAAGAAATTTCCATGTACCTCCACATGTTTTTCACCTAGATTTCCTCCTCAAGGAGTTGCTTATCCCTATTGTTATTAAAATATCTACTTGTAAGCAGTTTTTAAATTGTTTCAGATTTATTGAGAAGGGGCTGAGGAATGAGAACCTGCTAAAGAGATGTAGAATGTAAATGGCAGCCACGATGACAAGAAGTCTCATTTGATCTGAATGGAGACCTAACTGATTTGCAAAACGGAACTGACATTTCCAAAGCAGCACAGTGAAATGTTTAGAAGTTGATAATGTAAACCACTCTACTGCGGTGTGTTTCTCAGAAGGGGCAGCTGGAGAAGGAGCAGGCCAAATAAGGGAGTTTATTATTAGATTTTGTTTTAAAGGTGGTAAATCCATTAATTTTCCCCAGATTTCGGAAATTACAATAAGAAATCATCAAGTGAGGTAAGATATTGCTTAGACTCCAAGAGGTAATAGTTTATTACTGTCTCAGAAGTCTCTAACCCATTAGCCACAAAGTATCATCTGAACATGCACTGTTCACTATGCATAACCAAAAAAAGGTTGGTGTCAGCTAATAAGGAGCATGCATGCTTGTTTGTGAGACTAGGTAAAACTTCACAAGAACAAGCATTTCCAAATTAAACTATTATGGGAAACCTAAGAGGAAAAAAAATCGCATATTAACATTATGTAGGAGTTCCAGGGAACCCTAATGTACACTTTTCCTCGAAGGTTCTCCGTTGCTTTTGCTGATGAGACAAACCACTCTCCCTGTTTCATAAATGATTGCTCCTATTGGCTAGAGAATGAAGCAAAAATTATAGTATCTTTTCTTCATCTGTAGATAAAGTAATTAAAGGAGACAAGCTCTGACAAGCAGTGATCAAACCTAACTCCAAGCACTGGGAAAACTGCATCCAGGAAGACTGAACATAGGAAAGAATCAGATGTCTATAGTGTGGAGAAGAACAGGATGAAGAAAAGAAATTCTCAAGAAACAGAATATCCAGGACCGGAAACTTATAGGACTTCTCTGAAAACAGACCCACAGAATTGGCCTGGGACTTCAACAGAGTGTTCTAACACCACATTTCTTATGGCCAAGGGGAAAGCTTAAGGAATAAGGAACAGAGTGATAAAAGAATGTGTGTGATTGGCTGACTTATGTCTTTCTACTGTAACTATGCTGTCCATGTAATAGCCAAGGACTCATCCAGGTCAGTTCTTGGCCTTTCACCGGATTTTCTTCATTGCCAAGAGCGCCCACCTAAGTGAAAGCTTTACCAGGAATTATGGTCTGTGGTCTTGAAAAAATAACTGAAAGAACAACCCAGAAAAGAAGCCTGCATTTGGACTCATTAGGCTCTTCCCTCTCAGGAGAACATGGCACCTGACTATTCCACACTGTCTTTACCTTCTTTCACCAACCTAGGTCACCAAAGGTAAACACACAGGCAAGCTCCTTTCCTCCATACATAACACAGACTTAACTTTCACCACCACCAGGGGAGTGATTTCTCAATGTGCCATTGGCCCTTTAGCAATCTCCTGTTTAAAGATCTGTTTCTGGGCCTGCATGTAACTGAAGAGTTCATGCACCTACTAATCCTTTCTGTTTTATAAAGCTAATTGCTTGTGTAGCTATTTCTATACCCTTAGGTACCATCACAGTCTGTTTTCTGGAAATGTGAACACTCATTCAAACGAACTTCAGAGCTATAATTTATGGAACACACTGAGTCACTGATGTCAGTTGGCTGCCTTTGTCCTGGTACACTTCCTCCTTTTCTAAAGGGATTTTCTTTGAAGAAAAAAAAATCACTTTTAGATTACTTGTTGCAGAACTTTTTTGAAAGGGAGTTTTCTTGGAAAATTATGTGAGTCCAATAGTGAAGTTCTCAAACAGCAAAAATTCTACTCCCCAGTACACACTGTGAACATCCACAAAAGGCCTATAGGAAATTATCTGCTTGGATATTGGTTTTAAGACACATTAACAAAAATAAATAAATAAAATTGATTTAGGGGTCTGCACTACATAATTTTAGTCATTGGACCTCTCTGGTCTCAGTATTCTCCTATCATAAAATTAGATGCCATAATTTTATTTTACCACACTGAAAAAAACATAAAATTAAAAATGCTCTTGATACTAAAATTAAATATGTTTTATATCAAAAAGAAAAGAAAAGAAATCCTAGTTTACAAACCCATGTCCTGAGAGGTAAATATTAGTGTTAAAAGGCAATTTACATAGAAGGGTACCTCTCTGTAGTGAATTCACACAGGAGCTCTCAAAAATGTGATGCACTTCACAAAATTGATCCAATTCACAAAAACTTATGATTATAACCTCTCTGGAGCTCTCAAACTATTTAAATATGACTCCTTTAATATATATTGGTCAATACATTAAAACCTATCAAAGACATTCATGTTCTGGGTGTTTCATAGACATTTTCAAATCTAATCATCAATAACCTGGAATTTATTTTTTTTTATTTATTTTTTTTCTTTAATTTTTATTGGTTGTTCACAACATTACAAAGCTCTTGACATATCATATTTCATACATTAGATTGAAGTGGGTTATGAACTCCCAATTTTACCCCAAATGCAGATTGCAGAATCACGTAGAATAACCTGGAATTTAGAGATAAGAAAACCAAAGGTCAACTGGGTGACTACTGCTTAAGGTGCAGGGACTGAGCTAGCATCAAGATCTGGACCCCACCCAGTGTGTCTAATATAAGCATTTATACTTTTTGTGCTTCATACGGTTTGGTTCCAGTAAGTCCTCATTTTGTCACGCACAAAAAAAGATTTGATCAAATTTATTCACTCCTTGAAAATAGAATTTTGGTTTAAGTTCCTTTTTCTTCCATATCCTCCCCCAACTCCTTTCAATTTTAATGTGTGTGTGTGTGTGTGTGTGTGTGTGTGTGTGTGTGTGTGTTTTCTCTCTTTGTGGCTGGGTTTGATTTTAAACAGACTTCTTAGGAAAAGTGTGTTCTTGTAAAACTGGAAGGTCAAAGAGCTTCCTAACTGGAACAGGCAGGTCATATTTAGGAGTAAAGAGTTCTTAAGGAAGGGAAGTAGCCCACTTCCCTGAGATTTCATATATACACGTGTGAGTTAAGATATATCTCCATACTTTGCCTCTTTAGTTTATATAAAATCTATGAATGTTGTTTATTTTTCTCTAGAAGAAATAATAAAAGGGTTTTACCTGCATTCTATCTCACTTACTAGACACAAGAATATTGCTAGGAAAATTCATTTAATTCTACAAAGGAAATTAACCCAAATTATTACTTCACAAGCAAATTGAGACCTGTTAAATATCAGCCTTCTATATCAGTATTTGTCCTGCAGGCAGAACATCTGGCAACGAAGAAGCAAATGATGATCAATGCCAAAGCCTTGGGAAAGCCTTTCCCCCTCATTCTCATCTTTTCTTTCTAACCAGCTACTCATAGAGTCATGGGAAGTGTTGAGAGCTTTCTACCATAGACCTCGGTTTCACTGGGGAGAAATTGACAGGATATGATCTATTTGGATAAGATTTATTTGAATCTGATTTTCCCCCTATGGAACATTCTGGATTTCTGATTGAGCAATGTCTTAGAAATTCCAAAAGTAGATATTAGTGCCTTTTTGTTTCATAACTTTTCTAGTACATTGACAGTTGTTGCTTTCTAGTTCTTGAAGATGAGGACAGTTGCACCATTGCCTACATCAGTCTACACAATCAACCCAATTGCCTCAAATGGATTGTTCATACTTCGACAGCCCATCTTGACTACAAAGTCTCCTCAAGCCTGAGAACTCTCTGCTTGTAAGCAACATACTTCCTTGACATAAACAGGATCTTCTTCACCTGGCCTAGCAGGAGCTAGAAGAAAAGACTTCAGAATTTATCTTTCTCTGCCATGGAAAAAGCATCAACCCAGAAGTTTGAGGTGGGCACCATTTTGTAAAACTAGGCCTTGACATTACTCCAAAATTCACAATACCCTAGGAACCAGGTGTCCTGTCAAAAATAACAGCTTTCATTTCTGTAACTCTTAGAGTCAACAAAACTCATTTACATACATTATTTCATTTGATTCTAACAATAATCTTATGAGGTAGGTAGGACAGAAACTATTATTGCTATTGTTCATAAAAGTAAACCAGTATTCAAATAAACTATTATTATAATTAAAACAATAGCCGTCTAAGGGTGCCGCTCAGTCATAGAGCATTTGCCTAGCATGCACAAGGCCAGGGTTTCATCGCCAGCACCACAAAATGAATAAATAGATAGATAAGATAAATAAATTTTAAAATAAGATAAAATGTCAGTAACCAACATCATATAAGGTATTTATTGATGCATGTGTTTAAAAATGTGTTACTTCAAGTGTATCAACAGCAATACAGAAAGGAAGCTAGACAACTACTATCTTGCTATTTCAGATGAAGGCACAGATGGATAAGGGTAACCTTTATTAGGATTTCTCCTAACAAATATTTCTACAAAGCTTTGTGCAGAACACCTCCCCTCAGTGACTGTCCTTCCTGGTGGGTGGCCTCCTGGAGGACCCTCTGTGGCAGGTTCTGCTTGCCGGCTCTAACCCCACCACTTCCCTCCCACTCACTTCCAAACCCACCAGTGAACCTCAACACAGCTGTGGAGAACAACTCAATTAGATATATTTTTATTGATAATTTGAATAAAGGCAATAAAAATAACACTACTGAATTTTTGGAAAATAGAAAAAGAAAAAACCACCAAGAAGTCGTGTGACCTCAACCTCTGTTAGTATTAGGCCAAGTTTCCTTTAACTTTTCCCCCTATTCATCTGCTTTTCTCCTATCTGTTATCAGAAGATAGATATGTATACTGTCAATTTTGCATTTTTAATTGACATTGTTTCCTGATCTTTTCAACTTGTCACTACTTTGGCCATGATCCATCAAGTGAATAAAATATAATTTACCTTTATCCTATTATTGGGCGTTTATGCTATTTTTACTTTTTCAGGTGTGTAGCTTTCCCCATATTTTTGGATTGCTCCCTAGGATAGATTCCCAAGAGTGGGATTATAGGATCAAATAGCATGGACATTTTTCTGGCTCTTGATAGTTTCCAAACTGCTTTCCTAGGATTTGTCCTCATTTAAACTGCTACCCACAAAGTGTGTAAGAGATCTGCTTTATTAGGATCACTGTAATGTTTTAATTTTTGCTATTTTGTTGCTCATTTGTTATTTTCATTTGTATGTTGCTGGTTACTCATACATTTGAACATTTCTTATTGTTTCTATAAACGATCTGGTCATGACAATTAGACTTCAATAGTGCAGTTTCATTGAAAACTATTATTAATTTCCAGAACATGAAAGAAAAGTATAATTGGGGGGAAATGACTTCTAAGGCCATATTTAAATGATTTGGAAGTTCTTCTTCCTGGTGCTTCTCTCACATGATGTGTCAGAGGTCAATGCACATGATATGCAGGAAGAACAGTTAAAATCACATCAATGTCCATAAATGATTCTAAACTAACACATGTTCCCTGTCTTTACACATGACTGCTAGTCTCACTAATTAGCACAAAAAGGGTAAAGGTGCTATAGCATAGGATCAAACCCAGACCCTACATACCAACTGAGTTTACTTATTTGGGGTAAATCAAATAAGCATGCTGAGCCTGAGTCTTCATTTATAAAAAGAAATAATATTAACCCCTAAGCTAAGCTGTGGGAAGATCAGATTTGTTATAAGATATGAGAAATTATCAAGTTTGGCTTAGTTTTGAAACACAACTAAAGAGCTAAGAATTCCTAGCCCATAGAAGTGACAACAGATACAATCTTCTCATTTTTTAATCACTGAAGACACATAGCTCAGACATATAGGGAATCAAACATTTTTCTGAACATTTTTCTTTTATATTTGAAGTTCCCTATTATTAAGAGACTTGATAAAAATCTTCCACCTCTTATTGTCACAAATCATCTGGGAGTTCAGGCACTGGAGAAATGTGGTTTCAAATCGTTAAGTGTCTCTTTTCAATTCTAGTCTCCCATGGGAGCAGAAACTGTCACATCTACTGCTGAATCTCCAAGGCCTATTGTGATGGGTGGCAGAGTATGCATTCAATCAATGCATTTTGACTGAATGCAGAAGCTACTTTCATCAGAGTAATCAGAAGTTATTGACCCCTGCCTCTAGATACATAGGGTGACTGAAGGAACTTGGTTTGCTGAAGACACCTGTTTCAGCAGAAATGGGGGTTAAGTAACATAACTAACTAGTGTACAAAAAAAAAAAGGTAAACACCAAATATATGTAGTCTACTTAACAATAGTGGTAAACGGCAAAGGGCCTCCCTAGCATCCTGGATCCTCAAAAACATAAATGAAAAGAGAAATGAGCATGTGTTTGAAATCCCATCACTGTGTCCTTCTGATATTCTTCAAGAAGCAAATCTACTGAGTTTTATTAGAGCAGCCAAAGATTTTTGTTTCAAAGGAAGGGGACCTGATGAATCAAAAAGCTAAGAACCAAAGACAGTGAAAGGACCTAGTCATTGACATGTTCAAACATTTCAAGGAAAGCTATTATTTCAAGCACATGTCAAAGAATGGGGATGGGGTGTAATGAATTACAGAATAACTGATGTTTATGCCTGAGAGGTCCCTGGCTGTTCTGTACCTCCTGGAAATTGTTTACGTGCACAAGTCCTGTGATCATGGGGCTATGATTAGCGGATGCTGACAGTGTGACAGAGGAGGAAGGCATGAATCATCATACAGGAGAAAGCTGAGCAGGATCAATTCTGCCTTAGAGATGGACTTCTTTTTCCACATTCTAAGTTCTGATGACTTGGTACCACAGGACAGGATGAGGAATCAGGGGGAGGACTGATGAGGGATGAATTTTGCCATTTGCAAGTTCCACTTCTGAAAACTCTCATTTGTGAAATTACAACTTCTTAATTTGTAAATAGCAGCTGATAATCTCCTACATTTATCCATCATTTTAAGATTATTGAGCTTCCCAAGTGGCTGGCACAGCATTTCTGAAATAGAAACATATTAATTTCACTTCTGTCTGAACTTTCTCTGCATCAAAAAAACAAAGATAGAAATGGTACAAGTTGAGGGAAGGCAAATTGGTCATACCCAAAGACTTAAAAACAGCATATATAGGGACACAGTTACATTAATGTTTATAGTAGCACAATTCACAATAGCTAAACTATAGAGCCAACCTAGATGCCCTTCAGTAGATGAGTGGATAAAAAAATGTGGTATTTATACACAATGGAATATTAGTAATAAAAGAGAAGAAAATCATGGCATTTGCAGATAAATGGATGGAACTGAAGAAGATAATGCTAAGTGAAGTTAGCCAATCCTAAAAAACAAATGCCAAATGTTTTCTCTGATATAAAGAGGCTGACTCATAGAGTAGGGTAGGGAGGGGGAGCATAGGAGGACTAGATGAACTCTAGGTAGGGCAGAGGGGTGGGAGAGAAAGGGAAAGGGCAAGAGGTTAGCAATGATGGTGGAATGTGATGGACAATATTATCCAAAGTACATGTATGAAGACATGAATTGGTATAAACATACTTTATATACAGAGATTTGAAAAATTTATTATCTATATGTATAATAAGAATTGTAATGCATTCTGCTATCGTGTATTTAAAAATAAAATCAATTAAAAATAAAAAAATTTAAAAATAAATAAACTATTGTACCTTGATAAGAAGAAATATCACAATGAAAATATAATTAAAGCCCTAAGACATTTTTGTTGACAGAAAAAATAAATTGATGGCTTTCCCAAGTTTCTGGGAATTATCTACATGATTGAGTCTTCATAAATATGTCCTAGCATTAGAGGTATGTTGTTATCATCTACAAATAGGATTTTAAAAGCCAGAGAAAGATGTCTCCTGCACACAAGTAGAGACATCAGTCCTTGGCAAGACCTACCCAATATTGACAGGTTGAGATGCTTGACCTGCCCTCAGCTACAGAATAGAATATAAATCTCAATGGAAGCAACCAACTAGAGAAAAATGGAATGTACAAACTGCCTAAATCAGTTATAAAATACCAGTTTGCTTCAAGTATTGGCATTATTTGGTTGAGAAAGACTTTATAACCTGGAATACCTTGATTTTGTTGAGTCTGCCTATTTGTGTAAGACAGAACCATTCTATATCTTACTGTTCATTCAAGAAAAGTTCTTGAACAAAAAAAGATGCACTTCCTGTCACAAAAGGTTGCACCTACTGTCAAAAAAGTCAGAGGCGGATGTCAGAATGTAGCCTCCTTTCCTCTTCCTTGTGGGTCCTCTCCTGTCTGAATCTGAGAAGCTGACCTTATTAATTAATGGATAACAGCCCAGGGAAAACCAGTTTAACACAGGTAACCGAAAGGAAAATGTCCTCAGAATGACACGAGGTGGGATATTTGAAGAGAGCTGATGTCATCTTCTGATGTCTTTCCAGTGATTTCGTTAGAAGAAATCTGTCCATGATCACTTACATAGAAGCAGAAAAAAACCCTGGGGTGAGACAAGGCCTTTATCCACAGCTGAAACTGATGAGGCCTCCTGGCAAGACCCCAAAGCCAAAAGACTTTGTTTCCTGTCTTCTCAAAGTCCTGACCTCCAGTATTTAAGGAACCAATAACATTTTTTCATTTCTTGAGTTATTTTTCTCATGCAACCCATGGCAGCTGTTTGCCAGCTAAGCATTCAGACTAATTTGTTACAGAAAATGGGGTAAATGCATGTTGATGGAGGTCTAAAGAATAGTTGAGGCCTAAATGCTTGTTATGTGCAACCAAACAAGGTGCATAATACTTTCATCAGCTTTTTGGGTTATAAAATTAGAACTTGGGGATTCAGAACAATTTCTAGATGTGTCTTAGCTCCTCACATGTGTTGCTTTGGTTTGTTTTAATTTGGTTTTGAAAAATTGGGTCATAAAATAGTCTGATAATGATTTATCTTTTTTTTTTTAATATTTATTTATGTTTTAGTTCTCGGCGGACACAACATCTTTGTTTGTATGTGGTGCTGGAGGATCGAACCCGGGCCGCACGCATGCCAGGCGAGCACGCTACCGCTTGAGCCACATCCCCAGCCCCAATGATTTATCTTTTTAAAAAAATAATTCTCTGAGAAGAAATATAATTTCCATATTAACTAATGTAAGTACACTTAAAAATATTTTATTTTCTGTATTTATAGTAACCACAGGATTTGTATGTGGCTTAGCAATCTTGTATACATAAAATTCTGCCCAGATATGGGACATGGAGGGCGGGGCAAGACCCAGAAGAACACAAACCACTTCTTCGGATACTAAAGTTTTGCAAATTTTCAAGGCCATATATAGCATGCTACTATCTGCCCCCACTTGAAAAAAAATAGTAATATTCAAGTAAAAAGAGGAGAAAAAATCCACATTATTTGATTGTCCCATCCATAGCTAAAATCCACTGGAAGCCACATAACTTGACTTCCTTAAAACAAAGTTTCCAGGAACTCTCAAAACAAAGAACCAGCAAGCTTCCCAAGACATAGCCAACACATTGTTCCCTTGTCCTCTTTGAGGCTTTGCAGCACTCAATGGTAGAGGAAAAGGTATAGAATTGTGGCAACATTTTCTCAAGTTTAAAACTTCCTCATATATTTCCATCCTTGGCCAAATGCAACTTCCAGTTTCTAAGCTGGAACAGTATAGTATAAAGGACATTATAGTAAAAAAAAAATTCTTCTTGGATATCAAAGAGTGCTCACAAAACCACATCATGATGAGTTAAGTGTAAATGAATCAAAAACTTATGTCTTATATTTCCCTTAAAACACACATGGATTTTAAAAAGAAATGAATTTAAAAAATGTCCCCAACACAATACATTTGGTATATTGTATGCCAATGTTTGAAAGAAAATAATTCAATACATGCATCACACAAAAAAGGGATTTGTCTAAGCTTGATTTAAGAGTATGGGCATGTATCTCAGCTGTTTCCAACCAGGATGACTACCTTCAGGGACCCATCTCCTATGATCAGAACCAATGTAAGCACATAAAATCACACACTGTCACTCAACTTAAATAGTAAACAGTTCCTTAAAATAGTAAGTAGTTCCTAATTGCTTACCATATTTTTATAGAATAAAAGCTGACAGATACAACCACACTGGACAATATAAAATATAACACATTATTCTCTATCCTTAAAAAACCCATTTGTTCATTCATTCAATAAATATTTATTGACCATCTACTACATGCCAGGCACTGTTCTGTGCTTAGGGGATTCGATGATAAATATGACAGATGAGTCTCTATATTTATGAAATGTATCATAACAGAAAACCTTTTCTGTCATGTTAATATTATGAGGCAATTCTATTGTCAAAAACTTGGATTTAGACATCTGGATGACTAACTCTGTGAACCTCCTGAACATCTGGGGAAGAAGGAGGAATAAAATGTCCCAGGGGACCCCCCAAGTAGAGACTACATTAGGCAGGCCTCAAACTTATTTGGGTTAGCTTTTTAGCAAGATTATATGTAAAAAATGATGTCAATTGATTTGATTTTCAGAAAGCAGTTAACATTATAAAATAAAGTCATGGTTCTTTTTAAATATCTCATTTTAATCAGCTATAAGTGATTCAAATATACCAAATAAAGAATAGATTTTTAATCAAATAAAATCAATCCAACAAGACATGCTTTCAGAGAGTATTTTATGTAGTTCCAGCTCAATAAAGGTGCCATGAGGAGTGGGAGGGGGTTCACAGACCTGAGGAACAGCTCCAGGTACTGAAACTTAGTCCTAATCCTTAGATACCCTGGCCTACATGTGTACCCTGTAATCAGCAGGACATTCAGGTGGATCACCAGCTTCCAAACACGGTCCACAGATTCCATCTTAAATCATATACCCCAACCTAATGAGGTGCTATTCTAAGCTGACCATCATCACCCTGTCTGAATGACTTTTCCTGTGGCTTCAGAATTTACCCAATAAGTGCCTCCCTCCCTCTTTCTAAACTTGTCTCAGTCCCCTATGTGTTTTCCCCCTCCTAGATACCATGTCTACTCAATGCCTGAGTCATACTAGGTAAGACATTTTCTTTCTGTGGATGAATAGGTGAATGGATAAACTCCAGAAAAATCCATCACCCAAATATTCTGGTCTTTCAGAGACTAAGGCTTCCACATAGCCCCTGGGGACATGCCCCAACCAGATTTTCCCAAAGCTTAGATCCCTGATAGAAGTTAACACAAGTGGGTTTTGCTATCGAAAGGATCAGGATTCCAATTCTAGTTCTGTTTTCTAGCTGTATTATGTTAGTCAATTATGTAACATCTCTGAGCCTCAGGGCTTCTTATTACACTGCCTTTATCAGACTTTGAGGATAGCATGAGATGGGCTCCAGAATATCAGGCACAGGTTAAACACTCCCCCTGAACCCATCCATTTTCTAAGGTAAATTCAAGTCAATTAAACTGGAAAAAAAAATCACGTACAATCAAATTTTATTTGAGAGCTCTTGAGGAAGGGGCTGGGACAGGTGGAAGAGGCAGGCCTGCTTTAAGAAATTATTGTTGGCATTTTCTTGAGAACAGCTGTGTGTTGGAATAGTCTCCAAGGGACTACTAAAAGGGAGATGGGAAACGAGGATGGGTTGTCCTAGAAGGTATTAAACCCAGAGTACACCAGGAAGCAGTCACAAGGTAGGGGTCTCCAAAGTACATGACACGTCCACTAGTATGTAGAAAGAAGAAAGCATTAAAATCTCTATAGTTTTTAATCTTTTTGTAAATTAAGCTTTGCCAGTATTCAGGTTGACACTGGATTCCTCACCTGTATGTCAGAAGGTCGGGGCCTCCGGGATGGCTCAGGGATAGGCAGGTGGGCCCTGGTTTACACTTGGCTGGTTCAGTGGGCTTACAGTTCATACAATCTTATTTTAACTATACTAACCCTCTCAAAACAGAAAAGTTTCCTTTGAAGAAATTGTGGGTTAAAAAGAATACTAATAATATGACGACAAACAGCAAGAAGCTGGCAAATCAACCTTGTTCTTCCAAGTCAGAGCCCTTTACCCAAAATTGTGAGACAAAAACTTTGGTGATCTCATTGGAGCTGACATGTTAAAACACTCTGCCCTCACTAAAAATATTATGAACAGGATTTATCTAACAAGAACAAAAAGATCATTGGTACCACTGACCTAAAGAATTATGCTTGAACCATTTTTTAAGCCTTAGCTTATGCCTTTAAAAGTTGCATGATCTGTATGTTTTATAAAATGCATTGTATTTGATGCAGTGGAACATGCTTACATTTTATCCATAAATCAATAGCATGTTCATAAGTTTTTTAACTGACATGAGTTTTCCCTGGTGAATTCTGAGACCCTGCACATACGGCAGGAAATCACCTGGTTGCAATGAGCAGAGCCCTGCAAGGAGGAATCGGAGTGAGCCAAGTCCTGTCTGGGTTCCTGGAGACCACCAACAGTCAGGACATGAGACAAGATCCAGGCTGGCAGGCATCCCAGAGCCATTCGGTTTACATCTCATGGAAGCAACCTCATGGTCAACGGCCAGGAGTTGGGCCCAGGCAGGAAGATCAGCCCACACAAAGACCCGCTAACATTAGTGGACATTTATGGCCCTGTTTACACCCCTTACTTGTGGAGAATGTCAATTCAAGACTTTGAAGAAGGTTTTGAGGAGGAAGCTGAGAGAAAAATGGAATTAGGGTATTTTGTTTTTGTGTTTTTTTTTTTTTTTTTTTTTTTTTTTTGATGAGAAGGAGGAAACTTTCAGTGGTCGCAAGCAGTCTAGGGGAATGCGACAAGATGAGATTTGAAGACAGGAATACAAGAGGCAGTGAGATGAGATTACTCAGTCCAGGGAGGAAATGAAGAATAAATGAGCTATTACTATTTTATCGAGGAAGCACCCTGCATCCCAGGAGTGGTGGCTTGAGACATAACAATAAAGATATGCTTAACAATGGGAGAAAGGAATGCAGGAAAGAGGCGGGATGGTGCTCAGGATCCAGCCTGAGAAGGATGCTCCACAGACAGGCCGTGGAAGTTGGCCAAACGCTTGTGAGGAGGCGCTGCCCCTGGAGTGAGCACTGCCAGGAGACCCAGTGCACAGTGCAGAGAGGTGACGTTTTGGGCTCTGCCCATCTTCCACCTCTCTTTTCTTCTTGATGTGCTGGGGCATTTTCACATTGGGCAAAGAGAGGGCCAGTCTAAAGAAGGATAAGAAGGAAAGTAGATGTATTTACCAAGGAGATGAAAGAGGAAATCACACCAAGAGGATAAAAAAAGAGAGTGAGAGAAAAATAAAGAGCCTTTTGGTTTTCATCTCATGGAAGCAACCTCATGGTCAAAGGTCAACTAGTATCTAGCTAACCAGAAAATTCTGAACAAAAGCACAGTAAAAAATAATAAAATAAAACTATCAAGGAGGCTGAAAATATTGGGGCCGAGGAGTAAAGTTACATGAAAGAAGACATGACTAAGTCAGCCAGAATTATACTATGTAGTAAAGTCATTTTACACACATGATACAATAGCAGGAAGGAATCTTCCATCACATGGGACCCAATCCTTGCCCACCCCCAAGAAATAATCAGCTTGAATCAAAGCAAGGAGAAGCACCCAAGTTACCCTGGCATCAGGTTATTCAGACATCAGCCCTGTTCCTCAAGGCTTAAGTTTTGACTCCCCATGGGGACCTCAAGGGTACCAGATTATTGAGTTTGCAATCCATGGGATAGTCAACATGACAGAGAAGGAAAATAAGTAAAAGATAAGAAGTGATTGAAAACATTCAAAGCCAACAGCAGGAGAAACGCAATGTGAGCAGTCATCCTTGGAATAATGCTTCTGCACAGGTGAAAAGTGGCAGCACGTAAAGCTAGAGTTAGGTCCAATTGTCTTCTGTAGCATACGGGAACAGGCACAACTGCCAATTTTCCTTCTCTGGAGAAGAGCAGCTGTTCCTTCTGTCATGAGCTGCAATTCTTGGAGCAAGCACAGCAGTCTATAAATTTGGCAAGTTGAATTAGACTCATATATTACTTGAGGAATTCCTTATTCAGGGAGTTCCATAATAAGATTTGACAGCCCTATCATCACCATGGCTGATAAATAAGCTGAATTTTTAAGGTCCTAAAAGAATTAAGGATAAGCAGACAAAAAGTGAGAACTAGCTGGGTGTGGTGGTACATGCCTGTAATCCCAGCAGCTCAGGAGGCTGAGGCAGGAGGATTGAAAGTTCAAAGCCAGCCTTAGCAACTTAAGCATAAGGCTCTAAAGAAACTTAACAAAACCCTGTCTCAAAACAAAACATAAGAAGGGCTAAGGATGTGGCTTAGTAATTAAGTACCCCTGGGTTAAACCCCTGGTACCAAAAGAAAGAAAGAAGTTAGAATTGCTGCCTCTTTGCAAACTATACCTCAGAGCTTCACTTTCTATTATTTTGTGTTTAACTTGTTATTGAATATTAAGCTGAACATACAAACTTAAAGACAGTGAGAAAACTGCCTTTTTGGCTTAGCTTAAGCAATTATGCCTAAGTTTTCTTCAATGATCAAAATTGCTTCTTTTTCGTTTACTGGTATCAGTCAAATAAAATGTGCATGACATGGAAAACCTATTCAGATCTCTAGACCATCAAATAGCTTGATTTTCTCCCGAATTTATTTATCATAATATCCCACATGGATTGATTTAGATAAGAGTAGAATAAAAAAACCCAAAAAGCAAAGAGGAGCACACAGTATAGGCAAAGGTGATGTCCATGACCAGTTGAAGTTCCAAGATAGCACCTCTGATCCTTCCCTTTGCTCTTGTCATTGGTACCTATCTCCTTCTGTTTCTTGGAAACATGGAAGGAAGACACACAGAGGACATAATCCCAACCCTGCCAAAGTGGAGTTTTTCTTCCTTGTTCATTATTTGGCTTAGTTTAAGCAATTAGAAAGTAAAGGTAGAGAACTCTTTCTGGTCCTGATTTCATGAGGAATGTCTATTGTTGGTGGCTCCAGGGAGCTGGACACCTGAGAATCAGGACAAGTTCTAATACACAGGAAAATGCAGAGATAGTTTGGGAGTTAGAGTGTTATGATTAATTGCATGTACAGCAATGCTCAAGTGATTCTTAGCAATGCCTAGTACTTTGTGAAGGGTCCATAATGTAATCTCTTGGCCTTAGGGGTTAAAAAAAATACCCCTGCTCTTTAGCCACTCTGTAATTCCTTTTTCTCATCTATAAATTAAGGTTAAAAATAACACATTAGTTCAAATGGTGACTACAAGGAATCAATGAGGTCATGCTGCAAAGAACTATGTAGGGCTCAATGCAAATCCCCTGAATATTAGTTATGACAGAATATTCCTGAACTGCAGGGTAGTTTAGGGATTATGCAGAAGATAGGGTTTGGATTGGTTTTCCTTTGTTTCTTCTGTTCCTCTCTTTCTCACCTCATGTCCAGCCTTCTCATCCCACATTGTCTGCTCTTAAAATTTGGTCATTACTGGGCTGGGGATGTGGCTCAAGTGGTAGTGCGCTCGCCTGGCATGCGTGCAGCCCAGGTTCGATCCTCAGCACCACATACAAACAAAGATGTTGTGTCCGCCGTGAACTAAAAAATAAATATAAAAAAAAAAAAAAAAAAAAATTTGGTCATTACATTGATATAAGTGAGAGAACTACATGGCTCCAAAGTTAAGAGAAGCAAATAAAAAAAAAAAAAAAAAGGAATGGGTAAAACTGGATTCAGCCTAGATAGGAAGAATCAGGAGTCTTATGATCCAATTCTACTAGAGTTCTTTTTCCTTCTCTCCTGCAATCTTTCACTTCTTAGGAAAAGGCCCTTATGTGGCACATCATGGGTTGTTTTGAAATGTGAGTAAAATATGATCCAGAGACCACAATCAAGTCCACACATGACCTGAAGCCTCTGTTCAACCCAGCCTCTTCAGAGGAAAAAGGAATATTGCATCAAACTAAATGTGCTGGGACCTAGACATTTAATTATACAGCTTCACCATCCTAAAGGAGGCTGTCACTAATTTAAAACTGTCTGGCTATTGCCTACACAAGTAGTTATGTTTGCAAGAGAAGAGAGCAAGCCCAAGTTGGACCATAATGACCAATGCAATGCCCTCAATAGGTAAACTAAGACACAAGTCACCTTACTTCCATCCTGTGAGATTGTGACATGAACTATGAAGTAACTTTCATGGGTAAAGACTACAGGCTCTCTATAAGATATCCTAGTAACTAGCTATCCACTGGTTACTGCCACTCTGATAACATGTATTAAATCTTGATCCCAAGAGAAATTTTGCTCAGAGAACATAATTCATTCAAAAATTTCTAGCCAGAATTATACGATAGTAACACCTCTGCTTTGACAAGTGAATTTGCAAAGTGTATGCTTACAAAGCCCTCTTCGTAATTTTTAGTGCTCATGGCAGATTTGAAAAAAAAAGTCATGATTTGTTCTTCTTGACAAAGAGTGATGGTGACCTAGTAAAGAGTCTAATGACACAACATCTACTCTGATGTTTTGTAATTGTTTATTTCTTAACAATAAGAGTAATCACTTAAGAGGTAATGCTGGACCTTTGCAGAAATTTTGAAGAACATCACAAATGGACTAAAAACGCAAGATCCCACCACACAGATAATCACTGTTAACATTTTAATGTGTTTTCCTACGTGTGTTCAGGTTGGGCTAGAATAGTTACAACCCTGCTGTGCACACACACATTGCTCTTTACACTTTTATGTCTTCAGCACTAATGAACATTAAGAATCTTCTGTAAAGATCTTTTCTATAGCTTCACTCCTTTTTATTAGAAGGCTGCACTGTCATTTTACCTACTCATTCTCTTGAAGTTGGACATTTAGGCTGTGTCTAGGTTTTCTGCTGCCAGATGCCAAATTATTGAGCAGTACATATGAACATTTTATAAATAAGTGTGTGTTTCCAATTTGTAGCATATGTACATGTTCACAGTTGTCTTATTTTGTAGTTGATAAGTTATGTTTGCCTGCTCTTAAAACTGAAAAATATTAACATTTGAAATTAAGTCTTAGTTTCATTGAGATGAAATAACAGATATAGAAGTATAGATTTTATATATTTCTTAAGCAACAAGTACTAGTTACTTAAATATTTAATTGATACAGATTATAATTAGATAGAGGTCTACCTAATTATAAATCTGGGCACTAAGGTAGGATTAAAGGATAAAATGGATCAGGTTTAGGGATAAGAGCAAGGAATAGTGACAAGACAAACAGGAACCCCAAATTCTATTTATCATTATCAAGTATTCTGATATCTGCACCACTCAAACAATATCTACTCACCTGGTTCCTAATGTGTGGGATGTATTGATGAGCAGGACACAAAAAAATTCAAACTTCTCTCCAGATAGAGAAGGGTCACCAGGCCAGGAAGCATGGCCACAAGCATGAAGGTCTTCCACCAACAGGGCATCTATGGCTTCCAGGAAACCCTGTCTACCCACAGCCCATCTTGTGCCGGCAGAGAAAAGGTACTCCTGGTTTATAATCACCAAGGCTGTTGCTGAGGAACACGCGGCTCTGACCTCTATAAACACAACCCCCTTTTTCTGCATTTAACATGTGAAGAAGCAATCAGGTGGCTTTTTAAAAATGTTCCTTCTGTGCAAGCTTAGTAGCCATATCAGGCCTTTAGGGAGGCAGCAATCTGTTCCATTGGGATTTCCTAAACTCATCTCTTAGGAATGCTTATGAATGAGAAAATAGTTCAGTCATTCTTTTATTCATGTATTTATTTCTCAGTTTGTTCTTCATTCAAAAAAAATAGTTATAGGATCCTATCTACAACCAGGTGGTAGCTACTAGGCTAGGCACAGAGGACCCATCCGTAGACATGATGAACACTCTGCCCCATAGGTTTATGGTCTAATCAAAGAGGCGAGGAATGAAACAAGCAATGGCAACACAGAGGAAATGCAGAGCCCTGGCTAAAGAGATGCTAAGCAGAGGCCTGACAGCTAATCCAGAACAGAAATAACCCAAGCAGAAGGGTAGGACTGCAGGGTGGCAAGAGAGGCAGGGACAAAACATTCTAGGCAGAGAGTGGACATATGCCAGGAGGGCAGCGATAATCACTGCTTGCTGTTCAACTGCCCAAGGGACCAGACTGGGTGGGCTTCAGCTTCCACTTACAACCAGAAAACAATAGAGTATGAGACCAGGGAACCACCACGCTTAATGCAACTCAGACATTTGACAGTGACAGGGCTCTGAATGGGAAAGAACTTGCCCCAAATCCCAAAGGCGGGTGATTTTGTGCAAGGTGGGTTCACAGGCTTTTGCCACTGGCCTGCACCAGCCAGGTGCTAGGATTTTTCTCAGGGAACTTTCCTGAGGGGGCTCTATCTTCCCTATAGAAATATGTGTATTATAGAGAACATTAATGCAGATAACGATGTAATAGTAATCTTTGGGTTTAAAGAGGAAACTTCAACTTCATTAATATCCCTCTATGAATTAGGCTGAAGTCCACTATTTAAACAATATTTGAATAAAGCATGTTAAAAGAAAAGCAGCTGAATTCACAGCTCTGTCTCACAGCGGAGAGGGTGCACTTTCCTGCTGAATCATCTTGGGACAGAGGGGCAGATTCTATTATTTGTGAGCATGATGTGCATCAATGAGCAAAGGTGAATGGTAAACGCAGGGGATTATGCTCAAAGTTAAACCACTGCTGTTAAGGAAGCCACGAGCTGAAGACCTCAGCAATCCATGGGGTAGTCCCCGAAGCAGAGAAGGTCCAAATAAAGATGACACATAATCTGATTATTCCTTGATTACATTACCTTAGCTCTCCTGAGGCTGGTAATTCCTATTCGTCTGCATCTTTCTTTCCATCCTGCTAACTGAGCCACATTAATGGATGTCAGAACAGTCCTTGCGTTTTTTCCTATCAGGCCAGTTAAGAGGGGAAAAGGTTCCTGTTGTTAATTGCGGGGGATCTCCCATTCTTTGTTTTAAGGAAAGTTTAAACAAAATGATCACCCACTCTGGGGCTTTAAACAAAGTTCAAACAGAACAAAGTTCTCTTGCCAAGGTTTAAGGCACATTTCCTCTGTCCAGATGGCTTCCTCAGGCAGGCCAGAGTAAGAACCAAGACCTCACCCCTGCTGCCTTTTAATGCTGCTTCTTGATTGTTGCTAACGATCCCCAGCTGTCCTGCCTCACTAGCTCCTTAACCTCTCTCTGCTGGCCACATCTGCCTGCAACTCCAAGAGGCGGAAAAGAGATGCTGAGGAAAGGCTGCCCTCAAAACAGCACAGGTGGGGCCCCGAGGGGTGGGGACCATGCACTGCAGGCTTGATGAGAAATTAGTTTACAATAAGAACCTTCAGGAAAAATCCTGGGGGTCATTTTTTTTATATTAGGTAAATAAACCTGATGACAGGAAATGCTGCTAATGATAGCACACCCAGCAAAAATCCAGGAGTGAGGCCATTCACTTGGCAGGTCACTTTCTCTATTGACCAGTGCACACATTTTCTGGGCAGTAGCCTGGATTTGGGTGGTGGCCATGAAAATTCTCATAGAGTTCCAGCAGCATGTCTCCCCGTTCTCCAATGTCCCCCCACCCCCCAGCTGCACGCTTTACTCAAGCCCAAAACCCATAAGGCACGTTCACTCTTGATCTGTACCAGATACAAGTGGGTCACATCCACGTCCTGTGTGGATTTAATGCTTCCCCTCTGTTTTCTGGGTGTACTTCAGTCAGCTGGCTATATCAGCCAGTGTACCCAAGGCACCGGCAGGAGTTTAATACGCAAGCCTGCTGGAGGTCTATTCAATGGGTCCATTCGCCTTAGACAATGAAAAGGAATTTTTGATGATATCACCCCAAAGGGTACACTGCAATCTGCCCAATTAAATCTACTTCATTTATGTTTGTCTAAATTCTCCATCTATGCAGTATACCCTTCCTTCCCCAACATCCTGTTTCATTTCTTTTTCTTTCTGTTATTTATTATATTTTATATTTATCTAGTTGTGTGTGTGTGTGCTGCTACTAGACAAATCTAGGGCTTCACACATACTAAGCATGTGCTCTTCTACTGAACTACACCCCAGTACCCCCAGATCCTATTTCTTGAGGGAAGCAAATCTTTGGCCTAAAATCCAAACATTTAGTTGACTCAGCAGGGTTTTGATTATTTGCTTGTTTCTTTTAGCTCATGTGAAGATATTATCAAGTCTCCTTCTTTTTCTTTTCTTTATTTTTTTTAAATTTCACAATATTGGAAAAGAAGTTTGGGTCCAGCTGCTAAAACCATGGCCTGAGTCCAAGAATGGTCTAGTGGCAGGAGAATGGCAGACTTTTCATTCAGACCCAGACTGAGGCTCTGATCCTTGGATTCCTTATCCTGTGACAGTGGCCGCTGACTTCCCATTTCTGAAAGGACATGCTGTGACTCTTGGGTTCCTTTCAGGGGGTTAGAGATCATATGGGTGAAGCTCCTACATAATTGACTCTAGGGAACTATTAATAGATGTCAAAGTTCTTTACATTTATCCAAAATGTGAGCCAATTTTTTCCCCAATAACTGACCATTTTATTCATAAAAAGATGTGGAAAACAGCAGAAGGCCAGATTAAAAAGCAAATTACTAATAGTGTCTGGAGACCAGGATCTGTTCACACACAGTGGTTCCCACAGTTCTTCCAACTACCCTTCAAGTGTTTTGTGATTAGGATCTGCTATCAGACTCAGCGCCACACCTACTTGTAAGATTGCTCAGCACTGTCAAACCTGATCACAGATTAGACCATGTCCCTGTACAGTTAGTACCTAGAGCATAGCCAGCTATAGAAATATTAGCCTCCACTACCAACCTGCTCAGAAAGGAAAATCCTAAAATGAGGCTTCCCAGTGTAACCTCAGTTTTCATGTTGATACTGCTCAGTTTGTAGTGTGACTTTTCCTCCCTAATTAAAACTCACTGTAAATGAGGTCTATACTTGACTATGATTTCCCTTACTGGTGTGAGGCTCCTACTTTGTCAGTTCTATGCCTGTGACCTAGAGTGTTAGCAGTTAAAAGCAGGGCCCAACTGCTGTCTGGGCCTTCAATAGCTACAGACCATGACAAGGTTTGTGGGGAAAGTGGAGCAATGAGGAAAGCAGGATGCTTTACTTTCTCACATTGTCCCAGGAAATACAGGATAAGCTCTTTTGAGCCTCCTCCTAGTCAGTGGTCCTAGAGAAACCTTTTTCTCCTCGTGGAAAGATTGCTGGAACAATCATTTACAGACTGCTATCAGGCCCAAAGAAAGGCACAGGCAAAAGAAGGTTTAAAAGCAGTTCATGTTTCATACAGTACAACACCGCCTATGTATATGACCAGTATTAAATGCATTATGAACTTCACTAATATGTATTTTCTAAGCTTTATTCAAGTTCTCAACATAACTTATTTTTAAAGAGAATTTCAATGATGTTGGACTCTGTCCATGCACACACATACACCCCTCCCTGAAGGTAAAGCAGAATGATCACTGATCCCTTCTCCCGACTGTGAACTTCTCTCTCCAGGGGACCTGGAGGTTTCCATACATCTGCTGATCCCCCCAAAGTCTGCCTTCTATTCAAAAGAACAACAACGTGGTATTGGGTCTTGTGAATATAAATAAAACATTATGTAGTGATGAATCAACAATAGTAATAAGTCCTATAACAAAATAAAACAGCAGCAGCTGCAGCCTGGAACAGATGGTAAGGAACTATGGCCAGAAATCAGAAACAGCTTCTGTGCTGAATCAAGGAAATAGAGGCACCCTGGGCACTCCAAGAGAAGCCCCTTGGACATCTGTGGCTTGCTCAGGGGGGAGGTCTGCCTGCTGAACAACAACAAACACAGTCAAAGAGAGACAGTAGTATGGGAATTTGTATTCATTTTCCTTTCCAGCATGATCAGCAGCGCTGGGTGACATCCTCTCAGGACCAACCTCTTTGCAAGTTCTGGCACCATTAGCAATTCCGACCAATGCCTCGGAACACATAGTCCTATAAATCTGCAGGCCTTAGTTGAAATGTTTCCAGAAACCTGGGTTGCCCTAGTGTTCCCAGAGTCGGTGCTGGTGCCCACAGGGTAGGATGTCTGCAGGGTGATATTCTACCCAACCTTATGGAGACCAGGAGGTCAAAGCACTTCAAGGCACTATCTGTACATGGACTTAAGGCAACAACAATATTCTCTTGGGACAGATATGAGGATGGGGCTCCTTGGATGAAACGTTGTAGATAAGATTAATTGGGCTGGCAAGGATCAAAGAGGAAATATTCTAGGCCTCCTATTCCTCATGGGCCACCCGGCCTCTAAAGTTCCTCTGCAGACAATAAGCTGTGGCTAGCATGGATGCCATTGCAAAGGGTGTTACTTTTTTTCATTTGGCTTACTTTTTTAAATCTCTAAAGGCAATTATAGAAACAGATTTATTACAGATGAATTTTGTGTCATCAAAAACAAACTTAAGCAAAAAAAAAAAAAAATTGACCCTAGAGTAGACATAATGAAAATGGCTAAACCCTTTGTTAACGTCACATAATAAAACCATTTATCTTTCATTTGCTGGGCTATTGAATAAGCAGAACACTTCATAGTGCACTCTTCTGGTTATATACATATATATAACCAGAGTGCACTATGAAAATTATATATATATATATATATATATATATATATATATATGTATTTTTTTTAAAGACTGGGTTAATATACAGGCAAGAAAGTAACATGCTTTGTATGCAAGTCTGAAAATCTCATTTGCTTGCCAATCAACAGATGTGTGACAAGAACAGTATCCTAGGCTGGCTCCTGGGGAGAAACAGAGAGAAATCTTGAACTAGGTGACGTGATGTATATGTATCTGTACCGGGGTGTGAGGACAGATGAGGAATGATAGCCTCTTATCCAAAAAAGTAGAACTGAGAGTTCCTGCCATATCAAGTTTTCTTCCTCCTTCCTCTACGCAAGGGCTCTCTTGAACATTCGAATCCTCTAGACAATCATGTGGACAATACATTGGACTCTGGGCCTAGGAGTGATGCTTTTTCCATCAAAGATAATAGAGCTGATAACACAATGGTAATGATGTCAGTAGCGCCCACTGAGATAAGTTGAATAAACTCCTTGGGACTGCCTTCATCTGCTGGCAAGTGTCAGGATATAGTTACAAAAGGAAAAGAGAGAGGAGGGGAGAGAAGAGAGAGAGAAGAAGAAGAGACAGACTGTTCCAGATCAGTGTTAGGCCACAGCAAGGTCTCATCCAGAAAATAGTAATTTTTCTTTTAAAATAAAATTTTAACGTAAACCCTATTTTCTACCTCTCATTTCTTTTCCTTCCTTTTCTTTCCCTCTGTGCCTTTTCTTGTCTTTCTCTTTACTTTAGTATCACCCAAAGGACATGAAATGGCTTGAAAGCAATCCAAAAAAAATTAAAAATAAAGGTACACTCATTCATTGCTGGTGGAACTGCAAATTGGTGTAACCACTATGGAAAGCAGTATGGAGATTCCTCATAAAACCCAGAATGAAACCTCCATTTGACCTAGCTATCCCACTCCTTGGTTTATACCCAAAGTACTTAAAATCAGCATACTTCAGTGGTGTGACCACATCAATGTTTATAGCAGCTAAATTCACAATAGTTAAACTATGAAACCAACCTAGGTGTCTTTCATTAGATGAATGGATAGATAAAGAAAATGTGTTATATATATCCAATGGAACATTATTCATCCTTAAAGAAGAATGAAATAATGGCATTTGCTGGTAAATGGATGCAATTGAAAAATATTATGCTAAACAAAATAAGCAAATCCCCCAAAACCAAAGGCTGAATGTTTTTTCTGATATGTGGATGCTGATTCACAATAAGGGGGTTAGGGGATCTAGGGAAGAATAGAGTTGCTTTAGATTAGGTAGAGGGGAATGAAGGGAGTGGAGAGGATATGGGGATAGGAAAAATAGTAGAATCAAACAGGTATTAATACCTTATATACATATATGACTGCATAACTGATGTGATTCAATAACATGTACAAATATAAAAATGAGAAATTATACCCTATTTATATATGATATATCAAAGTGCATAAATGCACTCTACTGTCGTGCACAACTAAGTAAAACAAATTTTAAAATTTTTTAAAAATATGAATTATTTTAGAAATTCAGAGGTAGAAACAATATATATTACAATAAAAAGGGAAAGTAAGAGGGATTTAGAATGAATATATGCAGGCTGGGGACCTCACAATTATGCAAACAGTGGGATTTTTCTATAAAATGCTTGGTAGCCAAAGTGTTAAATAAAATATGAATAGGTATGTTTTTTTATGGCTCATGTCAGGACTAGGAACAAGGGAAAACTCATTCTAATTCCTAAACAGTACTGACTAACTGTATATTCTCTGGAGAAACCATGGTTTCTCATCTGTCAGATAAGAAGTACATTTGTCCCATACTTTTAGTAATAGATATAGTAAGAAATAATGAGCTCTCTCCTTCCACAGACCCCTAAGGTCAGAGGAGCCGTCACAGGACCCAAAGAAAAAGATTCTAAGGTTTTCAGGAATTGTTCCAAAGTATAACCAGGAGGAATTCTAAAATGAAAAGAAGATACTTCCACAGAGAGGAAATACACATTGGAGGACCTAAGAAGAAGAAAGAAATCATCTTTGGTTAAAACAAGTAAGATGGCACCAAAAAAGATGTTTTGATGGCGGGAGCCAAGATCCAGCACAGACCGCCCACACCAGCCCATGCGGGACCCAGGCTCACAGTAGGCTCATCCACCCCTCCACCAGTGGGGCCTAGCCTCTGGTGCAGGACCACCCTTCCTACTAGCAGACTCCTGCAGGAGGTCAAGCCCAGCAACACAGATGCACCCACGATGACTGATGAAGGACCCAGGTCCAGGATGCAGTGGCATATATTGAGGGACACCAGCGGGGTCTGGAAGCCCAACATCAAGGTGAGGTACAGACAATCTGCATGTGTCCTACAAGAATATAGGGAAGAAACTGTCATATCTCAGATCCACACTGCAAGAAAGGAAGACACACACAGACAACATGAAAAAACAAGGGAGGAAAGTGCCTCAAACAAACCAGGATACTACAATAACAGAACCCATGGACAGCAAAGTTGATGAAATGTCAGAGAAGGAGTACTAAAGGTTCATAATTAAAATAATCTGTGAATTAAAGGATGACCTAAATGAGCAAATACAGGCAAAAATTGATCATTCACAATGAGATAAGAGACCAAACACAGGTAGCAAAAGATTACATCAAGAGAGAGATAGAGACTCAGGGAAAAAAAAAACAGTCAGATATCCTTGAAATGAATCAATAAATAAATACAGTAAATCAAATAAAAAATTCAATAGTTTAAAACATAATAAGCAACAGACGAGATCACTTGGGAAGAAAGAATATCATATAACGAAGACAAAGTATACAATCTGGAAAATAAAGTTGATCACACAGTGAACATAGTAAGAAACCATGAACAGAACATACAAGAATTTTGGAACAGCATCAAAAGACCAAATCTAGGAGTTATTGGGATAGAGGAAGGCACAGAGTTTCAAACAAAAGGAATGCACAATCTCTTCAATTAGATAATATCAGAAAATTTCCCAAACATGAAGGACGAATTGAAAAACCAAATAAAAGAGGCTTACAGGACTCAAAATGTACAAAATTATAACAGATCTAAACCAAGGCACGTTATAATGAAAATTCCTAGTATACAGAATAAGGTTAGAATCTTAAAAGCCGCAAGAGAGAGGAATCAGATCACAAATGGGGGAGACCAATTTGTATCTCAGCAGATTTTTTCAACCCAGACTCTCAAAGCCAGGAGACTGTGAAACAACATATACCAAGCTCTGAAAGAAAATGGTTGGCAACGAAGAATCTTATATCCAGCAAAACTAAGTTTTAGATTTGATGATGAATCATGGAAGTGATAAACAAAAGTTAAAAAGAATTTACAACTAGAAATCCTGCACTACAGAACATCCTCAACAAAATATTCCAAGAAAAAAATTACAAGGTATTTTATACAAAGAACTTACCTCATAAAATAGATAATTGATGTTTTTCATAATGGTTTGGAAGTAAAAAGCATAGCCTGAATATTAAGTGCATATAATCAAACATGCTACCTACTCATAATATAAGGAATAAGATCCTGCCTCATTAAAATTTGGGCCTACTTGATTGTTGTTGAGGTTTTCTTGATTTTTGTTTTGTTTTTGCTATAATTATTTGATAAAGCAGGACTGTAACTTTACCCAACAACTCTGGTGCAGATTTAATATAGACAAATCACTCTGCAGTGGTTATAGGGGCACTTTTACCTATTACACCTATTAAAAATACTACAAGTAGCTACTATAGAAACTGGCCAACCTCACAAAGTAGAATTCATTCCAGATTCACATCTTAAAAATCTAAATTTCAAGCCAGGTGCAGTGGCATAAGCCTATAATCCCAGTGACTGGGGAGGCTGAGACAGGAGGATCTTGAGTTCAAAGCGAGGTGCTAAGCAACTCAATGGACCTTGTGTCTAAATCAAATACAAAATAGGGCTGGGGATGTGGCTCAGTGCCTCTGTGTAACCCCCGTCCCTAATCTAAATTCCAAAAGAAAATTTTCTAACAGTAGCAGTTAAAAAAACAGACAAAAATCTATTATGGTTTCATTTTTACATCAACCCTATTGATGAGAGCAAAATTCAATGGAGAATTACTGTTGGGAGTCCCCCCACCTCCAAAGAACTTCCCCATCCCCCCAGAAGAGCCGCCCAATGGTGAGCCCTGCTGACTCTCATGATCCTTACCCACCAATCAGACTACTAACTTCCTCATCCCCCCCACCAGAAGAGCCGACCAATGGTGAGCCCTGCTGACTCACATGATCCTTACCCACCAATCAGAAAGCACCCCGTGCCAACTGTCAAACCGTTAAACTGTCATAACTGTCAAAATGCCCCCAGGTCTATAAAGGTGCAGAACTGTTCCTCAATAAACCGGCACTTCTCCCACGAGGAGCCTTGTCCGGTGTTCTTTCAATTACTAAATCTGAGTCCTTAATACTTACTTTGCTGGGAAAACAATTGACATATCATTTATGCTGTTGCTTTCTGATGTTTTATGACAAGATTGACATTATAGTGGCCTATATATAAAATAAAATTGTTATAATTCATTATTTGATATTACTGAGCCAAGCACTTAATTATCAAACCAATAAGTCATGAAACAGGAATAAAGTTAGAACAACTAGAAAGACGAAAATTATGAATCTGAATACAACATGACAATTTGCTAAGAAAAGCAATGAGAAAGATAATACAAATAATAATATATTTTAGAAGATTGTCTAAATAAAAAAGAACCATCAAAAACATTGTCAAAATTCATGTATGTGCTAAGGAATTACCATTAAGAAAATATAATGGGAAAACTTTTCCATACAAAAATCAAAATAAATGATAAACAAATGCAGGGGAAAAAAACCTAAATAATTACATAGTTATAGAAATCAGTGGTAAATCAATGCATTTGAGGAATATAAATTGGCAACCATGAATTATCAAACATTTGTATGAAATAGGTAACAAAAAGAGAAGGATTCAGATAATGAACAGAAAAACTGACCCCAGAAGAAATAAAAGTAATTTAAGGAACCAAAGAGAACCTTTCCAAACAGAGAGGTGCCATCTCAAAGACATTTAATGTCATCACATCTACTGGGGCTGGAGGGAGAGTGGCATAAAGAGAAGCCATGACAGAACATGACAAACCTGCCCACAAAGCAACAACAAGACTGTAAAAAACAAAATATATAGGCACTAAATAGTAATTAGATAAGTCAAAAGTCCAAGATATTTGGGTATTTAACTTTAGATCCCAGAACATAGAGCAAAAAAAAAAAAAAAAAAAAAAAGTAAGGAGAGAGAAATGTGAGAGCAACCGTAGGCAACAGGAGCTAGATCTGGGGTATTCCTTTCCTTTTTAAGGGCAAGACTATGTAAGTAGAATTAATGGACTTTCACCAGCCTGAGGAAAAAAAAAAATCATGAATCCAAAAAATGACAGACCCTTCCAAATGAAAGACAGGATGAATGAGGAAAAGATCCAGGACTAGACCCAGCATTGTGAGAGTCCAAAGTTCTTTAGATAAAAATTCCAGTAGTTTCCAAATAAACAGATAACCTGCAAGGGATGTAAGTCAGACTGAGCTTAGATTTTACATCCCCATATTAAATGCTAGAAGCAGCAACAAGAAAACCATCGATTTTCCAAGGGAAAATTGTTTGATTTTAAAATGTCTGTGCCCTGCCGAATTACCAATCAAGGGTAAGTAGAGACATTTTTAAACATGCAAGAACTTGGAAATATTATAATTATCCAAGAATTTAATATGAATACATTACTCAAGGAAGTAAAAGAGCAACACCCTCCCCCCCCTCAAAAAAAAAAAAGAACTTTAAAAAAAGAGAGAGAACAACAGGGCTGGGCACCGTGGTACACACCTATAATTCCAGGGGACTTGGGGAAACTGTTCACAGGTTCAAAGCCAGCCTCAGCAGTTTAGTGAGATCCTAGGCAACTTACCAAGATCCTGTCTCTAAAATAAAATATATTTAAAAAAAAATAGTGTTGGGGATGTGATTCAGGGGTAGAGGGCCCCTGGGTTCTATCCCCAGTATCAGAGAGAGAGAGAGAGAGAGAGAGAGAGAGAGAGAAAAGAGAACAAGAACAACAGGAAGATCCAAAAGTAGTGACATCTGATTTTGACCCAAAAGGAGTGAAAGAAGATGAAAATAACAAGGACCCACTAGACCTTGACATTCAAGACCACCTACTCTGACAAGATTTTTAGTGACACAGCATTGTATTTCCTTCAAAATGGACTCAGTCAAGTGACTTACTGTTTGGGGGATTTCGATTTTTAGAAGTCTTTAGAGCAATAACAGAAGAGTTTAATTTTATTAAAGGAAAAAATGTAAATGACATAAACCTTGACAATTTAGAAATGATAAGAATCAAAAGTTGAAGCAGGAAAGGGAAGTGAGAGGTAGTAAAATACTCATGATAGATCCTGGGGGAGGTCACACACAGCAGAACATGATGAAGCAGGAAACAGTTTAAACGTGAATGTGTTCAGTAATGGAATAAGGCCTTTTCTTGGTCAAAACGGCCAAATGAGAATACGCCTCTCTTCCCTCCTCAAATGCAATAAACTGTAAAGGGAAACGGAAAGGTATAAACCCAGCACATCAGAGAACTAACTATAGGGGAAGTATCAGAGCATGAGAGATTTCAAAAAGTTTCCAAAAGATAGATGGAGAAAAAGTAAAGATTAAAATGGCCATCTGGAATTCACGGTGAGGAAATTGCAGTAGAGGAGGGAGCAGGGGACTGAAGGTGTGGAAAGGAGTGTCAGAGGGCCAAGACAGAGCTCACAGAGGAAGATTAATGGAAGATGTTAATCTAGAGCCCTTCATCCCATCCCAGTCCCTACCCCTGTGCCAGACTGACAGACAACCACACATGATCTTTAGGCCCTCCCAGCAAAATTGTAGGGTTCTTTGCAGAAAGAAATTAAACGAACTCTGGGGACAGATAGGAAGCTAATGACAAATGTCCCTCATTCTGATCTTCGGGGACATTAAGATTAAAAAGCAGCTTCCACCCTTTCTATCTAAAGTAAACAAGTCCCTCATCACAGAGCTACCAAGTGCTTGCCCCACAGCCCCAGGACCTCAAGGTCAAGTGCAAATGGATGGATTGGATGGACAAGCCAAGGGCAGCAGCAGGGAAAAAGAAAGAGATCAAAAAGAAATCCGTGAACGACTGATCCCAGGGCAAAAAGAAGGTACCAACCATTTGCCACTTAAAAAGAACTTTCAATAGTCAGGCATGGTGGTGTACACAGGTAGATTCCAGGAGACTGAGGCAAGAGGATCACAAGTTCAACGTCAGTTTCAGCAGCTTAGCGACACCCTGGCAGCCTAGTGAGATCTTGTCTCAAAATAGAACATTAAAAGGGCTGGGGATATGGCTCAGTGGTTTAGCACCTCTGGGTTCAATCCCCCAAAACCAAGAAAATAAAAAAAAATAAAAAATATTCAATAAAGAGTCCTGGATTTTTAAGCGTCCTATTGAAGTGAAAAACACAGAAGAATGAGCCAGCCATAAGTGTACAGCTTGATGTAACATCACAAAGTAAATATCACCCACAACACCCAGATTAAAAAATAATAATAATAGTAAAACCTGCCCTTTAGAAGCCCCACAAGTCCCCCTTCCAGCCACTGTTCCCTATGTCCTTGCCAAAGGAACCTTACCCCCAACACCACACTTTGTTTGTTTTTTACATAATTGAAAGCATAGTCAGGGTCTATGTTTCTGGCTTTCTTCGCTCCTCAGGATGTGAGTGAGATGCATCTGCCTTGTTGTGTGTAGCACTAGTTCATTCATTAACATCGTAGCATAGTACTCCATTGTAGAAATGTGCCACAATTTACTTATTCTTCATCATTAGTCATTTGGCTGTTTCTAGCTTTTGTCTTTTACAAAAAGCACTACTATAAACATTTTTTTATATGTGCTTTGGTGCACATACTACATGTTTCTATTGGAATACAGTAATAGAAACAAAATTGCCAAGTCATAGAGTATGTTAGTTTAACTTTAGTAGATAATAGCAAAAAACATCCTAAAACAGTTGTACCAATTTACACCAATACCAGCAGCTTTTGTGAATCCTAGTTGCTCTTGTATCTTCTGAACCCTCAGTATTTTGTTTTGTTTTGTTTTGTTTTCAACTTTAGCCATTCTGATGGTTGGATAATGGTAATTCTATTGAGTTCCCTGATTACTGGTTATGTTAAAGTACATCTTATATATTTATTGTATGTTTAGATATAGATATGGAATAGCATTTATGCAACAGTTATTTCAGTCTTTGCCCATTTTTATTGTGTTGACTGTCTTTTTTTATAGTGTGTATTTGAAGATAAAAGAAAGCTCTTTATCTTTTTGTACATTCTAGATTTCTAGATTGGGGCTCTTCATTACTTATATGTATTATAAATATGTTTCTCACCCTGAAGCAAAAAAGAATAAATGTCAGACAATAGAAAGAACAAGACTCCAGAAGACATTACATAAGCAAAGATCTCTGCCTCAAAACATGAAAGAAAGGCTGGGGATATAGCTCAGTTGGCAGAGTGCTTGCCTTGCATGCATGCACAAGGCCCTGGGTTCAATCCACAGCACTACAGGAGGAAAAAAAAAAAACCATGAAAGAAACAACTCTGAGAGGAGATTTTTATCCTCTTATTGCCTTAAGGGAACCTTTGTGTGATACCCAGGAGTGTTTCATTTGAGGACTGAGTCATACTGGGCCATCAAAGTAAGTTACCTACCGAATGAGTCCCAGTCTGTGCAAAGCCCTCCTGAAATCCCCATCTCTGGAGATTTATCTCCATTATCATAGAATGGCAGGGTCTTTGGCTTGAGCTGGCTCTTTTTCTTGCTCCCCACATTTACTCCCATGAACAAGCCCTGTGGATTCTAACTCCAGGGCATGCCACAGACAAGTCCCCTTTTCCTCTACTGCTCCCACTCTCATCAAGCCATCACAGGGCTTGCCTGGGCTCCTGCAGCATCCCCTTGGCCTTTCCTTCCACTCTTGCCCCTTTCTCCACTGAAGTGCCAAGTGGCCTCTCTTAGTCCATTTTCTTCTGCTATAACCACAGACTGAGCGATTGATTTTAAAAGAAGAAGGAGGAGGAGGAGGAGGAGGAGGAAAGGGAAAGAAAGAAAGAAAGAAAGAAAGAAAGAAAGAAAGAAAGAAAGAAAGAAAGAAAGAAAGAAAGAAAGAAAAGAAAAGAAAAGAAAGAAAGAAAGAAAGAAAGAAAGAAAGAAAGAAAGAAAGAAAGAAAGAAAGAAAGAAAGAAAAAGAAAGAAAGAAAGAAATTTGGTGAAGCCCTTCCTGCTGGGTCAAATATAGCAGAGAGATCACAAGGCTAGAGGATCAGATGGGAACAAGGGATAGCCAGCAAAGCCCAACTCACTTTTATAACAATGCTTAGGGAAACAAGCCCACCCTACAGTAATGACCTTAATCCATTATGAGGATGGAGCCCTCATGACCCCATCACCAGCTGAAGGTCCCATCTCCCAACATCCTCACGGTGGCCACTAAATTCCAGCATGAGTTTCAGAGGGGCATTCAACTGCAACAAGGCCATGTTTAAGAGCAAATCCCATGTTAGTTCCCTACTCCAATGGCTTCCTTGTGCTCAGAATAAAATCTTATGGAAACTTCCCATGGCTCTCTTAGGAGGGCCTTAAATTCGGGCAGTTTGACCAAGGATTTGAAGAAATCCTTGGTGTTTTCCTTTGATTTTTGGGTAAGGCAGACTGAAAGTTAGACACACTGAGAATTCAAATAAATTTAAAGAGAATAGATCAGGAAATTCAATCATAGAGTAGGTTGAAATGAAGATGAGCTAATTTAAATAAATGACATGGTTTGCTTGCCTCTTGGTTAAAGATATTTGTGTAATCAGCCCATAGATAACAGTTCTAACAAGAATATCTAGCAGCTGTTATATATTAAAAGTGCATTATATGCCCAGAAGTGGGTTAATCCTTACCTGGATAAATAGAAAATAATTGATCTTATCAGCACATTACATCAAGCCTAGAAGAATCCAGCCCTTATTATAATAGATAATAGATGACTGGTTTCCCCTTGTCCCAGCTAAAATTCCTTTGTCATGAAATTGGCTCTTAGAAAGTCCTGATATTCTGAAGAAAATTATGAAGCTGAACCTAAAAGATAATGCTTGCCTTCCAGGTGTTGGAGCAGGGAAGACAAGTGGACAAATGCAGCCCAAAATGCCAAGGACTGTAAGAGGAGTAAGCACCTGTGGAAGCTCCAGCTTATCCGGGGAAGTGATGCCTAAGCAGAACCCCTGAAAGAGGAATAGGAGTCTGGAAGGAAGCCTCCCCCAGGGCAGAGGCCAGCACATGGCAAGGACTAGCTGTGGGAAAGGGCCTCGTTCATTAGGGGAACTGAAAGCCATTCAGTACTGGCCAGAGCACAGGGTGTGTGCATGTATGATAAGACTTGATGCTGAAGAGTAAGCAGAGTCCAGACCATGACAGCTTTGTAAGCCAGGCACTGTTTAGAATTCATCCTGCAGAGCACAGGAAGCCATTGAAAATTTTAAATATGGGGAATGATCCATCAGATTTATGTTTAGGAAAATCACCTTTGAGGGGGAGAAATAAATGTAGGGTTGGGTACAGTTTGCAAGGGGTCCATGGTGATGGTATCATAAGACAAATTAGAGGCAATAGGATGGAAGAATAGAAAACAAAAAAACCAAGAGGAGAGTGAAAGAAGAAATTAAGGGTGACTCTTAGATTTTCCAATGACTATTCCAGAAGAGAATGTTGCACTTTGCAATACATGATACGCTTTGCAATGTATGACGGTTACTAATGCTATCGGGGGGCTTGACCATCATTAAGAGGAAGTTTTGTGCTCTGGCTTGCATAGTGGGGGGATTCATTTCCTCTGAGGGGAAAGAGGACTTAAAAGGAAGTTAAACCAAGGCACCAACTGATTACAGTCTAGGGAGGAGACTGTAATCATTTGAGGACTGTACATCTTGTACAAGGAGAGGAAAATTAGAAGTTGGTCAAGCTAAACAGTAGCACCTCCTGGCAAAACAGCAAAAGTAAAATTGGAAAGAAGAACAGAATGATTTGTGTTAATGGATGTCACTGAGCGAAGCTCCCTGAATGTGTTCAGGTAGAATCAGGGAGCATCACCTGTGATAAATGGATTGATTTGCTGAGAAAGTTATTAAGCAAAGATATGAAGAAGAGAGTGTTGAAACTCAGACCCTGTGTTTAAGTAAGCTGACCCAGAAACATCTCATGGGTGATCGAAACAGCTTCCTGTTTATTATTGGATTGAGAATAACCAGCCTCAGACTCACCCAAGTTCTCTGCACAAGGCTGCAGCTTTTGTATGCGTGGTTGTTTCTGCAGAGATCTGATGAGGCCCAGGAATGCTGAACTCACTCTGAACCAGACAAGTAGCCACCGGTTTAGAGGAAGGCATAAAACAAAATCACCACCAGAAGGACAAATTAATGTGGTTGTTCACAAGGCTTTTGTCTTGATCCCTAATGTTTTCTGCTGGTAACACGGGTTAGACCACGTGAAGTCACAGAGCCTCTTTGTGCCTAGACCTGGTGACCTGAGATCTGGAGAAGTTCCCAGTTGGGCTTCAAAAATCTCCACAGGTCCAAGGGAATATTCTTAGGAGTCCTCAAGTTCTCTACAAGATTTTTTTTCTTATGTTTCTACTTCAATAGTAATGTAAAAATCAATGTAAACATATTTTGGATTATCTTCATGACTTGAAGTTCAATCCTTCCCTGAAATGCCAGGGCTGCCTTTGTTTCTAGCTTGCAGTCCTATTGATGACAAGAAGTGCTTTGTTATCATGGACAAATGAGAGGAATCAAACAAAAATGAAACAAAAACAGAAAAGTAATATGCAATAGAAGTAATTCTGAAGTGGAATGTTACTAAATACTCAGCACCCAGATAATGTCAAGTTATGTAAACAGCAACATAGGTGATACTTAGAATACTACAGTAATTCTGAAGTCACATGTGGATGGCAGTTAGGAAGAAAGAGATATGTCCTGTTTTAATAAATGATAAGAAGTATGTCTAACTTCGAAATGTCCCAGGGGAGAACTCGGGACTCAACACAGGAAAGGCGAGCAGAACAAAATGTTGAGAACAGCTAGGTGTGGAGGCACAAGCCTACAATTCCAGCATTTGAGGAGGCTGAAACAGGAGGATCATAGGTTCAAAGCCAGCCTCAGTAATTTAAAGGCCCTCAGCAACATAGTGAGACCCTGTCTCAAAATAAAAATAGAAAAAAATTTTAAAGGGATGGGGATGTAGTTCAGTGGTTAAGCACCCCTGAGTTCAATCCCTCAGTACCAAAAAAAAAAAAAAAAAAAAAAAAAAAAAGGTTGAGAACATCAAAGCAGTTGCTGGCCAAAAGTGTCAGAGGCTGGCAAAAGGAGGGGTAGAGGAAGTTTGAATGTGGGCCAGGAGATAAGGACCCAGAGAAAGGTGCTAGGGAGGCCACCAATACGTGGCAGGAACTGTCCTAAAGAGAATACATCAGTACATCTTGTACAACCACAGGAATGAGATCCTAGAATAAGTTATAACCCATGTATGTATGTTAAAATACACTCTACTATCATATGTATATAAAAAGAACAAATAAATAAAGTAAAATAATAATAAAAAGTGAGAGAGAATATATAGGGAAGGTGGGAATTAGCTTGACTCTCTTTCCCCTGACCGCCTTCAGCCTTGGTGGTTTGGCTGCACTGTACATGCTGTGATCCCATGCTTGAGCTGTGTTTTTTAAAGTAACTTCAGGCCAGAGTAAGCTATTTTAGACTAGAAGACATTTGTACTTCGTCAGGTTCTTCTGCTTGTATAATGAGGAACAGCATAGAGCTAGATGGCCTTCCCAGACCAGCATTAAATGTACTGATTTACTCAACAGTTATTTACTGAGAATCTATTCTGCATTAGCCACTAGAGTACTGAAGAGACCAGAATTAGCTCAGTCCCTGCTTATGGGCAGCTTTCTAATTGATCTAAGGAAAGGTTCGCATTGCTGAGCCATGTTACAGATATGAAAGCTCCTCCCCCATGCTGACAGTGCACTTATTTTTCAAATAAAACAACACCAATGCATAATTAAGTCAGTATCCCCAGAGGTAATTATCCGGTCTCTAGTACCTCTCCATTCAGAGAAGGGCTCACATTCTAGCACCAGCAGCATCACTATCACTGGGCATCTCTTCTTAGAAATGCAGAACCCAGGCCCCACCTCAGACCCGCTGATTCTGCATTTTGTTACCCAAGTGACCACATGCATATGGACTTTTGAGGAACCCTATTATTTAAAATATAATATTAATGCCGCCTTTTACCCATGAGCATAAATCTGCAAATATTTTGTATGTATTATTTGAAACAATCATTTAGAGTTGATCATAGTTTCTCTGGTTGAGCATTATTTTAATGGGTTTTGAGCCAACCAAGAAAAATATGTCTGGTTAATAGTATAAAAATAAATTCTCAAGTTCCGTTTATAACTTCTGCATTTCTCATACTTAGTTTTTTAACTTTTACTTCCAAATGGTCTTATTAAAGGGGAAAAAGTCTTGATTGCTTTGATTTTTCTCAAGAATGTTATAAAATTCTCAACCTTGGAACTCACTTATTCAGAATATTTTTGAGGTTTTAAATGAAATCACAAATTATATCATTTACCAATAAAACTTCATAGCTTAAATCTTAAAATATTTAATAATGTGACTACCCCAAATAGTCTCAGTCAATTATGGTAAAGATACATATTCCTTATTATTAAGTACAAAGATGATACAGGGAATTGAATAAGTTTTAAATTTGTGTGTGTGTGTGTGTGTGTGTGTGTGTGTGAGAAAGAGAATGTACATTGTGTACATGGGTTGGGGCTCTTTGCCAAGCAATGCTAAGTAAAAGTATTTCAGGATTCTTCCTGCTGCACACTCCAACAAGGAAAGTCAGATGTGTTTGGAAAACACCATCAATTCTAATCCTTTTGCCATTCCTTCATTCCATTCCCCAGCCTCAGGGCTTTCTACGTTTCCAATCACCTGTAAGACCTTCTATGTTCCTATCTAAACCTCTGATTATCCCAGCTGTCTTTTACTTCTTTCTTTCCTGGATTTCCACTAACACTCCCATAAAGCATCACACTATTAACTAACATTTGAACACATTTAGCCTTGCTAAATTCGATAAGGCAGAAGTTTAACTATAGGTATATAAGAAAATTCTGAGTACACAATAGCAACTCAATATATTCTCATTAGTTAGTATTATATACTGACTCAAATGATCAAGGATAAGAAAATTCTTCATGTTACTTAATTTAAATGAAACTAAAAATTATTAGAATTAGTAAGATTCACAACAGACACCTGGCCTAAGGTCCAAAAATTTAGGGGCTTCACAGTATTTGGTTACTCTTTTTTTTCTTTTCTTTTTTTTTTTTTTTTTTTTTTTTTGCTATTGTTCAATTTCCTCTCCAAATTAGCTGAAGAACTACAAAACATATAAAAGGTTTTTTTCAAAGTGTTTCTGTACCCACAAATTTTATCAGTATTAGTAACAACTTGATGAGACAATCAAATGGGAGCTATAAATAAAAGAGCACTAATAAGAGTTCACAGGCGCGTGTCTATCTGCCAAGAAGACAGAGCTCAACTTGAAACTGCATTTACTCATGACTCCATGGTTAACCCCAACAAAGTCCAAAATGAATTCTAAAATTTCCCATCCTCTGCTGGCTTTTTTGATATTTTATAAATTTTATGCTACACCTTCAAAATTTGCCAGAAGTTTTTCATGAAATTTTCTGCCGCTCCTATGGAAACTGCCACCCATCTTGTCTATAAATTGCAACTAAACTGAGGCTTTGAGCCACCTCAAAGAATGTTTTTCTCATAAATGCTTTGTGATTATGTCTTATCTCCTCAACTAGGTTGCAAACTTTTCAATATATCCCTACAAAGCTAGTACATAGACCCATAGGGAAAAAAATCTGCTAATCTAGCAGAAAATCCTAGTCCTATTTACTGGAAAAAAGATGGTTATGCTGGAGTTGGTGTTGTGGCTCAGTGGTAGAGCACTTGCCTAGCATGTGTAAGGTACTGGATTCTCCGTACCACATATAAATATATGAATAAAATAGTGGTCCATCAATATCTAAAAAATTTTTTAAAGATGGTTATTTGCTCAAATTTAACAGTACAGGGAGTTTTAGAAGTGAATTTTAATATGCAAGAAAGATGCATGGTTGAGAAATCCTGTATAAAAATAATCCATTATTTTGTATCTCCAAAAGGTTAGATCCATAGATTTTTCTGAAACAAATTTAAGAGGCTTATGCTTATGAATGTACTATCTTCAATGTTGAAATATCATCTCAGAATAAGGCACAGAATCCCCACTTGCTGACCAGCCTCAAAGAATCTAATAAACTTAGCTCAGTTACCCTTTTCCAAAATCAAATGCCAAATCTTTTAACGCTAGCGCATCCTCATAAACCATAAAACAGCCGTCAGTCTATCTAACATAATGGAAGAATTTTAAAAGTTCCTGGAATAAATGACATTCTGAGTAATTTTTTTTTCTTGTCCTATAGGAAAATAGCACAAGACTCAATTTTATTAGAAAACTGTAACATTCCAAATGTCGTCATCATCAATTCATCCTCAGCACCCAGGCCCAGGCCCAGACACTTTAGTCCACCACCTCCATTCCCCAGTTCCCACTGGCAGGAAAAAAAAAAAAAGAACTTCACCCAAGTTCTGCTGACGTCAATGGGGTACTTGCGTGCAAAGATAGTCTAGCGGATGGGTTGAAGACAGTGTGTTGTAACTTTTCTTAGGGCCTTAATTATTCAAAGAAACCTCACTTGTAAAGGGAAGGGCCAAAACGTCTAGCACTCTCTTTCAAGGAAAAATCTGCAAGTGAATCTTAAAATCACCGGATATGCTTCAAAATATGTTCTTCAACTAATAGTTTACGTTCAGATCTTGATAATGTCCTAAACCTCATAATCGATAGTAGATAACACACACATCTCCTTAAGGGAAAGAAAGCATAAACAAGAATAGAATCACAAGTGTCTACTCCAATTCCTTGTAATTTGAGACTTTTTTTCACTGAGCCCATACATCATCCATGAAGCTAAGTTTTCACAGAGTTGTCCAACCATGGTGTTGGACACTCAAATACTTAAAAATACCCATTAGCTCAAGACAATTCTATTTATTAAGAAATAATAAGTGTCTGATGTTAGACTTTCATGCTACAAGATGAGTGCAGTAAGAATCTAAAGAAAAGGAAAAAAATGAAATTGAAGAGAGATTCTCCTGCCCTTAAACATTTACAATCTAGTTAGGGTTACAACTATACATTTTGTCCCTTTGTTAACATGACAAACATTTGCTACAGACCTGGTGTGTCTATGGAATAACTGAATAAAGCTTTAAACAACAGTCCATCAATAAAGACAAGAAAGATACATGTGTATGGCCAGGTGCCAACAATCCAACTGCATCCCCACAAGTGTGAGCAGAGATCGGAAGGTACCTGGGTGAAGGGATGAGCTGCCCCAGGAAGCATCTTATTTGGCCAGTCCTCAGGACTGTTTATTTCCTGTACCTCTTCCCAGACAGCAGACTGGGAAAATAGCTCTGCGACTTGGAACTGCTCTTGTTTACAAAGCTGTGTCAACTATAAGTTCAAAATAAGGGCGGACTTCTTTTTCAATTTCTATATGAAAAGAAATCTTTTCATTCCAGGAAAGACAGTGTTACCCAAATGAATCACAAAACTGTTTCTTTGACACACTTCAGATTTGTGGTTGTTAAAAACAACTTTCAAATAGAAAATGCTGCTTAATTATCAAGTAGCTTGTTCCTCTGAGTCTTTTATTAGGTGCAGGGAACAGATCAGCTGACAAGTTATTTCGAATCTTTTCAGTTCCATAAACCATGTGCAAAGATCTGTTCTCAGGGCTGAAGTGATATAAAAAAAAAAATGAAGAAGACAGAGTCTCTACTCCATCTTTACAGTGGACTTACTTCTTCATAAAATCATATATTTTTTTGAGTAGTGGATTCTTTCAAAAAATTGTTCTTTTTAGTCATACATGAGAGTAGAATGTATTTTGACATATGTATACATGGAGTATAACTTGTGGTTGTACATGATGTGGATTTACACTGGTCATAAAACCATATTAATGCCCCCAATATAGCAGGGCCAGAGGGAGCAGTCTAGTTATCTTAGCCCTTAGATCTTGCTTTTTTAATGCATCAAAATGCCATCAGTTAGGCTAAGGGTTTTATTTAGCATTCGAATTTTGTCATTTTTGTCTTATAGGACAAACTCGTCTGTCTAGGTATTTTCTTTTCTCTAGACTCCCAGAGCACTTTATCTATTTTATAAGACACTTACATTCTCTACTCTATCTAATAGTTGTTTTCAAGTAAGTGGTATGCTTGTGTGTTCATAACAATATGGAATTGGATACACAGAGAAATAAGGGTGAGTTGTTTTTTTAACTTGATACTTTAAAAAAAGAAAAATCACTTTTTGGTCTTGAGATAGATAGATAGATAGATGATAGATAAGATAGATAGATTTTTTATATTCATATACATTTAATCCTATGCACACATTGGTAGTTTCTGGGGAGTCCAGACATCCCTCACCCACTGAGCTATACAAGACTCATTTTCCTCTTTGCCCCAGAGCACAAGGGAGAATCCTAAGTGAAAAGCCTCCTCCCCTTTGTTCTGGAAGCAGCTGTCTCTGCCTGGATGAGCTCTCTAAGAGCCCAGGGTAACGGTCTTGACCGTGACCGCTCTCAAGAGGCTATGAAAGGATAAACAGGCAGCCACATGAACATGATGCTCTTTAATTACGAGGTCCTACATGGAAGGAAGGCCGGCAGACAGGCAGACACGTTCCAATTATACTAATACACCTTGTAAACATCAAATATTTTTATTCTGAGATTAAAGAGAGCCTATATCCTCACAACACTCCTGAGACTGTGCATCTCAGGGCTGTTGCCAGTGCTGCTGGTGAAACAGGATTTCCTTTGGTTAAAATAGACTTTCACAAAAATAACAGCCCCAAGTCTAGAGGTGGTCAAATGTGACTTCCACAGCAGGCCGTCCAAAACTTTAACTGTAATTCTTTAAAATCTTTAGAAAGGACACGTTTCAGAGTCTCAGAGGAAACTAATCACTTTTTGTTTCTGCTAGTTATAAGCCTACTCTATTGAGTCTGCAGTCAGTTGGTGTCCTTGGTTGGGCTTGGTGGCAGTAGGGCTTGAAGCTTAAAAGAGCTTGCTATGTGAGTGACCTGCCTTCACTCAGCCTCTGCTCCCCCTAGATCACAGGATGAGGTGGAAATTGCCCAGTCACATTCTATCATCCATGTCAGACAGGGACCAGTGTCCTGAATGTGCTAGGTGAATTGTCTGGGTACTTAGCCATTGGCTCCAAGCTTACCTAAGGAAAAAGGGAGAAGAAACAGAACAAACCCATACGCGTGCCTTTCTGCTAGTGGGACTTTGGGTGGTTATCATGAAATGCAGAAAGAAAGATATAACTGGGTCTGAGAAAGAGCTCAGAGGTAGAGCATGTCCTTACATATAGAAGGCTCTGGGTTCCATCTGTAGTGCATGCACATTCTCTCTCTCTCTCTCTCTCTCTCTCTCTCTCTCTCTCTCTCTCTCTCTCTCTCTCTCCCCCTGCACCCTCAATCTTTGAAGCTCTGCTCCTATATCACATATAAATGTTAGAATTCATTTATTAGCTCCCATAGGACCAAGTTCTCTACTTGAACCAATGTAACAACTTGTTTAGGATGAAAACCCCTTCTGCTTTAGTCTTTTTAAGCTGCTGCTATAACAAATTACCCATAGATCAAGTGGCTTATGGATGACAGAAATGTATTTCTCATAGTTCTAGAGGCTTGGAAGTCCAAGATCAAAGTGCCAGCAGATTCTGTGTCTGGTGAGGGTTCACTTTCTGGCTCAGAGAAGTCGCCTTCTCATTGTGTCCTCACATGGTCAAAAGGGTGAAGGTCCCTCTTGGACCTGTCTTATTAGGACACTAATCCCATTTGTGATGGCTCTCCCCTCATGACTTCCCAATGATCCTACCTCCTAACATCATCACCTTGAGGGGGTTAGGATTGAGCAAGACAAAGTCACCTTCTTAGTGCAAACCATACCATGTGGCAACATGGGCTCTTTATGGATGGTCTGTTAAAGGGCTGTAGATAAACTGTTCTCTTCATGATCATTACAGTTTTAATGCCTATGTTCAATACATAGAAAAGACAGCAAATACTTCAAACTATCCGGTTAAAACATGAACAATCATTTCTCACTTCTCAATCACATAAATTTCAATTTTTGCATATCATTTCCTCAAAGTAGATGTTAAGGCTGCACAGAGCACAGTCTTTTCCAGCCTATGGTAAGGCAGGCGATGTACAAATCCAGACCCAGGGACTCTCATGTCTGAGTGGCTTTTATGGCAAAGTTCCAAGATACTTGGGGAGTATATGAACACCTCAAAAGGTAAGAAGTGGTCAAGGCAGGTCTGAGAAAAAAGAAACAAAAAAAATGGCTTCATCTTCATGCCTGCCCCTCCCCTTGAGTTTTATAGAAATTAAGGTGAATGTGCAGAGCAGCCCTGAGGAGAAGGTTCATTCATAAAAGGGCAGAAATCTGGGAGAAAAAAAAAATTATGTCAGGCACGGTGGCACATGCCTGTAATCTCAGGTACTCATGAGATTGAGAGGAAGGTTGCAAGGTGGAGACCAGCCTTGATAACTTAGCAAGACACATCTCAAAGTAAATGTGGAGATGTGGCTCAATGGGATAATACTGATCTAGCGTATTTGTGGTCCTGTGTTCAGCCCCTGTTGCTGGAAAAAAATAAAAAAGAAAGGAAGGAAGGAAGGAAGGAAGGAAGGAAGGAAGGAAGGAAGGAAGGAAGGAAGGAAGGGAAATATATATATATTTGATCAGGAAGAATGAGAAAATAAAATTCTAAGCATATGGAGTGATCAATGGAAAGGCCCAGGGCGGTGAAATGTCATAGATCATTGAGGCAACATCAGGGATTTCAGAATGCCCAAAGGTACTGAAGACTAGGAAAGGAAGCCAGATTACAAGGCCCCTCAACACCACACTATAGAATTTTTAGACTCCATCCCATAGTCTTGGAAAGTCACAGAAAATTGGGTATGTATGGGGCAACAGAGCCACTTAATCTGAAATGTGCTTTGGAAAGATGGATCTGGCTGAGAAGGGGAGGACAGAGCAGAGGAAGGCCATGCAGAAAGCAGGAAACCAAGTGGAAGCTATTGCCCAAGTAAAGGATAAAGCTTGTACCATGGAGGTGACTGTGGGGATAGAGAAGCTGGAGCCAAGTTTATAAGACTGCATCGTGTCAGGATTTAAGGAAAGAAGAACAACTGAGTCCAGAGGGACTCCTAGGTTTTTGGGTGCTGGAAGACAATGACTCAGGGAGAGTGGTTTTGAGGGGGGTGTATTGATGATGCATTGAGACTGGAATGTTTCCTGTTGGAGGTTCCTGTTGCACATTCAAGTTTAAAGTGCAGGGAAGAGGTTGATACTGGTTAAATATATCTAGGAGTCATCAGGTTGTTAAAATGAGGAGAACAAATGAAATCACCCAGGGAGAAGACATGGAATGGGAAGGAAGGTGAAGAGGGTCAGAGCTCAGAGTGGTGATGGGCAGAGAATCACCTCTTCATAACCAGCAGAGCCTCAGCCCTGAGACACAAAGAGTTTTGTGTGTTCTTTCTTGTTGCTGCTATCTGTTTGCTTTTTTGTTTTAGTACAGGAACTGAACTCAGGGGTGCTTAACCAATAAACCACATCCCCAGCCCTTTTTCACCTTTTCTTTTTTATTTTATTTAGAAACAGGGTCTCACTAACTTACTTAGAGCCTTGCTAAATTGCTGAGGCTGGCTTTGAACTCTCCATCTTCCTGCCTCAGCCTCCCCAGCTGCTGGGTTTACAGGCATGCAACACTGTGCTCGACGATGTATGTTTTTTAATTTGAAAATAGTCTAATAGAAAAACACAATCAAAATGAGAATAGTAAAGAAATATTAAAGAAGAGAGGCTGCCTTGAATAAGCACAGTAAGTTCCTGATAGAATTTACTGTATTTAACAATAAATACCAAATTCTCACTATCTGGTACCTTTCATGAACTTCTGGTTTAAAAAAAAAAATGCTCATTTTTTCCTTTTCCTTAAATTTTTGTGTGAGAATTGCAGCATCACAAGTGATGTCGTTTCCAATTTCCAAATTGCTTTTACTTTTTACAAAAACTGAAAGTGATGCTTCTGAGCCGAAATGGATGAATGTTTTAGACTGCAGGGAAAACAATCTCCTTGCCTGACTTACTGATACATTACAAAAACTCCCACTTCTTTAAATAGAAAATAAAAGTCCACTTTCCCATAATTTAGATTAGAAAGGCTGCTTCTTGTTTACTGGGGATTTTTCATAGTTGCAGCTAAAATTTGGGATGATTTTTACAAGGCGAGGAAGACGTAGATCCTTCTACAAAAAGAGGAACTTTCACAATTAGTGAAAACCAAGAGTGCTGACAGGAGGGGCTGGGGAGACGATGATACCACAGCGCCTGATGAAGGAAGCGGGGCCCCTGCGGCCACCTTCCCACACTGGATGCTCCCAGGCCCCGCACACAGATGCTCTTCAGGCGTTTGATCTGACTCCTGAGGCAGGTACCACAAGAAAGAGCAAAATGCCTATCTTTGCTTCTAATATTGAAACCAGCTGTGTTTATTCCTCTCTGACCACCTCTCCCTCCATCTCTGCCAAGTAGTTTGAACAGACAAAATGTTTTCAGGCCAGACAGGCAAACTTTCAACTTCATGGTGCATGTGACTTATTAGCAAAAGCCTTTTGTAGGCTTGTTTTCAAAAACTGCGAGTACCCAGTAGAAGCGGGGTGATATATAAAAGGATGGCCTTCTCTTAGAAGGAGGGACTTCAAAGCAATCCCTAACATCCCAGAATTCACTGCTTTTCTGGTAAATATTAACTGTTTAGGCCAGAAAATTTTAGGGTTTTGGGCTAAGCTCAAAGATTCAGAGCCTGTTGGGTGCAGCATTTCTTTTTGTTTTCTGAGCCAGAAAACTCCACGGACTGCATGTGGATGACATCACAAGCCGATCACTCAGAAAGAGTGGGACAAAGGTTCACTCTGGGTTTCCCTGAAGAGCCATCCAGAAAGTCTGTGGGCAGGAGGGTCAGGGGTAGGTGCTGGGGCAAGGAACACCAAGAAGCAGCGATGGGAGGGAAGCCTGCCCAAGTATTGACTGCAAATTGATAAAGCAGAGGACGTCATGGAAAAGAGGGTTTTAAAGCACCAGATTCATGAGTTTAAAGGACCTTAGAAGCACATAAAATAATTGCTATGTTAATTATGACTAATGTATAGGAGTTAGAAAATTTATACTAAGAAACTACTGGGCTTGGAGGCTGGGGGCGTTGGTCATAAGGTTCCCTTTCTGGGCCCAGTTCATGCTCCAGTTTCATCATCTTTCAAACACCACAGTTTTCCTTCCTACGCTCCACAGGAGCTCATTGCCAGTTTTCTGCTGGCACAAGTTGCCTTTCATTCCCTCGAGTATCAGCCTCAAGCAAAGCCTGTGAACAACATCTCTTTGATAGGGGAGTCGTATACTCTTTCCATTACCAACAGCTGCCCCAGTGAGATGGCCAGCTTTCCAACTCTCTGTGACCATAACAAGGATATCAGGCAAGCTCTTCATCATATGCAGAAGGATATTCCAAAATCTCTGACACAAAAGAGTTTGTGAGTCAACCAAATACAAGATAGGAAAAAGACATTATCTTGAGGAACACATGGAGGAAACACAGAGCAAGGACGCTGATTGGTATAGTTGAGATTTAATGGAACTCAGCACAGGATGGCAAGTCAAAAACACCTTAATCCCACTTTTGACTCCTACTCACTGGACAGATGTTCATTTCCCTTTTGCTGGAATTTCTTCATTGTACAATTTGAATTATTCACCCACTTACCTGGGATACACAATTACCCGTTTCGTTCATTCATATTCATATTTGTACCAAGTTTCATATTTGTGCAAAAGCAGCATTTTTTTCAAATATCTATTCCTTAGGAGAAATTTTTGTGTCTAAGCTTCTTGGTATCTAAAGAATAGGGTCACCTGGCAATTAGAGGTCCAATAGTGGTCCTTTGTCCAGCCCTGAGTTCCTTAAGTCTGGACAAATGATTTTATCCTTCAACTAAGAAAGTTCAACTGATCGTTCCAGATTAAAATTTCAGGCATCAGTACTCAATGGAGTCACTGTAGGTTCAGAGTTGAGTCATCAGAAACTTGACTTCGGTCAGTTGAGCCCTTAGGGATCATGCTCTAGGCAGTGGGCTCATGCCATCCAAAACCACCTGAGAGCAAATGATTAAGCAGAACATAAATGAACAGGTGAGCTGTTCTGGTTTGAGAAATGAGTCCACTCATCTGCAGAGGTTTCCCTTTCCCATCCAGTAGAATTACTACAGACCCATTGGTTACTGAGCTCAACTTGAGAGCAGGTTGTTAAGGGATAACTTCTGCTGGAATTCATCTCAGGGTGCTCGTCTCCTCCAAAGGAGGTTTCTACACCAAGAACTAAGCCTGGCTGCCCTGAAACAGAACACACTCAAGTCTAAAGAGAGCTGCAGACACTTCTTACTCCTGGGCTTGCCTCTTCCTAGGCCCTATACATAACCTATCTTTCTATTATTGCAGTAGAACAATTATTCAAAATGAAATGATTGCAAATTGGCAGAACCACTATGGCAAGCAGTATGGAGTGTTCTCAGAAAACTTGGAATGGAACCACCATTTGACCTAGTTATCCCACTCCTACATTTATACCCAAAGGACTTAAAATCAGCATACTACAGTGACCCAGCCACATCAATGATTATAGCAGCTTAATTCAGAAGAATTAAATTATGAAATCAACCTAGATGCCCTTCAACTGATGAATGGATAAAGAAAATGTGGTATATGTATACAATGGAATATTACTCAGTCTTAAAGAGGAATAAAATTATGGCATTTGCCGGTAAATGGATGAAACTGGAGAGTATCATGAAGTGAAATAAGCCAATTCCAAAGGCCCAAAGGCTGAATGTTTTCTCAGACAGGAAGATGCTAATTCATAATGAGCGCGGGGTGGGGGGGGAGGGGGGGGAGATGGGTAGGGAAGAATAGAGGTACTTTAGACAGAGGGGAGGGAAGTATGGGGAGGGTTATGGGAGAAGTAATGATAGTAGAATTAATTGGGCATCATTACCCTATGTACATGTACTATTACACAACTGGTATAACTATATCATGTACAACTAGAAGAATGAGAAGTTATTCTCCATTTATGTATGATGTATCAAAGTGCATTTGACTGTCATATATAGCTATTTAGAACAAATTAAAAAATTAAGAAAAAAGACATTAAAAAACAAAAAAATAATAATTTAAAAATTGAAATGCTGCTGAGGTTCAAAAACCAAAGTTTTGAACAAAGTTTATTCCAGGTTTTCAAATTTTGAGATTATGCTGTCTAAGCCTGCAAGTTCCACAAAGGGACTGGCTATAAACACGTTCCATGCCTGTCCCTGAAGACAGAGTCAAAACATGTCTCACATGTATCATATGCAATTGTGCATTCCTAAACATGTTACACTATGTGATGAGGGAAACCAAACCCACAAAGGCTCTAGCTTTATCTCAGGACATTAAGGTCCATGAACCATTTGGCCCCCAAATCAATAGTTATTTTAAAATGCACATTCCCTGATCCCCATACCAAACCCATATGTTAGAATTTCTTTTGGTAAGACCTAAGAATCTGTACTTTTTTTTTAACTTCCCTAGGCATTTCTTATATTTTTCAAGGTAGAATCCGATCCTTGCCACTGCTTAGGAACATACACTGGGGAAGTTACCAAGCCTCTTTGAACCTTAGTCTCCTTAACTGTAAAATGTTTATCATACCTACCCCTCAGGATGTTTGGTAAGGAATAAAGGAAATTAATGGACACAAAATAGACTCCTTAGATAGGGCAGCTATCAATAATAATAAAACAGCAATGCCCAGCGCAGTGGCGCCTATAATCCCAGCAGCTCTGGAGGCTGAGGGCAGGAGGATTGTGAGTTTACAGCCAGCCTCAGCAATTTAACGGGGCCCTAAGCAACTCAGCAAAAACCTGTCTCTAAATAAAATATTAAAAAGGGCTGGCAATATGGCTCAGTGGTTAAACATTACTGGGTTCAATCCCTGGTGTCCTCAAAAATAAAATAAAATGAAATAGCAATGCCAGTGAGAACGCCCTTGTGTCTGGAGCAAGAAACATCCAATCAAAAGGGACTGAGCACCACCATCGGCAACATGCTGAGGAGCAGGGAGAGGGAAGGTGCTGGGGCCCCGTTCATCAGACAGAACACAGCTCCAAGCGCAGGCCAGGCTGACAGCATATGAAGCCCAACAGGAAAGAGTAGGGGCTTCCCAACTGGAGGGAGGAACCCAGCTACAGGAATCCAAGATCCTCAGAAATCTGGGCCAATGGACAGCCCCAAGGAAGCAGGTAGCCAGGTCTTGGGTAGCCCGTGGGGACCCTACTACAGGTCTCAGTCCCTCCCAGACAGAACCAGGGACTGTGTTCTGGCCTGGTTCCAAAGATAGAGACTTCAATCCAGAGCAGAAACCCAGATCTCAAAACTGGAAAGGGCAGGGCCTAGGGCTCCTCAAATCCTTTCAGAAAAGTTCAGGATGACTCCTTGTCATAAACTGGTTTGACTCAGACAAAAGTCACACAGAGGTCACAGAAACAGTGGGGCTGGATAGACCCAAGCAGAAAGGCTCTGAAATGTATCTGGTGTAGGAAAACACCTGGTTTGAACAAGTCAAGTGAGGAGGTTGGGGGTGAGTAGGAGGCCAGACAGTAGGCAGAATCCTGTGATGAGAAAAAAAATAAAGGCCTCCTCCTTGCCCTGACTTAAAGCATTTCTTGTTTGGCTTCTTTCTCCTTTCCCATTAGATGGAGAGAAAAAGACCAAAACCAGACCAGTCTGTTCTCTAGGGAAAATATTAAGAGAAGCACCAAGACATCAGGTAAGTTTGGGGGAGGGATAGGAGAATAAGAGCCTCTTTCCAACATGGGAGCACTAGAGAAGATGACATTGCTGAAAAACTCAGATGTTATCAAGTCTCAAAGAATGATGGGAATTCCTCATGGTGGTACGCTTCTTGAAGTGCAATACTTAATGGGACTGGTCCACGAGGGCCCCCATTGTTAGACAGCTGAAGTTAGTGGAAAGTGCAATGCTGGGCACAGGCTTAGGCCTTGTTAGATGTCTCCCTTTATCACATATAGAGATCAAGAGCTGGATGTATTGTGAAGGGGCACAAAAAGAGCAAGGACCCCAACTGAAGTCTCTGGCCCAACTGTTCAACCTCAGCCCTCCCCAAAGTGCCCACCATACCCAATCCCATAGCACAGTTCCATGTCCCCTCTTAATACCCCATTATCCTCATGCCCTCCGCCTGCTAAGTTTTGACCCTAACAGAGCATTAGTGCTCCTACAGCTCAACCTGAGCCTGCCCCAGCCCTAGTCCACTTCATCCTACCAGCAGCTCCCAGGTTTGGGATCACTCACCATTTGTGCATACCCTCACCCGACCAAGGAGACTTGGGGTAGATTCCCCTTCAATAGGTCACACTCCAATAAAGGTGATTTGTCCGATGAGTTAACCAGCAGCCAGAATGAGTGAGCACTAAAGCCACCCTACAATAGGAAACAGTTCCAGATCCAGTTTAAAAAAAAAAAAAATGGAGCCAGGCATGGTGGTGCATGCCTGTAATCCCAGTGGCTCGGGAGGCTGAGGCAGGAGAATCGCAAATTCAGATCCAACTGCAGCAGTTTAGTGTGGCCTTAAGCAACTTAGTGAGACCTTGCCTCAAAATTAAAAATAAATAAATAAATAAATAAATAAAAAGGGCTGGGGGTGTGGCTCAGTGGTTAAATGCTCCTGGGTTCAATCCCTGATACAAAAAATTTTTGGAGGAACTCATTCAAGGAAAAGAAGGAACCCAGAAACCCAGACTAATTCAATCCAGTGAGGAAGGGGAGAGATTAAAGACTACACAAAGGTTCAGGGTTCTTAGCTGGACCCCACACACCATAGCTGGGGCATTGAGAGTAATTCTAGGCCCACCTCCTGCATGGCAGAGGTGCTGTTAACTTCCTATCCTATCAAACCTGGCTTCTAATAGAGCAGCTTAAATCCTCAATAGAGTTGAGGCAGGGAAACTGCTGTGACAAGGTCTGAGCATCAGGGACTCAGAGGGTCAGTGGTCGAGATGGTCAGTAATATTTCTCAGGAGTGGGAAGCAAGATTGGAATTGAGTGGAAAGCTTTAATGTTTGTTGAGGGGGGCTGGTAGAAGCTTTGCTTAATTCTCCTAGTAACTCTAGGAGGCACTGTCTCTATTTTTTTAAGCTAAGATAACCAAGGCTCATTCTCAAACATAGCAGCTAATTCCTGGTAGGATGGGGGTTGAACACCTGTATGTCTGATACTAAAGCCTCAGCTTGTTCCCACAGCACCAGTGAGCATGCAGCAGATACCACAGAGCAACAGAGAAGCAGTCCAAAAAGTGTGCCATGCGTGAAACCAAACAGTGGCTGGGACTATGAAAAAATCAACTGGGAAGGAGGTGGGTGGTGAAATAAGTTGGCGGCAGGTGAACCAAGAATGGCCAGGTGTTCATAAAAGCTGAGCTAGAGGAGAACTGAGCCCAGGATTCTGTGGCTCCTCTTCTATCTTTGTATAGGTTTGAAATGCTCCACAAGGACAAAAATTCTTTGAAATGTTCCACGTGCAGTTGAGATAGCACACTCTTTCCCCTGATCTCACCATTCACTACACATAGGATCTTGGCTTTGGGGCTTACATTTGGTTATAAAACTGAGGAGATGCAGGAAAAGGAGGAAAGCTATTCCAGAAACCCAGACTGCTTTCCATTTAGTGAAGAATTCTCACTTTTCTAGGAATTTGCTTCTGTATTGGGTAAGTACACACATTAGGCATAGTTCCATTGAACAGACTATTTTCAGGAACTTCTTATTAACATAAAGTAAGAGAATTAAGAAAGATCCATTCCTTATGATAATGTTAAGTGAAAAAAGCAGGCTATAAAACCTCACTTGAATCATAAAATGAACTTTATTCAACTGCATTTATGGAAGAAGGAAATGCACAGAATCATCACCATGGGTTTAATCCTCTGGTGGTATAAACTTGACACTGAACACATATTAGTTTTAAAAGCAGAAGGAAAACATCTTAAAGGAAGTTCTTTTTATGGACTTTAGGGACACACGATTGGATCAATTAAAATCTTTTGCCTATAATACTCTGTCATTAGTCTAGTAGTGCTTTTTCAATCACTAATGACAGCTATCACTAATCCAATAGCTATCATATACAAGGCAATGTATAAATAAACTCGTTCTTTCTTTGGGGTGGGGACAGTACTAGGGATTGAACTCAGGGTCTTGCCCTTGCTAGACAAATGCTCTACCCTGCCTTCTTTTTTATTTTAAGACGGGTCTCAATAAGTTGCCAAGGCTGACTTCAGCCTTAGTAATCCTCCTATCTCGGCCTCCCAAGTAGCTGGGATTACTGGAGTGTGCCACCGTGCCTAATGTCAGCAAAGATATCTCTCTCAGTCTACCTACCTAGATTGTGTGCATGTATGGAAAACCAGAGTCAAAAAGAACAAAATGGAAACAGTAAAGATGGGATTACATGCCCAGCCATGGCTATGTCTAATTTTTAGAATACTACAGATTAGATATTTTTAATTCTCATTTTCCTGATGCAAAATTAAGACTCAGAGGAGTTAATAAACTTAATCAAAACACAATGATTTTGAACTCAGCTGGTGACTCCATGGTGTGTCTCTCTCTGTCACCCATTACTAACCTGCTCTTTAACATTTACAATCTGAAATGGTGAAAGGGCCCAAGCAGAATCCTAGAAGAGATTTACAAAAGCTTTACATCACTGACTATGTCCTGAGTTTCCTCTGCCCTGTCTTGATTCATATTGCCCACTTTTCTGGGTCTGGCCTGGACAGAGCTGATTAGTCACCAAAACAGGCTGACTTCTTCTTCCTTATCCTGAGCTGGCACACAGAATCCTAGCACCCTGTTCTACGTACTGATCACCCACCTCTGATTTACAATGCAATATGACCATTCTCTCAAAAGAATGCTCATACAATAATTTGTCTAGAATTTCATTGTGGGCTTTGGAAGGGAAAGGTCTTCTCATGAAATGCTATTAAAACAAATCACCTTTCTTCCCACAGCAGAAGCTACTGTGGCAGTCTGGTAATCAAGATGGAACAGAGTGTGGGGGGTGGATTGGGGTTTCTAGGGAGCCTAGAGGCACACATTGAAGTCAGGAAACTGGCTCAGATAATAATAAAGTTCTGCAGACAGCGGCCTAGCTGGGCTACTGATACTGGCAGTCTCTTGAGTTAGGTAGGCAGGTTGGCCAGTTCACAACTAACCACAGAGAGAGCAATCCAAGTGCAAGGCATGGTGGCGCATGTCTGTAATCCCAGCGGCTCAGGAGGCTGAGACAAGGAGGATGGTGAGTTCAAAGCCAGCCTCAGCAAAAGTGAGGCGCTAAGCAACTCAATGAGACCAAAATACAAAATAAGGCTGGGGATGTGGCTCAGTGGTTGAGTGCCCCTGAGTTCAATCCCCAGTATCAAAAAACAAACAAACAAACAAAACAAAACAAGACAAAAAGATCCATTCAGCAAACCAGGTCTGAATATCATAGGCTTTGAGTGGCCAAGTATGACTGCAAAGCCTCTAGCAGACCTAATTTATTTTCCTTTTGGTGAAATGTGGAGACACCTGCTCCTTGTGACAGGAAGGTTTCTTGTTCTATAAAGTGTGTTAAGCAACTCAATAAATGGTGTTATATACATAGCTCTATTTTACAACAAATTCCCCCAGAAATGGCCAAATCATTTCCCCTGGTGAGTAAGGCTGCCCACCACACGCCAGTTTCCCCGTGATGGGTTAACCACTGCGGCAACACAGCTGTGTACAAGTCCTGTGGCCTCTTGTACCTAAGTGGCACCTGCTGTTTTCCAGGCAGTCAGACAGAGGCTTAGGTGTGAATCAGTAATGCATGCTACCCCCACTATCTCTTGCCATTTACTCAAATCTGAATAACCAAAAAGTACTTCTGCCCCAGCCCTCGAAGACTCCTCAGCTGTTAACAATAGGTAGAAAGTGGACTTGAAGGGAAAAAGCCCAGGAAGGTACTTGGGATCACTTTCTTAATGAAAGTCACATCTAAGAGGTGGTATATCTAACAGAATTGTATCATCTACCTTTGCTAAATAATAATAAACCAGGCCTGAGTGAGAAAGAAATTAATTTCTAAAAACAATGATTGCTAAAGAAACCGGGGGCTGATTGCGTGATGGTAGGCAAGAAATAAACCTCAGCAAAATGTAAAGTAACTCACTGCTAAATGATAAGGTCATCTGCCTTGATGTCAGCTGTCTGGTTACAGACTTTAGTAAGCCATTGCTTCTGTATGCCTTTTGCAAGGTCCCCAAGTAGCCAAATAACTTCCGAAACACTTTGGGACACAGATTTAAACCCCCTCTCACATTTGGCTGCAATTCCAAATACTAATTCTGAAGATTCCTTAAGGTAATTAAAATATGGAAGAAGTCATTTGAACCTTAGGAATTTGCAGAGAATTCCTGATTTCAGGTATTTGTGTCAAATAAAGTTGTTGTTGTTGTTGTTGTTTTGCTGTTTTTAAGGGGCAGGACTTCCCACCTCAACCCGCCTCTGGTAGTGGGGATGGAACCCAGGGATGCTGTACCACTGAGCTATATCCCCAACCCTTTTTACTTTTTATTTTAAGACAAGGCATCATTAAGTTGCCCAGCTGGCCTCAAACTTGGGATCCCCCTGCCTCAGCCTCCTGAGTAGCTGGGATTACATGCATGGCATTAACACTTGAAATGACTTTAAGAACTTGGTCTCAGCCATTGGTTCAATTTTATATTTTAATGATTAAAGCATTAGTAGCCCTGCTAGGCGAGATGACATATGTCTATGATACCAGCTACATGGGAGGCTGAGGCATAAAGATCACAATTTTCAGGCCAGTCAGGACATCTTAGTGAGACCCTACCTCAGAACACAGAATGAAAAAGGGCTGAGGACGTAGCTTAGTGATAGAGTGCCCCTGAGTTTAATCTCTAATACAATGGAAAAAAAAATTAGTAGGACTTTGTCAAGTTAATTTACCTTCAAAAATACCCAGTCTGTGTGTGTATGTGGTTTGGGATTATGTGGGTTTTTTGTTTTTGTTTTTGGTTGTTGTGTTTTTTCTGTTTTTTGTTTTTAGTATGAAGGGAAAATGATGGGGAAATACATATTAAATTTTATCAACCCCCAAATGTGAAAAATAGCTTAAGAGACCCTGCTAGTGCGGTTGCAGCTGGGCTCATTGAAGCCTAATTTAAATGCCAGTAACGCATGGTTCTACCCAGAAGTGCTGACTACCACTGGGCAGAAACCATGTCCATTTTGCTGTATAATATTAATAACAACAATAGGCAGAACATTAGCATAAATGTTTTGAGTGAAGCCCCCAAACTCTATTTCAAGGTTTTAAAAAAATCTGATTTTTCCAGGCAGTGGTAAACCACAGAGAAGCCAGGCTTAATTAGAGAAGAAATAAGAAACCAGAAACTGAACATATGGCTCACAGTCTGGGCTCCTCCATCACATGACTCAGTCCTTCACTCATTGTTTTATCCATGCTCTAGAAGCTGGGGCACAGAGTTAGATAAGGTTATGATCTATGACCTCAAGAAAGCCAACGTCTAGTGGAATCATGCATTACAAATCTTGGTCTTAAGTTGTAACATGTTTTCTGAATCACACACACAAATGGGTAGAGAAATGAATGATAAATTAACTCCAGTCAGAAAGACAGCATTGAGTGCCTAAGGAGAAGAAAATGTAGAAAGGCATCAAACGTACGCCCTTTTGCTAAAGTGCTATAAGAAAATAAGTAAATAGGGATGATGCTGTCATTCAAATGATATGATGCCCCAATTTACCTGGCATTATCTGATAGTGATTAAAATAGAATTTGTTTCTGTCCTAGCAATACTAGCTAACACTTAAATAGTGTTTACTATGTGCCACACAATCTTCTAGCACTTTACATAAATGAACTTATTTATTCCTCAAATAACCCCATGAATTAAATATCATTATTGTCCCCATTTTACATGAAGAAACTGAAAGAATAGAATTTCATCAAATAGTGTTCAGTTAATAAGTGATGGAGTCAGGATTTGAACCCAAGAAATCTGGCTTTAGGGGCTACTGTGTTATAAAAATTTCTTATAAAAATTGTTATATTAGGAGCTGGGGATGTGACTCAGTGGTAATGCACTTGGTTGGCATTTGTGAGGCCTTGGGTTTAATCCCAAGTACCATATACACAATAAAAGAACCATACGCAAATACAGTATGCTAATTGTTAAATTTGTTTCTAATGAGTACAGGTAAATAATTCTGAAATTAAATTTATACCAGAGTACATCAAATAATTAAATACAAAGTGGATAGTGGGAGCCAAGTCTCTCGATATTGGAGAGGAAATTACGGATGAACAAGGAAGGCTAGAAAGAAACCTGTGGGGCTAATTTACAACCAGAGACATCAATATAGACTAACATTTGGCTTAATATATGAACAGATACAGAAATATATTTATTATAGGTTTTATATATATATATATATATATATATGTACATATATTAGGTGTCAACAGGCCTTTGTTGAAATAATAGCACAGTAATACTAATATATATATTCCCCCCCCATGGACATTTATTTATTTATTTATTTATATGTGGTGCTGAGAATCAAATTCAGTGCCTCACACATGCTACGCAAATGCTGTACCACTGAGCCACAACCCCAGCCCAACTTTTTAACACTTTTTTTGGGGGGAGTGGGTACTGGACATTGAACTCACGGGCACTTTACCACATCCCCATCCCTTTTTGTTTTTGATTTTGAGACAGGGTCTCACTAAGTTGCTAAGGTTCTTGCTAAGTTGCTGAGGCTGGCTTCAAACTTGCAAGCCTCCTGCTTCAGCCTCCCAAGTTATGGGGATTACAGGTACGTACCACCATGCCTAGAAGAGAATTACACATGTAATATCCTTTCCACTTGCATATACATATATTTTCGAGCTGTGCCTGTAACAGGGCCTAGAAGCAATGAGATCCCAGAAACAACACCCAACACCTAGATCTTGGTTTCTAAATACCATTTTTCAACAAAAAGGAACCAGGCCTTCTCAGAAAGTTTACTGATCTAGGGCTCTGGCAAGGAAAATGTATGCACGAAGCATCTTACAGTGCCAGAAATTAGGGAAATGCTTACAAAGCAAAAGGACAGGGGCATAACCAAGGCAACCAGCCTGAAAGAGCTCCCAATGGTCATACCTTCAGCAATTCAAGCAATAAAATAAGCACTCTTCTATTTAATTATTACCCAAATTAAAAAATACACAGACAGATTGGTGTTGACATAAGTAAATGATTGAATTAAAAAAATAGAGGAGAGGAAACAAATTTTCCTTATGGAAGAATTCCCAATACAAAGATACCCTCTCTGTAAGGAGGTGGAGCTTATCCCTCTTCTTTTCTTTGCTTGGGGATGGATTAAATTTAATGACTCACTTTCAAAGAATACAGGAGGAAAGTGGAAAAAAATAGTATCTTTTCAGTGAAGAAGACTGCCTGGCAAATGCTACCTTAAGCAAGTAACAAAGGACCTCAGTGACATCATATGCTACTGTAAACCCTGTCATATGACATGACCCAGGTAGAATCCAATGGCCCTTTGTGATTTTCTTCTCAAAAAACTGCAAGTCCAATCTAATCATGAGAAAACACTGGATAAATCCTGACTGGGAGTCATTTTAGGGGATATCTAGCCAGTATTTCTGCAGACTGTCAAGGTCATGGAAAAAAGAAAAGAGTGAGAAGAAGAGAGAGAGAGAGAGAGAGAGAGAGAGAGAGAGAGAGAGAGAGAGAGAGAGATATTAAGAATTTGTCACAGACTAGAGGAGACTGGGAAGCCATGATGACTGAACTCAATATAGTACCTGGGATTAGATCTTAGAGCAGAAAAAGGGCCTTAGTAGAAAAACTGGTGAAAGCCAAATATAATCTGGAATGTGGTAAATAGTGTACCTATGTTAATGTCTTTGTTTTGACAGTATACCATAGTCATACAGATGTTGGCATTAGGAAAACTGGGTAAAGAGTATATGGGAAATCTCTGTGCACACTTGCAACTTTTCTGTAAATCTAAAATCATTTCAAAATGAAAAGCTTATTAAATAAATTGTTATGTTTCAGGAAGGAGATATAACTCAATGGTAGAGTGCTTGTGTAACACACACAAGGCCTTGGATTCAATCTAAAGAAAGAAAGAGAAAAGAAAGAAAGAAAGAAAGAAAGAAAGAAAGAAAGAAAGAAAGAAAGAAAGAAAGAAAGAAAGAAAGAAAGAAAGAAAGAAAGAAAGAAAGAGAAAGAAAGGAAGGAAGAAAGGAAGGAAGGAAGGAAGGGACAGGAAGGAAGAGAAAGGAAGGAGGGAGGGAAAGAGAGAAAGAAAGGAGGGAGGGACAGAAAAAGAAAGAAAGAAAGAAAGAAAGAAAGAAAGAAAGAAAGAAAGAAAGAAAGAAAGAAAGAAAGAAAGGAGGGAGGGAAAGAGAAAGAAAGGAGGGAGGGAAGGAAGGAAGGAAGGAAGGAAGGAGGGAGGGAGGGAGGGAAAGAGAAAGAAAGAAAGAAAGAAAGAAAGAAAGAAAGAAAGAAAGAAAGAAAGAAAGAAAGAAAGAAAGAAAACAGAAAGGAAAAAAATTATTCTATTCCAAAAAAAAAAAAAACTACATATCATGCCAATGGAAAAAAAGCTAAAAATGAGATCATAACAATTTTTAGTGTTCTGTTGGGACTGTTATTCTTAATTCTTTATGAAGCACATTAGGCAAGCATTAAACCCATTCAGGTTTCCTTCAATGCTTATTGGGTGCATGTCATGTCCCAGACAGTGTCCCAGGTACTTCTGATGCATTGGTAAATGAGACATGGATCTTGCCTCCAGAGAACCTCCAGTCTCATTAGAGAGAGAGAGAGAGGGAGAGAGAGAGAAACCAATACAAAATAAGAGCTTAGTAGGCAATTTCAATATGGGCATCATGGAGGATAGACTGTCCCTCTGGAAGAGCTCTTGAGTGTCGATAACCTTCAACAACCAGCTTCTAACAGCATAAGTACATTTGTCATGTCACCCCGTGTGAGCCCCCTTCAGAGTTTTCCACTGCCCTTAGGACCCAGACAAGACTTCTTACCATATGTGATGGTTTGTTTTATGTGTTAACTTTGCTAGCTAGAGCATCAGTGATTTAATCAAACACTAATATAGGAGTGACTACAAAATCATTTTATAGATGTACTTAATACCTATAAACAATCAATGGGCTTCATACAATCAGTTGAACGCCTTCAAAGAGAAAATCAAGATCTCTCAGAAAGAAAATTTCTTTCTCAAAAAAGAAGAAAAATTCTACCTCAAAATTGCAGCATGATCAATTCTTGCTAAGTTTCTAGCCTCCCTACCAGGCTGCCATACTGACTTCAGACTTGCTGGTTATAGGAATTATTTATTTATATGATGTGTACTACATATTACATATTGATGGTTCTGCTTACGTATAAATGGTTTGAATATTTTATTGTTAATAATTATCACACACACATATCCTAATATTTCTTCTCTGGGGAATCCTGACTGATATAACATGGTCCCCAAGCTTCGTGCAGCCTGGTTCTCACACTCCTTACTCTCCCTTCCATTCGTACTGGCCTTTTATCACACTGAGTCCTTTCAACTCCTCCTGTCCCCTCCTTCTACTGGCTGTTCCCTCAGCATGAATCATTCTCCCTCATTTTCCTGATTAACACCTACTCACGTCTCAGCTCTTCGCTCAATTGCGACTTCCTTGGGGAAACTTCTCTGAGCTCCCACTGTCAGCACCACTTAGTACAAGCTTTCCAAGAACCTCACATGTCTCCCGCAGAGCTGGACAAGCTACAGCTTCTGTATTGATGACATGTAAGTTCCATGAAGGCAGGAACCGTGTCTAGTTTGGCTCATGTTTTAATAATTCTATTCCCTAGCGCAGTGCTTGGGACATACAAGTCTCTCCATGAATATCTGTTTAATAAATGGACATGAGATGTGATAAAATCAGAAAATAGCCCCTCCTCACAGTCACAGCCTCTTAAGTTCTTGTCAGGTAGAATCCAGTGGCCCAGTCCTTTTGACGACTCATCAAGTTGAAACTCAAGGTCCAAAAAAAAAAGGGGAACTCAGGGAGGCAGTCAAAGCAGGCAGAGGGAGGGGGTTTTACTTGCCGAAGACAGAAATGTCCCTGCAGATGGGCTGGAGGCGGTCAGAGTGACTGCAGCCTCACATTGACACTGACTTCTCCAAAAATACCACCTGCATTTTAACCCAAAGTTTATGTAATGATGTTTCTTACTTACTATTACCAGCTGCCAAATGATGAAACTCCCAGAAGCACCTTTTTGAAGTCCTAAATATCAATGCTAGAATATTAAAAAGTAGAAAAAGAAAACAAAGACATGTTCTCATCACATTTCTTTAATTGAAAAAAAAATAGTCTTGGCTGAATTAAGTGTAAACAAGAGATTATTATATTTCTTCTGGTTATTGTTACCCCCAAATTACCTGTACTGAATAAGCAGGTAATGTTCCCAACACACCAGCACACTGAGTCAAATCTCCAAAAGCAATAGCTACAGCTACAGTTCACATACGTGGCAATTTTAAAATACCACCTTTCCTGGCTATGGTGGTGCACACCAGTAATCCCATCAGGTAGAAGACTGAGGCAGGAGGATCACAATTTCAAGGCCGGCCTGGGCAACTTTAGTAAGAATCTATCTCAAAATATCAAAAGGGTGGGAATGTGACTCAGTGGTAGAACTCCCCCCAGGTCCAACCCTCAGTACCAAAATAAATAAATAACATTTTATACATAAAACACATTTCTGACATTTTTCCTGGTGAAAGGTGGGGTCTATAGCCTATCCCTTTGAATTTGGGAAGCTTATGACTCAGTTGCAACCAATAAAATGTATTGAAAATGCTTCTTGAGTCTGAGTGATGCCAATCCTGGTCACAGACTCACCACAGTTCTGTCTGGTTCACAGGAACGGTTGTGGCTGAGCTGGCAGAAAGTCAGATTCTCCGGAGGCTGCTGTGCTCCCAAGAAGCCACCCCACAGGGAGAGCCCACCTGAAGGCCCTGGAGGTGGTAGCCTTGTTCTTCCAGCACTCTCACCCAGATGCGAAATATGCGAGTAAGCAAGTTCCTAGACGATTCTAGCCCCCAGCTACTGAGTCTACCCCCAGCCTTTGAGTCCTCTCAGCTGAAGACTCAGACATGGGGGAGGAGAAGCTCAAAGAAGTCAACTTCACTGTGCCATTTCAGAATTCCTGACCCCAAAGCCTACTAAAACATTGATTGCTTTACACAACTGTATTTGGAGTGGTATTTGATATGTAGCAACAGTAACAAGAACAATATAGGAAAATGGGAGTTATTTCATAAACGTCAAAACAAATGTCCAATTCCTCTGCCAATGACTTTTAGTTAAGACAAATCCCTCAAACACAGAAACAAACAGACACATAAACAATAAAAGCTGGCCTCGATATTTCGTGAAAGGAATGAGTTCCAGGCAGCTTTAGATCCTGAAGGAGAGGAAAGAATCACAGTTATCCCTTGGTTTCTACAAGAGATTAGTTGCAAAATCCACATGTACTCAAATCCCTTATGTAAAATGGTGTAGTATTTGCATGTAGCCTACACACATCCTCCTATATGCTTCAAATATTCTTGGTATTACTTGTAATATCTAATACAATGTAAAGATCATAAGTAGTTGTTGCTCTCTATTGTTAGGGAACAATAATGAAGGAAAACATCTGTATGTATTCAATATACATTTTTTTTTCCAGTCCTGGAGATTGAATGCAGGAGTTCAAGTGTTCTAGGCAGGTACTCTACCTCTGAGTTACATTGCCAGCCCCAGACACATTTTATTTTCTTATTTCAATTTGCAGTGGGTTGAATCCACAGATACAGATGCAGTTGAGGGCCAACTGCATATTGGGAAAGGGAGTAATCCGTAAATGCTTTATGAATAAGTAAAGGAAGTACCCAAAGAGCTATGGAACATTTTAGGTAAGGAAACAACAGAAGGCAAAAGACAATCTTCCAAAAACAATGGCAATTTAACCGCCAGTTCAAAAAATTCAATCCTACAGATAACTTGGGCATATCCTTGTGTTCTTATTCCATCCTATTTAGTGGCATTTATTAACAACTACCAAGGAGCTGAGAGTGTAAGTCAGTGATAGAGCACTTACCTACCATGTGTGAGGCCCTGGATTTGATCCCTAGCAATGAAAGAGAGAGACAAAGTCAAGCACATGCAAAGAAAATATATATGCATTGGACACAAAACTGAGCTGGACAACATACTCAATGACAGAAAGACTCAAAATTATTTCAACAAGAATAAAAGCAAGATGAAAATGAGTAACTGGAGTAACCTTTATCTCACGAGGCAGCTGAAGAGATTGTGAAAGAACCTCAAAGTATTTGGGAGGAGGTGTTGCACTCATGCTGAAGATAACAGGAAGCTGTAGAATTTTTTAAATAGAGATGCATTGTGATGAAATGTAGTATCTCAGAAGATTGATTTGACATCTCTTTGTGCAATAGAGTCAAGGGGACAAAAATGGAAGAAAGGCCACTTAGCACTTAGGGAATATTTGCAGTCCCACAACAATAAAAGTGTTTAGATCTGATCTAGTCTGACCACAGTAGGAGGAAGCACAGGCAAAGATGATTTGGTGGCATGACCAGGAAGACTTAAGAACCAGGCTAGATGTGAAGAAAACTGGTGAAGGAAGAGTCAAAGGAGACTGAAAGAATTTGAGCCAAGCAGGCAGTAAAGTTTACAGAGGCGGTGTATCTGGAGAAGAGAAAAGCAAGCTCAGTAGGGATCCAGGGACTTTGAGATAATGCTAGCTGGACATTTAGGTTAAAAAGAACCAATGAATGATTGAAGATCTTGGATTACGCTCTAGGGGAGAAGATAGGCCTAAAGAAGTGGGTTTGGAAGTCATCAGCTTGGAGGTGACACCTAAAGCCATTCCCAGGATCTTGCCATGTTACATTCTACATTAGATCTTTAGCCTTCATGACATTTTCAGGTTGAAATTTTTAAAAAACATACTGCATTGTTTTCATGCCATGAGCTGCATAATTAGTTCCTCCTCTGTGCCACAGCTACTTCAGAGGTAATATGATAATTAAGGAACAAAACATAAATTGCCCAAGAGTATGTATCTTCACTTGGGCTCTCAATCAATGTATTTTGAACTATTCCTCCTACTCACTTCAGCTGATGTTCAGAAACCATGGAAACTCTTTAAATGCTTTTAAAGAATATCTGGGTGGGCCACTGTCCCTACTGCTCTCCATGTGAATAAATTGTCAGAACACCAAGAGCTTTTGTAGAGCCAAAAAGAACCAAAGAATGTGCAGCTGGAGATATCAGCTGTGCATATCTAATTCTAGCCAAAATAATTCCCCAGAGTGTCCAGCTTTAAAGAGAGAAAGAAAGAAAAAGAAGAAAGATAATAACTCAGTCAAGGAAGTCAACAGCGGCTAAAGACATGAGCTGGCCACACAACACCCTTCCAGCTGGGTATCAGAATGGACACGGACATTGCCACAACATTTGCGTAACTTGCAATTGCAAAGCGCACCTCAGTTCGTGACCATCTATCTGAAATCATGCTGGGTGGGGGTCAGAGGCATGGTGAAATACAGCGAACTGAAAATGGAATGAGATAAGGCAGAGAGGAAAATATGTAAGGAACCTGACAGATTTTACTCAGAACGAGAGAGCAAGTAGGAAATGTGGGATGGGGTCTCCGTCAGTAAATTGTGACTCAGCAAGTACCATTTTATCTGCCTAAGAAAGTAATTTTAGGAAAGCACTGTTTCTTGAAAAGTGTCTCTGTGAGTGAGACCATTTGGAATAGTGACAGGAGCTGCTGGCAGATGCAGGGTAACACTGCATGACTTCCCCAGAGATGAGCAGGACTGATCTCAGTTAGGTACACAATATTAGCATCATGCACTTTTAGGAAGCGTTGAAATTTGCTTCCCTTGGCCTCCATGATCTCCACCACATTCCATGTGCTGATTTTCCCTCTGCCTGCCCTGGCCATCCTTCAGTTGTGTTCACAGGTTTCTCTTCCTCTGCCTGTTTCTTAATACCTGAGCACCACTGGGCTCCAAGCCCTCCTCTCAAACACTTTCCCCGGGTGATCTCATCTGCTCCCTTGGCCTCAGTGTCATTCATGTGTTGATGACTGTCAAATATTTACTGTCACTCAGACTTCTTGTCTGAGCTCAAGACCTGGACAGCAGCTATATCCTAAGCATCTCCTTTTGAGCATAAAAATGCTTGTCTAAAGTTGCACTTTCTTCTAGAAGGCCATGCATTCTCTAAAGTTTCCTATGGGGGGAAATCACTTCCATTCACTTTGTATTTCCAAGTTGGCCACCTAGGAGTCCTCTTTTGAGTGCTCTTGATCTTGACCTACACTTCAACCACACCCCAGTGTCCCAACTGTATCCACTGCGCTCCAACTGCAATTCCATTGTCCTGGGCCACTTCTGACATGTTTTCATTCCATTATCACAAAAGCTTTCTGACTTGTTTTCCTGTCTGGGATCTTGACTCTGCCCTACTTTGTCCCCAGTCCATTCTCAAGCACGCATCATAAATGGATCTAATCATCTTACTCCCTCTGCTGAAAACTCTTCAGTGGGTTACCACTGCTCCAGAGTAGATTTTACTGGACTACATCAATGTTTTCAAGACTTGAGTATATAACAGAATCATCTGGAGAGCTTGTGAAAGCACAGATGTCTAGACCCCCAGAGTTTCTGATTCAGTAGTTCTGGGATGAGGCCATTGAATTTGCATTTCTAACAAGTTCCCAGGTGCTGATGCTACTGATGATGATCTGGGCACCACAACCTTGAGAACTGCACCAAACATTTGAGTCATCATCTTAGTCATATAAACATATGCAGTGGGCGTCCAGTGCTCTGGGGGAGGAGGGGCATCTCTTCCTAAATCCCTTGAAAGGAAGATCCCACTGCTGAGCAGGAAGCATGGAAACTTGCATGGGGATTAAAGAACTTCTGGGAAATAAGAAATCAGAAAACCCCTTCTATATTGAGGTCAAAGGTTAACATCCTGATAGTTTAGGACCATCAGATTAAAACAAATCTGCAAGAAAAGGACATCAGGATCCTTGTGGTAGAAGTGTCTACCCTGTGATCATTCTGAAAACAGCTCCTCATTTTCTTTTAAAGGAACTACTTATTCTCTAGTTCTCCATGATTATAATTCAGATGAGACAGACTTCACCCTCTGATGACAGGGGAGGGCCTAAAATTTGGGTCCAGTAAGCATGTGCAATACTCAGCCCACAATGGCATGTGACTTAAGTTGGTCTAATGATAGCACTGGATACGATTAAAACTGTTGGGACAAGGACTGTCCCTTTGGGGTTTCCAAATCAGAAGGCTGTAAATCTGTAAAGATGAGAGAGACACATTTCTGATGATATTATATGGATCTATCAGGGTCTGATGTTAGAACCTGAGCTCAGTCTCTGTCACTTGTAACTAAAAATCTTGCCTGAAGTAAGAGGAAACTCTACCAAGCAATGCATGCACTGCTCTGGTCTGGAATGCCTAAGTAACCAACTGTTCTCTCGTGGGTTCTCTCCTGATGAGCACATCTGCCAGCCTCTCTGAAATTCCAGTGATTAAAATTTTTCCTAAGGAATCATTCCTTTAAGACAGCCCTTTGCTCTGTGCCTCACTTCTGTTTTCCTTTCTTTCTTATGTGAGCTCCCTCAAGTAAGAACTAGACATCTACCATCTACCAGTTTCCTTAATGGCCATGAGCAGTAGCTGGCTCGTAGTAGGTACTCAAGTGTCAGGGCAAACAATCCAGAAAAATATCAAGATTGAGCCTGGTTAGTCTGCATCCAAATAGAACGAAACTTTTTAAAGGGAAGCAAAGGGACAAAAGGACATAGGAATCAATGTTAGACTTAAAAAGGTCCAAAATCAGGTAAACCAGGCTCCACTCTAGAATATTTCTAATGAAATCCCAACTCTCACCAGAATCTTCGAAATTTGTCTTTTCTTTGAAAAAGCATTATGGGGGGGGGGGGGGAGGCAGAGAAGGACAACTGAGATGGTGACTCCCACATAAGTCAGCTTCCTCTTCCCCAAATCAGTTTCCAGAAATTCTGCCACATCATGCGATGAGAAACCCCTGGTTTCTAACTCAAAGGAAAGTCTCAGAGATCTTGGGCAAAGACGACTGCAGGCCTCCTTTGGTGGGCTTTCCATGATAAGTAGCTTCCCGCCAGAAACTGAACGGGTGGAAAAGAATTACCACGTGGGAAACAGAACCCAAGAAGGATCCATAAGTGGTACCCAGCGCAGATTCGTCACCACATCTTTGTCCCGAGAAGTCCGTGAGACTCAGAAGGTACAGCTGTGGCCACAGACGCTCCACTCAACAACTGGACCTGAGAAGCGATCCATCTTTCTGACATCAAGGGACCTGCCCTGGAAGAAAAACAGAAACGGCACAAAGGAGGCTGCCTTTCCAAATCCTCATGGATGACAGGAGATCCACAGCGTTCCTCTGACTCTGCCTCAAAGACTTCCTTTACGATTGTTCATAGGCTAGCTCAAGGGCTAGGCAGTGAGGTTCACTAAAACAGAAACACAACCTCAAAACATCCAAAACAGCTGGTGGAAACTGTGACTGTGTCAGCAGAGCTGACTTACCCAGCAGAGTCAAAACAAGTGTGAGCGCTTCAAACAGGCACGAGATCAGAAGCAAAATTAGGTGTTTATTGAGTGCTGTCCCTCTTGATTTTTTTTTTTTCTTCTTTGCTGGACATGAATCTCCTCCTTAGCTTCAGCTTGACAAGAAATAAAACACTTTATTACAGGGGAAAGAAATGACATGTTGGGAAGTTCATTATAAAAATAAGGGTTTTTTTCCTCATTAGAAAAGTATATGTGTTCTTTACAAGAAATTTCAAAAAAAAATGCAAAAAAGGAGGCAAATCATAAAATAAAAATCACTGGCAATCCCATCACGACTGTTTCCATTTTGTTCTTTTTTTTCAACTCGTGTTTTTCTTACGTACACACACTTTGAGGCATGTCAGATCTAGATCTAAATAGATAAGCAGATAGAGTCATTTCTGTTAATTCCAGGATCAGTGGCATACTCCTAATCCCAGAAACTTGAGAGGAAGTTTAAGATCAATCTGGGCAACTTTGTGAGACCCTGTCTCAAAATAAAAAAATGAAAAGGACTAGGGATGTACCTCAGTGGTAGACTGCCCAGGGTTCAATTCCCAGTACTGCAAATATTAATAATAAATGTGGATATAACTCTGTTACAGTTATTGATTTTTATCTCCATTTTCTGCCTAGTGCATTATGACCATTTCCCCATGTCATTTACATATCCTTCTGCAACATTTTTGGTGTCTTCATAAAATTAGACTATGTGAGTATCATAATCTATTTGGTGAATGCTAATGATAAACGGTGAGGATACTTCTAAATTTGTGAAGTACAATATATGAAGAAGATTCTTGTTGACATATCTTTGCTCATGTGCATAATTAAGAATTTACTTTCTCTTTCAGGACACTGAAATCCAGGGCATAAAGTGAGTGGTGACTGGTACTGAAGAAGCCCAGCCCTTTGCTCCCTGAAAGTTTCTAAAGGGATCCCCTTCTATATCTTTTCAGACCAGTTAGACAGCTACCATTAGAACAAGGCCTTCCTGATTTCCTACAAGCCTTACTTCTGGTCAAGTTAACGATTTCTTCTGTTTGCAATGCAGAAACACTAAAATAACTTCTTAAACTGTCGACAAGAAAGGAAAGCTTATGATGTAAATACATAGAAAGATTACTAATCTTGTTAGGTAAAAAAAAATATAAAATAAAGAGTCATTACATCAAATAAAGTATTAGACTTGATGAAAAAGGTCTACCCCAAACTTTATCTTCCAGAAAACTCTCAAATTTAGATAATTTGTAGCAGGTTTTACAATTACAGGAGACTTGTTCAAATGTTTCCACTTTCTCCTATTTTCTAATTTAAAAGATGAAAAGAAAGCCACTAAAAACAACAACAACAAAAAATGAAATGACATGCCCCTAAGAAGATTCTTAAAGGGCATTATCATCTCTCATCCTAGATTTACTACCCCCACCAAATGCCAATTGCCTCTGTATTGGCATGAAGCATCCAGTTGCTCATTACTGGAAGATGATTCATTCTCCAAAATCATTCCAGAATATGGATAATAGAGAGATTTGCCTCCCACCAAAAGCTCAACAAATGCTGGTAAAATTTAGGAAAATCATTATCATGAAAGCCTGCGATGTTTTCAGCGAGCGTCTCTTAGTAGTTGCTGTACTCCTGACCTCTGGAAAAAGTGTAAGCAACCGCATTCGTACTCACAGCGCCTGCCAGTTTCCCTTAAAAGTCTCATTCTCTTCATCACTACTGAGTGAATTAAAAACAGTTGGTCAAGCTCCACTAATCGACAGCTGCTTGCAATTAGATGAAGCATTTAAAGCCACTCTCTTAACTACCTTTCCAACTGCCTCTCCATTCAGCATGAGCAATACACCGTGACAATTTGCCAGAATGTTTAACTTATCTCCATCTCTCGTGGTTTCTATACCTTCCTTATTTTCTCCAGTCTTCCCACACACTGTCTGACTCTTGCAGTTCCTCTTGTTAAATTAGGGGAATACAGGGAAGGGATTAGTGGAAATCAGGTCGAGCCGCTTTGTGCTAAGATGGAAAATTCTACCCAGGCGACCATTAGAGGACAGAGTAATCTTGATGTTTCTCAATGCAAAAAAAAAAGGGGGGGTGCTTTTTTTCTCCCTTTCTTCTTTTGTTTTTTTTTTTAACAATAAAATGGAAAGTTCACTGTCATGATCAAGCAAAGCAAAAGTCCCTGGGCTTTTGTAAACTGTTTCCAATTTCTGTGACTTAAAAATCATCATTTTGGAGCGGGGAGGAAAACGTACAGATCCCTTTCTGCAAGTGTTTCTTTTACAAATGGAGAAAGTGGGCATCAAGAATCTAGTTGCTATTCCCAAGGTCACACAAGAAGTGGCTGAGAGTGAGCTGAATCCAGCTGTCCTGATCTCGGCCCACAGCCCTCGCAGGCGCTTCACCTGCCTTCACCCACAGAGAAAATCTTCCCATCTTAACTGCGGCACTGGTTGCCTGATCCAAGGGACACAGCTGCACTCCTCCAGCGCCTCTCCCTCCTACAGGGAAGCACCCAGACCTCCAGCCCTGCCCTATCCTTGGCGCCAAAAGTAAAAGGGGAGAAATTATGTGGCTTCTGCCCCCTACCACACCTCTCCTTCCCACCTTAAGGATCCCCAACTACTTTTCTCCATCCAGTCCCCTGCTGTTGACCACCACCCTACACTCATCTGGCCTGCCTTATTATACATGGGACAGGCAGAGAATGAAGGAAAGAGAGAGAAAGCAAGAGAGATGGTGAGGGTGTCCAGCAGAAGGAGGAGGTTATTCCTTCTCAAAATTCAAGTCGAATGAGAGCTGAGACACACGGCAGCCCGCACCCCAGCCCTCTTGTGGGTGCAGATCATTTCCCAATCTATTACTCTTCTCGAAGCTAATGCCCTCTTCCCCTAAACTTCCTTCTCACAGCCTCAAGCCTCTAGTCCAGTCTTCTAGGCAATCATGGAGTCTTATTTCTTTAACTTGAGGGCACACCAAAATGGCAAAGTGATGCACCATCAAAAATTATTTTTAATGTCCTGTCTGCTGACAGCTTAGCTTATAGTAGCAGAAAATCTAGAACTGGAGGTTGATTGACATGAGAATAGATTTTCTTTTTATTCCACAATTAAGCTTTCATTTTTTTTTAACATCAAAATCAAAGAGTTTGCGTCATTCTTTATTTTGCCTCCTGCCCAGGGACTTTACACATTAGGACAATATGTCCTAGAAGATACACTAGGTGGTAAGTATGACTTTCTGTCACACAAAGGTAGGAAAGGTAAATGAGCTCTCCCAAAGTACTGTCTCTTGGGCAGTTCATTTTTAGGAGAACACATACAGAAGACGATTCTCTTAAAACTACACATATGTGCAGCTCCATTAGAATCTTCGCACGCCTCCGGGAAAGACATGTATCCCACAATGAATACCATGGCACTAAAGATACCACATGATCTTGTGCCTGCTTCTAACCTCTTTTCAAACCCTGTATCCTCCAGCTTTTCAGCACCTCTGGATCACTGAGCATGTTGTTCCCACCCTGGTTCCATGCTGTTCCCACTACCTTAATGTCAGGTTCTCAGATACCTTCCCTGACTGTTTAGTATAAAATAGGTTTCCCAGTTATTCTCTCTCCTAGTTCTCTGCTCTTCTCTTCTATAACATTTATCACAACTGACCACAATGTCAAGCTGTATTTATTTAAGAAACCCGTTAGACCAGTGACTAATGTGGTCCCCTTCTGGCATCTTTAGCATTACTTGGGAACTTGCTAGAAATGAATGTTGCCAGGTCACCCCAGAACTGTGAACAGGGAACTCTGAAGATGAATAAGAAACTCTGGGATCTGTGCTTTATTAAGTTTTCTTATGTGTTTCTGATGCCAGTAAATTTTAGGAATTATTACATGGGATCATAATTTTCATGAGGACAGAGACTACGTCAGGTTCATTTTTTCCAGAACTTTGTCCAGTGGCCAGCACATAAAAGATGCTCCACAGTTACATATTATTCAATAAATTCAAATAAGATCCAGGCATTCCCCACAGTAAGAAATCCGTTTATAGGGCTGGGGTTGTGGCTCAGTGGTGGAGCGCTCGCCTCGCACGTGTGAGGCCCTGGGTTCAATCCTCAGCACCACATAAAAATAAATGAATAAAATAAAGGTGTTGTGTCTGTATACAACTGAAACTATTTTTAAAAAAGAAAACCATTTATATAGTGAATTTTTATATATTATGGAAATATATACACATACATAAATATATATATAAATACACACATATAATAAGTTTTACAAAATAATACCATTAATATAAACCATACTAAGGTATATGCATTTGTGTACACTTCTATTCTATTGATTCCATTTCTTCCTTATTTTTAAAATTTTTATTAATGCTCTTAAGATGACTGCTGAAGCTGGGTGCAATGGTGTGTTCAAGAGACCAAGACAAGAAGATCACAAGTTCAAAACCAGCCTCAGCAACTTAGAAAGACTCTGTCCCAAAATTAAAATTTATGGAAAAAAAGGGGGATTGGGGATGTAGGTCTGTGATAAAACACCAAAACACCACTGAGTCCAATCTCTGGTGCCAAAAAAAGAGAAAAAATCCACCACTAAATTTATTCCACCCTCCACTAATGGATCCATATATACTTTGAAAACTCTAGTCATTGAGACTGTTTTAAAGAAATGCAGCCCACATCCCTGTTGTTCTTTTAATCTGGAATTCCTTCCCCGGCTCATTTCCTCATACCCAAATCCTCCTGATGCTCTAAGGCGCACCTCTCAAGAGTGGGCTCCTCAGAGATGAAGATCATCTTTCCTTCTTCTGCATTCCCACGACATTTTTTCTGTGCTTAGCCCATTACTGTCTTTATTTTCTCCTTTTAATATAGGATTTATGCAATATCATTTTTCCCTATCAAAGTTAATCTTCCAACGTAGAATTCATATCAAATTCACCTTTATATGTTTCATGGTATTCAGTGTACAACTTCAAATAAGTTTTCCTAAATAAAGTACACTTTCAAGGAAGGAGCTGTTCACTTCATTTATGGTTCTGTAGAGAAATACTTTAGAAGGAACTAGGATCTCCATGGGTGGCTGAGCAACAAAGGGCATGTAAGAAAAGAGGAACCATGTGGGCAAAGAGCCCATGACAGAGAGGTACAGGGCACATCAGGCTACATGTGTTACGTGTGAGGTGCAGAAAGCACTGTGGAGTCAAATGAGTTGTGTGGCTGAGCACCTTAACCGATCTGGACTTCATTCTTCAGGGAAAGGGGAACCACTGGAGGTCTGTAAGGAGAATAACATAGATGGTTTTCCGTTTAAAAATATATATATCTTTGGGGCTGGGGAAGGAGCTTCATCGTACAGGTATGGTGCTTGCATAGCATATTTGAGGCTCTGGGTTTGATCTCCAGCATCACCCCCCCCCCCACCGCCACACACACATATGTTATGTCTTTGGTGGTAACATGTAAGAGAGTGTGGTAGCTGTGACAATAAAGCACTCAACTCTCCTGTAGCAGGCAGTTTTCTGAGTGACCATCCCAGCTGCTCCTGTGCATCCACCACCAATGATGGCAACAACAGCACCAGCCCATACCTGGGAGACACAGAACTCCTCCAGCTTGGCTCCAGGATCCTCCATCCTCCACCTGCAATTCAATTAGAATTGCACTAAAATCTCAGGCTGCCTACGCAGTCCTTTCTTTCCTTCAATCCGATCTACACTGCAGTGTGAAGACTCTCCCAGCAGGCCAGTCCTGCTTCCTCATCTTTACCCTTCAGAGGCATTTCCCCCAACAAATCCCTTGCTTGTATAATGCTTTCATAGCATCAGTTTCTCTGAACTGCAGAAAGAAGATCAAGAGAGAGGTAAGAGACAGAGAGGTTGAGACAAGCATACCTGGTGAAAATACACGTATGCCCTTCCTCTGAAAATAAAAACTAGAATTACCCTTTGGTCCAGCAATTCCACTTCTGGGTTTATAATCAAAAGTATTGAAAACAGGGACTCAAACAGATATCGGTACACCCACGTTCACAGCAGCGTTGTTCACAGTAGCTAAAAGGTGGAAACAACCCAGTGTTCATTCACAGATGAATGGATCAAGTGGCATATACAGAGTATGGAATATTATTCTATCCCATGGAAAGAAATTCTAAGACTCCAGTGTAGCTCAGTGGCAGAGCACTTGCCTGGCATGATTAAGTCCCTTGGTTCAATCCCTAGCACAAAAAAGGAAAGGAAGGAAATTCTGACACATGGTGTAATATGAATGAACATTACGCTGAGTGAAAGAAGCCACTTACAAAAAGACAAATGCTGTACGATTCCATTCCCACGAGAAACTAAAGCAGTCAAATTCATCGAGATAGACAGTAGAATGGCAATTGCCAGGGGCTAGAAGGGAGACCTCGGTGGGAGTTGCTCATTGGGTACAGAGTTTAGTTTTACAAGATGAAAGGTTATGGAGATCCACTGTACCACAATGTGAATATACTTAACACTACTGAAGTGCAAACTTTAAAAGTTTAAGATGATACATTTTATGTTATGTGTATTTTACCACAGTTTAAACATACGCTTGAAAATTGAATATATATGCATGTATATTTTATATGTATATTGAGTACAGTATAGAGTACACAAAAACACTCAAATGACTGAAATTATCAAAGCTAAAAGAGGGAAGAGTTTCACCTAAAAGCCACTCTGTAGGAAAGGATGCAGTTCTTGTATCAAACTACATTTCTTCATAGTCATAAATCTAATGAGGGTCAGATAACAACAGGCAATCTTCCACAAAATGTGAGATGGATAGATGACCAGAACACTTTCACCATGTCACATGCTGCCAGAGAAGTTGGGGCAACAAAATACAAGCAGATGTCAACACTTTCACCTTCCACTTTCTAAATATCGCTGATCAGGCCAAGTTTCATTTCACTTATTGGGCCACTTTCCATGTTGGGGGAGAAGGGTTGAGAGAAGGCGGAAGAAAGTGTTAAAATCCAAGTTTCATATCTGCTAAAATAAACTGATATTGCTTACTGCTGGATTTCAAGACCAAAGTTTCCCTAAATTAGTCAAGAGTTGCTTATTGCAGGGGTCAGCAAATGTTTTCTGTAAAGGGCCAGATAGCAAATAACTTAGCCTCTTCAGGTCACGTGGTCTCTGTTGCAACTCCTTGATTCTGCTGGTACAGCTCAAGGAAAGCCATAACAATGCAGGTGAGTAGCTGGGCAGGCGTGGTGGTGCACACTTGTCATCCCAGCTACTCTGGAGGCGGGAGGATGGAAAGTTTGAGGTCAGCCTGGGCAAATTAGCAAGACCCCAGCCCAAAGACAAGCAAACAAAAACCCTGGTGAATATGCATGGCTGTGTTCCAACAAGACTTTATATACAAAAACGGATCATGAGGCAGATTGGGCCCATGGAACATAGTTTGGCAACTCCGATATAGTGTCCTAGGAATTCTTTAAAAAAATACGCTTTTCCAGTTTGGAGAAGGATGCACTACCTGCATTGTTTTGTTTTGTTTTGTTTTGTTTAATCTACTCAACACAAAAGTACACAATAAAAATCTAGCTGAAAATGATCAGTTATATTACGCACCTTCTTTAAAAGGGGAAATGACTGTGAGACAAACCTTGGCCTAGAAAGAAAAAAAAAAAAAAATAGTCCTCTGACTGCAATCTGAAATTACATTCATCTGCTAGACCAGGGTGCTCAAAGTGTGGTCCTTGGACCAGTAGCATCAGCGTCACTAAGAGACTTGTTAGAAATGAAATTGCTCAAGCCTGGGTCTAGGCCTACAGAACTAGAATATATATGAGTGGGCTAGCAATCAGTGTTCTAACAGGTCCTCCAAGTGGTCCTGATGTGAGATTAGGTTTGTGAACCACAGAAATAAGATAAGTCTGAAGCTACCTGGGCCCCAAATTCTCCAGCAGCAAAGTGCGAATATTGAAATCTTGTTATCTGCCTCTATCCCTATGGTTACAAAGAGATAGCCACAGCTGGGCAGATAGACTCTTAAGGTCATTCACTTAACTGAAGCCTGTTAGTGTTTAAGTTAAAATACATGATTTTTTTTTTTTAATGTGGATCACTTACATTTAGAACCAAATCCTACTTAACTCTAAATCAAATATACATTTATAAAGACTTTCTTCAGCTTGATCTGTAGAATGATTGGTATAGTCTTTAGGACTATAAAGATAAAATACATAACTTGTGAGGGAATGAGATCCCGGCTGGGCAAAGCCAGGTATGGACATCTGCAGTGTGTGGAGTAAGGCCACGCCCAACCCTGCCTCACTAATTTACATAGGAACATGTGAGAAACCTGGGGAAAACCTCAAGCATGACCATGAGTAAGAATCAGGTATTGGAGAGGCATCTGGGGAAGAAGAATGAGAGGGGAACAGAAGCGAATTTGTACATGTGTGCACACACATGCAGCTCAAAATAAAATTATGCAAGACAAAGTAGACATGCCAGTCAGAATCCTTTCAAGTCTGAGCTTCTGATGGAGTCGGATTCTGAATATGCACAGCTGCTGATGTATGAACCATTTCCCCCAGGTCTCCTGGAGGCACATGAGCACCGCAGGGGTGCACGGTGACAGAGTTCACTGGGCTAGTGCATGGAAAGAGCAGATCCACTCCTGTTCAAACAATTCTCCCCACTCTGCAAGATACCACTGAACTTTTTTTTTTTTTTTTGAGCTGGGAATCAAATTCAGATGTACATAACCACTGAGCAACCTCTATAGCCCTTTTTATTTTATTTTTTCTGAGACAGGATCTTGCTAAGTTACTTAGGGCCTCACTAAGTTACTGAGGCTGGTTTCAAACTTGTGATCCTCCTGCTTCAGCCTCCCAAGTCACTGGGATTATAGGTGTGCGCCACTGCACCTGGCGATATACTACTGAACTCTTAAGGAATCACCACCTCTGGAGTCACACAGGGAAACCTCTGTAGTCACATGGGGAATTGGCAGTGTGGAAGAAGTTAGGAATTTCACAGTGAAGAGCACAAGAACTTTTAGCAGGCATTCTTTGGGGACTTTCTCAACTCTTGGGAAGTCTCTACAAGGTCCTGAAGTTCCCAATTGAAGCTTAAATGCATCAAGGTTCTGGTAATTGAATAATGCAGCTTTCTTGTGCCCACAGATGGTAAGGTTGAGGACTGTGTCTGATACCTCCTATGCCCTGTATCATTCTCTCTGCCTCAGCTTTCATACAAATCCCAACAATCCAACCTCATACAAGTGTATCCCAAAGGATCACTCCGAAAGCAAGCCTATTTTCAGAGCTTCTTTGTTGATCCTGGGGAGAGGGGCAAATAAATCCATGGGGTGAAGTTTGAACAATGAGGTGAGGAACTGATTAATCAACATGTCTCTCTTCTTCCCACAACCTCCCAGCAAATGAAATGGAAAACCATCTTATTCACCTCCTCAGGTAGACCTGCAGGACCAAGTACCAGTTACCAGTGACTGTGGTTGCCTTGACATTGTTTGTTTTCTCCTTGTCTGCTTTGTCGCCCTGTCTATCTCTAGTGCCTTCTGGGTCTCATGCCCAGGAGTAAGTGCACTTAGACTTTAGGCTCATGATTTGCTTTTTGAAGAATCCTAGTTAAGGCAGGAATGGTTGGGTTTCACATGACTTAGAAGCAATAATGCGTTTATATAAGACTTGAACATAATTCAAGGCAAATAGATGGTATTATGTCCTGTTTTATATAATTTACATTTAGTGTAATATGTCTATTACATGCTTCCAGCAAAGACACAATAACCTTCATGATTTCCCTAGATGCCCAATCATGCATCTCCAGCAAATGAAGAATTCTAGCCCTCTTTAAAAAAATAAATATAAGCACATGTCAGGGATCTAAGAATTCATTAAACAATATTCCAGTCATCTGGAACAACAACATGGTACAAGTTGCAAAGTAGACTTGAGATACATAATGAGTGGCAGAGCACTTGACTAACTCGTGTGAGGCTGTTGGTTCATCCCCAGCACCACACACACACACACACACACACACACACGTCTTAGTTTTGGCAAAGAGAATGAACACCTTAAGACCTACTCTATGGCTACAATGGCAGGTCATCATATTCTAAAAACTGGGGTAAAGTCTGGCCTCACAGCAAATTTTTCATCCTGTTCTGTCCCTCTCCCCTATGCCTCCATTCTCCCACAGAGGACTTGTGCTTCTCTAAACTGGTGGTTGCTGCTTTATTCTGTTTTCTGTTCAGGGCTTTAATACCAAACTCTAAAGATCATTTATGCACAATATCCAGGCAGAGTTCAAGAAGAATACTTTTATAAAGAGGAAGAACATAAATGTAGTTAAGATTTTCAAAACAATTTACAAGGTAAATCATGGTGTGTGTGCCCATGCATGTGTGTGCATGTGCGGGCGGGGCGGACAGGTGCTAGGGATTGAACCAGTACCACTGAGGTACCCACCTATCCCTTTTTATTTCAAGACAAGATCTCATTAAATTGCTGAGACTGACTTCAAACTTGTGATCCCCTGGCCTTAGCCTCCTGTGTTGCTGGAATTATAGGGGTGCATCATCTCACCCAGCCTAAATCACTAATTCTTGATGTTAAAAAATATATTCTTGAAATATAAAATATTGAGAACAAGGAGAACTTCCCAGTTCCTATACTATTTAATTTTCTAGTCTAAAACAGGAAAGGATGGTGATTGGATTAATTTTTCTATCTATGGTTTTAATACATGGACATAAAAGTCAAAATTGTCTTCTGCCTTAGAGAGCCTTCCATCACTGTAACAAAGTGCTGGAGGAAATCAACATAAGGGAGGGAAGATGTGGCTTGCAGTTTCAGAGGTTTCAGCTGGTAGTTGGTTGACCCCATCACTGTGGGCTTGGGGAGAGGCAGAACATCATTCACGCAGGGTGTGGTGAAGCAAAGCACCCATGACAGCCAGGAGCCAGAGAGAGAGGCTGGAGACAAGATATGCCCCTCCAGAACATGTCCCTGGTGCTCCAGTGCCCCACTTCCTTCAATTAAGCACCACCTTGTATAGTTTCCACCACCTCCCAATAGTCCATTCAATTAAAAACCCATCCACATTAATCCATTGATGAGAACTGAGCCCTCGTGGTCCAATCACTTCCCAAACGCCCCCTCTCTAGACATTGCTACGGTGGGGACCAAGCATTCAAAACACAAACCTTTGAGGGACAATCTGGATCCTAACTGTAACACCTTCCCTCTTCCTCATTCATAGATCATCTCACAGACCTCCTAAAACGCCCTAATGACACCCCACAATGATCCACCTTTAGCTCAGGCATCCCCAGATATAAATCATTTTAAATTTCAGAAAATGAAGCTTGTTCTTCAAAGACCATCCTTTGGAGGATTAAAAAAAAAAAAAAAACGTTCCCCAAGATTTGTGCCACCAATGGAAAAGATTCTTAGCCCATACAACTCTGGGAGTTCATTTCCCTGGGGACAGTGTACACCGGCCATCTGGTCTTTTTGGCCACTAGGTTTGGAAGAGCTCACTGTGATCACCCTATAAACAGGTGCCATGTTGATACCATTTCAATGTAAGAATCAATGAATTTACTAGGAAAAGGGTTTTGTTGATTTCAAATAACAAGAAAACTTACTCAAATTCACCTCATATACCCCTGTATCTTAATAGTAACCCAAAACTCACAGAGTATTAGAGCAGAAAATTTCAGTTCCTAACACAGGGAAATAGCTAAAATAAATGTTACTTAAATAATCAAAGAAATATCTAATTTATATTTTTCCGCCTCTCAAGTACGTCTATGTTCTGGCTAATAAAATATAAACATCATATTTATAACATAACAATTTTTCTTAAGTCCCTCTATAAATGTAATGTAATCCCCATAAAATTCCATCCATTGTTTGTTTGTTTTCTCCTGAAGCTAGACAAGTTGACTATAAATTATTTGTCCTCTTGGGACAGGTGATCAAAGAAGTTTTTATCCCCCTTCCACCTTCTAACTGTTAGAAAGTAAGATGGCTGGAGCTCCAGCAGCCATTGTGGGCCATGACAAGCCTTGGAGATGAATGCCACATGCTGGGATAATAGACCAGAAAGCTAGAAAGAGCTTAAGTCTTGACGATATTTGAACCACCATTCCAGCCTTAAACTCCTACCTTCACCCTTATTTTAACTGAAAAAAAAAAAACTCTCAAAATGTATTAAGCTACTTCTGTTTTGTTAACTAGCTGAACCTAATCCCATCTGATACAGCCTATCATTGGCTGAACAGCCCGTGGGACCATCATGATTGGAAAGGAGCCCATCACTTCTGATGCACATAACCAACTGATGTGAATCCAAAGATAAGAATAAGAATCACAAAATGGATGGAGGAATACATAGAGAGGATAGGTATAAGGTAAATATAGCAAAATACTAATTGCAGAATACAGATGCAGGGATATATGGGTATTCACCTATAATTCCTTCAACTTTTCATAATAAAATGCTGAAAATCCTACTGACCAGCTACCACTACCATTTTGTGTTTGTTTGTTTGTTTAATATTCCTAGTATTGAGGAGTTCCTAACTTCTTTTCTCCCACAAAAAGAGTCACTTCTCTTCCTGTTTTATAAACACGATTATGGGCTTCAAATCTTGAAAAACAGAACTGGAAGTACTGCCAATGGGACAAACTGGGTGCAAGGAAAGACTTGAAGGGCTATATAAACAGAAATCCATCTGGAAAGATGTTTTTTTCATCAGCACAGTAAAAGCGAGAATAGAATTTCCTGATATAGACGTACTGCTTGACTCTGCAAATCCCACTGGGTGTGAGAGAGAGAGAGAGAGAGAGAGAGAGAGAGAGGTGTCTTGCTCTTTAAAAGTAACTTTCACCCATGGAACGATTCTAATAATATTCGAATCTCAATCAAACTGAGCTCTGCACTAGGAACATCATTTTCTTTCCGAGTTTCCCTCCCTCCTCCTTCTCAAGACAGGGTCATTTCCAAAGGAAATATGATTTCAGTTTGATCTCCTGATCAACTTGAAGCATTTTTGTTGGGAAAGTAACAATTGTGGTGTTGGATCTTTTCCCATGGATCTGTATTCTAAGAAAAACAAAATTGGAAATGACCACTAAACAATTACTGGCAAGAAGGCTCAAGTTCGCAGGAGCCTTGGCAGCAAACGGCCAAGACAGAAGAAAAAGTCTTTTCCTTTCCTCAGAGATGCAGTAAGTTACGGCTTCCTAAACAATGCCAAAACTGATTTGGACTATTGTGTCCACTAAAAAAAAAAAAAAAAAAAAAAAAAAAAAAATCTATTTGTTGAAACTAAAATGCCTTCAGACAATGGGGCAAATTTAATTGCAAACAGTTTCACTCTGAACTCCTCCAACAGAGTTAACATATTATGTTTACTGAATGGCTGGAGAAGACGCTGAACTAAATGAAGAACGGGGACTCACATTGCAATACCATCGCTTCACTTGCTGATGACTTGCTAAAGAGTTCTGCTTCTTGGGTTTTTTGTTTTTGTTTTTGTTTTTAGATTTCTGCTTCGGAATCAACATTTTCCAAATTTGATGTAGTCTCAGAAAGAATGCTTTTACAAAGCCTGTGGGAAATATCCTAAGCTGTGTTGGAGTTATTCAAGGATGTAAAAGCATATGATTTACATACAGATTTACTTTTGGAAGAAAATGGTCCCCTCTGTATAGAATCCTGTAGAACAGGCTTCTGGAAGAGAAATAAGAAATAAGAGATGAAGATCAGACATAACAGATATTATCAGTATTAGGCAACATGTTAAGCACGTTACCTGTATTATCCTGACCATCGTAAAATCCCCTAAGACAGAAATTGTTATTATCTGGTTCTACATATGAAGAAACAGGCTCAGCACTATTTGCTCAAGGTCACGAACCTTGAAATAGAGCGACCAACACTGGGACCAAGTCTGACTGATACCAAGGGCTGGTCTTTTCGTTCCCATCTGACAGTGCTGATCTTTGAAAGCTAACTGTGTGTGTTAGTTTATTTATTTTTTATTTATTTTTTTGTCGCTGTGACCAAAATAATCTGACAAGAACACCTTAGAGGAGGAAAAATTTATTTTCAGCTCACAGTTTCAGAGCTTCCGTCCATGCTGGGCTCACTCCATCTGTGGGCCCAAGGTGAGACAGAGCATCATGGAGAAGGGCATGGCAGAGAAAATCAGCTCAAGGTTGCCAGGAAGGAGCGAGAGAGAGAGGAAGGAGCCAAAAGAAGAACGAGCCCTTCTAAAGCACCCCCCCACCCCACCCCCGACCTACCTCCTCCAGCCATGCCCCACCTGCCTCTCAGTCAGTCTATTCAAACTAGGATGGACTGACCAAGGTTACAGCTCCCACAGTCCAATCACTTCACATCTGGATATTCCTGCATTAACAGGAGCTTTGGGGGGACACCTCATACCCAAACCATAACACCAACTGTCACACGAAACACTCAGCAATGAGAGAGAGAGAGAGAGAGAGAGAGATCATTGGGAATAGAAGCAGCAGTTAGAAGTTCCAGTTGTGACGTGCTTCAAATAAAATCTAGATGACTTATTTTTCACTTTTTTCCTTCTTCATTTCTTCACTGTTCTATTTCTTTTGGTAAATTTTTTAAGAGAGGAGAGTAAACCCTGGTATCTTTTTAAAATTAATACTGAACTCCCTTCCTCTCCTCTGCTTTTCCTGCATCTCTTTCTCCCAGATATTAATTGAACACCTACTGTGTGCCAGGACTTGACATTTTTATATCTCCAATATAGAACAAATCAACTTAATTTACTTTTGTGAATTAAAAGGAAAAAAAATATATGGTGACTATTGTCAGATAGTAAGGTACTGAGCCAAAAGACAACAAATAGGCCGCGAGAATAGTAAGAGTAGAGACGTGAGGGCCTCAGAAGAAGCCTCGTGTCAGTGAAGTGCACTATTTGGCCAGTTTGAGTTAGAACTCCACTTTCCCTGCCCTTCACCAGGCAGTGTGAAACCACCACCACCACCAAGATTTTAGAAGTGAAGGCCCCCTGGGAAGGAAAGCAGAATAAGGATGTGGAGCTGGTGCAGTAGCACTTACCTGTAATCCCAGCAGCTCAGGAGCCTGAGGCAAGAGGACGGAGAGTTCAAAGCCAGCCTCAGCAAGTCAAGGCACCAAGCAACCTAGTGAGACCCTGTTTCTAAATAAAATACAAAATAGGACTGGGGATGTGGTTCAGTGGCCGAGAGCCCCTGTGTTCAACCCCTGGTATCAAAAATAATAATAATAATAATAGTAATGAAGAATGTGGGCAGGAACCAGCATCCCAATAAGGGTCTATTAGAGGAACAGAGAACACCCCCATTTTCACTATGTCTATGGCTCCAGGAGTGGGGCAGGGCTAGAACCTGGCCTATCTTGGTCCCCTCGTGTCCACAGCTTTTGGCCCTCTACCTGGAATATAGTAGATACTCAATGAAAAAAAAAATGATTGAACAGACAAACAACTTAATGAATAAAACAGAAAATTACAAGGAGGCTATGACCAGACTATCCCTGTTACATGACACAAAAGAAATAGCCATTATCCAGCAAATGTTCACTGTTCTACATCTAGTTCATGTGTATCTAGAAATCTCTAACCTCTTCAAAATCCTATTATAAATCTATACCTCACATCAGCCACAATAAAAACCACAGTCATCTATAACCTTAATAGAAAATGTCGTCATCGATAAGAGAGGTAGGAAGGCACACGTGGAGGGAGTGACTCACTTCCTGACGTCTAAACCTGTTTGGTTTCATGAGGAGATCCAGTCACCCTCAAGATCAGTCACATCCACGAGGGAACCTTCCTCTGGGAAAGAGTTTCTTGCTTGTTTCAGACAAATTATCCTATTCACCACTGCCTTTTGAGCATCCTGAATCAAGAACTTACTGGGAAATTTTTTTTTAGTTGAAGTCATGAGGCCAAAACCCTGACCAACAGTCACTGATCCTCAGTCTACTCAAGGGTAACAAGAAAGGCAAATATTCTGGTCAGTTATTTTCATTAATGTCACCTATTTCTCTTCCCACTTTACCCAAAAGAGTTTGGTGTAATACAGTCATGGAAGCGTAGTGTAAAAAAAAAAAAAAAAATCTCTTCAGGACACAGTAGCGTACGCCTGTAATCCCAGTGACTTAGAGGCTGAGGCAGGAGGATCACAAGTTCAAAGCCAGCCTCAGCAAAAGCAGGGTGCTATGCAACTCAGTGAGACCCAGTCTTTAGATAAAATACAAAATAGGGCTGGGGATGTGACTCAGAGATCCGAGTGCCCCTGGGTTCAATCCCTGGTATGCCCCCCACCAAAATAAAATAAAATAAAATAAAATGGGCTGGGGATGTGGTCTGGTTTCAATCCATCTCCAGTACCAAAAAGAAAAGAAAAGAAAAACTTAGAACATGTCAAAATGACAATATATTTTAGTACTTATTTTTATTCAAACCTTTTTTATCCCTCTAGATACATTTACTCTGTCTTAACAACAATCCTCAGAAGCTATTGATAGCAATTGCCCTGGAGCCACCCTGTTCACAACTAGAGAGAATCCAAGACCTGACCCAGAGGAACAAACACCCCTGAACATCCAGGTAGCACCAGAACAGAGCCAGAGTAGAGAACCTGACCAGGAATGCAGGGCCCCTGAGGAAAACTACCTGAGAGGCAGGGATGGGGATGTGGCTCCGTGGTTAAGCATCTCTGGGTTCAATTCCTGATACCAAAACAAACAAACACTTTTATTTGAGGTGTCAAAAAAGAGGGTTATTGAAAAATTCAAAGAGTTATGCTATGTGAGAACTGAGTCTCTTCACAACATAAATGGAAAAGGAGAAAAATCTTCACATTAGTTATCTATTGCAGCATTACAAATTACCAAAAACTTAGTAGTTTAAAACATTTGACACAGTTGATAAGGGGCAGCTTAGCTCAGGGACTGACTCAGGGTCTCTCATGAGGTGGTGGCAGCCATGATATTCCCTGGGCCACAATCATCTGAAGATTGGAGCTGGAGCATTCACTTCCAAGGAGGCTAGCATGCACGGATGTTGGCTCAGTTCCTTGTCACTCAGTTCCTTCTCAGGCCTTGGTGGCTGGTTCCTTTCTCCACCCCAAAGCAAATGATCCCAGAGAGTAATCCAAATGGAAGCTGCAGTCCTTCCTGGCCTAGTCCTCCATCACTTCTTCTATAATCTACTTATTACAAAGGAGTTTCCAAGTACAGCTCGCCATCAAGAGAAGGAGAATTGGGCTCCACCTCTTAAAGAGAGGAGGAGTACAGGACAATTTGTGGCCATGTTTTAAAACCACTGGAGTCTTCAAAGACAATGTGGATTAGGAGAGGGTTGGGCAGTGTAGGGAAAAATATAGCTATGGAATATTCACTATGGGGCTATGTTAGGGCTCATTCAAAAAAGATTAAATGATCCACCTGAAAAAGATTATATTCATGCTACAATAGTGACAAAATGACTTTTGATACAGAGGAAAAAAAATGATAATAGAGATTTATACCAGACAGATCAGAAGTTTACAAAGGAGAGAAAACTGTTATTAGACAGAGTAAGAGCTCTAAAAAGAACCTTCTAAAAAAAAGTAGAAGGAGGACTGTTATCACACCAGACCCTCCAGACATACCTGACCTTGTCAAGGCCGAGAGGAAACAATGGTGCCAGTACAGGACCTGGCAGATGGCTCTGCTCACTGCAGCTGTAACTGGCCTCCAATTTGAGCTCCCATCCAGCTGAGTAGGAAGTTGCTATCCTGTTCACCTGATAATTAATTAACTTTCTAAAAGTAATTTAGAGGAGGACTCATGCTATCATTATTATTGTTTTTTTCATTTTGGTGTTCTCAGGGTTGGTACGGTGTTAGGGGACAAGACATTGTAGGAAAGATAGAAAATTCATAAATAGCCATTGAATGGATAAAACCAGTTAAAACAGAGAAACTAGTGTAATTCTTTCTATGCACTTGGCATGTTTAGATTTCAATGGGGCAGAAGGTATTGAGCTCATTCTTCTTAACCTTGGAATACTGGTAGTTTGCAAGGTTAATAAAGTATACAATGTGATAACCAAATAAGCATTCCTAAGTGGGAAACGATTAAAAATTATTAACAAGGGAATTATTATGTTCAATAATTAGCAAAATTACTTGTTAAGTTTTAAAGATATATTTTAATATCAAATTATTTGTTTGTATTTATTTGCTTCTGCCCATTGCTGCTCTGTTGGGGAGCTAGGGATCTCATACAGTGGGGTGCTGGAATCAGCACCAACAGGCTCGCAAGAGTCAATTTTGCAAAAGTTTCATCCCAACTCCATATTCAATGATGCTGTACTGGTAGCTTGAGGACTACAGTGGAAGTATCTACACCACAGTACTTGGCAAATGCGGCCAAAAAAAAACAAATCAAGCTATTTCTTCATCAAGTTTGTTGTGAACACTCTGGGGCATACTACATAGTGATTTCAAGTCAACAAGTTCTTGCAAAAAAAAAAAAAAAAAAAACACCCAGTGAGCAGAGTTCATGCTACAGTGCCTGCAACATAGAGGGCCTGGGGATGTTACCTTCTTCTAGCCCCAACTTTCCAGGTAAAATCAGCTTCCTTTTGGAAATAGATTAAGCTATTATTACTAATCACTTGATTGATTTAAATGCTCAACTTATTATTATTTTGCTGATCCCATTGTCAAAGCCAGTAAAACTTCACCAAATTTAAACTTTCTGAGTTCTTTTTCCCTTCCTTCTTCTTATGAGACAGGGTCTCCTTATGTTGCCCAGATTGGTCTCAAAGTCCTGGGTTAGAGTGATTTTTCCTCCCCAACCTCCCAAGTAGCTGGGACTATAGGCATATGCTACTGGATCTGCCTCAGATTTTCTGTATTCTTAACATCAGAGAGACAGAAAGATAAATAAAAGAGATCATCCCCATTATTAACTGTATCACAGATTATCTAGAATTACTTTACTCCATCAATATTTGTGAAAATGAGTTGTTCATAAAATAATGAATATGAAGGAGAATTAAGCAACATGGACTGAAAAAAAGAGGAAGAGATGCCAATTCACAATCCAGAGACAGGTTGCATCAGCTGGTGGATGTACTCCTATAAACCATCCCTAATAACAGTCTGTCTCTTTTCTATTATCTCCGCTATGCCAGTACTAACAGTACAGATAATCGTGCTAGGTGTCTTCCATTTCTCTCTTCACCTCTCGCCATCCTTCTCTGCAACTCAGAAACAGACCTACATGAATGGCATCAATAAGGCTCCCTTGTTGCCTGATCTTGGAAAGAAGGGAGGGAGGAGATAGAAATCAGGGACTTAACCCCCAGATATTTCCCTCCCTGCAGAGTTATGGGGGGCTGACTCTACCCCGCCATCAAAGACCACGGATATTTGTCAGGTAGCTCTTCCATGCACCTCCCTCTCTTAAATTCCAATAACCTGCTTCTCCATTGCCTTCAAGTCTTGAGTGGTCACAGTGCCTAGCTGTGACAGCTCCAATATATTGCACTACCCCTGGGAGTTGCCTGCACCTTGCCAAGAGCTTTATAATTGACCCTTTATTACATTTTATTCCTAGGATTCAATTTCCCTGCATCATCTCTTTTCTGCTAGGTTCTGATTGATATAATAGTACTGGAAAATTCAGAAAAACCATCACTACCAAATTGTTGCATGTCTGATGCCTCTGGTACCTCCACATGACTCTGTGCTGCACAAGACTCAAGGTTTTATACTCACCTAAAATATCAGCCAAACAATCAGGAAAACTCCTTGAGCTCTTGTCCTGCCCAGCACCATCCTGGGTACTGTGTCTATGCTGTGTATAAGGAGATCACAGTGGTCAACTTTTTATTTTTCCAAGTTTAACTTCTTTTGAAGTCCAATCTAATTTCTCCCATAGAGCTATACAAATTCATATGGCCATATTAATTTTGATATGATTTTTATTAAAACTACCCATATCAAACTACCATGTTTAAAGTATAGGTTATCAAAAAGAAAATAAACAAAGTCCCCAATTCCTGTATAGCATCAGCATAGAACCAGAACAGAACAGGTTACAGATAGCACAGCAACCTCCAAAAAGTCAAATGCAGAAATCTAAATTCAATAGAGTGTCCTCACTATTTTCATCTAGAACCCTCCTTGAAGCCTAAATGATGAGAGCTTTTTTTTAGTACTTAGCACAAGGCAGATCCTATGTTAAGTGCTTCACCTGTAATATTTCATTCAGCACTTTAAGCAATTCAATGAAATAAGCGTATTGTGTTAGTATTTCCATGCATAGATGATGAAACTGAGGCTTACCAGGTTATGTTCTTATCCCAAGCCCACACAACTGGCAACGTGTTGACATTCCAATGCAGGAAGATGGCTTACAAAATCCAAGATCCACACCACTGTACCAAAAATCAAGTTGGGGTCCAGAGAAGAAAAATCTTAACATTTGAGAGGACAATTTTAAAGAGAAAATACTCCGATTTTCCTGTAAAATATTCCTGTTCCCCTTTAAATCTTCAAGGTTACCCACCTGGAGCGGGAGTTGGGGGTGGGAGGATTGTTCTGTATATTACTTTTGTGCTCTGTACAGAATGTCTTCTTGGCCTCAAACTCTGTAAGTTTCTCAAGTTCACTCCCTTCCAGAAGCCTCTATTGTCTTGGTGTGATAAAGGCTTTGTAGTGCTCAAGGCCAGAGAGCATTTATTCTTGTAGTTCCTTATAACTGACAAAGGCAAAAACAATGATTTCAATGCATTTTTTACCTACAACTTCACTCTCCTTTGTGATATTTCAGGTATGCAACAATTAATAGAAGAAGTTCCCCAGGATGTTCTAATTATAAACTTCTTCCCCGGATGTAGGGGGAAGTGGTTTATTTCACATAAGAGTATTTTGTAAAACTCAAATTCCAAGTTGAGTTGAATGTGAATTTAATATTTCACCTAGGCCTTTTCTTGCCCTCTGGAACACAAGTATATACAACTAGACCTTCAAACAGTGGCCGTCGGTCATTTCCTCAGATAACCTTAAGAGGTTATAAATCCAATGAGCTAGACTTTGGGTTTGTAAGGACATTATCAACTCTAAAATCCATGAGCTACATTCTAACTCTCAGGAAACTGAATACCCTGCTTCATTTTCTCCCCAACTCTAAGGATTGGGTCATTTTCAGTATCTTGGAGCTATTGTAACAAAGTACCATAGACCAGTGGCTTTAACCTCAGAAATTTATTACCTCAGAGTTCTTAAGGTTAAAATTCCAAGATCCAGGTGTCAACAGGGTTGGCTCCTTCAGAGGGTTGCAAGGGAAGGAACTGTATCAGGCCTCTCTCCTTGGCTTGTGGATTTCCATCTTCTCTCTGTTCCTCTTCAGGTAATCTGTCCTCTCAGGACATCTGTCTCCAAACTTCCTCTCTTATAAGGACATCAGTCATATCAGATTAGAGTCCACCCTAATGACCTCAGTTAAATTTTTATCTCCAAACAAAGTCACTTTCTGAGATATTTGGGATTAAGATTTGAACATATGAATTTGAAAGAAACACAATGCAGTCCAAAATGATCAATATTTTACCTACAGTCTATATACTGTGCTTTTCAAATCAAATTATTAATACTTAAAGCAGACAAATAAAGTAACACATCTGTTTTTGACAGATAAAGTCCCTGTTGCTTCAAAAACTATAGTCACCCCCAGCCCACAATATACCAACTAAAGCCTTAAAATTTTTTTTTTTGCTTTATTTTCAAATGAACATTTCAAATTCAAATGAAGACACTTATTGAGAACACTAGGGTCCTAAAGTCAGTCCATATACAGAGTCTTGGGTCTAGTCCTTTGGAACTCCCACCAGATTTCCTCATTTTACCGCTTAAGATTCTCTCTGGTGCCCACCTGTCTCTGCCTTTTAAAGATACTCTTTTTCACTCTTAGAACATTTATGCTTATGGTTTTCTTTTTATATTTCCCAGGGTGACTCTTCCCTGCTGGGTTTTTCCTTCCTATGTTTATCTTCCCCATGGCTTTGGATGAGGCCCACGTGGGCAGACTGAATTGGAGAGTACCAGCCATAGTAAATGAGTGAGCAAGAATTGGAGAGTACCAGCCATAGTAAATGAGTGAGCAAGAGGGAGAAACTACATCTCAGAATCCTCATCAACAAAATGTAAGCTATATCACCCACAATATTTATTTCATAGACTTTTGTGAGGGGGGGAAAAAAAAGAGATAACAACATTTATTCTAGAAAAAAAGAGCAAGTTGTTTACAACTTACAAAGGAGCTCTATTCCAAAAGTTCATTGACAAGTCAATTACTACGAATTTGGAGCACATTTTCCCAGAAAAACAATATGACAAAGGGTGGTTATATTTACAGGCACTCCATGAGCACCCCCATACAAACCTGAGGTGGACTACAGAGCTGATGTGTCTTAGCACACAGTCCGTATTCATGTGATATTCACAGAAAAGGGCATCCATGTTCCAGTGGGGGACAATCAGGAATACTCTGTTACAGGGCCAAGGGGCACCTTGCTACATGACTATCTTTAACAGATATGTCTCTGCTTCTCTTACTCATCCAATTAGATAAGAAAATCTGTGCTGGACAGATAAGGGGATGTATAGTCCTGTGGGTGGGGTATCTTGCAAGTGGAAAAAAAGATTCAGCAACTTAGGGGAAAGAAAGAGAAAAAAAAGTTGAAACAAAGGGATTCAGGAGCTCAGAAGAGATCTTAGAAGCACCTGTTCAAGAGATCTGATGAAGTCTGGGGACAGTAGCTACTGGTTGGTGGAGCTACCAATATACCCTCAAAATCAGGTTTACAGCCAAATTTATAAACAAGCAGACCAGCTTGTACATTTTTTATGATTTAACAATACCTTGCATACTCATAATACCTTTGAACCAATACTAATGGTGTTACATCATTATCAAGATGAATGATAATTCTTTGTGGCAGTAGACTATAAATACCCAGTTAGGATAACGTAACTGACACCAATCCCAGCTACTGGAGAGACTAAGGCAGAAGAATCACATGTTTGAGACCAGTCTGGGCAACACAGGGACTCTGTCTCAAAATAAAAAATAAATTGGGCTGGGGATATAGCTCAGAGGTAGAGCACCTCTGGTTTCAATTCCCAGTACCGAAAAAAAAACAAATTGACCCTAGAACCTCATCCAATCTTTTCAGAATGAATGAACAAATACAAGAATCAATTCTGCAGAGGCAGATAATGAAGACAGGCTCAGAAAAAGAACATGGATGTCCATTTTAATTGAAATACTGTTATGTTACCTTGCAAGTGAAGTTCAAAGTCCATCAGTAGGAGACTGCTTTAAAATAAACAGAAATTCTAAAGGTATTGATATTAAAAAAAACTTTTAAAGTATATACCTTCATGTTAAAGATGTGTGTATATATGCATATGTTCAAGATATATAAAGCAATAAAGGAAAGGTGCCAAACAGTATGTATATGTTTCAAGAAACTATAACAGTCCTGAATAAATAGATATTCTTGGGCCGGGGATACAACTCGGTGTTAGAGCACTTGCCTAGCATGCCTAAGCTCCTGTGTTTAATACCCAGCACTTTGGAGGAAAGAGGAATTTATACACACACACACACACACACACACACACACACACACACACGCATATACATATTCTTGATATAGAACAGACTTCTAAAATGATATCAGGTATGGTTACTTCTGAAGAATTGAGATATGAATTGATGAAAATGCAGAGAGATAAACTTTAGTGGTGTATTGTTGCTGTTGTGTGTTTTGGTTTTTGCTTTGTGTTTCTGTGATATTGGAGATTGAACCAGGGCTGCCCTACTACTGAGCTGCATCTTCAGCCCTCCTGGGAGTCCCTCAAATTTGTAGTGCTCCTGCCTTGGAGCACTGCCACCCCCCACCCACCCAGTCGCTAGGATCACCAGCACGTGCCCGATGGCACCTGGCAACTTCACTGTTTTATCCTTCTATGTTTGAATTTTTATCACAATCAGGAGTTGATTTTTTCTTTTGTTATTGTAGTAAAATACACGCTATGTAAAACTTACCACTTTAACCATTTTTAAGTGTACAGTTGAGCAGCATTAAGTGCATACATTTGCATTGCTATCCAGCCATCATTGCCATCCATCTCATCTGCCCAAACTGACACTTTTTATTCATTAAACAATGACTCCCCACTCTCCCTTTCCCCAGAGCAATAACTCTCATAACTGAAGAAACTAGCATAGAAAAACTCTTCCCACACAAAACATCAATACTAAATTAACTGATAACAGCGCTATCTTTAGAAGTGACAAACATACTTAATCATTTATTGTTAGATATAATTTGATAATAAAGTCATGCCATAGAGTGAGACTAACAAGCAGGTTTTGTAGGTTCTCTGGAAATAATAATCAGACACTGTTTTTGAAACAGGAAATTCCGAAACACAATATCAGATTGAGTATTCATCTGTCTACCCTTAAAGTATGATTTACTAATCATTCTTGATGGGGTTTTTTCCACCTCCTAATTGTCCTGACACATGATCATTGCGACATCCATACAGGATGACTTGGAAAGCACCACAAAATCAAAGTATCAGTATGTTAATACATCCTAAATGCTTTAGTCACCCTGTCCAGGTCCCTTTTCTCCTTCCTTCTTCCTAGTTACATTGGGAGGGAAGAGAAATTTCATTTACACAAATTTGTGAAAAATTTCTTCTGAAAACAGAGCCTGGATGCAATTCACACTACACACATGCTACACATGTGCAGGTAACCCCCTGAGAGGGGACAACAAGCCAGAGGCAGGAGTGGGCAGGTAGGGTGAATGTGAGACAGCAGGTGGTATAAAAGGGGAAGAGACTGAAAGGCCCCAGAGCAGGAATGCTGCCAAGAGCGTCTGGGGCACAGATCTAGGCAGCAATGCTCCCGGTCAGGAGAAACCAAGATGCAGTTCAGGATTGTGAGAGAGGGCAAAGCAAAGATTAGTGTCTGAGTAGCTGAGGGGCCTGGGACAGCAGGTCATCTGGATCTAGCATTCACCACTAAGCTAATAGGATGTAAATGTTCTCAGGATGTTTTAGTCTTCATTTTTTTTTTTTTTGCCACATATGAAATAAAAGGAAGTTAGCAGTTTATAAAATCAATATACAAAAATCAGTAGCTTTCCTGTACATCAATAATAAATCCAGGGGCTGGGGATGTGGCTCAAGCGGTAGCGCACTCGCCTAGTGTGCGTGCGGCCCGGGTTCGATCCTCAGCACCACATACAAACAAAGATGTTGTGTTGTGTCCGCCGAGAACTAAGAAAGATAAATAAATGTTAAAAATTCTCTCTCTCTCTGTGTCCCTCTCTCTCTCTCTCACTCTCTTTTAAAAAAAAATAATAAATCCAATGAGAAAGAAGTCAGGAAAAGAATTCCCTTCACAATAGACTCAAATTGATTAATTAATTAATTGCCTAGGCATAAATCTAATCAGGGAAGTGAAAGATTGTGTAATGAAAACTAGAACACTGAAGAGAGAAATTGAAGAAGACACAAGAAGATGGAAATACCTCTCATGTTCATGGATAGGCAGAATTAATGTTGTTAAAATGGCTATACTACCCAAAGCAATGTACAGTTCAATGCAATCCCCATCAAAATACCAATAGCATTTTTCACAGAACTAGGAAAAACAGTCCTAAAATTCATTTTGAAGGATAAAAGATGCAGAGATGCAGAATAGTCAAAGCAATTCTAACCAAAAAGCAATGCTGGGGGCATCACAACACCTGACTTCAAATCATACTTCAGAACTATAGGAACAAAGACTGCATGGTACTGGCATAAAAACAGACACATAGACCAACAGTACAGACTAGAAGACACAGAGACAAACACTCACAAGGATCAGTCATCTGATCCTTGATAAAGGTGCCAAAGACATACATTGGAAAAAAAAAAAGCAGTCTATTTAACAAATGTTGCTTGGAACACTGGTTATCCATAAGTAGAAGTATGAGACTAGTCCCTTATGTCTCATCCTGAAAACTGTAATCCCAGCAACTCAGGAGGCTGAGGCAGAAGGATCACAGGTTTTAGGCCAACCTCAGCAACTTAACAAAGCCCTGAGCAATTTAGCAAGACCGTGTCTCAAAATAAAAAATAAAAAGAGCTGGGGTTATAGCTCAGTGATTCAGCACCCCTAGACTCAATCTTCAGTACCCCCCAAAAAAAAGACTAGGAGTGGAATATTATTTGATAACTAGGTTTGCCACTCCCCATTATTTATTTATTTATTTATTTAATTTTTTAGATGTATGGACATTTATTTTATTCGTTTATTTATATGTGGTGCTGAGAATCAAGATTACCCAGTGCCTCACATGTGCTAGGCAAGTACTCTACCACTGAGCCACAGCATCAGCCCCCCCCCCATTATTTATTCTAAAGAATTAAAGTGAGCAAATTATAGTGGCACACATATACTCATGTTTATAACAGTGCAATTCACAAGAGACAAACTATGGAACCATCCTAGCTGAGCATCAGTGGATGAATGGACAAAGAAAATGTAATAGATATACACAAAGGAGTTGTATTCAACCAGAAAGAAAAAATGAAATTATGTTATTTACAGGAAAATCAATAAACTTGAAAACACTATATGAAATGAAATAAGCCAAACTCAGAAAGTCGAGGGTCATATGTTTTCTCTCATATGTAGAAGCTAGAGAGGAAAAGGAAAAATAAATGGTGGGGTAGGTGGAGTTATGAATATTGAAAAGAGATTAATAGAGTAAAGGAAAGGGACCAGGGGGACAGAGGAGAGGAGAGAAAGGGGAAATACTGGGGAATGATATTGGCCAAATTATATCATCATATTGTGTGCAGTATGTAACAATGAATCCCACCAATATGTACCACTATAAAACATGTTTTAAAATGGGGGAAAAAGTAAGCCAGACTTAGGACAACTCACTTTGTAAGGACAAAGCTATGTGCCTGAAAATTTTCACCTAGTTTTCCCCATGAATGCAACTAGAAAAAAAAATGTAGAGTGGATGATATTAGCCTCATGAGGAAGTGAATAGCCAGCAGTAAAGGTGTGACTAAGGAATTTTGAGACATGTAAACAAGGTGACTAGGGTATGGCCTCAGGGAAGCATGTCCAGAATGAGAGAGCAATAAAGCAAGTTGAAAACTATATATTTGTATCAAAAAAGTCTCCAGAGAGATTATCACAGAGGAAGGAAAATTGTCTGGTCTGGGAAAGTAATAACAAAAATAATAATTATAGCTACTCATTTCTTGAGTGTTCTTTATGTACCAGGCATTGTTCCAAGTATTCAACCTACTGTCTTTACAATACCCTGAAGAGGGTGGTACTGTCACTACTTTCCCCATTAAGGACAAGGAAGCCGAGACACATCAGGAAGAGTAAGGACATGTCCCTCAGTTCCAGCCCTATACAGAAGAAGAAAACACTGGATTGTGGAGCATATTTTTTGCTCATTCTAGAGGTACAATCTACTATAGGGCAGGGATAGGCCATGGGATTCATCACAGCAAACACGACATATTCAAAAGGCCATCCATGTTCCCTTTCTCTGACTCCAAACTTTCCTGGAAATTATCAGAATAGAAATTCTGCTTCCCTGGATCTCTGATGAGTGTACAGAGTATCCTAGACACCAGAAGGGAAGATTCACCAACACCATAAGTTAACATTCTGGCTTACACATTATAAGTCTCATAAATCTGACTAACCTAACTTGGTCCCATTAAAGCCTTCAGACTCAAAACTATGAACTTACAAATGAGAAACTGTCTCATGAATATGATCACTGGACCAAAGTGGCCTTATCAAAGAAGGCCTTGTCTAGGATGTCATTATTTCCATTCTATCTACAACAGGGAAACATTAAAATTAATTGTCAAAGACTGGTTTTGGTTTAGCTATATTCTTTCCTTGTACATAGCTGTGGTCTACCCTAAAACTGCCACTTCTCTAGCCTTTAATAAAAGTTTTTTTTTTTTTTCCAAAGATGCATGCCTATTCTTTACTAGTGTTACGGTTTGGATCTACAATATTCCCCTGAGTTTCATGTACTCAGAGGGGATTGGATCATGAGGGCTCTTACCTCATCATTGGAGTAAAAACCACTGTTGGCTGAATCAACTATTGGGAGGTGGCACCTGGTCAGAGGAAGTAGGTCACTGGTGAAGCACCCTGGAATGGTTTATCTTCTCTTCTCTCCATCTCCTTGGTGTGTCTGTCTGTCTCTCTCTCTCTCTCTCTGCTTTCCAACTGCCACGAGCTGAGCAGCCTTCCTCACCATGCCTTTCCACCATGATGTTTCCACCTTGGAGTCAGCCAATCATGGCCTGAATCCTCTGAAACCAGGAGCCAAAATAAATCTTTCCTCCTTTAAACTGTTCTTTTCAGGTGTATTGGTCACAGTGATGAAAAACTAACACGACCAGTAATGAAAAGAACACCTGGTCATCCCATGATAAGGGAAAAATCACACAAGGCTGGGTAAACAACAGAGCAAGGGAAGTAGTGGAAATTTAAGTAGCAGTGGATGGAGGGGAGAATGCTGTAGGCTTTGCTTTAAGGATCTAGAACTTAGATTCACCAGTAGATTTTGTTTTAATTGAAGATACATTTAACAAATATGCACAGAGCACACCTAAATATCCCAAGCCTCATGCTGGGATCTACAGACATAAAAGCAAAATCTCACATTCAGCAGACTTGAAGAAACTCATGTTTAAGCCTGGTTCATACCTGTAATCCTAGCAACTTGGGAGGCTGAGGCAGGAGGATCACAGGTTGAAGACCATCTCAGCAACTTAGTGAGACCCTGTAAGGGTCCGGCGAACGTCGGAGGAAGAGACCACCAAGAGACCGACTCATGCAAACGCAGAAGGGGGTTTATTGATCCAGCGCGCTGGGGCTCCGTGCTCACTCAAGAAGGGAGAGCAGCCCAGAGCCTAGAGCAGGGGTTGAGCAGTGCTTAAGTACACTTTTTGGGGAGGGCAGGGACTTTACATACATCACAGTCTCCTTTAACAAATCACCATACACGGGGGGGGGGGGGGGGGGGGGGGGGGGGGGGGGGGGGGGAATCAAACAACAATTCTTAGACTTGATTAGTACATTCATTGGCGGGAACAGGTAGGGCTGGAGTGATAGGTCATTCCTAAGGAGGGGGTTACATTCAAACTGATTGGTTCGGGCCCTAAATGCCTACGTGCCAAGCTGCACAGGGTCCTAGGCTATTAACCAACTAAATGGTCAGTGGGGCATTGTCTTAACTGCCTCAGGAATTTCAGGTTCTGTGTGCAGTTCAGAAACTTTACAATACCTAGTCCTTTACATTTCAACTCAGGCTTTGCAGCTTAGAAGCAGCTTTACCCTTTCAACCCTGTCTCAAAAGTAAAAAATATATAAAAAGATGGGGATATAGCTCAGTGGTAAAGTTTCCCTGGGTTCAGTCACCAATATGCATCGCCCCCCATGAAAAGAAACTCCCATTCTACAGACTTTCCTCCCACATGTATACAGTAGTATACAGTCTGTATACATTCTTCTTGAGTTGATTTAGATTTCAGTGATTCCAGTCCAGTGAAAGCAACTGAAGTATGTGCTACTGAATGCTTTACATTTCACTTGGTTTTCCTTCCCCTTTCTGTTGAATGACACAAGTTTTAACTTATTTTTTTCAGAATCTACTAAAAAGTATACTCTATTAATTTGTAGCTGAGTTTGCTGAGCATCTGCTAGGAACCAGGTACTGTCTTTAGCTCCATTCACAAAAGTAATTCCTTTAATGTCAACAGCATGCATTTTGGAGGCAGGAGATCTCAACCCAGTCCCAGTTCCCTGAATTATTACTTCTCTGACTTTTTTTGTTTCAGTTACCTCTTTTGTAAAATGCATATAAAATACTCACATTGCCTACCCTCATAGGCCCTAAAAGCACTATAGCTTTAACACTGGGCCTGCTATGCCCACTGGACAAGTTAGTCCTGCTCACTGAAGTGAGCATCTATAATCTCACCCCACTGCCTTTCAGCTGTATCTCCCACCACTCTCCTCCTCGTTCCCTCTACTCCAATCTACCTGGCCCTCCTTCCAGCTTTCTAATGCATATGCCTATCCCAGAGACTAAGCTCTGGGTCCCCTTGTCCTAGGATGCTCTTCCTCAAATCTTTGCAAGCCACTGAGTTCTTCACAATGTCACTGCCTTGGAGACATCTTCAACGACAACTCTGACCACCATGGCCACTCCCCATCCCATGAGCCTGTTGTAGTTTCTCTGCAGACCTTAAAACAATCTGAAAGGGTGGCATTTCTGTTTATGTCAGCCTCTCAAGCCAACATGACGTAAGAGATAAAAGTTAGACAAGGGCAGGGACCTAATCTGCCTTGTCCACTGCCATATTCCCAGTGCCTGATTCATAGTGTTCTCTTAACACACTTCATGGAATCAATGAATGATTGGCATGGCTGCAGAGTCTTCCTGGCTCACTCTTCCATTCACTAGTCTTTATAAACACCAGGTCTCTACCAGAATAACACAGGCGTCCTTGGCTATTGCTAGTACTTCAGGGAAGGAAAGAAGGGAAGAGAAGGCATCTGAACCTACCACCCAGACCAGAGTATAAGAAGTTCTCATGGCTGAGTTCTCTGGGTTCCTTTAAGGAAGTTCACTCAGAAAGAATCTTATTTTGTTTGTTTTTCCAGCACTGAGGATTGAACCCAGGAACTCCCACAGGCTAAGCATGCTCTCAACTACTGCACTACACCCCCAGGCAGCAAGAAGGCATTAAATGCCTACTCCTATTAGCCACCACTATGAAGAACTGGACTCCTTTCTACTCTCAAAGAATACAATGAAAGCCAACCAAATGGTCATTGAAGTTTGGAAAGCACCTTGGAAGGACACATAGTCCACACCTGCTTTCAGGCAACACATGGGACATTGTTGAGAGACTGAGGAAGAGTGGCTTCAGGGACTGTGGGGGATTGCTGTTGTTTCCCAGCATCTGTTCCTACTTTTTTTCGGTAACTGAACACCTGTTTTCCTTTGCAGAATCATCCCAACCCCATTATATGTAGGTTCCATGGGATCCTTATTCAAGGTTCTCATCCCTCTTTTCTGAGGGAAGTATTAGTCATGTGACCCAAACAGAGCCAACCAGACTTTCAATAGAGACTTGACTCTCTGCAGGTGACACCAGAGTAGGGAAAGATTCATTCATTCCAGCAAGGACACGCTCACAAAACCATGGATTTGATTCTACTTCCAAGGACTCCAGAAATGCGCCAGTGTTCTCTTATTTTGAACCAGGTTCTCCAACATCCCTCAATTTTGTGAACTGCCTGTTAATTCCTGTTCTTAAGGAAGCCTGATTCATTTCTCTGAAGCACTCTGATAAATGCCGTGGGAGAGGCACTGGCCTGGAGTCAGACTGGGTTTCCAGACAACAGGTAACCAAATGATGGACTTCTTTGTGCCTGGGTTTCCTCGGGCTTCAAAGGAAGGTCATTCCTACTCAGGATACCAAGACCATTGGGGGAGTTAGAATGAACCAGTAAGTTAACAAGGATATGTGTCAGTTAAGTCTCCCAAGAGTGCAAGAAGCTTATTTGGAAGCTCACGTATCTGAAAAGTAGGGGGCGGGAGGGGTGGGGGAGGAGACAGAGCGAAGCAAGGAAAATCTTTAGATCACATTGTGTATTCATGTCATAACTTGATAAGGGAAACCTATGAATGCATAAAACCAAGGAATCTCTTGAGGAAAAATAATTCAGACACTAATCTTTTCCCTTTCAAAGTTTAAGATTTTGTTTCCCTTTTTTCAAGGCTGTGAGAGTCTTACTGGACCCAATGCAGAACTCACCATTAGGCAGGGCACAGAGGCTAGTAACCCAGGCCTACTAGATCCATTGGCTATCTGAGGGGAAGGTAGTTCTACAAATGCTCATGGAAGACCCTCCTGAGCCACCAATTTCAACTTGAAAGGCCCAGACAATGAGCTGTCTAGAAACTAAATAACTGAGTTTGACATCTAAAAAAAAAAAAAAAAAAAAAAGTTCAAAAAAATCTCTTCCAAAATAAATCCTTTCTAAGTCTGCTCTCAGACAGACACATGCAGAAACGACTGATTGAAGTAAAGGTGGATAAAGTAAATGAAGAGACTAAAAAGCAATTAAATGTTTTCACCTAAATGAAAAAAATATAGTCTTAAAAATTAAAAATTAGCTTAAAGCATATTTTAAGACTAATTTGCCTAAGTCCCGTCAATAAACTTTTTCCATTTATCTCTTAAAAAAAAAGAAAAGACCAAACATGCAGCTGCTCAGGACAGGAGGAGAGAGCATAAAGGATTTCCCTAGCCCACCAGAACCAGGTCTCAGGCACCATCTGAATTCACTGACAAAACCTTGCTTCTTCTTAAAATATGGCTTCTATAGGGAGTAGCAAAATAAGGGTGGTGGGTGTCAGGAAAGGGAGATTTTCTTTCTCCCCAATTGCTCTGGTGTTGACATTAGGAAGATTAACATTGGATTCTAAGTGACTCTAGAATCCACTTATTTGTTATCTTAGAAACAGTAGGTTAACAGTTTCCAAAATAACGAAACAATACAAACAAACAGTTGCTTTGACTCATCTGGGATCCACTGCTGCCATGAAGTCACCTTCAGGACATTTTCAGAAAGAGGTTTGGGAATTTTTTTTTTTTTTTTAATCTCCTGACAATGTGAAAAGCTTGCCTGAAAATTGACTGGAGTGTAAAAGGAAGCCATCATTCATGCTAATGGGCCATTCAACTTGTTCCCCCTGGACCCCAAGCTGCCCTGGAGCTGAAATGTGAGGCTTCTTAAGACCAGGCTGGCTTAAAGAATTTCACTACCCTTCAAGTCACTCACTCCAGGAAAGCTTCTTTCTAGTGCATTTTCTTGGAATAGAATACCATAATCACTAAAATAAAGCGCTCCATTTCTAAGCACCTGAACAGCACTGGCATAGCACACCTCAATGAATGGGATGGTTAAGCCTCTCTTCCACAACTCCACCTCCAAAACAAGGAAAGACATCTGTATGTGGTGCCTAGACACAATCCACCTTTCACTCAAACGCTGCTCAGTTGGTTTTTCCTTTTCTCAAGCCATCCCCACCACAGACATACGTACAAAATTTGAATCTTATCCAAAAACTGAACCAATAAAACTAAGAGTTTCAACATTTTTATTCACCTACTATTATTTCTCAAGTCTGGAAAATTTTGAGTTTTTATGAATTTACCCTGGAGAAGAAAAAAATCCTCATAACCACAGAAAGTTTTCATAATCACACTTAGGAAATGACCAGTTCTTCTTGGGAACAATTCCTTTTGCTTTCTGAAATTGGAGGTGAGAAATTTCGTTTTGTTGTTGTTGTTTGTTTGTTTTTCATCAAACCACAAAAATGGATGATGTCATACCACCGAAATTGATACTTCATGCTCTTTCAAAATGTGTGATCTCTACGTATGTTCATTCAACATTGATGATCAAATTATATATAGCGCTAGTGAGAAAAGAGAAAACAAGAGTAAAAGCCACATCACAGTCATTGGTTATATAGAAACACATGAATTCCTACATTTCTCCGTTCCAGTATTTTCTTCCTAAAAGTATTGAGGGAATATTTGGGGCTTTTTTTTCTTTGTCTCATTTCCTCTCAGTTAGGAGCTAGTAGCTGGTTATCTAGATTGGTATCATACAAGAACAATATGCTTACCAAAAATAAAGATTCCACCTATTACATTGTTTTTGTAGCAGGGACTGAGTCCAGAGATATCATGCAAAACTACCAAACATGTGGTAAAATATCTGCTGAAAATTCCTTTTGATTTTTTTGAACAGGATGAGCTTTTTGAAAACTTAAAGACAGTATAATCTATCCAGATACCACCTCTATAGCTATATATAAGGAAACTGAGAGCCAAAATGTTGAGCTTCCATGGCCAGTTAGTGGCACTACTGAAACTAGAACCAATGGATTTTCTATCACCCTTTATTGTATATTGTATAATTATAATGGAGGTAAAAGAGAAATTTATTATAATATGGACTTTAAGCTAGATTTTTATATTTTTAAAAAAGCTGAAATATTTTCCATTTTAAAATCCTATTATATTTTATTTCAGTTTCATCAATTCTATAAAGCTATCCAGATCTACATTCACCTTTACTGCAGAGAAAATAAAGGTATTGGTATAAATTTAACGTCAATGCACTATAATTGTAATAAAGTGAAGGAAGAACATGAAGGGAAAAGAACTGGATCTTGGGTCAGCCAGACAAGCAGGAGAACACTGAAGGTCGTGGGCTGCTCAAGGACAGGGAGTTTAGCTCCCCACCTCCTGAGGTTAGGCTGTGCTTCCTGATGTGTTTACCAGGAGTCAAGTATGTAAAGGAAGAAAAGTAATGTTACAGTGAAGGAACCTGGGAAAAGGACACTCCCTCCATGTTATCAAGGTTAGCATCCCTGGAGAGAAGTCATGTTGGTAGCATGCATCCTGAATGGGATATGACCAATGAGCAGCTCCGTGGTCTGAAAGGGCGGGGAAATAACCCAATGAGCATCACCACAGAGGAGCCAATCAGTTGGCAGCTAGAAGTTTGCTGGGGCCACTGTGAGCCAATCATCATCTGGCAGCTGGAAGTTTGCTGGCAGCTGGAAGTTTGCTGGGGCCCCTTCGACTGTGGTGAACTCTTTAAAAATTATTGTCTATTTACTATTACCCATTTTAATCCATTTAAAATATGTCTATGATGAAATTCACATTGCTTATCTGCAGTCATGTATAGATTTGGGGGAATTGTTTCCTCAAGGCCAGTCCCTGAATGATAAAAGGCTTAACAGTAAAGCCAATGTGGCAAAGCTAAGAATTTGTGCAGATGGGTGCCATATATTTTTACCAGGGGGAACCTATAGAGAGTGACACTCCTGGCCTTTCTCACAATCCCTCCTTTATTTGGGATCCAGCCAGCCTGTAGGAACAATATTCACTGTTCTTTCATGCCTTGAGTTTGACTCAAGCAGAGGCACAAATTATGAATTATGTCCTTAAAAGCTAGCCCAGTGCCAGCCAAACCATAAACACTCAATTTAGAAACATTAATTAATTTAAATTGAGACAAATGTTTGAAAAAATTGGTTACAGGAATCCAGATTGAAGACGACCTGCCTAATGTTATTGGCAACTCATATAGAAAATAAAATATGGTTGCTTAGTTGACCACAAAGGTAAGAAAATGTTTAAAATCCACTAAAAAAAAAAAAGGTACCCTGTCAAGATCAAGAAATGTGATAGTACTTCAGCATTTTCAGTTGGAAAGTTAACCTTAAATGTTGTTAAAATTGCTTTCTACAATCATGAAATTCATATGGAAAAACAAAAGACCCAGAATAGCAAAAGCAATTCTAAGCAGGAAGTGTGAATCTGGAGGTATAGCGATACCAGAGTTCAAACTGTACTACAAAGCAATAGTAACAAAAACAGCATGGTACTGGTACCAAAACAGGCAGGTGGACCAATGGTACAGAATAGAGGACACAGAGACTAATCCACAAAGTTACAACTATCTTATATTTGATAAAGGGGCTAAAAACATGCAATGGAGGAAGGATAGCATCTTCAACAAATGGTGCTGGGAAAATTGGAAATCCATATGCAACAAAATGAAATTGAATCCCTTTCTCTCGCCAGCCACAAAAGTTAACTCAAAATGGATCAAGGAGCTAGATATCAAATCAGAGACACTGCGTCTGATAGAAGAAAAAGTTGGCTACGATCTACATATTGTGGGGTCGGGCTCCAAATTCCTTAATAGGAAGCCCATAGCTCAAGAGTTAATAACAAGAATAAACAAATGGGACTTACTTAAACTAAAAAGTTTTTTCTCATCAAGAGAAACAATAAAAGAGGTAAATAGAGAGCCTACATCCTGGGAACAAATTTTTACCCCTCACACCTCAGATAGAGCCCTAATATCCAGAATGTACAAAGAACTCAAAAAATTAAACAATAAGATAACAAATAATCCAATCAACAAATGGGCCAAGGACCTGAACAGACACTTCTCAGAGGAGGACATGGAATCAATCAACAAGTACATGAAAAAATGCTCACTATCTCTAGCAATCAGAGAAATGCAAATCAAAACCACCCTAAAATACCATCTCACTCTAGTAAGATTGGCAGCCATTATGAAGTCAAACAACATTAAGTGTTGGTGAGGATGTGGGGAAAAGGGTACACTTGTACACTGCTGGTGGGACTGCAAAATGGTGAGGCCAATTTGGAAAGCAGTATGGAGATTCCTGGGAAAGCTGGGAATGGATCCACCATTTGACCCAGCTATCGCCCTTCTCGGACTATTCCCTGAGGACCTTAAAAGAGCACACTATAGGGATACAGCCACATCAATGATCATAGCGGCACAATTCACAATAGCTAGACTGTGGAACCAACCTAGATACCCTTCAATAGATGAATGGATAAAAAAATGTGGCATCTATACACAATGGAGTATTATGCAGCACTAAGAAATGACAAGATCATAGAATTTGCAGGGAAATGGATGGCATTAGAGCAGATTATGCTAAGTGAAGCTAGCCAAGCCCTAAAAAACAAATGCCAAATGTCTTCTTTGATATAAAGAGAGCAACTAAGAACAGAACAGGAAGGAAGAGCATGAGGAAAAGACTAACAGTAAACAAAGACGAATGGGGGGAGAGAAAGGGAGAGAGAAGGGAAAGCATATGGAAATGGTAGGAGACCTTCAATGATACACAAAATTATAAGAGGTTATGAGGGGCAAGGGGGAGGGGAAAAAAGGGAGAGAATTGAACAACAGCAGAGGAGGTAGAGAGGGAAGATGGGAGGGGAGGGGAGGGGAGGGGGGATAGTAGGGGATAGGAAGGGTAGCAGAATACAACAGTCACTAATATGCCATTATGTAAAAATGTGAGTATGTAACAGATGTGATTCTGCAATCTGTATTTGGGGTAAAAATGGGAGTTCAAAACCCAATTGAGTCAAATGTATGAAAGATGATATATCATGAGCTCTGTAATGTTTTGAACAATCAATTAAAAAAAAAGAAAAAAAATTGCTTTCTACTCTTAGGATAATATGGTCCAATGCATTCCTCTTCCAAGGACCTGTGTCTGTTTGATATACATTAATATAATACTCTGCAGATTGGTTTCATTGTTGTTGTTTGTGCTTTGTGATATTAATTTCTTTCATCCTTTCGGGCAAGTTTTATTTCCTTGTATCTGTGTCTCTAGTTCAGAACTTCCTAAATCCTTTAATCCATGGAATGAAGAGTCTAACCCACACAGTGAGCCTGATGAACTCTTACATTTCTCATTCAAGAATGATCCAGCCCCTTGCTGCAGTCCAAAATGAGTCCAGCCATCCCAGTAGCACCTGTGCTTTGTTAGAAATGCAGGTTCTCACATCCCAGCGCAACAAAGGAATTAGAAATTGTGTTTTAACAAGATTCCAGGTGATTCAGTGTAGAGAGTGGCCTGTCACTCCCGAGGCCCTTCAAGGGTCTTGTGTCTTGATCTCCTATTCTGTTGGCTTTTCTCTTACAACTTATGCTTTTGACATAAGTTAGTAATCCTTCTATGAAAGCATCTTTTTAAGAAATATTAAAAGATAATAGCCTTTGTTTTAATCCTTTAAAAAAGTTCTTTTCCTGGACTGGGGTTGTGGCTCAGAGGTAGAGCGCTCACCTACCATGTGTGAGGCACTGGGTTTGATCTCAGCACCACATAAAAATAAAACAAAAATATTGCAACACCTATAACTAAAAAATAAATATTTAAACAAAAAAGTTTTTTTTCCTCCAAGTGCCATTTAGGATTTAGCATAAAAATGATGCTCAATATCTTCCCCTTATATTGTTTCTTATCTCTATATACTCACAAGAGAGCAAAGACTGGCCTTTTCTTTCTTTCTTTTTTTCTTTCTTTCTTTCTGTAGCTTCATCTGCATCTATTCAGATGTTTATAAATGGATATTAAGGACTGTAAAAAGAAGGTGGTCCTTTGTATCTTTTGTTCTGAACAACTAACCTATAGATACCAAAAGTCGAGTCAAACTGCTAATTCTCAATTTCATTATGGAAAAATAAAACTGAAATTCTTGCTAAAATCAATACAGATAAAAGCTATCATTTCCTCTTACCCTATCAATCCCATTTACCTTATCACAGCAAGAGATAAGATAGTCTGGCCAAATTTAGGAACAGGCTGTCTGTCACCACCCCAGGACCTCATCAAACTGTTAGCAGATTAAATTCACGATTACTGTTTTCCCTAATAGCACATTTTTAAGTTATACATTTTCTTAATTTTAGATATTACACAAGTGCTATTATACCCAAGTTCTTAATGACAATCAGTGGCACTGAAGTCTTAATGAGTGCACCACAAAGTCCTAGTTCTTTTTAAGAGTAACCAAGATCAAATTATTTTTCAAAAGGCAGCTACCATCTCCATTTGGTTCTGCTTTCTACTGAACTTCCTGTAGGAGTGGAACTGATCATTTTTTTTCTAAGGAATATATCGACATGCCATGACATTGCTTTTTTTCATGTCATTCTGAGTAGGTTTTCAGGTTTTTTTTTAAAAAAGAGGGGTGGGAATCACTATTTTTCCTCATCTTCTCTCTGCTGCTATGCATTGTGGGTATTGTGGAGGAATTTTTAAAAGTCTTCTTCTTCTGACTAATGTTCCAGAGTCCCTAAGAAAGCCCAAATATAATATGGCTTTTTCAGAGTGATTTTCAGACCTCACTCCTACAAACCTTCCAAGTTTATTTGTATTTCTTGGCAATTATGAAACTATTTTATCTGGCCAACAATTCTTTTAAAACCCTTTTCAATACTTTGTTAAAGTATATAAATTTACTTTTCTCCTTTTCTGTATTTTTATGCTCCTAGCATGATATCTTATAATGTTAAGCATTATATGCAACATGTAAGTAATATAAGCTTTTCCTAGCAATACAGTATAAACAAGGTATTTTTCCTCCACAGTATCTCCCCGACCCACCTTTTCTTTGCTGATAAAAACAATCAAAAAATCTTAAATTCGGAAAAAATTCTGATGTAACTAAGTGTTCCACTGAACCCAGATCCCTCCCCAAAAAAACCTTCCATTCCCAGCTATTCCTTCCAATTCTTACTGCTACTGTTCTAGCCCCAGCCCATAGGACTTACATGCACCACTATATGAAATGTTTTCATTATCGTACATTGTGCCCTAATCATTTCATGGAAACATGCTTATCTATACCATATAAGCAATTTACTTCAGAGAAATTATGCACATTTTTTTCTCTACTCCCCAACATTCAGCAAAATACCTAGTATCCACCACCAGCCTGAGCCCCTTATCCAACTCTGAGCTCTGGACACAACCATGAGCCATCCACAAACTCAGGTTTCTGGATTGATTGATCCATTGATTGGTTTTACTTTCACTAGGAAAGTGTGCATCAATAAAAAGGAGAGTTGGGGTGATTACCTACCAATTAAAGCAAAAGCCAATCAGACCTTTCAGTCTCTGTTTTCCTCCCACAGTAAAACTTGCAAAAATCAGCAGACTGGGTGCTCCTGACAGGAAGCCATGGTGGTCACTAGTTAGCACTTCAGTCCTCTGTATAATATTTTGTTTAGAAGCAGCCAAAATAGGACAGAGCTCTGTGAAACGGAATCAGGGTAATGAATACTCCTGCAAATGAGCACATGATTACAATTCATTATGTATATTGTATTGTTCCAAAATAAAATTGGTGATTTGGTAGGCTATTCATCTATTTTCTTTTAAAATCTAACCTCCTGTTCTACAGGCTACAGAGTATACTTATTTATAACTGCCTTCTTTCAAAAAAGTAGTTAAGATAGTATACAGAAATGCAAAATTAATTTTTATAGGTTTGAGACAAACTAGCAGGCTTTCTAATAAACATTAACATTAACTTTGTTTTCAATTAAAATTCTCACCACTATATTCATACAGTGTGTAATTGTATTTGTTTTAAACAAAAAACAGTCACAATATTCAAACATGAATTTGGAAATAGAAAACTTTATGTCACTGTACTTATTTATAAATGCCTTATTTCAAAAAGTAGTTAAGATGGTATACAGAATTTTAAATTCACATCCATGCCCTTAAAAGCTCATATACACACGTTTTTGTTACTATGATATAGCATAGGCAGTACCAAGTACTCATTTTATAATAAATTTAAGCCCTAGTTCCTGTTTGATTATGTGTTTCACTTAATTACAGAAGGCAGAATATTTAAATATTTGTATTATTTAAATTATAAGCTAAGTTGCATTTGAATTCCCTTACTATTTAGATTTGAACGAATCTGACTGCATACTTTGGTTTCAATAACATAAGTACCAATTTACTGTATCATCATTAGTCATCCTCAAAGACTAGGAGGTCTTCACACCTTTCTCTCAATTTCCCTTGCCAGGACCAAAAAGGATAATATAAATGTCATGTTGTAAATGATAAATCACATTTTTATGGACTTGGAAGTTAATTTTGCTTAGAAGCATTTTTATGGACTTTGGAAGTTAAAGAATAAAAGCAGCTAGGTTTGTAAGATCAAAAACTTTCCTCCCAGGGAGCAGCACTTGTTTTATCCCTGCACATTCACCGTTGGTTTCAGTTTCCTCTTGGTATTTTTCACTGCTGAGTGGTACACTCTGAAAACAACACACTTAATGAAGGCAGTTTTTACACAGCCTCTCAATTGAACATGAATTCGTTCTTGTTGTTGTTGTTTATGGGAAACAGTAATGAAAGCTGTCCACACTGTCCCACACCATTTCTTCTTGCTGTTGAAACTGTGATTTTGTTTAGAGGTCTAGCTCCTCCTAAGGACACAAGGAAAGGCTGGACCAGGTACAAGGGGTGAATTTGATGGTCTATGGTGTTCATAGTGGTGAATGGTGAGATTAGGAAGAAGCATGTGACCCCAGGTCCAATTCATGAGATGCCATTTCTGCCCTTACTGATTGTTGTGAATCCACGGCAGCCACTCACCACTTCTAGGAAAAGTAGATTGCCCTGATGAACATGGCAGAACAGAAATAGGGAGCCTGCGTCTCTGATGACACCAATGAGGCACTGCATCCACCAACCCCAAAACTGCCCTACTTTTGAACTTTCTGTAATATAAAACAATAAATTACCAATATTTTAAGCCATTTGAGTTGGAGGTTTTGGTGATTTGCAAGTGAAAATGAATGTACTTCCTTCATCTCATGCTGTGATGAAGTAGAGGGAAATTAAAAATGTAGAGAGACAGCCTTAAAGAAGAATGAAATTATGGCATTTGCAGGTAAATAGATGGAGCTGGAGAATATGCTAAGCTAAATAAGCCAAGCCCAAAAAACCAAAGGCAGAATGCTTCTCTCTGATAAGCAGATGCTGATCCATAATGGTGTGGGGGTTGGGGTAGGGAAGAACGGAGGGACTTTGCATTGGGCAGAAGGGAGTGAAGGGGGGGAGGGGCATGAGGATGGTGAAATGAAATGGACATTATTACCCTATGTCCATGTATGATTGCACAATCGGTATGACTCTGTACTGTGTACAGACAGAACAATGAGAAGTTTCCTCCATTTGTGTACAGTATGTCAAAATGCATTCTATTGTCATGTATAATTAGAACAAATTTTTTAAAAATAAAAAAACTGGAAAGATTGGGCAAATTCAGATTTATACAATAAACTGTGTTATAATCAGCTATGATGATGAGAAAGAAAAAAAATGTAGAGAGAACATGATGTCCTACTGTAAGTAGCGGGAAAAAGGCCAAGGACCTGAGCATGGGCGTCCATTCATGTATCAACTGCCTCTTGACCCCTCTGCTCACTCACTCATTCCATTGTCCATTATAGAAATCTCAATCCTCTGGCATTTACTACATACTAAGAATAAGGAGATGAGCATAACACAAAGCCATAGTCCAATGAGACAAATGTGTTTACCAAAATTTTTATCTTGATGTGATCAAATACCACTGCCACAGAAACCCTAACTGACATCTAATTTAACCTGGGGGTAAAAAGCTAGTCATTAGGCTGGGTTAGAAGAAATGACATGTTCAGGGAAGATTCCGAAAGGAATTGTCTTCAGTGTTTTGAAGATTTTTTTTTCCTTTTTATCTAAACATTTTACATTCATGAAGTCATTTATTTCAAAGCAAACTTTTTTTTTATGGTATCATGGAAGCATCCCACCTCACCCTCCCCCCTATTTTTAAATTTTGGGACAAAATCTGCTCAGTTGCCTAGACTGGCCTTGAACTTCAATCCTCCTGCCTCAGCCTCCTAAATAGCAGGGATTACAGGCATGTACCAACACACCCAGATTCATAGCAAATCTAAATAACCTGTGGAATTGATTTAAAAGGCAGAGTCAGTCTTTGCCAAAGAAATGAAGCAGGGAAACAACCACCCAAGAGAGGAACCGTGTCTACAAGGACAGGGAGGTGTTAGCACATCTGGGGAACTGTAACCATTACTACAAATGGGACAAAGGTGCACTCAGGGGAGTGGGAGGTAGTGACCTTGGAGGTCACTAAAAAAAAAATAGATCAGACAATAAAGGTCTTTAACCTAATGAGAGTCAAGAGCTTGGGGGGGGGGAGGGGAGGCAGGCGGGGTTTCCAGTGACGCAGGCACGTTATCCAACATGCTTCTTAGGAAAACCACTGTGACAGTAGAGATGATGATAAATTTGAAAATAATTAAGAGAAAGAGATATAAGACTCTGAAACTATTGCATAAATCCAACCCAAAATATTAAGGACCTGAGAAAGACAAAAGGAAAAGAAGGAATATGAAAATGATTAAAAGAAATTATTTACTAGCTGGGGATGTGGCTCAAGCGGTAGCGCGCTCGCCTGGCATGCGTGCGGCCCGGGTTCGATCCTCAGCACCACATACCAACAACGATGTTGTGTCCGCCGAGAACTAAAAAATAAATATTAAAATTCTCTCTCTCTCTTTCTCTCTCTCCCTCTCTCACTCTCTCTTTAAAAAAAAAAAAAAAGAAAAAAGAAATTATTTACTGAAGAGTGGAGGAAGGGAGGGCAAAAGGTATCCTAAACTGATTCCCTAGCTGTGGATTGGACTCTAGGGAGGATAACTGTCATCAAGAGAGATGGGACACTTGGAGAGGAGAAGCCTGGCACCACGTGACAAACAGAAGCATTTCCCTAGGAGAGCTTCGTGTCTCATGGCCCATTGCCCCACTGCAATCTTAATCCACTTGAACTGACAATCTCAGAAAATATGTTAGCTGAAGCTATGAGCAAACAACAATGAATTCCCATTCCTATCCACTCCTATCCTCAAAATAACACATGTTCACAAGTACAGACAAATATGCTGATTTATTTTAGAAAACATGCATAAAACACAATGTGATACAAGAAAATAGAAGAATAAGTTGAATGTCTTTCTACACAGAGAAGCATAAATGAGACCAAAATTAAATAGAACTAATTGGAAGTGATTTTCCTTTTGAAGTTTGATTAGTTAGTTCATATCACACTATGTAAATACAACATTTATTTGTTTGAATTTGTTTATTTGCATATACTATATAGGAAATAAATAAATGCATGTGTGTTTTTAGGTACCTTTTGATTGAATCCTTAATGACATAAATGTTACCTAGAAATAAGTTTACTTGCAGCCTTCAATGAGATTCTATATGAAGGAAGGAAATGAGGGGCAGCTCTTTTGGACCTAAGGCAGGAGAATAGAGCAGGAATCTATTCTCCCTCTGATTCCCCTTAGCCCTGACTGGGATTCAGCAATGGCTGCACCAATACTTCTGTCCAAGATGCAAGTTTTATGTAAGAAATAACTGAGTTTGATTTCTCTCTCTCTCTCTCTCTCTCTCTTTCTCTCTCTCTCTCTCTCTCTCTCTCTCTCTCTCTCTCTCTCTCTCCCTTAGAAACATTGTGTTGGATGTGCAGGAGGTAGGTGGTAAGGGATGCCTACTACTCATTCAAAATAAAACAAAACAAAATCTTGAAGAACAGATTGTAAGCAGATTCCTACTAAAACACAGCTCTTGCCTTGAAGGGGATTACAAGTACTATTACCCTACCAGAGGTGACAGTGAACTACTAGAGCAGTAACAGACACGGCAGGGCATTCTTCAAGGTTGAATGAGATTTGAGCTAACTCTTAAAACTGAACAGGGCCTACAACTGGCAGAAACAGGAAGGGGAAAGAGGATTCTTAGGAAAGTCCTGGTGTGAACAAAGAAACAGAGTCTAGAAAGAACAAGATAAATGTGCAGGCCTCTGACATCACCCAGGTGACCATTAGCAGGGATGCGGGGGTACCAAGGATTGAACCCAGGGGCACTCAACCACTAAGTCAGATCCCCAGCCTTATTTTGTATTTGGTTTAGAGACAGTTGCTTAGAGCCTCATCATTGCTGAGGTTGGCTTTGAACTGGCAATCCTCCTGTCTCAGCCTCCCAAGCCACTGGGATTACCAGCGAGTGCTACCACGCCCAGCATGGTTATTTCTTTATGGATGTCTCTCCCCCTCTGGAATGCTAACTCCTAAAGATCTGGGCCTATGATTTTTCACATTTGCATTCTCAGTACTTGATGCAAATGGTGCTTGATTATTGTTCAATAACATCTTGTTGAGTGAATGAGGGCTGAAACCGCATACTCGCTGAAGGTTGTGTGGGTCCAGGGTGAATGAAAGTGATAACAGAAAATAGAACAAGAAATGGAGCTTGGATCCCAATCATGTAGGATTCCAACCCCATAATTAGTGAGCTTGGATTTCATAGTGAATGTGAACTATTTTCATTATGAAAGATGGTGTTGGAAACCAGACAAGAAACAATTGTGATAGTTATGAAGAGCAGAGAGAGTGAGAGACAGTGTGAGGCACAGAGGGCTTGGCAGCTGCTCAAAACTCAGTGGCACTAGTTACCAGGCAGTATGCTAAGCACTTGATACACTGTTGCATTCAATCATCACAATGCTGTAAAGCAAGCAACAATCTAGTACTGCTGCAGATGAGACCCCAAGAAGGGTTAGGGTGAAGGGAAGCAGGGTGCATGTTAGAGTAGGCAGAGGCCTCAGCCTGCCTCAGCCTGCCTCAGCCTCTCCCAGGGCCCTCCAGGCAGTTTTACTCTTTTTAGGTAGTAAGAAAGCAGAAATATTTGATGATCTCTGCCTGGACTAAGTTTCTACATTAGGGGCTAGGGTTTACCTCAGTGGTAGAGCACTCACCTAGCATGCACAAGGCCCTGAGTTCCATATCTAGCATTGATTTAAAAAGGAAAAAAAATATAGACATGTATATATATATATAAACACATTCATACATACATGAATTTATAATGAATTAATACATGTGTATAATGCATATTTTATATACACATCTATATAAATTCCACATAAAATTTTCCAGTCTTAGATAACCAAATAAAGTATATTTAGAGAGAAAATTATTTTCTCCTTGTAGTCATGGATTTGCTGTTATTCATTTTTGTATTTGATTGGACACAACACACTACACATCACATATTCCAAGCTCTATATTTTTAACCAACCTAGACTGCATCTGTTTGGGAAAAACAGCAGGCATGGCTCCAAGATGAAGACACCAAGCAAAAGCCTAAGGATCCCAAATTCTGTCTTGTGGGTCATGGAAATATTTATAGGGACAGGATTTTTTTTTTTTAATCAGGGAAAGAATAAGGAAGGAGGGAGAAGAAGGAGGAGGGAGAAAAAGAGAGGAAGACGCAAATACTTCACACTATTTTTCTGAAATCAGCCTCTCAAAGCAGATTGCTGTCAGGAGGCAAAGTCCCAAGTGACTGTGAGTTAAGGTTTATACTCCTAGTCAAGAAACCAAGACAAGCATGGGAAAAAGTAAAGATCCTTTTTGCCTGGAATGAAGGTATGAAGCAGTGAAACGCAGAAGAGAGGAGGGTACCTACATCCATTTTGAAAGAAAGCAAACCCCTGGGCCATAAAAATGGTGACCATCTGTACTATAACCATCCAGGGAGTGAGGAAATAGGAGCTGAATTAGAAACAATGCAGACATGGAGATGAGGAGACCATGATGCAGTTCTACAATCAATATTATGTTATAAAGTAAATCGTCTGAAAATACCCCAGACCAGACATTTCTTGGAGTATGGGGAGATGTTTTTCCTTTTTTTTTTTTTTCCTTTACTTTCATTGTTTGTTTTATTTTGTTGTTGTCTTTTCCCCCACTACTGGGGATTGAGCCCAGGATGCTCTACCACTGAACTACATCACCTGCCCTTTTATTTTTTTATTTTGTACAAGGGTCCCACTAAATTGCTTAGGGCCTGGTTAAATTACACAAGCTGGTCTTGAACTTGCAATTCTCCTGCATCAACCTCCTGAGTTCCTGGGATTATAGGCATGCGATGTGTTATTTCATGTTATTTCATTTTTTTTTAATTTATGCAAATGGTATCATATTATGCATGTTCCTGTGCCACTTGCTAGTAAGGTCTATGTTTATTTTGAATACAAGATCTGTTTAATTCTTTATAAGACTTTGTAGATCATCATCCACATTATGGGCCCATTCCTGATTTGTGAACACTAAGGATATTTCTTATTCACTATTATAGTGCTGCAAAGATCATTTTTATTCACCTGTGCAACAGTCTAGTGCACTTGAACAATATTAACTTAGCTAACTGGAACTACATTTCCCAGAACCCCCTTCCATCCTTGTTCTGGGTTGGCAGGAGCCTCAAGAGTTAACTTGCCACAGAGCATGTTGGCATGAGTCCTCCCAGAGACTCTGGAGGCTGAGGCAGGAGGGTAACAAGTTTAAGGCCAGCCTCAGCATCTTACAGAGATCCTGTCTCAATTTTTTTAAAAAAGGAAGAGGAGCTAGAGATATAGCTCAGTGGTAGAGTACCCCTGGGTTTGACCCCAAGCACTAAGATAGATAGATAGATAGATAGATAGATAGATAGATAGATGATAAATAGATAGATAGATAGATAGATAGATAGATAGATAGATAGATAGATAGATATGGGGGGCAGTATTTTGCCAAGGTTTGAGAGGCAGAGTGAAGCAGCAGTCAGGCTCCTGACTGACTGCTCCCCAGCTCCTGTAGATCTCAGCCTTTCAGCCTCCCAGGCCAAATGCAAACACAGATTCCTGGCAGAGGGCATTAGCTTCTCCTGAGGGCTACTCCCATCACAGAAACTGAAACCTCAGAGGTGGTGAGAGATCCCTGCAGGTTCCAACCACCCTTGTAGGTTCCAAGTTGTTTCTTACTCTTCCCATATCATGGCCATCACCTGCTAACTTCATAGAAGTCATATGATCAGACATAGAAGCAATAGACCTCACCTAAACTGTTTAAGCCAAATCCTATCATCAAGCCCTTATTCTATATCGTATCTAATGGTTCAGCTTCTCTTGATCCAACCTTTACCCTGGGCTACCAGAGGAAGTCTAAGAGTCAAAGAAATGAACCCTAAACTGCTCCCTGTTCCAATTGCTGCACTCCCTTCTGCTTTCTCTTGGATGGACAGAGCTGCCTGAGGCCTAGGAAAGAAAAGTTGTCCATTACACAGTAAGATCCCTTCCTATCTCCTCTGTGGACTCCCTTTTGAGGGCACTCTCTATTCTTTGCTCTGAAATTAACTGGTCAGTGGAACATAAAAGTTCTTCTCTTTAAGAGCCCACAAAGAAGGTAAGTGCCTTGTTTTTGAAATAAAAGAAATTCACTTTCTTAATGTTAAATGTGAAACATGTGTCATTTGAAAACAATGAGTAAGCCAATATAGTATTCCACCAGGGGTTTCCCCCTTATTAGGATTTCATCAATATTGAAAAAGACAAGTCTGGAGAAAAAGAGAATTTTTTCAATTAGTTTTTAAAGCTGAAGGGTCTAGCTGAGACAGGCAATAAGTCATGGATAAAAATCCCACACATTTGCTTATCCCAAAGAGAAAAGGACATCACGGACTCTGATACTTTCTACGAGGCTTTCACTTGGTGAAGCTAAACTGGATGGCCCTCTGGAGAAGACGCCAACAGCAGGGCCCATTAATGTCAACACAGGCAGCCCAGAAGAGACTGACTTCAGTAGCTTAGCCTCATAAATAAGAAAATTGCTCATGTCTTCAAAACTACATGATGCTGAAAGCTAAGTATTTGAAGAAAAATAAAGCACAACAATGAGGTTGAAATACACCAACTCACTTTTTTTCAGTAAGATTACTTCATTCTGCCAAACTAACACCCCTCCACTTTAGAGTTGATGAGGGATGGAGAGAAAGAACAAATTCATCTCCATTGAGCTTCCTATCAAGAGAGACAGAAACAGAAAGAGAAAAAAAAAAAGCTTGAATACTCCCCCCACCCTTTTATCTTCTATCAGATTGAGATTTTTCAAACAGATATGTGGAAATCACAAAACAAAACAAAAAAAGTACAAGAATTTTTGTTGTTGCAAACTAAGTAGTAGAACAGTTAGGGGATGGGAGTTAAGACTCCATATGTCATATTAAGGGCTATATCTTTATGTGTCAATGGGAGTTGACATTTAGAGTGAGGGGTAAATGTAAATATGTCATCTCCTGTCAAATACTTAAGTCTGAGTAAGAAAGAGGCCCCTGACAACTATGAGTAACTCTTTGATTACAGCATCTTTGGCAGTGAGCAACTGAAGACCAAACTAAAGAGGGAATTTATTTTCTAACCTTAAAAATGTCCAGAAGATCAGTTCTGGAGTTGATTGATTCAGTGGCTCAGCAACATGGTCATGGATCCAGGGTCTTTCCATCTTCCTGCTTCATCACTGGAGAGTCAGCCACATGTTCTCATGGTCACAAGACAGTTACAGCATCACATCCTCAAATGACAGAGTCCAGAGGTTTGTGTGGTTCTTTAATGTCTCTCTCTCTCTCTCTCTCTCTCTCTCTCTCTCTCTCTCTCTCTCTCTCTCTCTTCTTTTCAGGGGAGGGGAGACTGGGGATTGAACATAGGGGTACTTTAGCAGTGAGCTACATCCCCAAATCTTCTTAATTTTTATTTTGAAATCGGGTTTCACTAAATTGCCAAGGCTGACCTCAAACTTTCCTCAAACTTGTAATCCTTCCGTCTCTGCCTCCTAAGTATCAGGTATCACCGGCATGCGTCACCACCACTGTGCCACCACCACTGTGCCACCACCATTGTGCCCAGCTTGGTGTCTCCTTTTAAGAGCTAAAATGTTCAGAAACTCCTTCTCATCTCCTTGTCTAGTACTGGATTATGGCCCACCCCTCAGTCACAGGTGGGAAAAAAGAGACATTCGTGATCAGCTTAGACCAGGCAGGGCTTAACTGAGTCACAGGTGTGGACACAGGAGCAAAGTCAGGCTCTGGGTGAGCCGCTGACCCTGCATATTATGCTGCTGCTAAGCCAATGTCTGGTTCAAAATCACACAAAAAAAAATATTTGCTGTCAGCCCAGAATGGGAAATTTCCAACTTTTTTTCCTCATTTAATACTTTGCCCCTTGAAAAGCCTTATGAATAAAATGTTAACAGGAACTAATACTTTCAGAGACAGACTTACACTGATAATAAGAGCTTGTTCTAAACAAATAATATGAAAACTTTCCAGGTAACATCCCCCCAAAATAATAGAAATAGTCAAAGAGAACCTAACTTCCATGTTGAGAAAATGCTCTTATATATGTGAACAATTACCAAAATACTTGGTATTTGAAGGACAGTACCCTGTCTTATTTACCCCATCACCCAGTGTTCCTATCTGGTTCCAATAGACATGCCAACAACAGGCAGAGGTGGACTCAGAGCTCAGTAATTAGGGTATTCCAGGTGACTTACCACATCACAATGGCAGACACAACCTCAATGCAGACAGGAATATCAAAAAAGTGTCACCCTTTTTTTTTTTTTTTTTTGGATCCTGACATGTTTGGATCCTGGGAGCCACAGGAAAAAGTATGGTTAATATCACCACACACACACACACACACACACACACACACACACACACACACACTTACTCTCCTAGACTAGAGGGAAGGGGGAAGAGGAGAGGTGTGTCCAACCAGCCTGAGGTTGTAACTGTTACCATTGTTGACAGATTGCTTAACCCACATTTCATCCTTTCTGTATCCAAAATTTTCACCATGAAATTTTGCAATTTCCCCCACTTCCATGAAAGAGTCTATTTCCCTTCTCCCTGATTTGGGACTTAGCCAGATGACTGATGGTCAATGAGATGTTAGCAGATGTGACATGCAGAAGGGCTTTAAAGTCTGTAATCACCAGGGGAAGAACTTGCCTCATTTTACCTGCTGGTCCAAGGAAGACAAGACAGACATGGAGCAGACCTCCAGCTCTGTACTACAGCCTCCCCAGCCTAGATCTGCAGATGCATGGGCCAGCTCCACTGGGATCCACAGATCTGGGTCAGCCACCCTGGACATGTGAGCTAAACAAATGTTTGGTGTCCCATGTCACTAAGAGAATGTGCTGGCTTATTACTCAGAAATGGCTGGCCAACACAGCAGTTATGGAACCAATACCTTACCTCCCTTTTTTATTCATCTAATATTTTTGTCTATTTGTTTATTTTTAAGTATCATAATGGAGGCTACAAAAAAGAAGGGTTCCTTTCCTGTTTTAGGTTTTGTTATATCTTTAAAACCAATAAAACTGTGACATTATAGGCCCTTGATAAATATTTGATGAAGAGAGCAAATTTGAGGTGAATATGTGTCACTTTAAACAAGAGCCCCGCAAGCCACAAATCACATGGTTGTTTTTCTTTAGTTTTATAACATATATTTACATCATAAAAATCAATCCATAAGAACTGAACCTAGAGAGGGCTGGGGTGGAACAGGGTTTGAGTGTTTGCCTGGCATGCACTAGGCCCTCGGTTCAATCCTCAGCACTTAGGGGTGGGAACATTGAGATTATGGTTTTCTCCTGTTTGAAGGATTTTCATTGTTAACAAATGGTTAGTGAATCAAGGATCCATACAAAAGTACAGATTAGTACTCACTGAAGTCAATCCTCAATTAATTCTTAGTAGAAAAAATTCAAATCATAAAGCCCTAAATTTACCCAAGCAAAGCCACAGTGTTGCTGGTTTGCAAGTGACCCTTTGTTAACAGCAACAGCCTGGGTGACATTATATCACAGGGCCACCCCCCTTGCATCTGAGATCCAATCTACGACCACACATTGCAATTAATCATTATATCTTCTTGGTTTCCTCTAATCTAGAATATTTCCTCAGCTTTTCGCTGTTTTCATAATTTTAGATATATTTTAAAATTTGTAATTTATTTATTAGAATGTAGGAGAGAAGGATTTGTGCTCATGCACTCATTTCTCCAATCGCTTCCTCCCTCCCTTTCATTATACAATCATATAAGTAAATTTTGGTTCAATTACAAATTTTAAAAATATCTATACAGTAGTAAGGAATTTTATTTATTCTAGCAATTTTTAAATTGATGTAAAGTGTGCATTACATGAAATTTACCACTATAACCGTTTTAGGTGTAAGGTCCTGTGGTTGTACAAAAAATTGTCACCACTCATCTCCAAAGCTCTTTTAATCTTGCAAATCTAAACCTCTATACCTGTTAAACAATAACTTCCCATTCTTTCCCCTGCCCTGCAGCCACAGGAAATGGCCATACTAATTTCTGCCTCTCTGAATTATTCTAGGAATTTCATATCTGTGGAATCATACAATATTTGTTTTTTTTTATGAGTGGCTTATTTTACTTAGTGTAATGTCCTCAACATTCATCTATGTTGTAGTTCATCCGATAATTCCCTTCCTTTTTAAGGCTTAATATTATTCCATTTATGCATGTACCACATTTTGTTTATCCATTCATTCATCACTAGATACTTGTGTTGCTTCCACCTCTTAGCAACTGTGAACAATGTTATTACAAATGTAATCTACAAATATCTTGGAAACACCAACTTTGAATCTTCTGAGTACCCTGAAGTGGAATTATTGTTTTATACAGTAAATTCTATTTTTAATGTCTTGAGGAACTGCCTTACTATTTTTCACAGCAGTTGTATCAATTTTGCATTCCCTTGTACAGTACACAAGGTTTCAGTTTCCTCATTTGGTTTTCGTGTTTGTTTTTGGTTTTGGTATTAGGGATTGGACTCAGAGGTGCTTTGCCACTGAGTGACATCCCTGGCCCTCTTTTTTTTTTTTATTGTTGTTGTTGTTCTTTTGTTGTTGTTGTTGTTGTTGTTTGTTTGTTTGTTTTTTGAGACAGGGTCTCATTAAGTTGCTTAGGGCCTCATTAAGTTGCTAAGGCTGACCTGGAATTTTTTTTTTTTTTTATACTCAACTATTTATTTATTTATTTATTTTTTATTGTTGGTCGTTCAAAACATTACATAGTTCTTAATACATCATATTTCACAGTTTGATTCAAGTGGGTTATGAACTCCCAGTTTTACCCCGTATACAGATTGCTGTATCACATCAGTTACCCTTCCATTGATTGACATATTGCCTTTCTAGTGTCTGATGTATTCTGCTGTCTGTCCTATTCTCTACTATCCCCCCTCCCCTCCCCTCCCCTCCCCTTTTCTCTCTCTACCCCTTCTACTGTAAATCATTTCTTCCATTTGTATTATCTTGTCTTACCCCTCCTTTCCTCTTATATGTCATTTTGTATAACCCTGAGGATCACCTTCCATTTCCATGCGGTTTCCCTTCTCACTCCCTTTCCCTCCCACCTCTCATCCCTGTTTAATGTAAATCTTCTTCTCAAACTTTCGTCCCTCCCCTGTCCTTGTTTACTCCCCTTATATCAAAGGGGTCATTTGGTATTTATTTTTTAAAGATTGACTAGCTTCACTTAGCATAATCTGCTCTAATGCCATCCATTTCCCTCCAAATTCTATGATTTTGTCATTTCTTAATGCAGAGTAATACTCCATTGTGTATAAATGCCACATTTTTTTTATCCATTCATCTATTGAAGGGCATCTAGGCTGATTCCACAATCTTGCTATCGTGAATTGTGCTGCTATGAACATCGATGTAGCAGTGTCCCTGTAGCATGCTCTTATTAGGTCTTTGGGGAATAGACCGAGAAGGGGAATAGCTGGGTCAAATGGTGGTTCCATTCCCAGCTTTCCAAGAAATCTCCATACTGCTTTCCAAATTGGCTGCACCAATTTGCAGTCCCACCAGCAATGAACAAGAGTGCCCTTTTCCCCGCATCCTCTCCAGCACTTATTGTTGTTTGACTTTCTAATGGCTGCCAATCTTACTGGGGTGAGATGGTATCTTAGGGTAGTTTTGATTTGCATTTCTCTGACTGCTAGCGATGGTGAGCATTTTTTCATGTACTTATTGATTGATTGTATGTCCTCCTCTGAGAAGTGTCTGTTCAGGTCCTTGGCCCATTTATTGATTGGGTTATTTGTTATCTTATTGTCTAATTTTTTGAGTTCTTTGTATATTCTGGTTATTAGGGCTCTATCTGAAGTGTGTGGAGTAAAGATTTGTTCCCAGGATGTAGGCTCCCTGTTTATCTCTCTTATTGTTTCTTTTGCTGAGAAAAAACTTTTTAGTTTGAGTAAGTCCCATTTGTTGATTCTAGTTGTTAACTTTTGCGCTATGGGTGTCCTATTGAGGAATTTGGAGCCCGATCCCACAGCATGTAGATCATACCCTACTTTTTCTTCTATCAGATGCCGTGTCTCTGATTTAATATCAAGCTCCTTGATCCATTTTGAGTTAACTTTTGTGCATGGCGAGAGATAGGGATTCAGATTCATTCTGATGCAAATGGATTTCCAGTTTTCCCAGCACCATTTGTTGAAGATGCTATCCTTCCTCCATTGCATGCTTTTAGACCCTTTATCAAATATAAGATAGTTGTAGTTTTGTGGGTTGGTTACTGTGTCCTCTATTCTGTACCATTGGTCCACCCGCCTGTTTTGGTACCAGTACCATGCTGTTTTAGTTACTATTGCTCTGTAGTATAGTTTGAAGTCTGGTATCGCTATACCGCCTGATTCACACTTCCTGCTTAGCATTGTTTTTGCTATTCTGGGTCTTTTATTATTCCATATGAATTTCATGATTCTTTTATCTATTTCTACAAGAAATGCTGCTGGGATTCTGACTGGCATTGCATTAAACTTATAGAGAACTTTTGGTAATATAGCCATCTTGATGATGTTGGTTCTGCCTATCCATGAGCAGGGTATATTTTTCCGTCTTCTAAGGTCTTCTTCTATATCTTTCTTTAGGGTTCTGTAATTTTCATTGTATAAATCTTTCACCTCTTTTGTTAGGTTGATTCCCAAGTATTTTATTTTTTGGGGGGATATTGTGAATGGAGTAGTTGTCCTCATTTCTGTTTCAGAGGATTTGTCGCTGATATACAGGAATGCCTTTGATTTATGCGTGTTGATCTTATATCCTGCCACTTTGCTGAATTCATTTATTAGTTCTAATAGCTTCTTTGTAGATCCTTTTGGGTCTGCTAGGTATAGAATCATATCATCTGCAAATAGTGATAATTTAAGTTCTTCTTTTCCTATTTTTATGCCTTTAATTTCTTTTGTCTGTCTAATTGCTCTGGCCAGTGTTTTGAGGACTATGTTGAACAGAAGTGGTGAGAGAGGGCATCCCTGTCTTGTACCAGATCTTAGAGGGAATGCCTTCAATTTTTCTCCATTCAGAATGATGCTGGCCTGTGGCTTATCATAGATTGCTTTTACAATGTTGAGGTATGATCCTGTTATCCCTAATTTTTCTAGCGTTTTGAACATAAAGGGATGCTGTACTTTGTCGAATGCTTTTTCTGCATCTATTGAGATGATCATATGGTTCTTATTTTTAGGTCTATTGATGTGGTGAATAACATTTATTGATTTCTGTATATTAAACCAGCCTTGCATCCCAGGGATGAATCCTACTTGATCATGATGTATAATTTTTTTGATATGTATTTGAATCCGATTCGCCAGAATTTTATTGAGGATTTTTGCGTCAAGGTTCATTAGAGATATTGGTCTGTAGTTTTCCTTCTTTGGAGTGTCTTTGTCTGGTTTCGGAATCAGGGTGATGTTGGCCTCGTAGAATGAATTTGGAAGTTCTCCCTCTTTTTCTATTTCCTGAAATAGCTTGAAAAGTATTGGTGTTAGTTCCTTTTTAAAGGTTTTGTAAAACTCTGCTGTATACCCATCCGGTCCTGGGCTTTTCTTAGTTGGTAGTCTTTTGATGGTTTCTTCTATTTCCTCTATTGTTATTGGTCGGTTTAGGTTGTCTATATCCTCCTGGCTCAATCTGGGCAGATCATAGGACTCAAGGAATTTATCTATGCCTTCACTATCTTCTATTTTATTGGAGTATAAGGATTCAAAGTAATTTCTGATTATCTTCTGTATTTCTGAAGTGTCTGTTGTGATATTGCCTTTTTCATCCCGTATGCTAGTAATTTGGGTTCTCTCTCTTCTTCTCTTCGTTAGCATGGCTAAGGGTCTGTCAATTTTATTTATTTTTTCAAAGAACCAGCTTTTAGTTTTGTCAATTTTTTCAATTGTTTCTTTTGTTTCAATTTCATTAATTTCAGCTCTGATTTTAATTATTTCTTGCCTTCTACTTCTTTTGCTGTTGTTTTGCTCTTCTTTTTCTAGGATTTTGAGATGAAGTATGAGATCATTTATTTGTTGGTTTTTTCTTTTTTTGAGGAATGAACTCCAAGCAATGAATTTTCCTCTTAGAACTGCTTTCAATGTGTCCCATAGATTCCGATATGTTGTGTCTGTGTTTTCATTTAACTCTAGGAATTTTTTAATTTCCTCCTTGATGTCTTCTAAAACCCATTGATCACTCAGCAACCTATTGTTCATTCTCCAGGTGATGCTTGATTTTTCCTTTCTTCTTTTATCATTGATTTTCAGTTTCATTCCATTATGATCAGATAAGATGCATGGTATTATCTCTACCCCTTTGTATTGTCTAAGAGTTGCCCTGTGACATAGTATATGGTCTATTTTTGAGAAGGTTCCATGTGCTGCTGAGAAAAAAGTGTAGCTACTTGATGTTGGGTGGTATAGTCTATATATGTCAATTAAGTCTAGGTTGTTAATTGTGTTATTGAGTTCTATAGTTTCCTTATTTAACTTTTGTTTGGAAGATCTGTCCAGTGGTGAGAGAGGTGTGTTGAAGTCTCCCATGATTATTGTATGGTGGTCTATTAGACTCTTGAACTTGAGAAGAGTTTGCTTGATGAACACAGCTGCACCATTATTTGGGGCATATATATTTATGATTGTTATGTCTTGTTGGTGTATGGTTCCCTTGAGCAGTATGAAGTGTCCTTCTATATCCCTTTTGATTAGCTTTGGCTTGAAATCTATTTTATTAGATATGAGTATGGACACTCCTGCTTGTTTCCGCGGTCCATATGAGTGATATGATTTTTCCCAACCTTTCACCTTCAGTCTATGTATATCTTTTCCTATCAAATGCGTCTCCTGTAGACAGCATATTGTTGGGTCTTGTTTTTTGATCCATTCTACTAGCCTGTGTCTCTTAATTGGTGAGTTTAAGCCATTAACATTTAGGGTTATTATTGAGATATGGTTTGTTCTTCTATCCATATTTGTTTATTGATGTTACTAAACCTGATTTGTTATCCTCTTTGACTACTTTCCCCCCTTTACTGTCCTACCTCCCATTGTTGGTTTTCAATGTTATTTTCCATTTCCTCTTCCTGTAACGTTTTGCCAAGGATTTTTTGAAGAGATGGTTTTCTAGCTGCGAATTCTTTTAACTTTTGTTTATCGTGGAAGGTTTTAATTTCATCTTCTAACCTGAAGCTTAATTTCGCCGGATACACTATTCTTGGTTGGAGCCCATTGTCTTTCAGTGTTTGAAATATGTTATTCCAGGATCTTCTAGCTTTCAGAGTCTGTGTTGAGAGATCAGCTGTTATCCTGATTGGTTTACCCCTAAATGTAATCTGCTTTCTTTCTCTTGCAGCTTTTAAAATTCTCTCCTTATTCTGTATGTTGGACATCTTCATTATAATGTGTCTAGGTGTGGATCTCTTATGATTTTGCACATTCGGCGTCCTGTAGGCTTCTAGGATTTGGGATTCTGTCTCATTCTTCAATTCTGGGAAGTTTTCTAGTATTATTTCACTGAATAGACTGTTTATTCCTTTGGGATGGAGCTCTGTGCCTTCCTGTATCCCAATGACTCTTAAATTTGGTCTTTTGATATTGTCCCATATTTCTTGGATGTTCTGCTCATGGTTTCTTAGCAGACTTGCTGAGCTGTCTATGTTCTTTTCCAGTTGAAATACTTTGTCTTCATTGTCTGATGTTCTCTCTTCTAAGTGATCTACTCTGCTGGTAGTATTCTCAATTGAGTTTTTAAGTTGGTTTATTGTTTCCTGCATTTCTAGAATTTCTATTTGTTTGTTTTTTATTACCTCTATCTCCCTGTGAAATTGATCTTTTACTTCCTGGATTTGTTTGTCAATGTGATCTTTCATTGTCTGATTTTGCTGTCTCATGTCTTCCTTGAGACTCCAGATCATCTGAAGCATATATATCCTGAACTCTTTATCTGATATTCCATCTGTTGCAGCTATTATCTCTTCTAAAGTTGAGTTGACCTGCATTGCTTGTGGTCCTTTTTTTCCTTGTCTTTTCATACTGCTCGCGTTTCTTTCTGCTTGGTGCAACTGTTGTGTTTTTGAAATTTACCCCCTATTTATTTATGTTGCTCTTGTATAGTTGAAAAGTCTCCCTTGCAGGTGCGGGCGGCGGCTGTGCCCCTACTCCAATTGGGGTGACGTGTCTACCACGCTGGCGTCTCTCTGGGCCTGTTCCGGGAGTGGAAGGCGGCTCTGCTCTGTCCCTATTCCAATTGGGGTGTCGTGACTACCATGCTGGCAGGTCGCTGGGCCTGTTCCGGGCGTGGGCGGTGGGCTTGGCTGGCGGGATTCCACCTAATGGCAGTCCCTAACCTCCCTGCTTGCTAATTAATGGCTTCTCTGAGGCGCCACGCCTTCTGTAGCTGCGGGGCAGGCCGCGCGAATCAGTTGGCCTGGATCTCCGGGGTCCTGCTGCTGGCTGTTTTGATGTTGCAAGCTGTTGGAGAGTCTGACCTGGAATTTTTGATCCTCCAGTCTCAATCTCCTGAGTCAGCTGGGATTATAGGACTGTGCCACTGTGCCTGGTGTGTTTTTTTTTGTTGTTGTTGTTGTTTTTTTTTTATAGTAGCCATCCTAATGGGTGTGAGTCAGTATCTCATTATGGCTTGGATTTGCATTTCTCTACAGATTAATAATGTTAAAAATCTTTTAGAATCCTTGTTGGCCATTTGTATATCTTTGGAGAAATGACTCTCAAGTCTTGCCCATTTTAGGTGAAGGACTTTGTGTTGGGTGTGTGTGTGTGTGTGTGTGTGTGTGTAGCTGGGGATAGAACCTAGGGCCTTGCCCATACTAGTAAAGCACTCAGCCCCTGCCAGCGTATTTTGCCCATTTTTAAATCAGGTCATATTGTCATTGTTGAGTTGTCAGAGTTCTTTAAATATTCTAGCTACTAACCCTTTATCAGACATGAGATTTGAAAATATTTTCTGTCATCTATGAATTAACTTTTCATTCTTTTACTTGTATCATCTGATGCACAGCAGTTTTTTGTATGGGGAGAGGGGTTGTTTTTGTTGTAGTATGGGGGATTGAACCCAGAACCTCAGATATGCTAGGCAAGCTCTCTATCCCTGGGCTATATCCATATATCCCATCGTATATAATTTTTATTTTATTTTGAAACAGGGTTGCTAAGTTTCACAGAATGGCCTCAAACTTTCAATCTTTCTACCTCAGCTTCCAGAGTAATCGTGAGTATAGGTATAGGCCACAAGTGCCTGGCTTCATTTATTAGTTATAGTAGATTTTTTTCGTATGACCTTTAGAATGTTCTGCACATGACATCTGTGAACAAGAAAAAATTTACTTCTTTTTTAACTTGGATGCTTTTTTTTTCTTTTCCCCTAATTTCTCTGGTTAGAACTTCTAGAACTATGTTGAATAAAAGTGAGCAAGGATGCAAAAGTGAGCATCCTAGTCTTGTAGTGGACCTGAGAGCAACAGTTTTCAGTTTTCTCCTCAAGTATGATGTTAAGCTTTTTTCATATATGGGCTTTATTATGTTAGTTTTTTGAGTGTTTTTTATCATGAAAGAGGTTTTATTTTCTTTGATTTTTCATCAGTTGAGATAATTACATCTTTCGAATCTTTCATTCTGTTAGTGAGAGATACAAGTTGAGTATCCAACTTGTCCAAAGTCCAAAAGTTCTAAATCCAAAATGTAGACTGGGGATAAAACTCAGTGGTAGAACAGTGGCCCAGCATGTATGAGGCTCTGGGTTTGGTTCCTAGAAGCTTTTAAAAATGCACAAACAAAATATGAAATGCTCTAAAATTTAACAATTTTTGAGTACCAACATGGTGCCACAAGTGGAAAATTGCACACCTGACCTCATGTGTATGTTTAGTCAAAATGCAACTGCACTAAAAACTATTATATAAAATTACCTTCAGGCTATGTATATAAGATGCATATGAGGCATAAATAAATTTTATTTTTAGACTTGGATTCCTTTCCCAAGATATCTCATTATGTATGTACAAATATTCCTAAATCCAAAAAAGAACTGTGAACCCTGAAACACTTCTGGATCCAAGCATTTCAGAAAAAGGTTAGTCAATCTGTTACACTGGTTGCTTCTCATCTGTAGAACTATCCTTATATTCCAGGAGAAAATGTCACTTGATCATGGTATATAATCCTTTTAATGTGCTGCCCCATTCTATTTGGCACTATTTTTTTGAGGATTTTTTTTTAATCAATCATCCTCAAGGATATTGGTATATTGTGTTCTTTTCTGGCTGACATTGGCTTTTTATCAGGTTTATGGTGGATTCATAGAATGATTTTTAAAATGTTTTATCCTCTTCAACTTTTTAGAATAGTTGGAAAAAAATTGTGCTAATTACTTATAAATGTTGAATAGAAATAATCAGAGAAGCTATGATGATAAATTTTGTATATCAACTTAACTGGGTTACAGTTTCCAGATATTTACCTAAACATTATTTCTGGGTGTGCCTGTGTCTTTCCAGATAAGATTAGCATTTGAATTGGTGGACTCAGTAAGACAGAGTGCCCCCTTCCATGTGGGAGAAATCATCCTATCCATTGAGGGATTGATGAATTGGGAGTTTACTCTTCTATCTGACTTCTTGAGCTGGGACATTGATCTGTCTATCCCTGCCTTCAGACTGAGACTCATATCATGGGCTTCCCTAGTTTTCAGGCTTTTAGACATAGACTGAACTACATATGCCAGTTTTCCTGAATCTCAAGCTTGCACTTGTCAGGTCATGGGATTTCTCAACCTCCATAACAATGCGAATTCACTTCTCATAGTAATTCAATCTCTATTTTTTTCTCTCTCTTTCTCTCTCTCTCTCTCTCTCTCTCTCTCTCTCTCTCTCTCTCTCTCTCTCCCCTCCCTCCCCACTCCCTCTCTCCCCAGAGGTAGGAAGGAAGGAAGAATAATTTGTTGCTGTTATCCTTCTTCCTATTGGTTCTGTTTCTCTGGAGAACCCTGACTAATACAATTGCCATTTGGTCCTGGGTTTTTCTTTGTTGGGAGTTTTTTGATTGCTGATTAGATATCCTTACTAGACATAGAACTGTTTGGATTTTCTATTTCTTCATGAAAGTTGAAGATTTCCTAAGTTGTATGTTTCTGGGAATTAATCCATTTGATCTAGGTCACCCAGTTGGTTGGAGTACAATTATTTATAATATTCTCTATAATCCCTTTTATTTCTGTCATGTCCTCTTTTTCATTTCTGATTTCAGTTGAGTACCTCTTTTTCTCTTAGACAATTTAGTGAAAGGTTTGCCAACTTTGTCCATCTTTTCAAAGATAAACTTTTAGTTTTGTTGATTTTTCTCATTTGTTTTTCTAGTCCCCATTTGTCTCTATTCTATAATCTTCATTATTTCCTTTCTTCTGCTAGCTTTGGGTTTAGTTTGTTCTTCCTTTTCTAGTTCCTTAATGTATAAGTTCAGTTGTTGATTTGATAACTTTTTTTAAGTGAGATGTACACCTACATATTTACCTCAGAACACTGCTTTAACTGTACCCCACAGGTTTTGGTATGCTTCTTCTACATTCTTGTTTATTTCAAGGCATTTTCTAATTTCCCATGTGATCTCTTCTTTGACCCATTGGATGTTTCAGAATTTGCTCTTGAATTTCTATCTATCTATGGATTTTTCTATTTTCATTCTGCTATTGATTTGTAGTTTCATTCCACTGTGATTACAAAACATACTTTGTATGATTTTAACCTCTTTGGTTTGTTAAAACTTGTGTTGTAGCCTCACATGTGATATATTCTAGAGATTGTCCCATTTTGAGAAAAATGTGTTTTCTGCTATTGTTAGGTGAAGTGTTCTGGATATGTCTGTTGGATTCATTTGCTCTATATCATTGCTCAAGTCCTTTATTTCTTTATTGATCCATCTGGTTGTTTTCTCAGTTGTTAAGTCCTGTATATAAGAGATATTAATTCTTCACTATCATATGTTGCAAATGTTTTGTCCAATTTGTCAGTTGTCTTTAGACTTTGCTTGGAATGTTTTGTGCCATGACTACCAAAAAAAAAAAGTCAAATTTAAAACATTTTTATATTTATATATCCATATTTCCATCAGTTATCCCTATAGTCTTTATAGTCTTTTTTTGTTTTGTTGTTGTTGTTGTTTTGTGTGGTACTAGGGAGGGAACCCAGGAGTTCCCAGCCATTTTTACAATGTCTTTTGAGACAGCGTTTTGGTTGCCTAAACTGGCCTCAAACTCGCCTCAACCACCTAAGTCACTGGGATTACAGTTGAGAAGCAGCACTTCCAACTCCAATACCTTTTTAAAAATGTACATCCTTACTCCAGTGGTTTGAGATGCCACTTTTGTCATTTCCATGTTGTACGTGGGTCTGTTTCTCGACTTTCCATTGATCTGTTTGTCCACTTATGCACTACTACCACACAACTTCAATTACAGTGATTTCATAGCATGCTGTAATATCTGAAAAGGCTAGTTTCCCCTTTTACTTTTTTACCCAGTGTCTTCCTAGTTATTCTTGCATGTTTATTTTTCTATTTAAATTTTAGTATCAACTTATATTGTTCTATTTCTAAAAAGTTTGTGGCCACTTTTATCAGGTTAAACCTATAAGTTAATTTAGAGAGAACTGCATATAAATACATAGATATATATGTTTCATTGTCCTGTCCATGAACAAGAATTCCTTTTCATTTATTCAAATATGCTTTAGTGTTTTTCAGAACATTCTTGCCTCTTTACAAAGAAACTCATTTGTAATTGTGGAATTTTACACAGTTAAGCTATTGGTGGATTCATAACATGTCTCATTTTCATAGATGAACACCAAATATGTAAAACCAAAACCATATGGAGGAAGAGCATTTTTTTTCACTCAAGGATTTGCCTGACTATTAAAGAAAATGATACATAGCCTGTTCTTCTGCCCTTTAATTAGGAGGGTAAAACAAGTTACAGAATATATATATATATATATATATATATATATATCCCTCAAAGAAAGTTCAGACTAATTTATTCATTTAATCAACAAATATTACTGAGAAAATGATTAATGTGTGGCAAGTGACTCTCTTGGCATTGAGATTCCAAAGGTGACAAAGACTGAGATCTCTTCTATAAGAACATAACAATCTACTGGGGGAGACAGGCTCTTCCCCAGGAAGCCCAGGAACTCTACTTAACCACATATTTCTTTGCTTATGGAGTTTCCTTAGACCATGATGCTCTGACCCTCTTTCCCTCTTCTAGTCCCAGCTCAAATTCTACTTCTTTTGGGATATCCCTTCTGATCACACTCTCCAAAATTAATTACCCTACATCTGCCATTTCTATTAGATCCTGCTCCTTAGAATGTTGTATTTATGTGGAATCTTTCAACATGTTTCTACCTCCCCCACTAGCCTTAATGCAGGTGTTAGCTGTGTCTCATTCATTCTTGGTTCTTTCACAGTAACAACAACAATGACTTATCCTGTAGAAGACTGGTCATTATTTTGGGATGCCCAGCATTGCAACAGCCTTTCCCATATTTGGAGAATTTCCAACACTATGATCCCTGGTGTCAGTAGAGAATGTCTCCTAGTTTAGATGCTAAAAAATGCCAGAAACTGACTTTCCAAAGCTTCCTTGCAGAGAGTCCTTGGTCATCTGACCTAAGAACATTTAATCAGAACTGCCTCCTATGGTTCAATTAGGAACTAATGATGCAAAGAATCGAGAATTGGAAGTCTTGCCTGGTACTGATCCTGGCTGTAGGGGCAAGACAGCAAATGTAATACTGAGGTTTCCATGTAAGTGGTGTTAGCAGGGCCTGTGAACAAGACAGGAAGCACAAAAGAAGAATGAAGGGACTGCAGACAAATTGCTGCAGATTATGGTATCAGGTATACAAACTTCCCTTACAGCATTAGTATTTAATATGTACCTAGAAAACTGAAACTTTTCACATGACCAGCCCCAAATTTTCCTAAATAATAACATTTATTGTCAAACTACTGCTACTACTTAAAACCCTTATTAAACCAGGTCCACTGTCTGGTTCCACAACTAAACACTCAAGGTCACTCCAGGTGAACTGGGCTGGCACGAAATAATCACACAGAACTGGGTCTTGGCTCCTCTGGCCTTAGGGGTCCATGGAAAGAGAGAGAGCACGAGGAAATGAGACATGCTGAACCCTTTTATTGGGGATAAGCCATTCAAATGACGGAAGAGGTCAAGTTTCAGGGGGTTGAATCCAGCTTCATGATGTCTGTTGTCAGAAGATTGACTGACATCCAGGAATACCATGCCCATCTCATGAGCTGTGTGGGGGTCAGAGGCAGAGCAAGGCCCACCCAAACAGAGGGGCAATGTGGGTTCAGTCCACGTTGTGCACTCTGTGCTCATAGTTCACACACACAGCCCATGGCTGGCTTGCCACATCTCCACATTCTCATCACTCAAGGCTAAGGGGCACTCGGTTCCTCTGTGGCAGCTCCTGACAGTCCACAAAGCAAAATAATATTTAAATTTTAAATGTACATTATAATTACATAAATATCCTTCCTTTTCTCTGTACTACACTACCGGAACACTTTTGTTAACATTTAACAACCTTTCTGCACATTGTAACATGCAAGAAAGAAATGTAAATTTTATTACATTGAGACACAATCTTCTTCCTATCCGATTAACAAAAATTCAAACTTTTGAAAATATACTCTATTGGCAAGACCAAGAAAAAAGTTACTGTCATTAAATGCCAGGGGAAATGTAACATGGTATAACCACTAGGAGGGGGATTTAGAATCATTTTTGTTAATCTATCCAAATATAAAATATGAGAAAAGAGAAAAAGGAGTAGAAGAAAGAGAAAGAGTGAGAGGAGATGAAGAGCTGGAGGGAGGTGAGAGAGGGGCAGAGGGAGGAATGGAAAAAAAAGAAAGGAAGGAAAGAAGGAATGAACAAGTAAATTTTGTTTGCACAACGTATTTACTGTGGTATTATTTGTAATAGCAAAGGTCTAGAAAGAAGCCATCAATTGAGACTAAATATAATCATTTACATATAATCATATAATCATTTACATCATTATGCCGATGTAAACAGAATGAGGAAAACCTCTGAATGATGATATGAATATATTACATATAACTTAACTATATATTATATAACATTTTCTCATACTATCATAATTTTGCCTTATTATTTAATAAGAGAGCCTAAATTATACAAAATATATGTTATCTATAATAATATAGAGGTATATTATATTAGTAAATAATAAAACAAGAAAATTTTAAACTCTATATTTTGTGTAAGAAAGGAGAAAAAAACTTGAAAACATATATATGTAATGTTTGTATTTAGTTATAGGCCCAAAAAATGATGAAAAGACAAATAGGTACTAAAATGGTTAATATGGAGAAAGTATAGAAAGGGAATAGGGATGGAAGAGAAATATCCGTGAATGTATATTTTTATGTAGTTTTTACTTTGAAACTTGGTGAAGGTTTTATTTAATTAGAAATCTAATATATATATATATAAAATTTACCTCCAAAAGGAAATAGGACTCTTTGGTGAAATGAATATTCCAGGTCTAAAGTGGAAAATGTAGCAATTATACTGGAAAAATCTTGAAGAAGTCACCCTGAAAAATCTTTTTACCAAACTTCAAAGAAAATGTCAGGATAAATTCCACATCAAAAGAACAGAGGCACCAACTTCAATGGACTTCAACTGTCCTAAAATGTGATGATTTGGTATCAAATAAAAAATAATTGTAATGAATTAAAGGGCTAAAATGTATGGAAATTCGCTGTTAAATCATTGGAGGTTGCTTGAGCACCAACTCATCAACTCATTACTCTGAATATTTAAAAGTAAAGGGAAAGCATCAAGCATTTATCCTGTTTTCTGTCTTTCTTTGTTTCTGGGCTAGGATAGAACCCAGGGCCTCCTGGAATCACAGGCACGGGCCACTATGCCCTGCATATCCTACCTGTCTTATACCATGTTAGGGACCCAAAGAGTAGATAGGAGCCAGTTTTTTAAAGAAGTATTCCACTTAATAAATTCAGATGGATAAAAGGATAAGGAAAAAAATGATCTTTTTTAAAACTTTGGTGAAATCACAGATTTTTCTAGGCAACAATTATTAATAGATCCTTAAACCATTAGGTGAAAGATTGATGGAAAGATTAAGCTGACATCCCCGGAACACCCTGATTAAACCTACCGTCACTGAAATCAGGATAACTAGACATTATATGCTTCAAGAAATGATACCATAACAGTTCATACTATTGTCTGCAAAGCATCCCTGCCTTAATGAATTGAAACTGTGTGGTCAAGCTTCTAGGCCTAATTACCAAGCTGTGGGAGAGACAGGCTCAAGAAGGATGAGGTAATACTACCACGGGGGATGAAATCAGTCAAATCCACAAATTTAGCACACTTCTTCTGAAGATAAGTGACCTGGATTCACCAACAAAGTCATTAACCTAAAAAAAATTTTTAAAAAAGAGGACTGTCGTAGAATAAAAGCAAATCATTAGTTATCACAACCAAATGCAATGTGTGGACCTTGTTTTTTGAATGTTAGTTAAAACAAACCAAAAGTAAAAGCATATATTTGAAATTATTAAAGAAAATGTTAATAAGGAGTGGTTATTAGATGATATTGAGGTTTATTAATTCTGTTAGGTCTGCCAGTTGCATGGTCATTAATTTTTTTTAAAGTCTTTATCATCTAGAATGACATTCTGAATGATTTGCTCGTGAAACACTATGGATGTTCAGATTTGTTTCAAATACTCCAGAAATAGGCAAATAAGAATGGCATAAAGAAAAAGACAAAACATACAAGCAAACAAACAACCCACCTTTCTTTTATTTTATTTTAGGTACTGATAATTGAACCAGGGGGCACTTAACCACTGAGCTACATCCCCAGACCTTTTTTTGTATTTTATTTAGAAACAAGGTCTCAATGAGTTGCTTAGGGTCTCACTAAGTAGCTGAGGCTGGTTTTGATGCCTGCAATCTCAGCAGCTTGGGAGCCTGAGGTATGAGATTCATGAATCCCATACCTCAGGCTCCCAAGCTGCTGAGATTGCAGGTATGCACCATTGTGCCTGGCTAATAAAAAACACTTCTTGTCATGATAGGGCACTGGAGCCTCACTCAGGGCAAGCATCTATGCTATAGTTTCATATATTTGCTGCTACCTCACCATTCCAGGGCTCTGGCCCTTGGCTTATTTACTTACCAAGTGAGGAGTTTTGACTTCTCAAGTCTTCCATTTCTAACATTGTGATTCTAATACTCTGAAATCCCCATATCTGTCTCCTTCTCAAGAATCCTTTTCCAACTAACTCCCTGTAAGCAAGACTGGAGTTCCCTCTAACTCTCCCAAGAATACTTTCTCTGAATATGTAACTTGTGTGTCTTACTTTCTATTCTCTCATGCATAAAAAAAAATACCAGAACTAATTCCTGTATATCTAAATCATCCAACACTTTCTGTACTCTATTTATATATCTGCTTCTATTGTATGTGTCAGTGTTGTGTGTGTTAGACTGTAAACTAAGACACTGTCAACCCAGCATGTGGGTATTCACTTTAAACATGCTGATAACTTAGCACATTGTCAACATGCAGCAAATGCATAATACCATAATACTAGAGCATAAATAGTGAATTTTCTAAGCAATCTGTTGCAGCTGGCCTGTCATAGGATACAAAACCTTATATTTTCTGGTTTAATTTGCTTCTTTTCCTCCTGTCCAACATTAGCAGTTGTCATTTTGTGAATCATATTTCCAAGAGTGGATAAAGGATCTTTGTTCCATGAAAAATAGGCCTAATCCACAAAGCACAAAGTCTCTCTTAACACTCAACAAATAAGGATACAGATATATGTGTATGTATAGATATATATGTATATATATATATATATGTGTGTGTGTGTGTGTGTGTGTGTGTGTGTGTGTGTGTGTGTATGTGTGTGTGTGTATCCCTTTTATGTAAAGAATATAAACTCCAAGTTTCTAATACTGCCTAGTAACTATCTGTCTACTGGCTAGACACTATTGTATTGCATTTCCTTCTATAATCTTCTCTAAAATTTTCAGTGCATAATTGCAATGCACTATAAAAAGGGAGTCTCATGGCATTTACTATTGAAAGTGATTAGATATAACTTTAACATTTGAGACAAATTCAAATCAATGCCATTGGTATCTTTCTTAAGATTTTTCATTTTAGGGCTGGGGTTGGGCTCAGTGTTAGAGCACTCACGTAGCATGTGTAAGGCATTGGGTTTGATCCTCACTCAGCATCATGTAAAAATGAAATAAAGATATTGTGTGTCCAACTACAACTAAAAAATAAATACTTTTTAAGAAGATTTTGCATTTTAGATAGCTTGGAAAAACCAGATAGTGATCACATAAAAGCTTATGTGGATTTTTTTTTTCTTCTGAAGGAAGTGCGTGGTGGGGAGCAGTTGTCATACTTGTAAATGTTTTACCAATTCCAACTGAGTTCCCATATTTTGCTAATATATAAATATTGTCTGATCCATCCTCTCAACCCTAGTTTAAGAGTGTTAAACAATGCAGATGGCTGAATTTCATCTTCAGTCAGGCTGTGCTGGTAAAAGCTTTTTCTTCTTTAAAAAAAAAAAAAAGTGACCATAAATTTCCATCAGAGGTTTCAAAAAAGTACCTCTTGCTGTTGCAAGTAACTTCACGATACTATGCTGCTTATGTGATGTCACTTCCTTAACTCAAAAGTCTTCTGTACTTTGCTTGCTGAATTACATGGAAACTCTTCAGCTTCCAATCTATATACAGGGTAATATATATACACAGAGACTACCTACATCCAAGTAAGGGCTAAATGAACTAGTACACATAGATGGCTTAACCTGTTGTGGGAGCTAGAGGCACACAGCTCTTTATAAGCATTCTCTGCGTCCTGGGAAGTCCTCAGAAAAAGTACATTCTCAATAAGTATTTGTTGAATAAATACAGTGAATAACATGAGAAATATAAGTCAATATCTATGAACAAAGAGAAATTCTCTCTTTACTGGGAATATAACTTACCAAGGATTTTCACACAGGGTGTTAAGCTATAGAATGCCTCAACACAGAATTTTAAACCAAACAACACAATTTTGAAAATTTAACAGGAAGAGAGTTAATAAAAGGAAGACCCATTTATTCAGATGAATCAAAGATAAATCTGAGATGTAATCATGTTTTATTTGTACAGGGTTATTCACCTTAGAATCAAAGCACTCACCACATATCTCATTAACCCTTACAACACCCCCAGGGGGCAGGTAGATGGCAAAGATGATCCACTTGCTACTGAGGGAGAGTGCCTGAGGCCCAGGACAATGAAGGGGCTTGTCAGAGGCCACATCAATTGAGTGAGTAATGGAACAAGAAACAGAACTAAATTCTAGTCTTTACCCTCAGTGAACTATTATATTTTACCATGAAGTTGCCAAACATCTCAATTACTTCTTACTCTCTTCCTTTTGAAAAAAAAATTGGTCAACTGTGCAAGATTCAATAATTAAGGAAAAATACAAAATAGCAAGTGTTTTTGTTGTTTGTTTGTTTTAATGAGTCCATAATATCACTTAATATGTCTGGGGAAGAAAACTGAAACAAACACTGGTTCAGAAATAACTTCTGTATAAGACAAATGTATGCTTTAGAACAATTAAGGTGCATTCTGTTTACAACTGAAAACACCAGGGCTTGCAAACAGAACTTTTGAAGTTGAGCACATTTCTTCATTGATTTTTTTTTTTCCCCAAGATTCTACCCGGGGGTGATGGGCATACCAACTACTTTTAATTGACTCATCAATGATAGAATTATCAGAATCTTCAGGTATTTTAACCTCTAAGTTTTCCCAGAAGCCCACCGGATGAGTCGTTATGGTTTCTGAACCCTTTTAGAAGGTTGGAAATGAAACACACAAGGATAAAAAGCCCAAAACTTCCTATGAATTCGTGTCTCTACTCAATAATTTACTACTCCTGACTCCTCACGTTTGAAACTGTCGCGGAGCGAAGTTGTGGCGGATGAATTGATTCTCAGATGGGTGGTGGCAGCGCGTGGGCCGGGACCCCGATTCCGAGGTCGCAAGGCCGAGTGCGCAAAGACTGGATTCTACATTCGCTTCGCCTCCGTAAGGATTGCGGAAAAACCGGCTCGCCGAGGGAATTACTCCATCTCCAAGTCGTTCTTGTGATTTTTCTTTGTTAAGCATAAAATCAATGTGAGTGCGAAGATAGTCGCTGCGCTTTCTAGGATCCTGGATCAGGGTCCTAGCTAGCCCTGCTAGGGAGCTGCTAGCCCTGCTAGGGAGTTCCAGCTCTGGGCTTGCCGGGTGTGCCCGCTTCTGCGCTTTACTGAAACCGGAGGAGATGGGAGCGCACAACGCACGCCGGCGGCCAAGTGCAGTTGGGTTCTCAGTTCCCAGACTGGTAGTTCCCAGTTTCCAGTTTCCATATCGACTGTTCTGTTCAAAGGGATCCAAAGAGTGACCAAGCCCCAGCTGGGGAAACCCGTGGAGGACTGGTCTTTCTAGCTTTTGGTGGCTCACCTATGCTAGCCGCTGTTGATTCTCTGTTTGGACACCAGCAGGAGAGGAAGTTTTTTGAGAGGAGGCATCCCTGCTTAAACTCCTGGGCTGATGGTGACATGCCAGGCCCACTCTGGCTTGGAGCAGCCAGGTTAGGTGAAGCCATACTCAGCCCAGGAAGAGATGAATGGAAGCTCCAAAGGCCTCTGCCCTCCTCTAACTCTCCTGAACTTTTGGGTCCAGCCCTGCTACCTGTGATTATGCTACCTACCATAGGCCTTCTTCCCAAGGAAGGTTGGGACTCAGGTCTTGAACCCAGACTATGGATTCTGTCTTTAGCTCCACCATTTATTTACTGCTGTTTGACTCTGAGCAAGTCACTTAACCTCACTGGTTTTCACTTTCTTTATTTGTTAAGTGACATAACACCTCAGAGGACTG